>NC_045597.1:6285000-6910000 GCF_009762305.2 Zalophus californianus
GGGCCCCATATAGGGTATGTGATTAGTGCATCTGGCAGACTAGCCTCGGGACGGTCTGCCAGGCTCTCCGCAGACTTTCAGTGCCTTGGCCACAGCATGGAGGTGGCAGAGCTGCCAGATCTGAAGGGCCAGCAGCAGGAGACTCTTGGTGACTTGGTGATAATAAGAGTGGGTTGATAACCCTTTTTGGAAACTGGTCTCCAGCTCTTTGGTCATGCAGAGAACTCTGGGATCTTAGCAAATCCCTGAGAGCAATCCCACGAGTCAAGAGGATAGATTTTCCTGCCGGTGAGTTCAAATGGGGCATTGTAGTCAAGTATAAATTTACTAAAGAAGAGAAAAAATGACAAAGAACTGTTCTTTTGTTTTGTTTGCGGGGGGGTGGGGATGACTTATTGCTAACTTTGTATTCTTCATGTATTTTCTTCTGTGGCAATCTTCTGCATAAAACCCTGTTCTGTTCCTGCTCTAGGACTTCCACTCCTGCTCTATGAATAGTTATGGCTCCCGATTCACTAAAGCGTCTTTAGAATCAGACAAAGTCATGATCTATTGGCATATTTTCAAAAATACTCACCTGAGATTTCTTTCCCTAATGAAATATTTAGGTTGTGGCTGTGCTAAATGTATTCTCTTGCTTGGGGCAGACATGTGGTATAGCATGTTCTTAAAAGGAAGAACTTTGCTAAGTTGACCTTCTTCAAGAGAATCTGTTGATTTTGTTAGGTGAGGTGCACCTATTCCAAGTAACTAATTTTTTTTTGGTGGGATTTTTAGAGTTTACTTGTAATCTCTACACCCAACATGGGACTTGAACTCAACCCCGAGATTAAGAGTCACATGTTCCATAGACTGAGCCATCCAGGTGCCCCCTGAGTAACTGTTTTTAATTATATAAAAGCTTTATATAATTTTGGACTTTGGAGGACAACAAAAAGATTAGTCGACAACGAACCCATCCTCTTGGATGGGAACTCTGTGCTTTAGAACCGATGTCCTTAAGCGTAACCACATAGTCAGCTCAGTACAGCTCCAGTCCTATGGCTGAGCCCGTCTGTCCTCCTCAGGGCTTGCTTGAGCTCTTTTGTCAGTTGTGGCTCAGAACTAGCTCTCCCTCCTAAATGATCTCCTATTTGTGGTCTGCTCTATCGTTCAAGACTGCCCACTCTTCTTAGCATCAAAGGTATTTTGTAATTTTAGAAGTGTTCTCTCAGTTCATCAGAGTTCAACCCTTTGTACAGTCATCATTAACTTTAAAGTAAATTGCTTGCCTCCAGGAGGCTCAGACTAATGAGACCTGGGAGGTTGCCTCTGTTCTGGGCACACTCTCTTCTGTCCTTCCCGTGATGGAAGAGGTAGCAAAAGGGAGAGCCTGTCCCAGGTTGAGTTTGATGATGTGATGATTCCTTCCTCAGAAATCATCTATTGTAACACTTCCTGTATATCCTTGCAAAGTAACCTGTCTGACATCTAGCCACTTTATTTTCCTTTATTTATTCCTACCATATAATTTGCAACGTTCAGAATTCTTTAGGACTAAAATGACAACAGGGATACTTACATATTGTTTACTAATTGTCTTCAACTCCCTATCATGTGTAGAAACTGAATAAGTGACACCATTTAGAGTAGGAAGAGTGTTTGGGAAATAATTGAAACATTTTAAAAACCTATTAGCTTTGGACTCTGTGGTGCCTTAATTGTAACGTATAGTGTAGTTCTAAATTTTTTTTTTTTTTTTCCTTGAAACTGGTAGTGGCCTAGGTACCCAGGGCCAGAAGAAGTCCTAGGTCAAGGTTCATGTTTTGGTAACAGTGAATTCACGGGAGCTTACTCTTGTACATTTTCTTAAGTTCAGGAACATAACTTTTTTCCAAATATGACAATCCGAGTATTATTCCCCTTGGCTCTTGTAAGCCAGGGAGAAGGATTTTCTTTTTGTTTATATCCAAGAAGGAAATTCTAAACTTCTCCTTTCTTCTTCCTTATATAAAAATATATTTCTTGATTCTAATATTTGTGTAAAGAAAGCAAAGGAAGCCGATTCGGAAGTAGGCATAATCCAGGTATTTAAAAACATTCAGAATGTTTCTCCCTCTCCTTTAAACCAGAAAATGTCACAGTTTTATACTAGGTGCCTAAAAGAAGAGTTAAAATATGTGGGAAAGTCCTAGGGTTATGGATGGCTAACATGTGCATAGCTTTGGGGCAAATAGTGTGCTTTTTATTCTCTATTCACTTCAAGCAAAGTGACCAGCTCCATTTACTCCTTTCTCTTGCTTTGTTTTTAAATTCTCTCAAGTTGTGAGTCTTTACCTCCCTACCGGTCTTTGAGTGTGATGACAAATAGAAGCTCTGTTTAACTCTGGGGTTTTGTGTTCAAGCGGCAGTTCCTGAAGAATCCTGTCACCTCTGTCAGCATGGAATTTTTGTTTCCAATTATAATGATTCTCCAAATAATTTGAAAGAACAATAATTAGATCTGGGTTTATTTTTTACTTGCTGTGTGTGGTCTTCTCCTGTAGTCTTCTAATTTAATCAAGTTAAGTTATTTCTAAGCTCCTAATTTGTACTTTTTCTGTACTGAAATGCTGACATTTTATTGACCTAATTCTGTATGTAACTTTTGCCGTCCCAAGCTTATCTTACCTTGGACCTTGTTTCTTTTTGTCCTGTCATTTTCTCTGCACAGCTGGTCCTGTCTCCAGACCACCCATCTGGATTTAAGGTTTCAGATTTTCGGTTCCATAACACAGTCTAGCAAAGGGGAATGAACATTTAATTGATAGGGCAGACGATATGAAGCTTGCCTCATTAATTAATCAATTCAAATATACTTCAATGAACCTTTGGGTGACCTCCCATGTGCTTCCAGCCTCCGTTGATGTTTGATTATTTTACACCTGTCAACAGGAGTCAGTAGAGGAAGAATTTCTAGTCTATCAGCTGGTCGGGTCCAATTTGTGGAAAAGTCTGTCTCAAGTCCATGTGGCAGCAAAGCAGTAGGGGAGCGCATAGGAACCTACACATTTGAGTGTGGATGGAGTTACCTGTGACCTTGCATGGGTTGAAGGATATCTGTTTGGACTTTCAGATGGTGCTATTCCAGACTCACGTGCTGGTAGGTATGGGAACAGTAATGCATCAGGTCTTTGCATCTGTCCAGTAGGGCCTGTAATACCTGTTTTGCTTAATGGGGGTTATGAACAAATACAAATAAGGAATAATGTAAACGAGGCTGCCAATTTGTAGATTTCAAGGAAAATTCATGAAAGCAGTGTTAACAGCTTTGAGATTAAATGGTGGATGGTATGGTGTATGAATTGTAAAATATAAAATTTAGTGGTTGTCAGTACGCTTACAAATGTGAGCGATATCCCCACAATCTCCTTTTAGACCATTTTTATCACCCCAAAAAAGAAACCCTTTACCCATCATCAGTCACTGTGCATTCCCCTGTCCCAACTGTTTGGCAACTACAAATTTTATTTCTGTCTTTATGGATTTGCCTGTTCTGGGTATTTCACACAAATGGAATCCTACAACACGTGGTCTTTCTTGACTAGCTTCTTTCACTTAGCATAATGTTTTTAAGGTTCATCCATGTGGAGTATTTTTATTGCTGTGTGGCACAGCATTGTCATGGATATGGCACAAGTTGTTTATCCATTCATCCACTAAAGGACGTTTGGATTGCTTCCACTTGTTCTCTATTACACTAGAACATTAGTGCACACAGTGTAAATTTCTTATATGGATGAATACGTCCATTTTTCTTAGGTAATTAGGAGTTCCATGGCTAATTACACGGTGGTACACACTTACCTATGTGACAAAGTGCCATCCTGTCCCATTCACAGATCTCACCCACACTTCAGGAGAGAAAATCATATAGGGCCTTACACCAGGGGGCGGGGCTCTTAGGGATCATCTTGGAATTTGAACACAGTTGATGTGCAGTATCCTTTTGAATATTTTGGATTCTACTTGTTAAAATTTTGTTTAGAATTTAGGCATCTATGCTCATGAGGTATGTTGGTCTATCATCGTCTTGTAAGGTCTTTATCTTTTTGTTACTGTGGTTATTCTAGAATTCACATATTATTTGGGAAGTATTAATTCCCTTTTCAATTTGGAACATTTTCTGTAAAAGTAAAATTATTTCCTTAAACCTTTGGTAGAATTCAGTACCTGGGTCTGGAATTTTCTTTGGGAGCAGACATTTAATGACACATCTAATTTCTTTAGTAGATACAGGATCCTTCCATTTTATTTGTATGGGGCTGGGGGAAGGGAGGCAGAGAATGAGTGTGCATGAGCATGCTTTGGTAGTTTTCAAAGAATTTGTCCATTCCATCTAGTTTGTTGATTTCGTTGGCACAAATTTGTACATAATATTCCCTTTTGTTCATACTAATATATATAGAAGCTTTTAGAGATATCCTTTCTCTTCCATATTGATATTGGTGTTTTGTGTCTTTTTTTTTTTCCTGATCAGTTTGACTAATGGTTTGTCAACTTGATTTTTCTCAAAGAAATAACTTACAGCTTTATTGATTTATTCCATTGGTTTTGTTTTCTATTTCACTAATTTCCACTTTGATCTTCACATCCACTGCTTTGGGTTTTATGGGTTTTTTTTTTGTTTGTTTGTTTATTTTTGCTCTTCTGGTTTTTAAGATGAAACCTTAGATTCTTGATCGGAGACTGTCCTCTGTTTCTTAAATTCTTTTGCAGATTTTTCCCTTTGCAAATTTGTGGCATCTCACAGATTTGAGATGTTTTATTCTGATAGGTGTTAATTCTCCTTCAGTTCAAAGTTTTTGCTAATTTTGATTTTGATATCTTTGACTCATGGATTATTTATAAGTGTCCGTTTCCAAATATATAGAGATTCTCCAAAAATCTTTTAATTTAATTCCATTGTTCTCAGAAAATATCTCCTACAGGTGAAATCCTTTTAAGTGCATTTAGACCTGTTTTTACAGAGAGAGAGAACGTGCATATGCATGTGCAAGAGTGAGGAGGGGGCAGAGAGAGAGCGAGAATCTTAAGTAGTTTTCACACCCAGCATGGAGTCTGACACGGGGCTCAATCTCATGACCCTGAGATCATGACCCCAGCTGAAATCAAGAGTCCCATCCCCAACTGAATGAGCCACCCAGGTGCCCCTAGACATGTCTTATAGTCCAGAAAGTGATCTATCTTGGTAAATGTTCTGTGGACACTTCAAAAGAATGTGTATTCTGTTCTAGGGAGGAGTGTTCTACAAATGTCAATTAGATCAGTCTGATGGATAATATTATATAAATACTTGCTGTCCTTTATGTCTCCTTGTTCCATCCATTATTGAGGAGATATTAAAATCACTGTAACTGGGAATTTATTATTACACTTCTAGGAGTTTTTGCTTTATGTATTTTGAAGTTCTATTGTGTACATAGGCATTTAGGATTTGGCTATGACGTGTCTTGATGCTGTTTTCTCCATGTTTCTTTGCTTAGAGCTGGTTGAGTTTCTTGGATATGCAGGGTGATAGTTTTCATCAAATTTAGGAAAGCTATAGCCATTATTTGTTCAAACATTTTTTTTGGCTTTGACTTGTCCCAATCTTGTCTCCTTTAGGGACTACAGATATACATATTAAACCACTTGAAGTTGTTCCACAGGCCACTGACGCTCTGTTATTGGGTTCTCTTTTATCTGTTTTCATTTCAGATAGTTTTTATTGTTGTATATTTAGGTTCACAAATCTTTTTTTCGGTAATATCCGATCAGCTGTTAATTACATCCAGTGTTTTGGGTATTATTCATTTTTTTTAATCTCAGGCATTGTCATTTATATTCTCTAGAAGTTTGAGCAGGATCTTTAAAAAATGCTTCCCATGTTTCGACTTCACTTTTTAAATTTGTGGAATATATTTGTAATCTCGTTTAATGTCCTTCTCTGGTAATTCTAACACCAATATAAATTCTAGAGCATTTTTAATTGATTTTTATCGTAAGTCATTTTTCCTGTCTCTTTTATGATAATTAGTTTGGATGCCAGACATTGTAAATTTTCTCATACTCGGTGATGGATATGGTTTTTAAGATTTAAGTCCAAAACAGTGCTTAGTTTACAGCTAACTTTTCTCCATTACTGAGACAATGTCCTTCTGTGTATTTTCCTCAATGCTTGTAAATCTTTAGGTCTACCAGTCTAACGGTGGGACTAGGCATTAGTCCTCGTCCTATGCCTGTGCTGGGCACTGTTGTTAATAATCACCTCCCATGTCTCTTTCCTCCCTTTCAGGCAGTTTCCTGACCTGTATGTGCTGATCAAGCCAATAAGCTAAAGCAATTGTCTAACTTACTCGTTTCCTGACTTTTGGAGATCATTATTTTTTGTGCACTGCTATCCGCTGTTTTGCTGACTGTTTCATATATTTTCATTTTTGTCTCAGATGGTAGAGTAAATCACATTTGTATTTCATCATGGCTGGGAGGCGAAGTGTACCCTCTTTTTCAAAAAAGCTGAATTTTATTGTGTGGCTCTACCATAGCTTATTTAGCTAATTCCTTGTTGCTGGACCTGCAAGGTCTGAATTTTAGGGGCAAGTGTAACTATAGGAGAGAGTTTGAAAGTGTGACAATTGAATCAAAGGGTAAGTGTGTCCCTGATTCTGATATTTCTAGGTTTCTCTCCACAGGTAGGTATTGTACCATTTTTGCATTCCCCTCTAGCAATGTTTGAAAATGAATACCTTTTAGAGGGCTGAGGATCTATACCAAAAGGAAGAAATCTTCAGCGTCTAATGAATGTCTTACCAGATTTCATTCATATCTCACTCTCCTGACAGTTTTATGGCACAAAAACAAAATGTCACAAGGCTGGGTCTGTTTGTAGAGTTGATGATCAGCTCTCTTCTCCCAGGGCTAAGAATCAGGGGGACTACCATACTTCATTTTCCTGGTTTTTATGTCATTTTTAAAGAAGCAATCTGATACTACATTTTCTCAGAAAAAGACCTATTTCATTCTGTGAGTCAATTTCCTCTTTCTGAATTTGAAAATTCAGTTTATTTGATCACTTCTGAGAATAGATACTCTAAACATAACCCCCCTTCCAAGAATCTGGGGAGAATCTGAAAGTTTACCATGTCAAGTGCAAACTCTTCTATAATTATATACACCTCTTTCCTACATAGCCTTATCTTCTAGTGTTGTCTAATCCAGACTCTCCGTGGTGATCTGTGTTGTAAGGTGGTACAGAAGTATAGGAGAGAATAAAGCAAGTGCTTTAAAAATGACAACATTTGAGTAATACTTGTTCTCCAGATATATTTTTCACATGTCCACATTCAAAATCTTCATTCACGTTATCCCTTATATTTGAGTTCTCTCATAATTCTATCTAGCAAACTCCAATCCTATTGATGGTACTGACTGCCCAGTAATAATAAGAGGAGGATAGTCAAGGCAGATGTTCAAATGTTCGTGCAAAACAGTGGGGAAAGTTTACATTCACTTGTTTCTTGTGACCAGAGTGGTTGATCTTTAAAAAAGTGGCACTTTCCATACATTGGTTAGGTTTCCTTTTTGTGCTCTTGGTTATGACAGATCTCTTCTGTATCAGAGAGGCCATCTGTTGCAGGTTCCCTCCCTCCCTCTTCTCAAAACGTAAAATTACATCATCATGAATGGAAAAGAAGAGGAATTGATTAAGGGAAGTTTTAAGATTATTCTTTACCCATGTATGCAGTCTGGAATGGAAATGTTCAGACACAAAAATAGTTAAGAGCTCCAGTCAGTACAGTTAATATTTTTGTCTTTAAATGACTCACTTCTTCAGGAAAATAATTACTTTTTTCTTTATTTCAACTGCCTTTTCAAGTTACAATTTTAATCCAAAACATAAATTTAAAATTAAATAGTATGAATAGTAATTCTCTGTATAACATAACCTAGGGAAATACCTTTGAGGAAAATTACTAGGAAATAAGCAAAGCTTTCTTTTTTGGTAACAATAAAGGTTAGAATTCTCCAAGTGGTGGAGCAAAAATAAGAATCTGGTTCAGTGATGACCTAAAAATAACATTAGAAATTGCTTGGAGGTGATTATAGAATGCCTGTAGCTCATAGGAACATTGTATAATTTGTCACTACTAGGAGGACAGAGTGGCTAATATGAAGCCATTTAAAATTGCATTTGTATAACTGAGTTGGATAAACATGTAGGGAAATTGTTTTGTGTGTACATGTAGGAATAATGGATCTGGTTGCTCATTATCCAATCATTGTATTGAGAAATACTTATCTTAATAACATCAAGTACATTTTTCATCATTCCCCCATGATTTTGTCAGGAATTACATAGCCCAATTTCTCATTATTAGCCTTAAAATGTCTTTGTATTTTTAATCTGAGTTTAGTGTTACTATTTAGAAGATGCCTCTCAAATATCCTCAGCAACAGGGAGGCAGGGCATGGGGGCCCTCACCTGCATGGATGCAGGGTTTGTGCTTTCATTCCCATCCGTGATGAATTATGACAGATAAAGTACCAGTTGTCAAATTCTTAATGCCTCAGCCATCTTCATCAACCACTCTTCCTTCTACTTATAAAGCCAAATGGGGCAAGAAAGAGTTAGAGAAATGTCTCTAGATTGAAAGTCAAGATCGCCAGATTCTAGCACCACGCCTTTAAGACAGTTCACATCTGTCAGGATCTGTGGAAGCTGTACTACCTTTTGCCAAGGCTCATTAAATATAGAGACTTTCTCTCCCTTTTTGTCCCAACCAAGGCCCACTGTGGAAGGTTGGGAACCAGCCAGCCACTGGGGGTGGGCTGGGGGAGGGTGACCATGCCCTGAATTGGGCCTGGCTAGGGCAGGGCAAATGAGCATCGACCTAAGTGGAGTTTGAAATCTTGACAACTCCAAGGGAGGAGAGTTTTTAATTAAGGGAATGAGGGAGTTACTGGGACCGAAAAACAATAGATTTATTACCTGAGAGTGGTAGGATATAGCGTGAGACCAGCCTGAGATTCTGTTTTAAAGGTGAGGAAGAGGAGGAAGGCCCGATGGGGTGGGTTTTCAGGTGGCAGTTTCCAGGAGCATTGGTTTGCTCCATCTACTTTGTGAGGCCTCATCTGTTGGAATACTGATTTTGCCTCTTAAAAAAAAATACCAATTATTTAAATCATGGGTCCACAAACTCTTTTCGTAATGGGCCAGATAGGAAGCAATTCAGGCTTTGTGGTCCAAGGATAAAAATGAGGATATGATGTAAGCACTTAAATAACATGGAAGGAAACGTAATTGTACAAACTTCTTATCAAACTCAAAATACAGTAAAAATTGAGCATAGCATCTTATAATACAGATCTGCTTATGAGAAGAGGAATAATTTTTTATCATATTTCTTTTTTTTTATCATATTTCTTAACTGGTGTTCATATTCCCTTATCAGTGGCAAATGTTCATATGTATAAGGCATCCTTATCTGGCGGGCCATACAGAGACAGGGGGAGGGCCAGATTTGGTCCACAGGCCACAGTTTGCTTAATTTGCTAAATCTGGTATAAAAAAAAAGTTTTACTTTGCTTTATCACATTTACAAGGACAGATGAATAGAATGTGATGGTATTGCTCCTAGAGAATGTATTAAATTTGGGGGCAGCTTGGGGTAATAGAATAACTCCTACTGGACCAAAGTAGGGCTTCTTTTTCTCAACAGCATGATTCCATAAAAACCAAGAATCAGAATAACTAGAAGTATCCCTTGATGCTAAAGTAAATCTTTATTTCCTCCTCAGCAATTATATAACTGCTCTGTATTTTTACGCACTCTTACATGATTGCTAAGGTCTGTGAAAGTGCAGATATTAGTCTATTCCATTCCATCAGCCTTTTCCTTGTTCATGGAAGGACATGGAAGTAGTCCTCTAAATGCCGTAGTTCTCAATATTTACCTCTAAGTTACAAATGATGTGTGTGTAGGTGTGTTGGGGAGGGACTAAGTACAAAAGTGAACGAAGACGAAGCAGAATGAGCATAAATAACCATGTCAAGTGGGATAGGGGCTGCCAGGGCAGAGGATAGCTTGTAGACTTGAGACCAGATACACCAGGTTTGGAAATTGTGGCTGCGCTCTTTCATGGGTCCAATGTAACATGGCGAGACCCTTGGACATTTCTGCCCCTCACAGTTAATAGCTTCATAAATATGCACCAAGTGAGAATATTAATACAGGAAGAATATTAGTTCACTTATCATTATTGCACATTGAATTGGCCAGAGTTGTGGATGAACAATCCCAATCTCTGGGGCCTATAAAACAGTCCCCATTACAACTATTCCTATGGATATTTTTGACTACAGGTACCTTGCAGTTTTGTTGTGTTCAGATCACCTGTTACTTGTTTCTTATCTGTGGTGTCTGTGTACAGCATGCTTCCAGAATAAAAGCTATAAATGAAACCTCCAAAATGATGACAGAAACAAATTCGCTCTAGGTAATTATTTTATTATTAAAGATTTTATTTTTAAGTAATCTCTATACCCTCTACACCAAACTTACAACCTCAAGATCAAGAGCTGCATGTTCTACTGACTGAGCCAACCAGGTGCCCCAAAACATTGCTATTTTAGATCGAAATTTCCTACCCTGTATAGGGCAGGATCAGGAAAAAAAATACTATTTATTCACCTTTTTTCTACTTATACTTAACATGGTCCTATCCAAAGTCACCCTGTAATAATCCTTAAATCTTCAAGTATTTATTGGGCACTTGCTGAGTTTGATCACACTGAGTACTGTGAGGTTTTCATAACCTCTTGGGAAGCAATTCTCCACTCCACAGTATTTCAGTCTTGATGACCTTTGCCATTAGTTTTAGGTGATGTGTCAATAGGGTATAGATATACCAAATTATGCTTTCATAAACATACCAACTACAGAAGTAATTATGTTTGTTTTTCTTGAAAGATGAGCATTCCTTCATTTTTACCTATATTTCATTCAACTCAATGAATTTTTCCAACTGGACTTATCTGTGTATTTCAGTACCCTGTAGCGCACTTAAAATTTTTCATTTTTTTTTAAATCAATACTTTATTTTTTTATTTTCTGGCTTGCTAGTTTTGAATTTTAAACTTTAGATAGCATTAAGGAAAAAAAAAAGTTGTATTCTACATTTTGAGCATTTTTAGGAAGCCCAAAAGCTCAACTTCTCAACCAATAAGGAAACTTTCTGCACCAGATCCTTAACTGAACACACTGAATGACAGGAAGCTTATATAAGGAAATCTTCCACAGGGTTTACTTAGCAATGAAATCAATTGATTCTTAAAAATCTGAAATGAGCTTACAATTTTAAGGCAGTACACTCTTGATCTAGGTATTTGACGATCACTACAAATTCACACGTTCGTGTCAATACTCATTGTGTTCTTTAAATCATGAAATCAGTTAAGCATTATGATCACTGGTGTACCACTAAAGTTGAAATGTTTAGTGGCCTAAACACCAACAATCCAGCATAGGTTCCCAAATTTTGCTGCATTATAGAATCACTTTATTCCTCTCAAATCTCACACCCACATCACAACCAATATTAAATCAGATTGGGGATGGGAGTCAGGCATCAGTCACTTTTTTTCTATTTATATTTTAAGAGCAGTTTTATGTTCATTGCAAAATTAAGAAGAGAGTGCAGAGTTTTCATACACCCCTTACCGCTCTACAAGCATAGCCTCCCCAGCTATCAACATTCCCCCTGACCAGAGTGGGACATTTGTTACAATGGATGAGCCCATATGGACATATTATCTCCCAAAGTCCCCGGGTGACTTGGCTGTGCAGCAGAGCTGAGAACTACTGATCCAGCAGTGGGACATGAACAGCCAATGGTGTGCTGGTTTTGGCATTTAGAGCTCACATTCATGCTGACTGGTCAGGAATCTATATGAATAGTCAGTGGCCTCATCATATGTGTTGTTTAAACATCATGACTATGATACTGTGAAATCCATCTTGATGACTTCTAGAACCATAATGTTATGGAAACACTTTTCTTATGTGGACCTTCACCTATTTTAGATTGTGTTCAGGCATTTTAACTAGCAGTGTTTACATGGAAAATCGAATGTCCAGGATAGTCTTTGCCACTAATATTTTAAATTTTTGGACTTTTTCCCCCCAAATAACCTTTAATTTCAAAGTAAATAGCAGAAATTTACCTTTCTACCTTTGAAAGTAAATTTCAAAGGGGGTAAAATGCAGAAAAAGCAGGATGAAACCATCAGGTGAGGATCCCACCACTTGAGCCATCCCCAGTGAGATGCCTACCTGTCTCGCCAGAACTGATCACCAGAGGATGCCTTCCTCACTGTGTCTTCTGTAGACAGGGCTTTGTTTGTTGGGACTGCTACAGTAGAATACCATAGATTGGGTGGATTGCAAACAATAGACATTTACTTCTGGAAGTCCAAGATAAAGGTGCCTTATAGATTCAGTGTCTGGTGAGGACCCACTTCTTAGTTCTTGGATAGCTGTGTTCTTACGGTGTCCCTGCGTGGCACAAGTAGGGAAGGGGTGAGAGCTCTCTGGGGTCTCTTTAATAAAGGCACTAATGCCATTTATAAGGGTTCCACCCTCAAGAGCCAATCCTCTCCCAAAGGCCTCACCTCCGAATACATTATCACCTTAGGGTATCAGGATTTCAACATGTGGATGTGGGGTGGGGCAGACAGTCCATCTACAATAGCTGGTCTGTTCTCCTACTCTAAGGACGGGGATAGCTTTATATGGTTTCACCAGACCAGTGAAACTAAGCCAGTAGAATTATATTTCACTATTTTCTTAATTTCCACCTTCCTGGTGCAAGCTAAGATGTCCTAAACTTTCCTGAAATGAACAGTCTGGGGGTATCAAGATGTACAAAGCATCTTGAAATTGTTTCACAGTAGTACAGGACTCTCTGAACCATTTCTGAGTTGATAACAGCTTTGATTTTACTACTTATCTTCTTTATGCATATTGGAAGATGGGTATATAAAACAATATAATGCTGTTCCATCAGGAAAATTACAGGCTTGCCTTTATGTCAGGATATCACCAAGGATAAGAGTACTTCACGTTAAGTTGTGTGTGTTCACTCTATATAGATCTGTGGATCTCTATAGATTGTGTCTGTATTCTTTTTATATGTTCAGGTCTATCAATGATGGATACTATATAGATAATCTATATAAGTATATCCTGGCCTAAAGGCAAGCCAGTAATTGTGCAATACAAAAATATGAGAAAAATTTTATAATATGTATAGAGAGAAGCTTAATTGACCCTGTTCTTCAAAAACCATGAGATAGACCAGTTAATTCCCATAGTCCATTTTCTCAGACAAAATGGTCTTCTATGTAATCATATGTTTCTGTTAATGGTATTTCTTACATGGGATATTCCTGATAATCCGTAAGAGTTAAGTATAAGTGATGGTGTCTATTTTATTACCTCACTATCCCCATAACCTCCACTCATCCAGCCATCTAGCCAATCTTTATTCTTTCAAGAAGGTGTTGAATATTTCTAGTTCACCAGGCACTGTGTCGATTCCAGAGACCAGAGAGGAAAACACATGAGGCCCTCTGGTGTCACACAGCCTGTTTGGGGGCCTTACTAATGAGGCAGTTGTGGTGGTATGTGTGGCTGGAGCTGGGTTGTTCCAGCTCTCCCTGGCCTTGTAAGAGGTGTGATCTAACGGTAGATAGCTGGAAATCATTGGAGGAGTGACCTGGTTTTCACTGAATGCTTACTTGCTCTTGTAAAGGACTCTCCACTAGCAACATGAAGGAGGGGTTGTAAGCAGATGAGGAGGAAGTAGATCGAGCAGAAGCCATTGTTGCACTCAAAATAAAATCTAAACCTTGACTATCCTTATAGCAAGGGGAAGGAGAGGAGGGGACATGTGTAGAAACGTTAAGAGATGGAATTACAGGGCCTGTTGAATGGACAGGGGGAGGCAACAATACAAGAAGCTGGCGGTGACTTTGGTAAATGGTGGATTAGCCCACAGAGGTGACAGATATTGCTGTGACAATGTTTGGGGCCCTTTGATGAAAGCAGTGGCTTCTGTTCTGAACTACTTTTGCCACATGCTTACAATTTCTTTAGTGCTCACTCCATGCCAGGCGCTGTTCTACGCGAATGGGCTCATTTGACCATTAGCATAACCTTACATGAGTAGGTCTTTATTTCTATTTTAACGAGAAGGAGACTGAGGCATAAGGAGGCGAAACAAGCTTCCCCGGGTTAAATACTGTTCAAACTGAGCAGAGCCAAGCCTCCAAGGTGCAGGTGGTTCTCTGGCTAGTGCTAGGGGTGCTGTGCATGGAGGGGGCTGCTCAGAGGGAGGGAGCACGTTTAAAGGAGATGCATTGGATGGGAGGGACCTGCCACCCAGACTGGCAGAGGCCTTTCCATAAAGACCCTGCACCATGGTGAGAGGTATAGACAGGGGTCATGATTGCTGGGATGGGAGGTGAGGCGAGGAACAGGGGGGTTCCACAGGGGAAAGCACATGAGTGAGAGAAGGCAGGTAGCCAGGCCTGATGATGGTGCATAATGGTCCTTTAATGTGTCTGCACCTCAGGATCACCTGGGAGCTTTAACAGTTCCTGCTGCCCGGGCTTCACCAGTTAAATAAATCAGAATGTCTGGGCATGAGACCCAGGTATGGACATTTTTAAATCTTTCCAGGTGATGCTGTCAAGTTTAAGTGTTGCTGACTTAGAGCCATGGGTCTTCCACTGTAGCATGCATCAGAATTCCCTGGATTGCTCCTCACAGCACATGCTGTGCCCCACATAGCACATGGGAGTGCAAGTGCTCTGGTCTCCTAAGAGCACTAACTTAATGGGGACCCCACCCTCATGACCTCGTATCAACCTAATATCCTCCACGGGCCCACCTCCAGATACCATCACATTGAGTTTAGGCTTCCACAGAGGAATTTGGGGGTTGGGCTGAGGGGACACAAACATTAAGTTTGCAACACCCCTGTGTATCGAGCTGTGCTCCTGCTATGCAAATGTATGAATGGTGATACCTTCTACTTAGCATATAGGTCTCTGATAAACAAGGACCTCTGTGTCTTCATTTTCCTGGGAAAGCCTCTGCACTCGTTTAATATGTTGTATTTTTTATAAAATGGTTCACATGTAACGGTATGTGTATCAGGATTAAATGCAACTCCATGGCCGTGCACATGGCTAATGTGAAGTGGCAAATGAGAGCACAGGTGGGAAACATGAGCTTTGGGAGCTAGTCGCCATACTCTTAAAGAACACTACAGATATTGACAAAGTTAATTGTTTAAAAGACGTGTGTAAATTAGTGAAATATCCTCAAGTTGATATACTGATTTTGCCAATATCTCTAGATTATTACTTTGAAGTAGGGGTTATTTAGGCGTTGCATCCCAAAAGGCTAGTTGTGAAAGAAAGTGTGCCTGGACGACTCTGACATGCAGAAGGCTGTAGTCTGCAGACCCAGGTTTTAAGAAGGTTGGTCTCAGGGTCTCACCCCAGACCATAGAAACCCTCTGCTGATGAAGACCTTAGTTTCCCCGATTTGTCTCTAAATGCCCAACAATTGAGCATCTGGCTTTGGAGCAAACTCCCCTAATTCCAGAGAGTTCTTCCCCACGCAGCCCCCTTCCCTGCCACAACGGTGACGTCTTTCCACTGAACAGCCTCGCCCTCTGCCTTTACCTGTTGGTTAAACAATCATGGAGAAAGGAGAGGGGGTGGGATCTCATCCACCTTTGTTCTTTAGGCCCTTCACCTGCTCCGTCTTCTCTCCAAGAATACAGTTTTGGTTTCTTTACCTCTATTTCTTCTAGAATAAAGACTTCAGACTTCCTCCAGTTATGCCCTTTTCTGAACCAGATATATATGTGTGAATCAGTAGATACCCGTGTGTGTACACACACACACACACACACACACACACACACACACACACATCCCTGTGCACTCCTCTTTGTTCCCAGTTGATGGCTCCATCCCAAGTGCGGGATCGACTTTTCTCCTCTGTGTCCTCATTGTTAACAAATGCCCACCATACCCATGCTTGTGTAGAGTAGTCCTGTTTGAGAGCAGTTACATTATTCCTGCAATGAGAAGAAATCACATTAATGATACTTTTCATTAGTAATTTCTCTTTTCTAATTAGAAATGACTTGAAAGGAGTTAATAGCCAAGAGAGGTCCTGGATGCCTAGGATGGGTTTTGGGGTGTCTGCGAGACATCTGAATGCTTATGAAAGATTTTGATATGTGCATTTTTCTGAAGATAGGATCACAGATTCGGTCACAGTCTTGAATTGCCTATGTCCCAAACAATATGAATCACTGACCTGCGGTCATTTAGTTCTAAAAGATGGTGAATATTTCCCTCTTTATTTACTTTTGTTTGTGCTTTTTTTGTTTTTGTTGTTGTTGTTGTTTGTGTGTTTTGTTGTTGTTGTTTTGTTTGTGCTTTTTATCAGCCTCCCCAAATCCATTTTGGTGTAAGGTAGAAAAGTGCACAATGACCCAGGTGAATATCTGAACTAGTTGCTTGGGAGTAGTTCTTAATATTAAGTTTTATTTAACAAGGTCTGTGGAAAACTCGCCATGTAGACAGTTGTGGGGCTTTTACCTTTTGGTTGACAGTCTGGTTAACCTCTTATGCTTCAGATTTCTTACCTGTATAAAAAATGTTATCCTTTTGTGTCCAAAAAATTAAGGAACATACATGAAAGCACTGCTAATTCAGTGAAGTCTCATTTTTATTTTTTGCCTTAAATACTTTGCGCTGGACACGTTTCCAAGTCCTTTACAAGTTTTCATGCATTAAGTACTCCTAACAGCCTTATAAGGTAGATATTATCATTCCTAATTTGTAAGGGGAGAAATTGAAGCACAAGCAAGCTAAATGACTTGCTCAAGGTCACACATCTGTGTGGAAGAGATAGAATTTGAACCCTTCTATTTGTAGAGCTCACAGGTTGGGTTTGTTTCTTTTCAAACCACTGTGCTGTCCTATGCTACCTCCCCAGAGCTGGGGCGAGGGGAGGGGGGCCTGGGGCAGACTGGAAAGGGGACCTGTGAAGAATGGGCAATCATTCTATGCTTTTTTCTAGAAGCCTGGATTAATAGGAGAGCCATTCTTCTAGAGCCAGAAGTCCCACAGCTGTTGGCAATTCAGCTTTCCTCTAACCCTCTAGAAGTGTCAGAAAGCAGCTGTTGGAAAGGTTGAGCGGCCAGCAACTGTTGAGTGAGTAGGGAATACCTCACTGCGTGCAACAGGGTGACTTGGTATCAGCAGGGTGACAGAGGTTTATCCTGAGTAGCAGGCCAGGGCTGACAAAGGGAGACCATTTCCATTTGGGATTTCTTTCCAAGAAAAGGTTTTGGAAGTAATAACCGATTTCAAAACATGGGGTCGTGTTAAGGCATCTTGGTGTTCATAAAAATCACACCCAGAAGCACATGTGCTCTCTTCAAATGGGGATTTAATTCAAAGTTGATGATTAATGAATATCTTAGAATCTGTACGTGTATAACAGTCATGTAAACTCTATATGGGGTGAACAAAACAGTCATTAATTTGAAGGTACATTTTCTTCCTCAGTCTAACTTTCCAATGTTCCTTAAACATGTTGTTTATGTAAAATTTATTTATAGTAGATTTTTGCCCTCACTCAGTAATCGCTGCAGAGATATATAAACAGGAAATCTCTCCCTTTAGTCCCAGCTAACACCTTTGTTATTTATACCAACATGCATAAGTCTCGTTATGACATAACATCTGTTGCTGGAAGAATGGTTTTTTGGCAGAAATGAGTAATGTATTTTGAACGAAGCAAAAGAAGAGATCAATCATGGAAGAGAAAAATAATCTTGCTCCGTACATTCAATATAATTCAGACCAAACTTATACACTTGCATGCAAATCGACAGTAATTTAAAGTTTTTCCTACAGTGCTCCTAGATGGCAACCTAAACTGAGAATGTGGGCTGTAGGTCTGCTTTCTAGATGATCTTACAAGGCTTTGGGGGCTCTATGGTTTATCTTATTCTTGCACAGGGCTTTCTATTTATGAAAAGTTTGTATTTATGCTAATTCATGGTTGGCCTTAACTATTCTGTCTCTTAAAATTGTCAACATTTCTTATGAAATTACAATTTCTTATTGTAAAATCCCTTCCAAGTTCTTTGGTGAATTCAGTTTCTTAATAGAACTTATATGTGCATATATATATGTACATATATATAATATTTCCCTTAGCTGTATTTTTAATAAGGCAAACTGATATAAATGTGGTTATGAACGAAAATCCCAGCCTATGTAAAAAAAAAACCACACACACAAAAAAACCACTCTCCTTTTTGAGATGAGATTCATTTTAAAAATTGTAAATCTGACGTGCATTGCAGGAAACTTGGAAAATATGTAAAAGCAGGAAGAGAAAAGATGTGCTTATAACATACTTCTTGGGACTTCCTCTGACATCAGCAGTCCAGAATGGGGGCGTTGGATTGGAGAGAAATGAAAACTGCAGAAATTAGTTGGAGTGGATCTTTATACTAGTTCATTAGCCCAAGATTTACAGCTTTGGGTATAAAAGTATAAATATCTGGAAAAAAAGGAAGCAGTGTGTATGTTCCAAGTTACCATTTTATAGATCATTCATATTTTATATTTGTCACTATAAAATATTTTTTTCTTGAGATTTACAAATCTCATTCAACAAATCCCATCGAGAGCATCTGTGGTCCCACAGGTGAAGCTGACTCATTTGAGCAATATAGCAGTTTAGAGTGACTTCAGTAATGCTGGAGAGCATTACTGGGAAGGATCATTAATTATCTTTCCTTTTCTTCCGGTGGTCCTACACTGAAAAGAAAACATCAAGTTTATGAGTGATATTAAATGAACCAGGGCTATGCCAAGGGGGCTGAAGGGAAGAGCAAAACTTGTTTTCAGATTCCCAGTATTAGATTAAAATAGATTCTGAAATGATGAAAGATAATTATGCTAGATTCTGTGTTGATATAAATGTGTTCTTCAGGTTAAAATTGCAATAAGGTTTTAAGTCCGCATGCTATTTGAAGAGTCCTTTCGTTCTAGAATATAAGGCTGTGCATTTGGGTCTATCAGGGATTAGAGGCAGAGAGTGGTTTCCAGGCACAATTCCCAGCCCTGAGTGCTTCTTCAGCCCTCTGCTGATGCCTATGGAGGCATGAGTGATTTTATATTGGTGTTTCTTGCATCTTGGATTTTTCTCTCTTCTCTAAAGCAAGCCTCCCTGTATTCTGTGCGCTCTAAGATTGTGGGCACCCCACAAGATGCCGTTCCCCAACTAGTGCTCTTTCTATGGCGCTAACCCTCGTTTGTAAGTCTCATCTGGTCTGAGACTGCATCCATATCAACAAATTGCTGGTTCCCTGATTGGCGTCTCTGGCTTTTCTCTCTTCCCTGTGTTTCACTCCTTTATTTCCACCTGTGAGCCCACATGTCTTAAAGATGTCCTGAGATCACCTCAAATGCATCATGTATTAGTAGGATCTTTTTTTTTTTAAAAATCCAAAACCTATTTTTATTTGCAGAGGACATTATTTGAGTCGCCAAAAGCTCAAAATCTGGGAGGATGATCGGAACTATTCTCAGTTTTATATTGGTAAATGTTTAACTAAGTTTTCTCAAAAACAACAATCCCCAATACATAGCATGTGCTGACTAGTGGGGTAAATATTCTCGCCAGAAACCTACCAGTGAGAATCGTTGATTGTAGAGTTGCAAAGACATGAGCACAGTTGGTTCTGATAAGCTGGTAGCAGCCTACTATAGTTTTTCAGGGGCTATTCTGAAATTCTGGTCAGCTCAGAAGAACTAATGTGCGCAGGGGACCCTGGGTGGCTCAGTTGCTTGAGTGTCTGCCTTCGGCTCAGGTCATGATCTCAGGGTCCTGGGATTGAGCTCTACGTCGGGCTCCCTGCTTTGCAGGGAGTCTGCCTCTTCCTCTGCCTGCCACACCCCCTGCTTGTGCACACGCTCTCTCTCTCTCTCTCTGTCAAATAAATAAATTAAATAAAAAGAAAAGAACTAATGTGGGCAAATGTCAGTTGAAAAGATAAATGAATGACTCAATAAAAAACACAAACACTCAATATAAGTTTTGTTTCTGTTAAGAGAAGCATAGTCATGCACAGAACATATTCTTAGAGACTCATTGGGTTGGAGTGAGAACCTGATGCTTTAGTTTTACCAGTGTTGTTCAAACCTCGTGTGGTAGAAGTTGGAGAAATGCAGACTGGATCACTGATGAGTTATGTGGATGAATAGCTGATTCAGTCAATACTTAGAAGTGTTGCTTGAAGGAGAACTGTCAGTCTGGCTGAAGGTTTCTGGCGGCATGCCACCAGCCTTTGTCTTTGATTCTTTCAAAATGTATAGTGTAATTATAAACTTAAAATTTGGTCATTACCCAAAGCATGGAGGAGTAGTTATTATAGAGGATGACAAAGTCAGGATTGAAAGAAAATTCTGACAAATCAAAATAATGAATTACCCCAACAACAAAAATGTAACAGCGGTGCCAGACTTTGCATTAGGTTAAAAAAATAATTTATAAAAATGTGAGTGTGACCAAGCTGCACAATATTTACTAAAAAGATATGCAGGTTTTAGTTGGTTGCATACTCCATACAAAGCAAGAGAGAATGTGATTTATAAGCTAGTTAAAGCATTCTTCGGTGACTTTAATAGAAATGTAGCTAGCATAGAGCAAGGTATAGCAAGCCTGTGACTAGCCAGTGGAGCAGGTCTGGGGCATCGGTCTGCAAATCAGAAATTTCCAGGAGGTTCTACATCCCACCATGACCATTATATCCTAGCCTGGGAGATCATCTCTTCTAGGAGGTCCTGCAACCTCAGGTCGTGTCATATCATTTCCATATATTTGCCTGCACTGTTCCATTGGCCTATCACCATTTTCCTTCTCCCCAATTAAAATCCATCTATGTTTTAACTGTTAGTCATTTTTTAAAATGTCAGGAAAAAATATTTAAACTCTTCCACTCTGCTTTCTTAAAGATCCTCATACTCGGATTTAGCACTTAGTTTTTCCACCTTGGCAAATAGTTAGTGGTCTTTCATGTCACGTACACATTTATTCAATGCTAAGTTTATGCAAGGCACCATGCTATGCCTTGTTACACACTTGATTCTGCACTACAAGTTAGTACTTTAAGGACAGAGATCCTGTCTCATCACCTCCATTGGACTTTTAGTGATTAGTGGTGCCTAGGAAAGAGAATGGACTTATCTCGAACATGAAATAACTTAGATAAATTTGAACTTCAAGAAGGTCATCATGGAGGGCACCTGGGTGGCTCAGTTGGTTAAGCGTCTGCCTTCGGCTCAGGTCATGATCCTGGGGTCCTGGGATCGAGCCCCACATCAGGCTCCCTGCTCAACAGGGAGCCTGCTTCTCCCTCTCCCCACCCCCCACCCCGCTCATGCTCTTTAAATCTTAAAAAAAAAAAAAAAAAGGTCATCATGGAACTAACACCAAGAACCAAGCTTCTCCCAGGTTTTTGGGGCACCCTTGCAGTACCAGTGAAGGTGACCTGGCATGCCTTGTGTTCCTGACCTTGGATTCTCACATGCATTGTTTATTCACATGTGGGCCAGGCAGTGTACTAGACACTGGAGACACACTGTCTTACTCAGAACTTTCTAGTCTGGGATTTATCTTTAAGTTGTCGATCCTTGACAAAATGCTGACTGTTGTCTGCAAATTGTTCTTTGAGTAAGACAGCCCATGTTCTATATTCGTACTGCAGTTTGGTCTTCACGGTTCCTAAGGAGTCAGAAAGCACCCAATCACAAACCATAGCTGTATTTTTGAGGATTGCCAGTGATAAAGTCAGCTGAAAATTCTCTGTGTTGTCCAGAGTCTCCCTCTACTCTTCTAGTCATGTCAAAAGAATCATAACTTGGGTGAGGAGAGGATCTTCTCAAGGGCCTTTTACGATCAGACTCCAGAAAATCAGGAAGCTCAGAAAAGAGTATGATAATTTGGCCACCAAACCTTTAGCTCAGCACCAACAAACATGACAATGAGTTGAGTGCTTGTGCATTTTCTCCTCCTGTTCTACCAAAGGGAATGTGCACAGCAAAATAAGAAAAAGAAATACCATTAATGAAAATCTTGAATTGATTTACATTCTGTTGAGATCTCCATAAAATATATTTTTGCATTTTAATAGTATTTTGGTAATTTTCATAACATTTCATTGATCGAGTGCTGACCTGTTTGTGAACTGATATCAACTCTGAGATTGTTGGAGTACATGTTAATATAACGCTGAACAGTAATGGGTAATAACAATAAATACTACACAGGACTTACATTAATGAACGTGCCAAGGTTTCTTTTAGCCTGGGAAGTTAAATGCTCCTGATTTCTTGAGTGATGATGGACAGACTGGCATCTCTCCATTCCATCCTAAGAAGTGTATGCTAACGTTAGATGGGAACGTCCTTCTGACTCTGGAATCCAGCATGTCTTTACCCATATTATCTTTGTAATATTCATTGTGCTGCAGATAAGAAGGTGTCGGATGGGGTTTCTGCCAATTTAGCATCTGAGAAGTTGAGTCACAAAGCAGTTCAATGACTTGTCGAAGGTCCTGACCCAAATCAGTGGGAAAGCAGTGAACATACTTTAAAGCCAGTGCTAACCCTTCTTCACAGGAAACTGTAATTTCTATTACTTTGCAGTGTTCTGTTCGCTATAAAAATATGACTGGGGAATGTTTTGTCTCGTGCAGCCTCCATTTCTTTCACTGATGGCAGCTGTGACTCCGGTTGCTTATCTCAGAACAGAATTTAGCTCTAGTATTTATAGAATTTGTCATTGCAGGCTATCTCCCCCTACCCCTCCCTGGCCCCTTACTCCTGTACTCTGACTAATATTTGAAATGGGGGGAAAATTATGCCAGGGAAGAATGAAAAAGATTGGGGGACTATATCATTCTTAGTGTACAAAAAAAGCAAGCTGAAATGAGGAATAAGAAGAATGGAACTTTGATTGTTAATAGATGCTTAAAGACTCTGAGATCATTGTTAAATGGAATTTTGGTTTGCACGTGCAATGTCTTCAAGATTCATTCAAATGAAATGTGTGTGAGTGTGTGTGTGTGTATGTGTGTGTGTGCGTGCACATGAGATGTATGTGTGCATTGGTTTATGTGACCGTCTCTGGCTTTTCTCGGTGTTTGGAATATCTTCATAAATCAGGCTGCTCTATTACTTTATTATATAAACCAAACCATAATGTAAGCATATTTAACTTCAGTTTATTTTTTATATTGAGGTGGAGCATAGAAAATAATCTGAAGTTAGTCTGAAAGGTGTAACTACGATTTTAGGCAATAAGCATCTATCGTAAGAAGCAGATCATCAGAACATGTGAGAACTCTAGTTCTCTTTAGAATGAAGAACTTGTGAGTTGCCACTGAGAACCAATCTTCCACTTAAAATGTAGAATAGATTTTAGCTAGCTGAATGTATGAATTTTGGAAGATTAGTAAGAAAAATCAGCCCTGGTAAGACACACACACACACACACACACACACACACACACACACACACACACGACTTTAATTTTTAAATAGTGAAGTGTGTGAAAGTGCTGGTGACATTATTATCTAGTTTTATAATTCTTGTGAAGAAACCCAGCATATCCCATATTATTCATTAGTAAATTCTACACTTTGAAAGGCAAGTGATATTTCTGACTTTTGCTTTTTTTGATTGCAGTTGCTCGTATTTCTCCACGTTTGCTTTTTTGGCATAGAATGTGATTGGGGTGTGTGTATGGGTGTGGTGTCACTATATTTGTAATTTAAATACAAAATTGCTCAGCCATCCATCTTGTTTATTTTCCACTGTCACATCAGAGGGGGTGCAATGCTCTGTATTTTCTGCCTCAAGTATAAACAATGACTCTTGGTCTGAGTTTGTTAGCAATTGAATGCAGGTTGGTTTGTTGTAATGACAATTCTAATAGTGTAATTTTTCATAAATGAAAATCCTCATAGCAGGTATAAGTAGTTTGTAGTATATTACAATCACAGGGTTCCATAATAAAGGGCTAATTGTAACTTGGCTTTAAATGCTACATTTTGTATGCAAATTGGCCTGCAGGGAGTTGGTATTTGGTGTACCATTGGTAAGAACACTAACATTAGTTTGTCATTTGTTTGAGGTGGCACACCATTATTACTAATATACTGGGATGTAGTTTATAGAAAAATATTGCTTCCTCATGGAAGAGAAAAATATTTTGTTGTTGTACTTTGAAGGAAAACAAAGACTGGTTGAACTGAGAACTGAAGCATTTCATACAGATAGAAGAGAATGGAAATCTGTAGCCTATACATAACTAAAATCTTTATTCACCCCAAATTATGTGTTTCATGTCCTCAGAACAAGGGCCGTTTCTATTTTTGCAAAAATATTCTGATTTTTTTTTTTTCCTTCCTACACGTAATCTGACAAACACAAACAGGTTGATGGCCTTCTTATTGGCTTCGGTGGGCAGCAGAGCTGAAACTTGTTTGGATGATAGTTTTACTTAGAGTTGCCATACTGATGGTCATCTGGGTAAGTAACTTGAAACGTGTGTATACTCCTGAGCTATCAGGCTGGAAACGTGATGGCTGACCACTTACTATTTAGTTGATCTATAACAGGTAGTTGCAATGCACTGTGTGTTGTAGAGAATAGTGTAGACAGAGTTGTAGTGGTTTGCAACTGTCTCTACAACTCTACTTGTGTTTTTCTGAATTGAAGATGATTATTTTATTCCTTGATGACTATCACATGTCAAGACTGTAAAAAGGTAAACCAAACTAATAATCAGAATAGTTCAGTGCATTCCTAAAATGAGCCTGAAGGAGCAGAGCATAGGGTTTTCTCTTCCTGACATTGTGGGTGAGCATGAACTGGGTCAAGACTGTTGGCCATCAAAGCAGAATCCCAATGCTTGGCTTGACTGAACCTAGGACACCACCACTGACAGACCGTCCACTTCACTGAAGTTCAGTGTTCATGTCTGGGTTAACATGTTGAGATCTTAAGTAAATCATGAAACACTTTGCCAAATACTAGCCAGCAAGGAATGAACCCATTTGAAGTGGTTTCATTACCTTTGTTTTATTTTTATGTAAAACTTAGTACTATTGTTTGAGTTGTTGATTCTCTGAGTTCATAACTGTTTTGATACTTCCATTCTTTCTAGAAATTTACTTTCAGATAACTGTAAGACACAATAATACAAAATCTTGTTCTTCCTAACAATGCTTCTCTTTTACTCTGCTAGTGTATTTCTGTGTTCTACAGAACCCCATGGCTGGGCAAGCCTGTACGTTCTTACGTATATCACAAGCTCACTTGGGAGAAGTGTAGGGTGTGGGATGCTCTTAGCCAATAGTCAGGAGGCAAGGGAGTTCAGGAGGGTAATTGATTTGAAGAATAAATCAGCAAGTTCACACTGGGGCTGGACATCAAAGCCTCCCTCAGCATTTTAATAGATAGGCAATCATTAATTTTACTCCAAATTACAAGCATGCTTATAATGTTTCAACAGCTGTTGATTAATTGTTGAACAGCAATAATGGGAGGATGAGAAAATCTTGTTGATGGAAAGTTCATGAGGGTCAGCAAATTTACGTGGAACACAGCCGTCCCTCCTAACCTGCAGTGAAACTGTCAGACACAGCTCTGTCTTGAACTTGCTCTTATGGGTTATAGAACGCATTTTTTCCTCTTTTCCTTTTTTTTAAAAATTAATTTGGCTGACTTATTATTACAGCTGTTGCATTTTTTTTCATGTGAATACACTTTGAACCCTCCTGAAATATTAAAATTGCAAAGAGTAGAAAATGAAATTGAATCTATTTATGTTCCTTGTGTAAAAAAAATCTGAGGTCACAGAGATCTATATGTTGCTGTCTTTGGACACCACATGAAGGAGGGTGCATGGCTGTGTTAGCTGCTACACTGACAGTTTTTAGACCTTTACTTGCCCTCTTTGAGCCCTAGTTTCACTGTCTCTAAAATATGAGCGCAAATTTGTACCTTGCCATGTTGGGATAATTAAACAAGAAAACATGTGATTTCTGAGGATAGCAACTGGTCCATTAAAGATATGCAGTAAATATTCCTCTCCCCTCCCCTTTCTCTGCCCTTCCAAATAAATGTAAGATTGAAAAGATTAGTTTCAATTGTTAAGCAAAACAAGTTGGACAACAGGTACCTTTTATTTCTCACTTGTCTTACTTCATCTGCGTGCCATTCTGATCTTAGGGCAAATAGAAATGCATTATAAATATTGTATAACAGAGTCCAGAAATAGATTCCACTGAAGTTTTTAAAAGAACATGTGCATATGTGTGGAGGACATAACGGTTTTTTTCATGCAATAAGATTAAGCCTGCACCTAACATTTCTGGATTATCATAAAATATAACAAGAAAAACCTGGGAAGAATATTTAAAACATTATTATAGCTAGGTCCTCAGCGGGGCCTGGTGGGAAAAAATGACCATTTAGGACTATTTTAAGCAGATAACAGAGCCCTGAAAAGTAACAGGTGGCACATAAGTGAATTTGAACTTTGTCATGGGACAAGAGAGGATTCTTGATCATAATCCCTGCGCAAGTATAGGCAAAGAGGAGTGGGCTGACCTCTCCTCAGTCCATGTGACTCGTGTGTAGCATAATCACGGGGGATCGAGTGTCTCAGCGCCAAGTCCGTGGGCTGGTGCAGCACTCCTGGGCAGAGTCCTCTGTCATTGAGTCTGCGGCATATAGAGGACACTTCTAGCCATGATGCATAGCTCTTATGGTGAGTGTTCACCATCGGGATTCCCTGCCCACGTTTGGATAATTCTCCACTTTATGAGCCTAGCACAGGGGGGGAAAAAATCCTTCTCCTATA
Source organism: Zalophus californianus (assembly GCF_009762305.2). Lineage (NCBI taxonomy): Eukaryota > Metazoa > Chordata > Mammalia > Carnivora > Otariidae > Zalophus > Zalophus californianus. The sequence continues at coordinate 6,312,043 of NC_045597.1, forward strand.
GGAACAGATCCTGGGTACATGACGAGCCTCCCTTGCCACCAAAGTTTTGGGCTCTGCCACCCAGACTTACCCCTCTAGACTTTTATTCAGGAGCTCAAGGCCCAGGAGGGAGGTGTCAGAGAGCTCTTGCTCCCGACTGGGTTCGGTAGTAGTCCTAGCTACCGTGGTCCTGCTGGTGGCAGTAAAGTTTGAGCCCCAATGCAGCCAGCTCTGTGGCGTGTTGCTCCCAGCAACTCAGCCTCCAGTCTGGTTCTCCTGATCTTCCAGCGATTTGGTGAGCTTCCTTAAGTCCTCTTAACACATTTATTTTTTAGCTTATCAGTCTCTTTTTTGCTATTTGCTACTGAGAACCTCTTCTAATATACCATGGATGGGAATTCCTTGAGAGAATAAAATGTGAGCAGAAAAGGGAACCCTTTTGTCTATGACAAAGGGAAAACTTCTCCATTACCAGAAGTGTTAATAACACGCTCATGTTTTTTCACCCTTGGAGTTGAGTCTGACTTTAGGGCGTGATACCAGTCAACAAAGCAGTTATGTTTTGAATTGGAAAGAGGTCCATGGAAGATCTCTACTGATCCCGGATGTGGCAGCAACGAAGGCAGCCAATGTCCAGGTCTCCTCTCCTGGGAGACTCTGTGTGTCAGCACCTTCCCTCGCAGCCCAGCTGTTTCAAAGCAGAGGCTCTGTCTTTGAACAAACTTTGCCTAGCTTAACCATCCAGGGAGAGGACTAAATGTCACATGGTTTCAATGAAAACCATGTCTCTAGCTTCAGGGAGATCCATCTCATTAGGGTCTAACCAGAGACTTGTCGAATAGTTTGGACTACTTTTACATATCTTTTTATGTATTGTTTTTAAAATTTAAATATGAAGGATTCCCTGTGTTTCTCTAGTAATTTGATCATGCCATTCTTAGAGCATTGAATGCCTTTTATGTGGAATAAGGGCATCGCTCTGTGGAAACTGTCAAGTACAGTAGCAACATAACTAGCATTGATTCATAATAACATTACTTATGTGCCTGCCCTACTTCGTACTGGATTTTCAATTACATAAGGGCAGGAATTGTGATTTTTTTTTGCCTTGAACATAATAGACACTCAGTGAAAGACACTGAGTGGATACCCAGCTGCCACTTGTAGGAGTGAACTATGTGAATGACTGCCCCGTGGGGGGAGGGGTGGCACAGCAGAAGAAACTCCTCAAACCGTCATCCTCAGCCCTTGGGAGGAGTATCATCCCGCCCTTTCTCTTCTTGGCCCTCTTTTCAAAGCGGTGGGGGACTCCTGACCCCAGTCCTGCTTACTTTGGACCCCGTTCCTCTTCCTTTACTCTAGAATAAGTTTGGACAGTTGATGCTTTTAGGGGCGATCTTGATCAAATATACTCAACTAAGATTTCTACTTGCAACTTCCATCTTGTTTTTCTCACATGAATTCTTACTCAGTCTCCTTGGGGTGGGGACAGTCGAGTATTTGTTTCTGTCCCCTAGGTGGGATAGCCTACATGACGGGGTTGGTTTCTTGGGTTATCTCTCTGCTCAATCAGATGCTATCAGGCAACTACCCATAGTTAGAAAGACTCTGGGTCTCCACTGGTAAAGAAGATGGAGGCAGCCTCTACCTTCACGTTGCTAAGTTGGGGAGCCAAATGTTGATATGTAATATCACAGACAAATACGAAAATGTAAATTACCAACATTTCAGGAAAGAGGAGAATATAAAAAACAAAGGCATGTGGGTAAACTAGCTAATATTGGAGGATCAGGGAAGGTCTCACTGAGCAAATGGCATTTAAATGGAGAATTGCATCTTTGGTTAGAGTCAGACGAAGCAGGAGGGAGGCGTATGACATTCCAGGAAAAAAGGGACAATATTAGTGATGGGTCTGGCCCGGGAAGAAGCTTAACCTCTTCAGTAACTGCAGATCCCAAGCTGCAGTGGAGGGAGATAACACCAGGAGTTCACAGGACACGGCTAGGAGCAAGTCTGCAGGTCCAAACTCTGTGCAAGACCTCTTATATAAAATTCTAAAGGGGGAAGCCACACATGGAGTTTGAATCGTAGACTGACATGTTCCAAAACCCCCTTTTAAAATATTTGTAAATTGCTGTGAGAATGGACTAGAGGCTGTCAAGAGGAGAGACTGGTTTCCAGGGCAGACATTAGAATAGATGCAGGTAGAAGTGGGGTGAGAGGAAGTGATGGAAAGAGATGGAGAGAATGGGGAGAGCTTCTTCAGTGGGAATGAACAGTACTGTGTGTTAGGTTGGGCGTAGGGGAGAAGGGAAAGAAGGTATCAAGGTGGCCATTTGAGTTCTCAGTATGAGCAAACAGATGTCAAGAATTATGTTTAAAAAGTAGAAGATGCAGGTGGTAATACTGTGGACCCAGAGACCGGCTTCAGATAAATTTGAGATAAGCCTAAGTGCCCTAAATGAGATATCAGATCTTAAAAATTGTTTCTGAGCTAGAGATAGAAGTAGGAGAGTCTGTGGCATAGAGAGGACACTTCTAGCCATGATGCATAGCTCTTATGGTGAATGTTCAACATTGAAATCCCTGCCCACGTTTGGATAATTCTCCACTTTATGAACTTAGCATGGGGGGGAAAATCCCTCTCCTATAGGAACAGATTCTGGGTACATGCCCAGCCTCCCTTGCCACCAAAGTTTTGGGCTCTGCCACCCAGACTTATCCCTCCAGACTTTTATTCAGGAGCTCGAGGCCCAGGAGGGAGTTGTTAGAGAGCTCTTGCTCCTGACTGGGGTCAGTAGTAGTTCTAGCTACCATGGTCCTGCTGGTGGCAGTGAAGTTTGAGCCCCAGTGCAGCCAGCTCTGTGGCGTGGTCTGCGGTGTTGCTCCCAGGAACTCAACCTCCAGTCTGGTTCTCCTGATCTTCCAGCAGTTTGGTGAGCTTCCCTAAGTCCTCATAACACATTTATTTTTTGGTTTATCAGTCTCTTTTTGCTATTTGCTACTAAGAACTTCTTCTAATATACCATGGATGGGAATTCCTTGAGAGAATAAAATGTGAGGAGAAAAGAGAGCCCTAAGACTTAGCTCTAAAGGTCTCCAGAATTTTGATCAATGAGACGGGAGCTGGTGTCAGGAAACTGAGAAAAAACTTCAAAGTAGAGGACCTTTGAGAGTGTTGATGGCAGAAGCCAAGGGAACAGAGTATTTCAAGGAGGAGACCATCGTGGCTTCAGTCCTGCTAAGAAGGCTGGAAACCTTATGTTTGAGAAAGTTCCACTGCCTTAAGCAACGATGGGGTCTTCTAGACAAACCTGACAAGAGGAGATTTGGTGAATGTTGGGGCAAGGGCTGAACCACAATGAGGGCGAGAGCAGAGTGATGGAAAAGCCAGTCCTGGAGAAGTCCAGGGCATGGGCTCCAGGGAAGCCATTCATGTGAAGGACCTTGCTGAGAGATGGGCAGGTCCTCACCTGTCCTGGAAAGGAAGAAGGGCAGCCATGCAGGTGCAGATACGTGTCTGAGTTACTTTTTACTGACAATCCAGCCTTGAGTTGTAATCAGCTTCATCACTTAGCAGCTTCAGGACCTTGGACAAATAGATAACCTCTTCGTGCTTAAATAGACTCTTTATAAAATGGAAATATCAAGGCACTTGCCTTGTAGGGTTGTATTAATCAGTGAATGTATGTGAACTTAAAAAAAAGTGTGAGGCACATAGAATCGACTCTCTAAATAGCAGGCAGTAGTAGTAACATTTCTTTACTCTTAGGCTTATTTTGAAGCTAAAATTATGAAGCTTTCAGTATGGTGCCACACGCACAGATAGCATTTACGTGAACATCGTTCCTGCTGAGATACTTGAGTAAGTCAGCCAGAAAACAGCATATCGACACAAAGTGGACGTTTTAAGAGGGGTTGAGGTGGAGTGGAAGAAAGGTCCTTGGAGCTGGGGAGTTCTGGAAACAAAGCTGGGTATTGGGTGGGTCACCTGCCTGCTTGTGGAACTGACTTAGTACAGCAGGGGTTGGGATCCTAGGATGGCAAGCCAGGCATCGGGGTTCTTGCTGAGGGAAGGGCGGACTGGAGGTGATCGGGGACTTCTCTGAAATCAGGGATGTGAAAGGAGAGAAGAGTTGGACAGTATGAGCTTGAGAGGAGCCAGGGGGTCTTCGGACAAAGAGAGGATGTCGTGGTCCGGGAGTGGTGGAAGAGAATCCAGCAGAAGACAAAGTTTTTGGAGGAGTTTGAGTGTGGAGGGAAGCTTGCTGCTTAGAGAGCCACATCCAGGAATCGCCGTGGAAGGGGACGTGCAGAGCAGTATGTGATCAGATGGCCCTGGAGCCCTGTGCTTAGGACACTTGGTCTGCATGAGAGGGAGGCTCCGGCAGCCAGGTAGCCCTCGTCGGGCTCCACAGTTGGAGAGTGGGCCCCGTTTGATTCTGGAAGCCTCCACCCCTGCGCGCCCAGCTGGGGACCAAGGTGGGCAAGGTTTTCCTCCTCCTGTGTCACTGGCCCAACTGTGGCTTCTCCCCTTGCGTGCTTTCTGAGCCTCCAGTCTGCCCAGCAGCAGGGCCCTCGCAAGGACTGTTCCAGCCAGCCAGCTGGAAGGTCCGGGGCAGCTCTCACTCATCTTTGCTAATGTTCCAGCCTCACCGGCACCGGCTTGGATCCCACACATGTTCTTCTTTTTCACAGCTCTTGGCAGTGCCTGAACGGCCGCAGTCCAAGAGGGCCCTGGCTGCCAAAATCTCATGCTGGACAGTCATCTTCTCTGAGAATTGCATACTTCTAGAGAGCCACGACCGTTCCAGTCGAGGAAGCACAATTTCTGTTTCCAGTGAAATGTTGTTTATCTTAAAAGGGTACACATTCATAGCAGAATGTAAATAATACAGCATATTTAACATATCTTCGGAAGTTTACTGCTCCCAAATAATCTTTTTTGGAAGATTTTTAAGATTTTAAGATTTTTAAACCTTTTAAGGAAGGTTTTTGACCTTCCTTATTCTACATCATTTTAGCCATGCATAATTTTACATAAGTGGTAACATTAAATGCTTGATTACCTGGGAACTTGGCTCTCTATCAACAGTACGAGTTTAAATAAATTTTATATATTTTAAATATTACATGTTTATTTTTAATAGATATAATATACTTTAAAAACCACTTGTCTAATGATGGACCTTCATGTTCAATTGTTTTGGTTTTTTTGTTTGTTTGTTTCATTTTGTTTTAAGTAGGCTCTTCACCCAGCGTGGAACCCAATGCAGGGCTTGAACTCTTGACCCTGAGACCAGGACCTGAGCTGAGACCAAGAGTCGGATGCCTAAACGACTGAGTCACCCAGGCGCCCAATTATCTTCAGCTTCTTAGCGTTATAAATAACTTGGAGCATCTTTGTACATATATCCTCAAAACTTTTTAATTTTCGAGTTAGATGGTACACGTTAAAATTTTGTCTAAGTGTTATAATTGATATTTAAGAAAGTTATGCCGTTTATACTCCCACTCACATAGGTGTTTTTCCTCACACACTCATACTGTTTGATGTTTTTAACTTCTGTGTCTATTAGATAAATACTACTTCATTTTACTATTTTAACTTATTTAATATTGGGACTAAGCTTTTTTAGATCTATTAGCCACTTGCACTTTTCTTATTTCTCTTATTATAGAAGAATATCTTTTAAAAAATATTTTCTAGGGCGCCTGGGTGGCTCAGTCGGTTAAGCATCTAACTTCCACTCAGGGCATGATCCCAGGGTCCTGGGATCGAGTCCCACATCAGGCTCCCTGCTCAGCGGGAAGCCTGCTTCTCTCTCTCCCTCTGCTGCTCCCCCTGCTTGTGTTCCCTCTCTTTCTCTCTCTCTCTCTCTCTCTGTCAAATTAAATCTTTAAAAAATATTTTCTAACCCCTTTTATCCCCCTATGGAATATTTTTCTTATTGATTTGTAAGAGCTCTTTGTATATTAGAAAACTACAAATGCCCCCCCCCCCCCACCCGGGTTGTGAGTTAACCTTTATTGTGCTCACTTTTTTGGTAGAAATTTTTTAAAAATATTCTTAACTCTGTTGATACTTTATTGATGATTTGAGATGTTTATGGCCGTATATTGGTATAGGTTACATAGCCAGCATTTGAAATGATTGACTTCTGTACTTCTTTTACCAGTGGTTTATAACTAAGCTATTACACAAACACAGGCTCTTTAAATGGAATGTGTTCTCTGTTGTGGCATTGGAGTGTGATAATGATTGAGGGAAAGACTATAGCAAGAAACTGGAAGTTAGCCAACTGGAAGATTGATCATAACTGGAAGACTTTCTCTACCAACCCGAGGGCAGGGTGGGAATTCTAGATTTTTAGAAGGGTGATTTCACTGCAAAGGAGACCCTGCCCAGTGGTAATAAGGGTAGGGAGCATCATTTCCTATTGACCAACTATTGCTACTTTAACCAGCTTTCTTATCTTAATTTTCTAAAAAAGACTTATTTATTTTAGAGCAAGTGAGCATGCGTGGGGGGAGGGGCAGAGTGAGAGGGAGAAAGAGAGAAGCAGACTCTCTGCTGAGTGAGGAGCCCAACTCGGGGCTCAGTCTCATGACCCTGAGATCATGACCTGAGCCAAAATCAAGAGTCTGATGCCTAACCGACTGAGCCACCCAGGCGCCCCTAACCATCTTTCCTCTTTTGGAAACATTTATTTGGTGATGAAATTATTTGGACACTGCTAGATCCATGTAGTGTTTTAACTAGGAAATCCTTAGTTTGTTGCCCTATCTTAAAAGTACCTTCACACTGCTCAGGGACGCAGAGCACCTGTGTCAGTACACATGCTGAGTATTCCCAGCAGCCTTAGATGGTCTCCTAGATGGATGTGTGGCCGAGAAACCAGTCACATGGCATTGTGCACCTTTGCCCCTACCTGCAGGCTAACTGTGGTTCTTAAGACAGGTGAATCACAGCGGTCAGAGAAACCCTGATGACTAGGTTAATGGTCGGTTGATATTAGTGTTACTAGTAATAAGCATTTGAAGAGCCAGCCGTTGTTCTAGGCACTTCACATGAATTATCTTATTTAGCAATCATTGCTCGGATTAGGATAGTGAAACTGGGAACATTAGGGTAGCATGGTTCAAATCCTCTAGCCAAATATGCGGCAGGATGAAGATTCTGATTTTTTTTTTTTCTGACACTCCAGTCTGCCTTCTTCAGCACTACTGAAACTACTCCGAAATGGGGGCCCCTTTGAAACTCTAGCTATTCTCTGAAAAACCTGGGACAAATGGTCAAGAGTGGAAGGTGCTGCATTATCTGATCCGCCGGGGATTGGTAGCCACCGCAGTCCAGCGGAAAGCTCATCTCGGCACCAGAAACTTAAATATCAACTGATAGAACTTTTTTGGGCCACAAAATAGGAAATATTTTTTTTTAAAGCGTAGCCCTGGAGAAAATGTGACATCCCACCAGAAGACACTAACCCAGATTATCCCAAGTGAAGTCCAAATAGTTGGTGTTGACATGCAGAGCCCATGGGAGTTTACGTTCTCTGCAAAACAGAACTTAGGTGGGGACTCGGAGTGGCATCCAAATCTGTATTTTCGGGTGAATCCCTTGTTTTGTGAAAATAATGCCTGTCCTTCCTCCCAGGGCAGGAAGGGAAAATGGATGGCCCAGGAGTGTATCACACAATAGAGAGAGACAGGTCACAACTTGCCATGTCCTCTTGGAAGAATGTGGAACTGACTGTCTGTTTTGAAGGCTTGGAAGCTGTCGGGCCGGTTGGTGTTTAATTCAGCCGTCTTAGTAAAAACTACGTGGGGGTGTCCTCTTTTCTTCACCTTACCAGAGAGCATTTTAAGAATTTATCTGTGTCCATGCTTGTAGAGGGCATTTGTTTGGTTCACGTCCCATGCTGTCTGACCCATGTTCATTCCACTTGATCTATAGAAAAGTAACTAGCCATTTCTAAAATTACTCTTCCTTAGCTTTTCTGTTCTTTGTGTTTCTTAACTTTGCAGTAACACATAGACATCTGTATATGCTTCCTATGCAGAATCATTACATGTTCTAGAAGATGCATAGCTATGTTTCATTAGGGATTGTAAGAGATTTCCAGGTCTTCTGGTATCCATTATTTTCTTAGAAGTATATCTAACAATCGAACGTTGAACCTAAATTGAACTTATTTTGCTTTTTTCATGGTAGTATTTAAAGCTTAGATAAACATGTTCAGATTTGGTTTTTTTTTTAATCTACACGTAAACATGGGTTATATCATTTTTGCGTATGTGTCCAAGGGCAGTTCCACAATAAAAATACTAGAAAAGGGGCACCTGGGTGTCTCAGTTAAGCATCTGCCTTTGGCTCAGGTCATGATCCCAGAGTCCCGGGATTGAGCCCCACGTTGGGCTCCCTGCTCCGCGGGGAGTCTGCTGCTGCTTGCTCTCCCTCTCCTCCTCCCCCTGCCCATGTTCTCTTGCTCACTCTCTCAAATAAATCTAAAAAACAAAAAACAAAAAACCCAAACACACACACACACACACACACACACACACACACACACACACACACACACACACGAAAAGACCAGCTATACAACAAATGGGAAATAGGAGTCATAGAAGCAGCAACTATAAGACCAAAATATATTAATAACTTACAGCTTCTTTCAGCAATTATGTTGAAATAAGATTGAACATTCCAGAAAAGATCAAATTGGAGGATTCGCAGGTGTCTGTTTTCATTAGAGATTTTTGCCTCAGCACTGCCAGTTTTGATAAAGCCCATGCTTGCACAGACCCAATCGCCTGACTAAAAGTGAGAAATGGACTTAAAAGTGAGCAAATAAACAGTGGTCTGTGGACAGCTTATCAACTGACTTCACCATTGAGATGGCCACTAAAGAGCAAGACGAGGTTTTGATGCACTTGTCCTGGAGATAACCTCTCCAGACTACGTCTAGCCTGCTCAGGTCTGTAGGAGCAACACCCCCGCCCATTCTGTGATACTGCGGGAAGACCTGAGCATCCTTGGGGGACAGTACTTTCGTTCTGACCGCTGTTCTTCACTGCACTGAAAGTTCATGTGCATGTTCATGCAATGTGTTCGATCCGGATTTGATTAGGAAGATGGGTGGTGGTAAAAAAAAAAAATGCCTTTTTATATTTTCTTATCTACAACTCAGATTTCCTTAGAGGAAAAATGAAATCTGTTTGCCTCCCTGACTTCATTTTTTTCTGACTGTTAATTACTATTTTCTTAATAATAGCAAGTATAATGTCTCTACTATTATTCCCACTCTTCTTAAACATTGTCATTTGTTGTGTCTAGAATGTTACCCTAAACTTCAAAACTAACGTTTTAAAAAATTGTGGTGCTACAGAACAATTGTTTCCTTATAATGTTTTCAAGATGAGATAAGGAAAACTAGCAAAGAGGCTATTTATTCTGGTCCCTTCCATGACTGGCTGTCCTTCCCAGTTATGACTTACAAATCAGTGAGAGAGCTGGGGCAGTTTTCACCTCTTGTTTTCTGTTTTAAGACTTACATTTTTTAGAGCAGTTTTAGATTTACAACCAAACCAAGAGGAAGGTACAGAGATCTCTTAGAGTCTCCTTGCTCCCATCATTTTCCATTCTGCCATTTGCTCGTCGTTTGGTCCACAAAGTTAGACACACAGGTAAGAGGTTCATGGAACAGCTTTGGGGGACTCTACCCCAACAGCAACTGGGAATGTGATCAGGGAAGAGTCAAAGTTCTCCCTATCCCATGGGGGAGGAGATAAACTTTATTTATTGATGCTTTGATCTGAGTTTGAAGTTTGAATGGAACAAGTCCGTTTATAAATCAATCCAGTGTGTTTTCTGTAGGAAGCACAAAGCACTTCATGTCTAGCACACCAGACCTATTCATCCAGGAATTTATCTTTTTTTTTATTCCTACCCAAATATTTCAAATGAAAACTTCCAAGACATTAGAATGTCACATGAATAATCAATGCCAATGCAGCTTTTCAAGAAATCCTTTTATTTAATGTTTGATCCCCATTTCAGTCCCCCTTACCCCCATCTGGCAGTTGTCACTTAGGCAGATGGCCACCAGCTGGGAGGGCAGCCTGTGCATCCCCCACCCGCATCCACGGGGCTCAGTAGACCGGACGTGAAAGTGCATCGTGTCCCTCCATTAGGCGGTCCACAAGCTCAGATACTGCCTTGTCAACCTGTCACCGCCTGAAGCTTCCCAGAGGGACCTCTTTTCTGAATCTGGGATCTTAAGTTGTGTTTTGCTGATGTCACAGTATCTTGGCTTCATATAAGAGAATGTGGCTACTATGCCTACATAGTCCAGCTCTCCCAATTAAGAGGGCACACGTGAAAGCAAGAGTTATGTTAATGAAAAGATGGAGAGAGAGCAAGAAAGAGAGGAGTCTTCAAAGAAATATATCCTGACTATTCAGTTTAAGAAATGGCTTATTCTACTCTAATAAATCCATATTATGACCACTTTATCCCAAAATTGTTGAAATAAGATTTTTTTTCTTTTTTTAGTAATTTTAATAGTCTTAATGATCAGTAATAGATTTTCTTCTGGGCTTCTGAAAGAGAAGGAAACTCATGCTCTTTTGGAAGACCATTAATGCCTAGGTCACATGTGAAAATTACTCTTCGTTAATTTCATCATTGAAGCCGTTCTTTGAGAAGCCTGTCACTTTGTTCATCTTGGTCCAGGAGCCTCCAGGGCAGCCAGAGAGATGTGGTTCTTCAGAAGAAGCTCTGTTCTTTTTATAAACACTTGTCATTGTTTTTCTTCTCATTATAGATAGATGCATGTTCATGGGGTGGGAATGGGGACAGAAAATGGAATAAAATTGCAGAGTTGGTCAATGTTAGTATTTCTGAATGTTTTTGTTGTATATACCTATTCACATCTGCAATAGACAGAAGCACACACATGGGTGTTGTGCTTATATTCTTAAAAATCCAGATCAAACCATGTATATAGCCTTTTGTTCCATTTTTTCTTATGCAGTAAGCATGTTCTGTCTCAAGAACCCTATTTTTTTTAATGGCTGCATACTTTCAAGTTTATTGCTAGACCATACTTAAATGTCTAACACTGAAAGAATATTTAAGTTGTTTCTGACTTTTTAAAATTATAAATAACGTTTCAAAATAAGGCACATCTAGTCACTGTATTTTGAACAGATGTTTGAAATTTTAATTCCTAGAAGTGGAATTTCCGGACCCAAGGATGTGTACAATTAAAAGACTTTAAACATTTTATCCTGCCGAATTTCTCAAGAAGGGCAAATCTACCAACAATGAATGGGGGTGCTTGAGAATCTTCTATTTTTGGTTGTTCTCTGGGAACCTGGTCTGTCTGACCTCTGTTTATCTCTAGACCTTGGCCCTGCCACAGCTTTGAAGCTCTGTTTCATGGCATCCTTGGGATTTTTTTTTTTCTTTTGTTTTGACACTCCTAAATTGCCATAATTCAAGGTCAGCTCATCATATGTGAGCTCCCTGGAACCTACCACTCTGTTGTCTATACACATCGAAGCCAGAATTTGATAAAAATAGTTTCACATATGGCAGAATGCTCATTGTAAAACAAATCCAGTTTTTTACTATTCTTATTCATGGCTGAGGGGGCTGATTTAAGATGTACATTAACCTTTCTTAACCACGATTTCCTTGCCAATGCAACCAGGGTGAGATTTCATAGTGACGTGTGTCTCCTTCCTAACACATGGCTTGATGTAATTTTATTTATTCAAGTTGGTATTTGAGTAAGGTTGGCCATAAGAATTGTGTGTTCCATGACTAAGGAATGTCTGGTCTTCTTTCTCATTCTACACCCCTTGCCCCCAGGACCCAACACAATGTCCTATGCTCAATCATTGCCAGTTGAATGAATGAATGAATGAATGAATGAATGAATCCATGACTCTGACTTGTTGAAAACATCAGATGACGTGAATGTGCTCGAAAGCACTTTAAATAATAGAAGACTATAGAGTACTAGGACTGCCCTCCCCCAAGGCAGTGGTACTCAAACACCTGGTTTATGTATATCAGGTTAACTCAGAGTTGGACAACACAGCTGACACCTGACTCATTCCCAGAAATTTTCATTCTGGTGCAGCTAAACCCTCCTGGGACTTCCTAAAGTCTCCAGTTTTAACATGTTCTGGTCTGAAATCTATGTTCTTGCTCCGTTGCTGTGTGTTATGTTTGGTGTGGCAGTTTCCATGTAGAATCCTGAAATTTTCTGAGATGAAATTAGGACATGCACGATGAAAGTAATTAAACCCATTTACAGATATACTGAGGTTTAGGATGGGAAGCTGCATGCCCATGGTTCTACAGAAATTAGGGTCAGGAGCAGGACTCCTGTCCAAGTCTTACAGACTCCAAAGCCCATACTGCAATAGGCACTCACGCTTTTTATTGCTTAGAAGTAAGGAATAATCAGAAAACCTTAAGTGTTAGTCATCCAAATATTCAGCTAAAATCTGAAATAGAGCTTTTTGACAAGTGAGTTAACCCATGAAGTCACTGTACGGAGTGCCTGTTGCTACCAGGTCTTAGAGACATTCCCTGCAAACTTACTGGTACACAGGCACCAGTTTTTATCTTCCAGTTTCTTAAAAAAAGTTTTTTTGGTCCCAATATCTCATGTTTTTGTTGCTTGTTCAATTTTTGGATGGCTCTTCAAAGGTTTTCATTATAAAATTCACTTACTGTTTCTCATTCAGAAAGCATTTATGGGTCGTCAGCTCTTTTTCACATCATGCTGGGGCTCAAAGGTGAATGCAAAATCGCCTCCTCCTTTTCAGGACTTCAAGGTCTTCACTCAAGTATCCCTCCTTGGTCAAGAAAAGGTTCCAGGGGGTGAGGACAAGAAATACAAGAGCATAAGTAGATGTGGAGGGTGTGAGGGTTGATAATGTAAGTTATAAAACTGTTTAGGCTGAAGTTCTCCTGTGACTCCAGGTGGACATTTCCAGCAGTAATTGGATACACAGGGTTTGAGACTAGGAAAGAGACCTTGCCAGAAGAGAAAGAGTTAGGGGGGTGTAGATGAGATTCCTTCATGGAACTTGTCTGGGTGACCCAGGACGAGAACCAAGGACAGCTCTAGGGAATCATTCACCTGTAAAGACCAAGCGGAGGAAAGACGGCAAAGAAAACCGAGGATCAGTGGTCTGAAGGGGGAGCGTTGGCACTCCAGGGAGTCGTCCCAGAAATTGCAGGAGGAGAGGGTTCCAAGAAAGCAGGTGTTGAGAGAGGCGTGCAAGTCAGGATGGAGAGAGGGTGAGCACAGACTTTTCTCTCAGGACGCTTGGCTGTGAAAGCAATTGGTGCAATGGAGGATTTGTGGAGGGAGGCCCTCGGCAGGCTGGCCTGGGGTGGGGGGGAGGAAATGAGAGCTCAGTCCAGGGCCCAGAAGTCCGTGACTAATTCTGAAAAATTGTGATGGTTTGTATATGTTGTTATTTCAGAAGCAAAGGCACCAGAAAGCAACAATTTTGAATGTCTCCTTCTGGGTCTTTCAATGATGTTCTTAGCTACAAAACTGGGAGAAGTTTTCCAGATGTCCAAGAAGCCCATGTCCTAGCCTGCCTGTATCTTGTGGTACATCTGCCTAAACACTCAGAGCAATCTTCTCTTTTTTATTGTGACGATAAATTGTTCAGAACACTACACACACACACACACACACACACACACACACACACACACACCCTGTTTTTTAACCAGAATGGAGATGGTATCTTAGCATGAAGGTAAAACTTGATGGAGCAAACTTGTTTACCAGCTTTTCTTAAATGCAATTGGTGTAGAAATCATGGACTTCTCTTTACATTTCTTATATGTGGTAGGCAGCACGTCTCCTGCCTTATACTGTCAGTGAAAACTGCATTGCCAACCTTTGTATACACCCTTTGGACAATCTAAGGGGATTTGGGCCAGTGTCTTTCCAGTAATCAAAAAAGCTTAAGCCCTGTGACTTTCACACACTAGTAATTTGTTACTCCTGTTGGAAGGAACATTCTATTCTGGAGGTCTTTGGTTATTTATATATATATATATATATATATATACTTTTGTCATTTAAATGGGGATGTGTAAGTGAAGTGTTCAGTATTTTTTGATATTAAATATAAAATAGGTTCATGTATTTTGTGTAATAGAGAAAGAAGTAAATGACATTCTTGTACCCTGGATGGCTAAAGCAATCTGTGGATATCTTTGAATATGTCTTGGTGTAGATAAAGAAGTAACAATCTACCCAATAGTTGACACTTAGATTCTTGGATACTAAACATACGTAGGAAAGTATTGTTTGTTAAAAACTCTCCCTTTGATAGCTATTGTCTGATAAGCTACTCTACATTATATGAATGTGTAGATGCCACCACGATGTCACATCTGAGTCCCACGTGGCCACCGTCTACATACGCTCTACCCTGGGGACCTAAATAGCTAGTTCTTCACTCCTTTCATAGTTAATAAGCTTTGATTGAAATTTTAACACTGAGACTTTTTAATTTGACTTAATTTGTGCTTTCCTGAAGCTTAGAACTGCCATTTTAAGAACTTTTCCAGGGTTCATTTATTTTTCTGTATTTGGGAACACACTAAACTGCTTTTTTCCCTACTTACCTATTTTACTTAGATTTTAAATTTCATAGCTGGCTTATAGTTTTATCAGTGAGTGTTTGATATGCAGATTTATTTATTAATGCCATCTGTTTCTGTGAAAGCTTTTTAAGTGCTAAGTGTTGCCTGAATGATGTTCAGGTCTACATGGGGGGTAATTTTGGAAATCAGAATCCCACAAAAACAAATACTCTATTACTTGAGATGAAGATCGTATACAAATTGGCTTATTTAGCATTTCATTGTGATCCCACCATGAGTGTGCCATCTGTATCTATGCGCTCTGAGGATGTGCCATCTTTTCAGGATTGATTGCTAATAAGCATTTTCTTTTACTAAATTATTTTTTTCAATGTATCTAGAATATTACCAGATTAAGATTATAGCTCAGCAAATTTATTTAGAAATGCTAATTAATGTCTTTATCTCTAGATTATTTTGACACTCTTAGGCTACATGAACAAAATTACAGTAAAATTGGATATAACCAAACATTTCAGTGAGCTCACTTCCCAAGAATTCAAGCAAGGTGACAACTAGTATCTTCTTGACCTGACCAGAACTGGTCTACTGAACAGAGCAAATTGGAAAGAATCAATCTTTCAGTCCAGTCTCATTTTGTCTCATTCAGCTATTCCCAACCTCTGCCTCTGACTTCATTTGATCTAGAATATTCTTGGAAGGGTATAACGAAATCCAATCACGCTACCCAAATCCTTTCCAGTTCAATTTTAACCACCCCTCATCTCCCCATGATATTTTTGTGTGTTTTGGTCATAGGGAAGGAATGCTTCCTATTGTTTTTTCTTTTCAACAGAGTTCATTGCTTAAAAGTCTGTCATCTGTTTACTTTAAGCTACTTGAAGGCAAACTCAGAATCATCTAAATGCTTTCTTTGCCACTTTTCAAAATTGTTTATTTCTGTCCAATTAAGAAAATTGAGCAGGTATTGCTTATAATATGGTTTTATAAAGCAAAAGTTAGTAATCAGATGCTCAAACAGAACTCCTTGAATCTCTCCTGCTTCCTTTTTTTTCACTTAGCGGTATATATCATGGACTTCTCCCAGGTCAGTATATGTAGTTCTATTTTATCTATTCTAATGTTCTATTTTTATCTATCATCTAATGAATATCAAGTATCATTCCAGGTTCGTTGTACTTGTTACTGTTGTAATTTTTTCTACTATAAAAAATAATGCAATAAATATCCTTATATATATCTTACGTTTATCTCTGTAGGCTAGTTTTCAAAAAGGTAACACCAGGTCAAAGGCCATATGTATTTTTAATTTAAAAAGACATTTGCAGAATATTTTCAAAGAAGACGTAGTAATACACTTATCTATTGGAAATATGTGAGAGGGTCATTGCCCTTCATCCTTGTCAGAACTGGATGTTATTTCTTATCACAATCTTGATCCTCTTGTACTTGGAACAGAGTTGTGCATAGTGCATGCTCAAATCTCTGTTGTCTAAGTCACTTTGGTGATTTTGAGGCTGCGTTTTCCATCTAGCTGTTGGGTTAACACGACATTTTCTTTACATGTAGATTCATAGATTTTAGAGGCACCTGGGTGGCTCAGTTGGCTAAGCCAGAGTCTGACTCTTGGTTTCAACTCAGGTCATGATCTCAGGGTCTTGGGATCGAGCCCCGAGTCGTGCTCTGTGCTCAGCATGGGGTCTCCTTGAGATTCTCTCTTCCTCTCCCTCTGCCCCCTTGCCCTGCTCGTGTGCTCTCACTTTCTCTCAAAAATAAATAAATCTTTAAAAAATATGTAGATTCATAAATTTTATGCATAATATAAATTAATAACTGAACTTGGATCAAAATTTAGATCAAATTACTATTTATTCATACATTTGAATATGAATAACTTTGACATTTTTTTTCTGTTATTTCTTCCCCCCCACCTTATTAATACCTCTACTGCTGCTGCTATTACTACCATGGTTAATGGTAACAGTGTTCTGTCTTACAGGGCCTTTTTGACATTGTTATTGCACCTTGATTGACAAAATGCAACATCAGAAGGGTTAAGTCTGCTTATGATGATTCTGGATTCTCAGCAGTGGGTATTATCTGACTGCTATGCTGCATTGTGTGGTTCTGCATTTCCCCAACACTGCATAGTCTGTTATTCTTTTGCAAAGCACCTTACTGGGGGGAAAATGTATAGGTCCTTTTCACCATTACTTTGGAATGAGCCAATAATTTATGGTTTATATATGCCAGAAATATTATTCAAAGTAGTTAAACTTTTAATATTAATGGGTCTACTGTTTTTTTTTTTATATGTTGTAAAACATATATTCTTTTTAAAAACTTCATCCTTACAATACCGTGTGATATTGGCATGATGGCGTCCTTACTTTAATTTTACTGACTTTGAGACTCAGGTTCCTGAACAGGGTTTAAGTGGTTTCTTTAAGGACTCACAGCCAGTAAATATGAGAACTAAGATTTACAGCAGGATTTCTTGATTCTAAGTCAAATGGCCTCTGACACCAGTTCTCAAAACCTAAGTGCACAGATCTTTTAAATATTTCAATGTAACAAGACTTAACAACTCGTGTATCTATTGACCGTGTGCTGTGTTTACTGTAGTGGCAGTTAAATTTGTCTCTAATGAATGCAACGGGAAACAAATTTTAAATTCAGTTTTTCTTGGAAGGAAAATTTAAAGCTTTTTAAATCATGAGATTCATAGAATAATAAAAGAACTCCCTAATTATTAAAATGTTAGGAATCGTTCCTCTACTATTGATCAAATTTTAGTTTGGATATAAATGTCAGTTTAAGATCAACCCTGGGGGACATTATGCTAAGTGGAATAAGCCAGACACAGAAGGTCAAATACTGTATTGTACCACTTACATGAGGAATTAGTCCCTCGGAGAAGTTGAGCTTGGAGTGGCGGTTGGCCGGGGGCCAGGGGTGGGGAGGGTGGTATGAGGCAGTATTAATCAAAGGGTACAATCCTCCCAGTTCTGCAAGATGAAGAAGTCCTAGAGATCTGCTATATAGCACTGTGCCTATAGTTGACAATATTGTGTACTTAAACTTTCTAAGAAGGTAGATCTTGGGTGTTCCTATAATAATAAAAATAAAGAGGGCAGGAGGACACTTCTGGAGGCGATAGATGTTTATGGCACTGATTGTGGTGATGGTTTCATGGTGTTTACTTATCTCCAAACTCATCAGGTTTTACACATTAAACATGCACAGCTTTTTGTATGTCCATTATACCTCAAAATGGCTTTAAAAAAAGGGGGGGGGATCAACCACAGAAAATGTTGCTGACTTAGCAGTCTTACTTGTGTGTGTACACGTATGTGCACATGCTTGAGTTATATTCCTATTCCCTACTAGTTTTCTTGGTAGCATATGTACATAATAATTCTATATTTTCAGAAAGCTGTGTGCTTACAGATTCAAATATCACTACAATTATCCACATTTGTAGTGGGAAAGGCAGGCTATAGATGCATTCTTGGGTTTCCTAAATTCCTTGAGACTAACCATAATGTTAAGATGCATTTTTTAGTATAGTATCAATTTTCTGTATCAGGTGGTTGGCGAGCTCCCCGTTATGCTTCTGAATATCTTAAATGCAGGAGGGATTGTGGAATCTTGAGGTGTCTCTGGTAAAGTTGTGTGCTGTTTCCTTGAAACCATTAAATGAAATTTTTGAGTAAAGGATATCCTTTAAGAAAGGGGAACCCTTTATTTATCTCAGTTATATGTACCCCAGTACTACTTCTCCATGTATGATTTTATAGGTCCTTAGGTTGACACTTAGCTATTTTTCCCAATTGAACAACAAGGGTAACAGCAAATCCAGAGTTTTGTGGGTATTTTTGCGTTGCTTTAAGTCAGTTTTGTGTAGTCTATAGTTTGGAATTGTGTCGAATAAGCATTAACTCCATTTTTTTTTTTTTTTTTGCTGTTGATACTAACACCAATTTATTAAAGGGTAAGACACCATATGTTCATTTCAGCACATTTTGTTCATTTTGTTCATTTTAAATTCCAGTATTTATGAAGCAGTTTGCTATTTACTTTGAACTTCTGCAGTAATTTTTATATCCTTTCCATTTTTTTTATTTTAACTTGCATTTCTCAAAGAATTTTGTCATCTTGATGCTTTTTTAATTAAAAGGATACACTTTTTATTTTTATCTTCTGGCAAAGAAAAGTGGAAAAGTCAAGTACCAGAAATTTTTGTACTTAAGCATAGCTGAGGAAACTTGGCTTGTTTGTTTGTTTTTGAGACATGCCGAAGAGCTAAGAATTGTTATTTGAGTGAAGTAAAAGGTGACTGAAATTATTATGTAATGAGCAGAATCACAAACTAAGTTATACCTGCATAGGGACTAAAAATAAGACACAAAATATGTCCCAGTTTGGAAATGAAAACAAAGTTATTAAATATTTCGGATATTTGGTTTACATGATACAAAATATTTGGGTAAGTCATCTTTACAAACAGGATTTCCAGTTGCTATGCAGAATTGAGATCATACTTAAAGTTGTTTTTTTCAAGCATAGTCATTTATGATGCATGATTTTCAAGATAATCTTTGAAGTTAAATGCTAAGGGTGCATATCCATCAATGGCCATTTATTAATGTAACTGTTTATTTTTTATCATTATGTTTGCCTTTTACTGACTCACATTTCAGACCTGGGGAGGAAGTCAAATCCAGGTACTATTGTCAAATGGAATTTTCTATAGGAAAGGACAAACTTAGTTGATTCCACTTCTATTTTAATATGTTATGCATATAAGTATGATGCCATTGAGGTTTCAATAATGTGTAGTGATAAGGTTGCTATGTTTTTTTTTCCCTGTTACTTAAAACTATATGTGTGTGTGTGTGTGTGTGTGTGTGTGTGTGTGTGTGTATATATATATATATATATATATATATATATAGTACTTGGAGTGCTACCAGTGGTCTTCCATACCCTTAAAATTGCTCATCAGGAAGGTCACTAATCTTTCCAGATTAATAAAACCCATTGAAAATATTTACACTGAAAGAATCTTTGAAACAGGGTGCCTGGGTGGCTCAGTTGGTTAAGCGACTGCCTTCGGCTCAGGTCATGATCCTGGAGTCCCGGGATCGAGTCCCGCATCCGGCTCCCTGCTCAGCAGGGAGTCTGCTTCTCCCTCTGCTCCTCCCCCCTCTCATGTGCTCTCTCTCCCTCTCTCTCTCATTCTTTCTCTCAAATAAATAAATAAAATCTTTAAAAAAAATCTTTGAAACAATTTCCTTTAAAACGTCATTATGATTTTAATAATTTCCATATCCCTTTTTTCTTAACCTCTAATTTATCAATTAGACTTTAGCCTCTCAAGGACCAGTAAACACCTGGGTTTTGCTTTCTCAAATGCTTTGGGGGACAGGAAAACGTGGTGGAAATCGGCCAAGGACAAACCAATACATTCAGTGTTCTGTGAGGCCAGTCCCACTATACAAGGAAACACAAACCACATGTTCACTATCTCTGAAAATTAGTTTGATATGTAGACAAGACTTTGACATATTTGAATTTATTCCTACTGGTTGGTAATGAATATATTTCAAATATAACCAGTGTTTTACTACTTTCCTCTGAATATCAACATCCTTATCCTTATAAAACCATGATATTGATGAAAACTGAAGTGGAAAATCACCAAAGGAATAAAATTAAAACTAGTTAAACTTGATGCTGTGAGGAAATTCTTGGTTGCACATTCTAAAATCTACAATGTTGTTTGATCCCTAAGCAAGCCAACTCGGTTAAATGAGAACTTTTTGCAAAGGTGGTACAGCTGAAGCATCAGTTTTGTTTCTTACAGTGAACAGATATCAAGTCTGCATTGCTTCCCTAAGACCTGTTTTAAAAGAAAACCAGTATATTTGGCTTTATCTGAAATGCTAGGGTTTGATTTTGTTGAGTATCTTGCTCAAGATGGAGGTGGGGCGGGGAGGGAGGAAGCCTGTTGCTGATATTATTCATAGTTCAGTCTTTGGGAGATATGAGTATATATAGCAAAGGATTTTACTGTAAGACATTTACAGTGTTTCTTGTTTTTTTTTTTTTTTTTCCAAAGCAAAACAATAACAGTGGAGTGGAAAGTTAATGCTAAAGGCTGAACTCTGAATACTCAAGTATTCTACTCAGCATTGGTGGGAACAGTTATGTTTTTTCTTCTTAAATTCCTAATTTTCTTGGAAATGCATAGGTGCTAGGCAGAAATGAGGAGTGCAGTTCTCAACTGGTAAGTATAGATGTTGTGATGGAGAAACAACAGTTTCAGGTTGAATCACTCCATCATAACTAACTTAAAAGCCATTCTGAATCAGTCTTTATAACTTACAGTCCGTGGTTCTATTAAGGCACACCAGAGGGAATGTGCCTTTTTCACATAGCATTTCATATTTCTAGAACTCTCATGACCTAAACTAGATTGTCTTTTTTTTTTTTTAATTCATTTTTCCCTTGGCAGGTGATGTCATTTGTTCCATATTAGACACTGACTTTCATAATAAAAGTACTTATCTCAAGATTTTGTTGAAAACACATTTGTAAACCCATTTTTACCATTCCTAGTCATTTCCTGGATCTTGCATACCAGTTATTTTTAATTTTTATTCTTTACATGAGAATCTTTTACTTTGAGCATTTGAAAGAGAACACCAATTAGCTGAGCCAGAATGAATCCATAGAGCCAGAAGCAAAACAGAACTTAGGAAAGTCTATTAGGTGCAGTTCATCAGCTGAATACAGTAACTGGAATGCTTGAACACTAAGGAGCTGAAAGATTCCTGTAAAATGGCACTCCCATCAGTCATGATCAGCCTTATTGTTACCATAAGTTGCATAGATAAATATCAGATTGTGTCAGTTGTGTGTGGTGGTACCATACTAGCAAAAGAATTTCAAGATTTCTATGGAGATTAGTCAAGGCTCAATTTCCTACTTTTAGGTGGCATATTTCTGATAACCTCTTCCCTTTTCAGCAAATTATCTTAGGTGTGTGGTGAGTTGATGTTTGTTACAAGATCTATAAATACAAATGCATGCATACACACACTAACTTATTCCCTTTTTCCATTCAGAAAAATTGAGAAGGAAAACATAAGTAGTGACCAGGGTGTGCATGTGGGCATGCATGCACAGTGATCATGTTACCAAAGACAAACAATTGCATGAGTATTATTTCTGTCTCTCATGCATGATCTATTGCTTGGTAACTTATAAAGACTTGACCTGACTGTACACCTTTTGATAAGGAGGGGGGATGCTACTTCATTAACATGTGACTATAGAATTTGACAGACAACCCACAATTCATTTTTTCCAAGTCAGTCAGTATTACATGATATGCCAGTGTCTATGCAAGACAGTGCAGAGCATGCAGAAATGAAAACACTTAAGGAGTTTAGAATCCAGTGGAGGAGATAGAAAATGTTAATATATTCTGTATTATAGTAGAGTGAATTGTAAAGTGTTACAAGAGAGCTACAAATACTTGTGGTCTTAAGAAGCAGGGAGATGCAAATGCCTGTTTGGGAGAGTAGATTGTAAAAGCCATTACTCAGGCAATGGCTTGTGAGTTAGGTCTGACTGGTGGAGGTAAGAGAAAGGGCATTTCAGGCAGGGAAGAGTAGGGGGTAGAGGTGTGGACCACAGGGCTTTGTGGGAAGGGCTGGAGACTCCAGTATCTAAGGAAGGAGATATATACAGTTGGAGAGCAGGGGTTGGAGACTTATGCTCAAGCTTTTGCCTCTGTTCTAAATGTAGGTAATAATCCCCAAGGATTTTGAGCAAGAGAATAAGAGTCAAAAGCTGCACAATAGGAAAATTAATCTCATCTCAATACAAAGGATGAAGAAGTGAATGGGATCAGAGCCTCAAAGCCATCAATCATCGGTCATTTGTGAGACAAGCAATAACTGAGCACCAATTTATTCTGAGGGCTAACGAGGATCAGTAATGTTGGGAACTGCCTGAGTTTCCTAGGGCTACCAGGACAAAGTACGAACTGGGTGGCTTAAAATAAATTTATTGTCACATAGCTTGGAAGTGTCAGCAGGGCCATGTTCCCTCCAGAACCTCTAGAGGAGGGTCCTTCCTTGCATCTTCCAGTTTCTGGTGGCCCCAAGCATTCCTTGGCTTGCAGCAACAGGACTCGTTTCTGCCTGTTTTCACATGGTTGTCTTCCCCTGGTGTCTGCGTCTTTCTTTCTTTTTAAAAAATTTTTTATTGTTATGTTAATCACCGTATATTACATCATTAATTTTTGATGTAGTGTTCCATGATTCATTGTTTGTGCATAACACCCAGTGCTCCATGCAGAATGTGCCCTCTTTAATACCCATCACCAGGCTAACCCATCCCCCCAACCCCCTCCCCTCTAGAACCCTCAGTTTGTTTTTCAGAGTCCATCGTCTCTCATGGTTCGTCTCCCCCTCTGACTGAATCCCCTTCATTCTTCCCCTCCTGCTATCTTCTTCTTTTTCTTTTTTCTTAACATATGTTGCATTATTTGTTTCAGAGGTACAGATCTATGATTCAACAGTCTTGCACAATTCACAGTGCTCACCATAGCACATACCCTCCCCAATGTCCATCACCCAGCCACCCCGTCCCTCCCACCCCCCACCACTCCAGCAACACTCAGTTTGTTTCCTGAGATTAAGAATTCCTCAAATCAGTGAGGTCATACGACACATGTCTTTCTCTGATTGACTTATTTCACTCAGCATAACACCCTCCAGTTCCATCCACGTTGTTGCAAATGGCAAGATCTCATTCCTTTTGCTGGCTGCATAATATTCCATTGTGTATATACACCACCTCTTCTGTATCCATTCATCTGTCGATGGACATCTTGGCTCTTTCCACAGTTTGGCTATTGTGGACATTGCTGCTATAAACATCGGGGTACACGTACCCCTTTGGATCCCTACATTTGTATCTTTGTGGTAAATACCCAGTAGTGCAATTGCTGGATCGTATGGTAGCTCTATTTTCAA
Organism: Zalophus californianus; assembly: GCF_009762305.2. Taxonomy (NCBI): domain Eukaryota; kingdom Metazoa; phylum Chordata; class Mammalia; order Carnivora; family Otariidae; genus Zalophus; species Zalophus californianus. The sequence goes on from NC_045597.1 coordinate 6,335,734, forward strand.
CTGTTTGTGGAACCTCCATACTGGAGGGGTTGCACCAGCTTGCTTTCCCACCAACAGGGTAGGAGGGTTCCCCTTTCTCCACATCCCCGCCAACATCTCTCGTTTCCTGACTTGTTAATTTTAGCCATTCTGACGGGTGTGAGGTGGTATCTCATTGAGGTTTTGATTTGGATTTCCCTGATGCCTAGCGATGTTGGCACTTTTTCATGTGTCTGTTGGCCATTTGGATGTCTTCTTTGGAAAAATATCTGTTCATGTCTTCTACCCATTTCTTGATTGGATTATTGGTTCTTTGGGTGTTGAGTTTGATAAGTTCTTTAGAGATTTTGGATACTAGCCCTTTATCTGATATGTCATTTGCAAATATTTTCTCCCATTCTGTCGGTTGTCTTTTGGTTTTGTGGACTGTTTCTTTTGCTGTGCAAAAGCTTTTTATCTTGATGAAATCCCAATAGTTCATTTTTGCCCTGGCTTCCCTTGCCTTTGGCGATGTTTCTAGGAAGAAGTTGCTGCGGCTGAGGTCGAAGAGGTTGCTGCCTGTGTTCTCCTTTAGGATTTTGATGGACTCCTGTCTCACGTTTAGGTCTTTCAACCATTTGGAGTCTATTTTTGTGTGTGGTGTAAGGAAATGGTCCAGTTTCATTCTTCTGCATGTGGCTGTCCAATTTTCCCAACACCATTTGTTGAAGAGACTGTCTTTTTGCCATTGGACATTCTTTCCTGCTTTGTCAAAGATGAGTTGACCATAGAGTTGAGGGTCCATTTCTGGGCTCTCTATTCTGTTCCATTGATCTATGTGTCTGTTTTTGTGCCAGTACCGTACTGTCTTGATGATGACAGCTTTGTAATAGAGCTGGAAGTCCGGAATTGTGATGCCGCCAGCTTTGGTTTTCTTTTTCAAGATTCCTCTGGCTATTCGGGGTCTCTTCTGGTTCCATACAAATTTTAGGATTATTTGTTCCATTTCTTTGAAAAAAGTGGATGGTATTTTGATGGGGATTGCATTGAATGTGTAGATTGCTCTAGGTAGCATTGACATCTTCACAATGTTGGTTCTCCCAATCCATGAGCATGGAACGTTTTTCCATTTCTTTGTGTCTTCTTCAATTTCTGTCATGAGTATTTTATAGTTTTCTGAGTACAGATCCTTTGCCTCTTTGGTTAAATTTATTCCTAGGTATCTTATGGTTTTGGGTGCAATTGTAAATGGGATCGACTCCTTGATTTGTCTCTTCTGTCTTGTTGTTGATTATTTTTTATCCTGCTACTTTACTGAATTCCTGTATGAGTTCTAGCAGTTTTGGGGTGGAGTCTTTTGGGTTTTCCACATACAGTATCATATCATCTGCAAAGAGTGAGAGTTTGACTTCCTCTTTGCCGATTTGGATGCCTTTGATTTCTTTTTGTTGTCTGATTGCTGTGGCTAGGACTTCTAATACTATGTTGAATAGCAGTGGTGATAGTGGACATCCCTGCCGCGTTCCTGACCTTAGGGGAAAAGCTCTCAGCTTTTCCCCATTGAGAATGATATTGGCTGTAGGTTTTTCATAGATGGCTTTTATGATATTGAGGTATGTACCCTCTATCCCTATACTCTGAAGAGTTTTGATCAAGAAAGGATGCTGTACTTTGTCAAATGCTTTTTCTGCATCTATTGAGAGGATCATATGATTCTTGTTCTTTCTTTTGTAAATGTATTGTATCATGTTGATTGATTTGCGGATGTTGAACCAAACTTGCAGCCCAGGGATAAATCCCACTTGGTCGTGGTGAATAATCCTTTTAATGTACTGTTGGATCCTATTGGCTAGTATTTTGGTGAGAATTTTTGCATCCATGTTCATCAGGGATATTGGTTTGTCATTCTCCTTTTTGATGGGGTCTTTGTCTGCTTTTGGGATCAAGGTAATGGTGGCCTCATAAAATGAGTTTGGAAGTTTTCCTTCCATTTCTGTTTTTTGGAACAGTTTCAGGAGAATAGGTATTAATTCTTCTTTAAATGTCTGATAGAATTCCCCTGGGAAGCCATCTGGCCCTGGGCTTTTGTTTCTGGGGAGATTTTTGATGACTGCTTCAATTTCCTTAGTGGCTATAGGTCTGTTCAGGTTTTCTATTTCTTCCTGGTTCAATTTTGGTAGTTGATACATCTCTAGGAATGCACCCATTTCTTCCAGGTTATCTAATTTGCTGGCATAGAGTTGCTCATAATATGTTCTTATCATTGTTTGTATTTCTTTGGTGTTGGTTCTGATCTCTCTTTCATTCATGATTTTGTTGATTTGGGTCATTTCTCTTTTCTTTTTGATAAGTCTGGCCAGGGGTTTATCAATCTTGTTAATTCTTTCAAAGAACCAGCTCCTAGTTTCGTTGATCTGTTCTACTGTTCTTTTGGTTTCTAGTTCATTGATTTCTGCTCTGATCTTTATTATTTCTCTTCTCCTGCTGGGTTTAGGCTTTATTTGCTGTTCTTTCTCCAGCTCCTTTAGGTGTAGGGTTAGGTTGTGTATTTGAGACCTTTCTTGTTTCTTGAGAAAGGCTTGTATTGCTATATACTTTCCTATCAGGACTGCCTTTGCTATATCCCAAAGGTTTTGAACAGTTGTGTTTTCATTTTCATTGGTTTCCATGAATTTTTTTTAATTCTTCTTTAATTTCCTGGTTGACCCGTTCATTCTTTAGTAGGATGCTCTTTAGCCTCCATGTATTTGAGTTCTTTCCAACATTCCTCTTGTGATTGAGTTCTAGTTTCAAAGCATTGTGGTCTGAAAATATGCAGGGAATAATCCCAATCTTTTGGTACTGGTGGAGACTTGATTTGTGACCTAAGATGTGATCAATTCTGGAGAATGTTCCATGGGCACTAGAGAAGAATGTGTATTCCGTTGCTTTGGGATGGAATATTCTGAATATGTCTGTGAAGTCAATTTGGTGCAGTGTGTCATTTAAAGTCTTTCTTTCCTTGTTGATCTTTTGCTTAGATGATCTGTCCATTTCAGTCAGGGGGGTGTTAAAGTCCCCCACTATTATTGTATTGTTGTCAATGTGTTTCTTCGCTTTTGTTATTAATTGCCTTATATAATTGGCTGCTCCCATGTTAGGGGCATAGATATCTACAATTGTTAGATCTTCTTGTTGGATAGACCCTTTCAGTAGGATATAGTGTCCCTCCTCATCTCTTATGACAGTCTTTGTTTTAAAATCTAATTTTTCTGATATAAGGATTGCCACCCCACCTTTCTTTGGGTGTCCATTAGCATGGTAAATGGTTTTCTACCCCCTCAGTTTCAATCTGGGGGTGTCTTTGGGTCTAAAATGAGTCTCTTGCAGGCAGCATATCGATGGGTCTTGTTTTTTAATCCAATCTGATAGCCTGTGTCTTTTGATTGGGGCATTTAGCCCATTTACATTCAGGGTAACTATTGAAAGGTATGAATTTAGTGCCATTGTATTGCCTGTAAGGTGACTGTGACTGTATATTGTTGGTGTTCCTTTCTGATCTATGCTGCTTTTAGGCTCTCTCTTTGCTTAGAGGGCCCCTTTCAATATTTCTTTTAGGGCTGGTTTCGTGTTTGCAAATTCCTTTAGTTTTTGTTTATCCTGGAAGCTTTTTATCTCTCCTTCTATTTTCAATGACAGCCTAGCTGGATATAGTATTCTTGGCTGCATATTTTTCTCGTTTAGTGCTCTGAAGATATCATGCCAGTCCTGTGTGGCCTGCCAGGTCTCTGTGGATAGGTCTGTTGCCAATCTAATATTTCTACCATTGTAGGTTACATATCTCTTCTCCCGAGCTGCTTTCAGGATTTTCTCTTTGTCTCTGAGACTCGTAAGTTTTACTATTAGATGTCGGGGTGTTGACCTATTTTTATTGATTTTGAGAGGGGTTCTCTGTGCCTCCTGGATTTTGATGCCTGTTTCCTTCCTCACATTAGGGAAGTTCTCTGCTATTATTTGCTCCAATATACCTTCTGCCCCTCTCTCTCTTTCTTCTTCTTCTGGGATCCCAATTATTCTAATGTTGTTTCGTCTTATCGTATTGCTTACCTCTCGAATTCTGCCCTTGTGATCCAGTAGTTGTTTATCTCTCTTTTTCTCAGCCTCTTTATTTTCCATCATTTGGTCTTCTATATCACCGATTCTCTCTTCTGCCTCATTTATCCTAGCATTTAGTGCCCCCATTTTTGATTGCACCTCATCAATAGCCTTTTTGATTTCGACTTAGTTATATTTTAGTTCTTTTATTTCTCCAGAAAGGTTTTCTCTAATAACTTCCACGCTTTTTTCAAGCCCAGCTAGTATCTTTAAAGTCATGATTCTGAACTCTAGGTCCGCCATCGTACTAATGTCCGTATTGAGTAGGTCCCTGGCTGACGGTACTACCTCTTGTTCTTTTTGCTGAGGTGATTTTTTTCGTCTTGTCATTTTGTCCAGAGGAGAATAGATGAATGAGAGAACAAAATTCTAACAGGTTAACAACGTCCCCAGCAAATATATTGTATACAAATCAGAAAAGACCTGAAACCAGGGGAGAAGAAAGAGAAAGAAAGAAAAAAGAAAGAGAAAAAAAAAGAAAAAAGAAAAAAAGATAAAAGCAAAAACAGAACAATACAAAAAAAGCAGAATATGATCAAATATGATCAGGGTAGTGCATAGATCAGTGCCACACACTAGATTTTGGGCATATTTTGGTCTGTTAGAAAAAATTGCCTCCTAAAATTTTAAGGGAAGAAAGACATATATGTACAAAATAAGGGTTGATGCAATGAAGGGATGGAAGATGACTGTAAAGATGAAAATTATAAAAGATTTTATAAAAGGAATTGATAAGATAAGTTGTTTGAAAAAAGAAAGAATATTTTAAAAAAAAGAGAAAAGGGAGAGAATGTGATCAGGCAGGAGACTAGAACAAAGCCATACACTAGTGATTTGGGGTGTATTTTGATCTGTTAGAGGAAACTATCTCAAAATTTTAAAGAGAGAACAACTTATATATATATATATATATACGTATATATATACATATATATATATATATATATATATATATGTATATATATATGCCAAAAATAAGGGTAACTACTATGAAGGGATAAAAATATGTCTCTAAAAATGAAAAATAAAAAATGTTTTTTTTTGAAAAGGGAATGATAAGATGTTTGAAAAAGGGAAAAAGAAAAATTAAAAAAAACAGTTAAAAAAATTAACTTTGAAAAACGAATGAATTATGGTAAAAAAGCCATGAATTCTATGTGCAGTATTCCCCTAGCGCTGGAGTTCTCCCGTTCTCCTTGATCGGTAAAGTTGGTCTTGGCTTGCTGGCTGTTGGTGCTGATCTTCTGGGGAGGGGCCTGTTGCCGTGGTTCCCAAATGTCTTTGCTGGAGGCGGAATTGCCCCGCCCTTGTCGGTCCGGGCTAAGGAAGCTGCTGGGGTTTGCTCTCAGGAGCTTTTGTTCCCTGCAAGCTCTCGGTACAGCTTTGGAGGACCAGGGCGAAAATGGTGGCCTCCCAGTGTCCCCCCAGGAGGAGCTGAGAACTCGGGGCCCCGCTCCTCAGTGCGCCCCCAGAGAAAAGCAGTCACTCTCATCTCCCCGGTCTCCGGCCGCACTCCGTGCTCACCCGGCCTGTGACCGAGCATTTCTATCTCTGGCCCCCGACCCCGTGTGGAGTCTCCAAACCCAGCAGATCCCTGCGGTGCGCTCCCGCGCCGCTCCTCCCGGGGGAGGAAGGGGAGTCTCCCCGGATCTGCCGCTTGTTGGGTCCCTGCTGGAGGAGCCGTGCCCCGACTGGGCCGCGGATCACAGTTTATGGCCACCCCGAGCTGAGAGCCCGCGCCTCGGCTCCGTCTCTGCAGCCGGCTTCCCCGCTCCGATCCCTGGGAGCTCTGCCGCACTCAGGCACTCCCGGTCTTTCTGTGACCCTAAGGGTCCGGAGACCACACTGTCCCGGGAGGGTTCCACCCCCCGCTTAGCCACTGCAGCGACGTCCCTCCGCGGAGCCGGCTTCCAAAAGGTCCGATTTTGTGCTCCGCAGCTCTAGCACTTGCCAGAAGCGGCCGACGGAGGCCCCCTCCCCCGCCGTCTATCCTCCCGAATATCGCCTCGGATTCACTTCTCCGCACGTCCTACCTTCCAGTAAGTGGTCGCTTCTCTGTTCAGAGAGTTGTTGCTACTCTCCTCTTCGATCTCCTGTTGAATTTGTAGGTGTTCAGAATGGTTTGATCCCTATTCAGCTGAATTCGTGACACCAGACGAAATCTACGTCTCCTACTCCTCCGCCATCTTGCTCCAACCACTACAGAACTCTGCGTCTTTCCTTGTATAAGAGCCCTAGTCATACTGGATTAAGCCCATCCTAATGGCTTCATCTTGATCACCCCTACAGTGATCTATTTACAAATAAGGTCACATTCACATAAGAGACTAGACCTTCACCACTTTCGGGAGACAATATTCAATCTGTCACAAGGACGGATAGTGGAGCCTAATGGGAAAGGCAATACCATGACAGGACTGATCTGTGATGCAGAGGTAGTGGAGAAAGGAGACCTGCCATGCTTCCAGATTGGGATGAGGAAAATCTGAAGAGTCAGGCATTTGGGAAGGGTAGAAAACTGGGGGATCTCCAATGTCAGAGGACCCCTCTCATTATGTGTTTATATATTATTATAGCAACTATCAGACTGAAATTCTCCCAAAGGGAAAATGTTATTAGCAAGCAAGGAAAAACAAGCCCATCATGGAGATACTCACAAGTGCAGAGGCATCTCCACTTTGTCTTGCACATTCTGATAAGTACTTCACATGAAAGGTTAATTGTAAGATGGACGCAATGGTAATCTGATAGAGGGTTGGGCAAACTTCTAGTCAGGCTAGGAAATAAAGGCCCCTCTTTTTAGTTGGTGCAAAGGAGCAGGGGGACAAGGTGAGTAGGAGTGGGGGACAGAAGATGGAGTTGGAGGGGAGAAAGAAGGTTAAACGTAGCTCTAGGCATGAGACTCCTAAATCATGTCGGGATAGTGGGCTCTCTGAAATCTTTCATGGGTGTTTGTTTCATCAGCGAAAAATTTCTGGCATAATTTATACTGAGCCTGTGTGACTTAGGTAATGGTGTTTAAAACATTTGCTGTCCTACTATATAGATTATGAATTTAATATATGATAGCAAAGCAGCCCAAATAAAAATTATGCACATATAGACATAACATGGTTTACACTAAAATATTTTAAAGCAGTTACCAAATAGACAATATACATCCTCTTGAAGATTATCTTATAAAGAGTTGGGGGTGAGTGTAGCTCTTCAGTTGAAGATTGAGGTCAAGATTAGGGAAGAACAAATGAGTCTCTGAGGTAAGAGCAGAGAGCTGAAGACTGATGCTGGAGGGAATTTACCTTTGAGAATCAGGTGTAGGAAGAAAAGCCAGCAAGGAGCCTGGGGAGGAGAGGTTAGGGCAGTAGATGGAAGGAAAAGCAGGCAGTAGAGGAGGAGTAAGTTTCAGGAAACAGTGGTCAAATATGCCAAGCAATCAGAGAAAGGGCAGATGCTTCAGTTTGGGGAAATGGTCCTTGGACTTGACAAGAAGGAAGACACTCCTGACCTTTCAGAGAATTTGCTAGAATGATGAGAGTCCCATAGTCTGAAGAGCCTGTGTGGGTGAATGGAGTGAAGGGCAGGGCAGACAAACAACATGCGGAGGGCAGGATCTGCGGGGGGGATGGTAGGTTTTTGTCACATCTGCCCTTTTTGATGAATGGGCTGCTGCGAGATGAGAGAGTTGGCTGGGCTCATGTGACAATGTAGGCTCAGAATAAAAAGGAACACCATTTCTGAGAAGTCTGACACCAGGGAAGGGAGCCTGTTTGGACATTGTGGATATCATTAACTTGTTTGTTTGTTTGTTTGAATTTCCATTGCAAATTAGCATATATTTTGCGATACATTATTTTGTACTTATTTTTTAAAAATTTTTTATTATGTTAGTCACTATACAGTACTTCATTAGATTTTGATATAGTGTTCCATGATTCATTGTTTGTGCATAACACCCAAGTGCTCATTGCAATAAGTGCCCTCCTTAATACCCATCACCGAGCCAACCCACCCCCCACCCCCACCCCTCTGAAACCCTCAGTCTGTTTCCCGGAGTCCGTCGTCTCTCATGGTTCGTCTCCCCCTCCGAATCCCCCCCTTCATTTTTCTCTTCCTTCTCCTAATGTCCTCCACGCTGTTCCTTATGTTCCACATATGAGCCACATACTGGGTCACAAATCAGGTCTCAACTTATACCAAAAGATTGAGATTATCTTTTGCATATTCTCAGACCACAGTGCTTTGAAACTGGAACTCAATCACAAGAAAAAATTTGGAAGGAATTCAAACACTTGGAAGCTAAAGACCGTCCTGCTTAAGAATGTTTGGGTCAACCAGGAAATTAAAGAACTTAAACAATTCATGGAAACCAATGAGAATGAAAACACATCAGTCCAAAACTTATGGGATACTGCAAAGGTGGTCCTGAGGGGGAAATACATAGCCATCCAAACCTCACTCAAAAAAAAAAATAGAAAAATCCCTAATACCCCATCTAACTTCACACTTTAAAGAACTGGAGAAAGAACAACAAATCCTAATCCAAGCAGGAGAAGAGAAATAATTAATATTAGAGCAGAGATCAATGAATTAGAAACCAGAAATACAATAGAGCAGATCAGCAGAACTAGAAGCTCGTTCTTTGAAAAAATTAATAAGATCGATAAACCACTGGCCAGACTTACCCAAAAGAAAAGAGAAAAAACCCAAATTAATAAAATTATGAATGAAAAGGGAGAGATCATGACTAACACCAAGGAAACAGAAACAATTATTAGAAATTATCAGCAACTCTATGTCAATAAATTAAGCAATCTGGAAGAAATGGATGCCTTCCCAGAAACCTTTAAACTACCAAGACTGAAAGAGAAAGAAATTGACAACCTGAATAGACCAATAACCAGTAATGAAATTGAAGCAGGGATCAAAAACCTCCCAAAAAACAAGAGTCCAGGGCCTGATGGATTCCCAGGGGAATTCTACCAAACATTTAAAGAAGAAATAATACCTATTCTCCTGAAGCTGTTTCAAAAAAATTGAAACAGAAGGAAAACTTCCAAATTCGTTCTGTGAGGCCAGCATTACCTAGATACCAAAACCAGGCAAAGACCCCATCAAAAAGGAGAATTACAGACCAATATCCCTGATGAATATGGATGCCAAAATTCTCAACAAGATCCTAGCCAATAGGATCCAACTGCACTTTAAAAGGATTATCCGTCACAAGCAGGTGGGATTTATTCCTGGGATGCAAAGGGGGTTCAACATTCGCAAATCAACCAATGTGATAGAACACATTAATAAGAGAAGAGACAAGAACCTTATTTGGGTTTCAAAACTCCCTTTGCCATACACACTTGACTGGGACATTGACTATAATGAAACTAACACATATGTTCTAGATCTCCATTTTTTATGAACCACACAATTGTTTTAAAATATAATTGTTCAATAAATACTAATTAAGTTTCCTCTTGAGAGATTGAGTCCCAGTTCCACCTGCTGATCTAGTTCTTAAATTTTTTGAAGAAATGGTAAACTGATTTAGCTTGATATGTGAGATATGGGAGTAGTCTTCAGGGAAATAGGTTTTATTTTCTTGAGAGGAAGAGTGAGGTGGATTATTTTGATTACCAAAGGGCGGTTCTTAACCACAGTTACAAACATAGCCAAAAATATTCAGTAGCTACAGTGTATGGAATAAGGTGACTAGTGCTGTTGATGGGCAAAGTAATGTAGGACATTTAAGCCTGGATATGAGAGGACACATTGTATCTTCTTGTTGAGATCAATAGTATTTCCTATTTTTTAAGAGACTACCCCGAGTTGGGGTGCCTGGGATCGAGCCCTGCATCCGGCTCCCTGCTCCGCAGGTGGCCTGCTTCTCCCTCTCCCACTCCCCCTGCTTGTGTTCCCTCTCTCGTTGTGTCTCTCTCTGTCAAATAAATAAATAAAATCTTAAAAAAAAAATAGAGACTACCCCCAAGTAAAGATATGTATGCTATGTGCACTAGCCCTAGAGAACACTCATGTTAGCATTTGTGCATATTTATATCTATACATATCTTTTGTATTTATACACAATTCTAATACATTATTCCTTTTGCCTTCACCCGAGAGTGTCACATGTTTGCTCCATTATGTAAATTTTTAATTTGTAAAATATATTTTTGCTTGTAGAGGTAGACTGACCTTTGATTGTAAATATTTTCTTTCTTTCTTTCTTTCTTTTCTTTCTTTCTTTCTTTCTTTCTTTCTTTCTTTCTTTCTTTCTTTCTTTCTTTCTTTGATAATATCTGTTTGTACTTTGCACGTTTATTAAACATTTTGATCCAGGCTGAACAATTTATTACAGAAGAGTTCAAGAGCTATGATTTCTAAACAACTTCCCTGGAATTATTCTCTCAAATTTCAATGCTGTTAAAGAACAAAATGAACCTTATGGTTATTAATAATAGCAATTTATATCTGCATAGAACCTTACGCTTGCCATTTCCTCAAAACATTCCATTTGACCTTTCAAATGGTCATGTGAAAAAAAAATACATGAAATATACACAAGGTTTTCTAGTGACCTTATTTTAGCAGTAAGGAGACAGGGTCCCTGGGAGAGTCAGTGTTATGATTAATGTTCCACCCAAGTCCTTGCTACTTATCCTATGTACTTGGGGAGTCTGTTTGTTGCCTCCTGCCAAGATATGTGCCATCCATTTAATGGGATGTGTCTCTTTTTGTTTAAATGGTAAGGCACTTTTCTTTGGTACATGGCAGATATTATGTCTGTAATCATAATTATCATTTTCAGTAGTCTATCCATAATATAACTGTTCATGAACTGGGTGGCTTAACAACAGAAAAGTATTTTCTCCCAGTTCTGGAAGCTCGAAATCTGAAATACAGGTATCAACAGGGCTATGCTCTCCTTGGAAGTTTTAGTGGAAGATCCTCTTTTTGCCTTTTTCCAGTTTCTGGTGGTTGTGGTCTACTTTGGTGTCCCTTGACTTGTAGGCACGTGACACCGATCACATGCCATTCTCCCTGTGTGTCCTCACATCTTCCATTTCTCTTTTGAGTCTCTGTCCAAGTTTGCCACCTCTTTTAAGGACACCAGTCATTGGATTGGGGCCCATTCTGCTGCAGTATGACTTTATTTTAATTTTATTATACCTGAAAAAACCCTGTTTCCAAATAAAGTCATATTCTGAGTTTCTGGATAGACGTGCATTTTTGAGGGGGCACTAACCTAGTACATTAAAATTACATTAAATTTGTTTTAGCATTAAAATTATTTTGGTATTTCAGTAACTGAGCCTTGAGAGGGACTGTCCTTAGATGGTTTACGGGGTCCAACAGTGATAGCCATGTATCAGCGCTACCATGATTATGAGAATTATTAATACAGTCCTAATCCTCTGAGGATGGTTTTCTCCTTCTACCTCATCTCCTTTAATCAGGGTCTGCAGTATGTTTGGAAACTTAGTTTGTCTTATGTCTGGTCCTCCTTCTTCTGTCTCTGTCATCCACTTCCCATTCTGCTGTGGGTCGCATCTCACTTTTACTTCTGTTGTACCTGGTCCTTGCCTACAACAACTTCAGGAACATTCTGCTTTCTCTGCACTGGGCCAGTGGGGGAGTGAATGTTGGTTAGGTCATACTTTATTCACTGTTGCTTAGACTCGTTTACTTGTCCAGTGTTCAGACCCTTTGGAATGATTGTTCCATAGTGAGACTATCCCCTCTTTAGGGAGAACTCCACCTTTTCAGCAGGAGTTGGTCTTGCTCAAGAAACCAAGGACCTATTGCCGTTCCCTAGCAATTCACTTCCCAAACTTTGACACGATTATTACTGTGAGCAGGAGGGTGAGCTATGTGAGGGTTTCAGCAGGTTGATGCATGAAGAGCTGGGTTCTTCACCCGCTTGACTGTCCTTGCTGGCCAGTGCAAAAATAAGGATTATTTTTTATTGTGAAGCAGAAAATTTTTTTATTTAGTCTTACATGCACACCTCTAATGACTAATATTAATTCTCAGAGGCAATTTAGCCTAGAAGTATATTTAGGATACAATTACTTTTTGAAGACAAAACATTATCAGCACCAACCCTTTTGTTCAAGGAGAAAAGAGTTTATAATATCACAGAGACCTGAAGCCATGTCCTCTTCATTTTTCCTCTGTCTTTTCAGAATGTTTCTCGGACCAATGTAGAAAGAAATAGGTCCAATTACAAAGCTGTTCATTCTGTGATGGCAACAAATTGAACTCACAGAAGCTTTAAAATTCTGAAACTTGGATGTGGTCTGCTTTGCCCAGATTGTATTCCTTGGCATACAAGAAGAAAAGCAACAGGAAACTCTATGGTCCTCCTAAGAAGTGACCATCTATGAGTTGAGGGTAGAGATGGTTGAGTTTTCAAGTTGCCTAAGTGATTATCTTGGACTGAGGTATTCAACAGCCACAACCCGGGTTGCCTGCTTTTCTGAGGTAGCGAATCTATTTGCACTGCGGGGAAAGCTGCCTCTGGTGCATGGCCAACTGACAGTAGGTCAGTAGCATCATTTTTATGAATGCATCAATAGCATAATATAATTGGAGAATATCAAAACAAATGGCCATCTGCAGGGGGCTCCATTCACCAAGTTCTGGAAGTTAATGATGCCTTGTTGAAGGAACATCGCATGAAGCTCTTGGCATGTGCTGGGTGGTGGTACGTAATTTCATAGTTCACAAACCATAATGGTTTCATTTTCTCAGAGGTATATTCATCCGTCTGTGTCTGGTATTGATCCCTTTCTACTATGTACTAATTCAGAGATTATATAATTATTTGTACAAGCCAGAAAATGACCAAGAAGGGAAATCTAATACAAGGTGGAAGATTCAAGCAATCTTTTTGTTGTTCTATTGAGAAATAATTGATATATGTCACTCTAAAAATTTATGGCAAATAACATGGTAGTTTGATTTACATATGTTGTGAAATGACCACAATAGATTTAGCTGACATCCGTATTTTGTATAGATACCATGAACAGAAAAAGTCTTGTGATGAGAACTCTGAGGATTTACCTTTACAACGTTCATACATCATCGTACAGTTATGTTAACTATAGTCATGCATGTTCTGTCTCTGGGACTTCTTGGTCTTTTAACTGGAAGTCTGTACCTTTTTCTCCAGTACTCCCTCCCCCTGGCTTCCTCCACTGGCAACCACAAATCTGATCTCTTTTTCTGTGAGGTTTTTGAGATTCTGCATATGAGTGAGATCATAACAGTATGTCTTCCTCCGTCTGACTTATTTCACTTAGCATAATGCCTTCCAGATTCATCCATGTTGTCATAAATGGTAGGATTCCTCATTTTTTATGGCTGAAGATTACATTATAATATATATACACACCCCACAACTTCATTTTTTATCCATCAGTGGACATCTAGGTTGTTTCCATGTCTTGGCTCTTGTAAATAATCAAGCAGTCCTCTAAATAAATTTGTAATGAAACTTACTCTTTGAAAATCTGGGTGCAGATTTACTTTTTAAAATACTTTCTATCAGCATCTTTAATCAATGGATTTATTCCTAGACACATGACAGATATCAATAAGTGTCTCCCTTTTACCAGGCACTGTGCTAGCTACCCCGCTGGATACAAAGGTGAAATTTCTAAAAATTTGCCATCCAGGACTTAAAAATCTAACTGAACAGATGAGTCATGCAGTCTCCAAATCCAATAGCTCCTAGGAAGTGTCAATGTATAGATGTTGAAATGAATTAAAACTGTAACGTAGTTGAGGGTAGATAAGAACCATAATAAAGACAGAGAAACTGCTATGGGTGTTCAGGGGAGAAAGAAAAAGAACTCTTGAAACGTTGGTCTAAACTGGAAAGGGTAGATTTGTCCCTCTCCCTCCCCCACCCCCATCTTTCTGTCCCCCATCATTCTTGAAATGGTCACTTCCTTTTACTTAAAGGATAAAATACTCTCCCTGCTTGCATTCTACCTATCCACTACTTTTTAATCGCCTTTTCGGGGTCTCTCTGGTTTGACGATTGTGATTTCCTGGCCCCTGCTTCTTCGGATACCACACATGCCTGGAAGTCTAAATACTGTATGACTTCATTTATAGGACATTCTGTAAGAAGCAGAACTCTAGGGATGGGAGACAGATCCGTGTTTGCCAGTGCCTGAGGCTGGGAAGAGGGTGATTGTGGAGGGATGGAGGGGGATTTCTGGGGTGATGGGATTATCCTAGATCTTAATTGTGATGGTTGTGCTACTAGGTACTTATTAAAAAATTCTTACAACTGTACATCTAGGAAGAATGAATCTTGCCGTGTGTGCATTTTACCTGAATGAACCTGACTTCCGCGGACCTCAAATCCCTGCTTTCCTTTGCGTGGGAAGACTTAGTTTTTCCTTCCTTTTCCCAGTAAAAGGGGGAGACCGTGCTTCTCTGTTCTCTGATGTGATCTGGGTATACACTTGTAGATCAAGGGCTTTTCTGAATTGTAAGCCCTCAATTCTGTTGTACACACTTTGAATTTTAAAGGAGTTGTGGAAATCTTTTTCTCCCTTCCAAGGAGGTCTTTCTCCCTTCTAAGAGGCATCAGAGACCATCGAATGAGCTCTGGATTAGAATTCCAGACATGCGTGTCCCTGTCCCAGCTCTGCCGTGAACTTAGCACTGGGAAGGCGGTGGGAGGGCAGCCCTGCCTGTGCCTAGTTTTTGTTTGGTTGGTAGATGAGCAGGAGGTTGGACCATCTGACCTCTGCGGGTGTCTCTTTAAATTGAAATACCTTGTACTCTACCCTGTCATACTGTGAATTTTCATGGCCATGGCCTCCTTCCCTAAATCCCATTCTTTTACCGTACACGCTTCTTCACCAGAAGAGCCTGTGTTTATCCCTGATGCGTTCCCGGGTCCTGAATATAGTGTCATTTTCGGACCTTCCGTGCCTCTTCCAGCCTCGGAAGCTGCCATGCGTTGCAACCAAACACATCAGGTACACTAGTAAGCGCTCAGCTTTTCCAAAGTGTGTTTCAGCTACTTGGCATGCTGGCTTTCGGATTC
The DNA here is from genome assembly GCF_009762305.2 of Zalophus californianus. Classification (NCBI taxonomy): domain Eukaryota; kingdom Metazoa; phylum Chordata; class Mammalia; order Carnivora; family Otariidae; genus Zalophus; species Zalophus californianus. The sequence goes on from NC_045597.1 coordinate 6,350,894, forward strand.
AACTGGGACTTCAGAATTTAGAACACAAGGCTTTCAAGGATAGAAGTGCTTTCTAATTCGACATTAAATCGTGTGTGTGTTTTAAATTATATATATATATATATATATATATATATATTTTTTTTTTTTTCTGAATCAGGGTGTCATTTGGCTGTGGAAGTGTCAGCTGTCTAGATGCCTTTTAGGCAAGGGCATTTGGTTTATTCCAGTGTTTTCAGAAAGGGAAACTGAAATCTAGAACTCCAAAATCCTTATTACAAATGTTTTATGAAATTATGGAGACATCAAATTTGAGGAAACTCAAGGTGGTTTATCTCATTCGACTTCTGGTCAGACTGCATTTTTCTGTAAGCGAGTGTGATCCCTGCAAGCTCATGGTTCTGTTTTGGGGAAGACAAGAGTCCAGACGACTCCCTAAGTGTTTTTGCTGCCCTACTGCCATTCACAAATTATTCCGATATCTCAGTTTCTTTTCCAAGTCTAAGGGTCCTCAGGGAGGCATTCTACTCTCTTGATAGTTGAGAGATAGCTTCTCTGTTGTCAGGAAGTTCCTGCTAAATCGAGTATCTCCTGCTTCTGTCTCCAGGGGGAGTGCAGAAACGAAAGGAGAGTTCCCCACAATTTCAGGGGCGATCCCACACACAATGAAATGGTCTTAGGGAAATGAATACTTCTGCGACAATTTGGAAAACTTGAGCTTAGAGGCAGAGCAATTAAAAGAGAAAAAGGAAATGGGGAAAAAATAGAAGTTTCAGAATTAGTGACTGCATTATCCTCTAACACTTTCAGAAGGGAACATACCTTGTGGGAGTTTGTCTGAGGGGTGTGGGCTGAGGATACGCACCTACCAGGATGCTGGCAAGACACACGGGAACTATGAAATAGCTGGAATATGGTAAATAGAGAAAATTGGCTGGGTAATATTTTGGAAGAAATAGTGCTGGGAGGAAATGAAGAAAGTCAGGCAAGTATGTACTTAAGAACCATACATGCAATGAGATGGTTGACAGGTCTTAAAAAAAAGTCCACGGTGGGGATAGGAAAGGCCAGGAGTTTGGCAGGAGGGCCGCCCATAGCCTTGCTTAAATGAAATTCTCTCCCATCAGGTTGTCTTCTCTTTCCATCATCTTGAAAGAATTTGGATATGGCTGTGCTGAATATCACATTCTCTTTACTAAAACCATAAAATGGAAAGCCCACAATGCAAAAGGCTCTGGAGTAATTATTTTTTGCATCATTAACGTTCCATAATTAGAACCCCCCGTGTCTCTTAAGCCAATTATGTATTACACAGTAGGTGATGGCTAAGCAACAGTGAGAAAATTGGCAGAACTACAAGGCTTTTCTTATCTTTTCTTTTTACTATAGCCAGCTATCCATTTACAACGTGGGTCTAGATCTATTGCTGCAACCCTCTCAGAATAAACCCATGTTCTGTGGAAAGTCCTTTCCCCATATTTCCATTTCTCCTTTCACTTAAGTGTTTGCTTGGCATCTAATGTGTTTTAGGCTCTCCTTTAGCCAGAGATGAATCTTATGAACCCTTGCCTGATATTTGCAAACTATCAATTCCCTTAAACGTTTATATATTTACAAAATCATAATATGAAGCGTCTTGAATCTCCATAACATAAAACACATTTATTCACATGTGAATCCATTGTTAGTTCACTCATTTGGTAAATATTTATTGACTATGTCTCCGATGCCAGGAACTGGTTTGGTGGTAGAAACTCAGCACGTAGCCGAAGAGAGAAGGTTCTGGTACTCATGTTGGGGATTATTCTTGCACATATGATTGAGGCTTTAATAAGACACAAGATTGAAAGTGTTGCTTTGGTTTCGTATATGTGTTTGAATGAGAAAGCAAGAGAAGCATGCAGTTGAATGGGGAGCAATTTTGATTTTCCTCAGTCCATACACTTGGTAATTTATTGGCTTAGCTCAGTGAACCTGTGTCCAGGCAAACATTCACCATATTCTCTGGAACAGCTCAGACTCTCAGAATAGGGTCTTTCTTTCTTTCTTTCTTTCTTTCTTTCTTTCTTTCTTTCTTTCTTTCTTTCTTTCTTTCTTTCTTTCTCTCTCTCTCTCTCTCTCTCTCTCTCTCTTTCTTTCTTTCTTTCTTTCTTTCTTTCTTTCTTTCTTTCTTTCTTTCTTTCTTTCTTTCTTTCTTTTTCTTCCTTCCTTCCTTCCTTCCTTCCTTCCTTCCTTCCTTCCTTTCTTCTTTCTTTTTTTTTTTTTCAAATGCCAAAGTAGGTCTATTAAATAGAAATAGGTTCATGTTTCTCAGTCTCCTTATGGAAAGACACTTTGCATCATCTGATGGTTCATTCTGTATGTCTCTCTTCAACCCATCATTGTCTTCTGTCCTTTTGAGTCATTTAATATCAGAGATCTCATACTGTAACCTGTATCAGGTATGCCAACATTTGATGTCCTTGGGGCCAGAATTGAGAGGATGTTGGGACTTTGAGGCTGTAAGTGTCCAGAGCTTATCATTGGCATCTTAATGAACTAGATCCTATCTAAAGGGTGGCCAGATCATGGGTTCAATCATCATAGAGGTTTTAAAATCCCTTCTCTTATTAATGACATATTCTTTGACATGCCTCAGTTTCTATGTTGGCAATACGAATAATTTTATCTGCTTTGCAAGATTCTTGTGAGAGATAAATGAGAGTAACTATGTGAAGCACCTAATCCAGGATGTTTACAGTGAAAAATCAATTCGTCAGTTTCTCAGAGTAGGTGGGGCCACAATTGACGGACTCTCTCAGGCTCAAAGTGAATAGAATTATTAATCTGTGGCATACTCATAATGAAGAATATTGCTTTTGTTTTACTGTTGAGTGTGTAAGATTAACCTCTAACCTGGGAGAGTTTATACTAGTGAACCGATGCAGGGCATGTATTTGTGTTTGAGTCAGGACATAAAGATGCATAAATCACTTTCATTTTATCTTAAGTCAACATGGAAAGGGCCACACAGAGAGGATTAAGATGAAGGATGGAAAAAAAAAAGCCCTTCAACATCTTGACTGCTCCTTCTCTCACCAGTTAGATCCATTTCTATTTAAACATTTGGAGGAGGCTAGAAGTTGTCATCACTCATCTGTTGGGAAGTAGCTTCACACTAACATCTAGGTGGGTTTGCAGGAAAAACAAGTCTTCCTTCAGCAAAGAACCAGAGTATTGCTTCTGCCTGGGTCTATGTAGGCCCCTTAAAACTTGGTTAGCAAAATGAAGGCTTCATTGGACCAGCAGGGCCAATGTCCAGTGTATTTTCCAATAAACACATTCAGTGTCTGGTTCTCAGCCGCTCACATTGTAGATCAGACAGAAGATGCGACCACTTTAAGAGCCCTAGTAAAAGATGGTGGTTTGTTTTCTTTCTCTTTTTTGGTTTTGTTTTTTAATGGGCAAAAAAGAATGCGAGAGAGAAATTTCCATATCCTGCCATGATGCTTAATGGGTCAAAATTCTAAATTGGATGTTTTTCCTTGCCTTGCTTGAAGCCACTAAATAAATATGTATGTTTCAGTTACAAACAATGGTTTATTAGCCTTTTGGAGTCTTCATTTCCAAGTCCAGGTACCAGAACTTTGTGGTTAAAGCCCCATTAAAGAGCTCTTTGTCTTTTCTTTTTTCTTTTTAATGTATGTAGACTGCTTGTAAGATAATATACAGTTGTGCGTGGCCAGGAAAATACTGGAATTACCGTGGCACAGCAGGAAATTTACAATGCAGGAGATAATCATGCTTGCTTATAGATAATGCATTCAGTGCTTAAAATAGCAGTATGCCACCCATGTGTCATTTCACACCAGATGGTTGGAAGAGCACAGGACATTTTTTTTTTTTTTTACATTAGAAGGGTACGTTTAAAAATCTGTTAATAGCAACACACCAAAAAAAGGAAAATTTTCTATAATTTAGGATAAGTGAATGTTTGTCAAATTGCCTTCATCTATATCAAGCTCAAAGCTATTTTTATATATTCGGTAAGTAAAAATATTCTGTTCAATGAAATATCAAAATTGTGACATTATACATTTCCAGAATTTTCAGTAGGAGCCCTCATTTGAGTCTAGGGCCCCGCTTGAACGGGTAAACTGAGACTTCTGGGACACATTTCACCTTTGGTTACATTATTTCATTTTTAATTCGGGGGGAAAAGCCATTGTCACTCCAGTGGGAGAGTTCAAGGTAGTACCTAAAGGTGGAATTCATTTCCTATTTCCTAAGATCGCTCCCACCGAAAGGTTTAAATGTCCTGCCCCACTGTAGATTTATAGGAATATTAATTAAACTCCTTAACCTTCCAGGTGTTAAAGTAGCATCTGAGTGAAAGTACAGGATTCTGAAAACACAAGCATGCCAATCCGGGCTCTGTACCTCAAACCGTGGATAATGCAGACTGTTGGCGGGAGGACACCTGAAGTCCAAGTTCCTTACCTCATGGCCTGGAAAAGCGGTTCTCGCGGGACTTTTGGCAATACCCGGATGCATTTTTGTCACAAGTGGAAGCAGGGGGAGGTGCTGACTGCTGTCTAACACGTAGCAGTCAGGAATGCTCCTAAACATCCTGCAGGGCACCAGACAGACTCTGTCAAGGAGGAATTGCGATGATTCGATGAATCAGCTCGGCTCGGCTACAGAACCCAATTATTTAATCAGTGTAGGTGTTGATGTGAAGGCGTTCTGTAGATGTGGTTACTATCTACAATCAGGTGACTTCAAATCAGATTACTCTCCATCATGTGGGTGGGCCTTACCCACTCAGCTGAAGGCTTTAAGAGCAAAAATTGAGATTTACCCAGAGTGGGGAACTAGAGGGATTCCTGGTGTGTCACCGTGTATTTTTGCTTAATAGTCCTCTTTCCCTGGAGGGCCTGGTAATACGTGGCCCCCTTCGCCCCAGTTCTGATGCTGAAGTCCACATCCTCAGTGTGATGGCATTTGGCTTTTGGGAACTTTGGGAGGTCCCTGGGTCATGAGGATGGGTCCCTCCTGGATGACGTTAGTGCCCTTATGAGAAGAGATACCAGAGAGCTGGTTTCTCTCTTCTACATGAGCACAAAGCAAGAAGACAGCCGTGTGCACCCGGGGAAGTGGACGCTCACTGAGAACAACTCTGCTGGCACCTTGATCTTGGACTTCCGGCCTCCGGAACTGGGAGAAACAGATGTTTGTTTAAGCCACCGAGTCCATGGTAACTTGGTTATAGCAACCCGAGCTGACTAAGGCAGTCTATGACTAATACAGCTCTAAATATCAATGGTGCAAAGGGTGTCCCTGATGTAGGGACAAAAAATACACCTTCAGGCGGCGTTTGTGGTCCTGCAGCAGCGATGCCCCCTCGGGATCTCCGGAGCCTTCTGTGAACTGCAGAGAAGGTCTCTCTACTTCTTGTGAGCTGCTGGTCTCTGCTTAAAGGTCCAGGAACCTGCCAGGATCTGGTTGTTTATGGTTGAGGCCCTGGACTCCCCACACCCTCCTCTCCAAAAGGAGCTCAACTCAGATCTCCCCCTTTTTTCTTCTCCATTTCATGCTAGGACTCCTGCCCGCCACAGCCCTGCACTCCCTGCTCACGCTGCCTCCCTCGTGGTCTAATGCTGCTTCCAGATTTTGCCTGGTGTCTCTTTCCAGAGTGAAGTTGATAAAGCTCTTCATCCTTAGAGTGTGGCCTTTAGCATTCGCCACTGACTTTTTTTTTTTTTTTTAACAAAACTACACAACTTACAACATTTGAAAATAGAGGGACATTATCTTGAAGCTGTGAATTTGAAAGGGGTGGCATACGGACGCAACATCCCCGGAATGAGTGGGAAACCCGGGAGATTCTCCTTGAGTCGTGATTGGAAAGAGGAGCCGGCCTTTCTCCGAAGAACGAATAAATGCCGCTTTGTTTCCGGATGCTCCCAGTGCCCACATTGTCCAGGAGGGATCTGAGGAGGAGGGCGGGGGACGGAGGATCAAACGCCGGCAGCGCGGCTGTCCCACCATCCTGCTCCGGTGGCCCTTCTCCCGAGGCGAGTCCTGACAGCTCCCCCCCACCCCCCGGGCCGGGACACGGGGCATCAAAGCCCCGCCGTCGGGGGCCCTGCCGGGGTTAGAGGCGCCCGGCTCCTCGCAGCGCGGCGGCCGCCTGGAAGCCCGGGCGCAGCGCCCCTCCGGCGGCCTCCAGCTGCCGCAGCAGGTGGGAGCGGCGGCCGGGCGGGTCCCGCTGGATGGGACCTGCGCGCGGGGACGGGGCGGGGACGCGGGCGCGCGCGGGGTGGCCCTCGGCCGCTGGCTCAGCCCTCCGCCCGGCACGGCCTCCTCGGAGAAAAGCTACCCCCTCCCCGCCCCCGTTTCTCCCCTTGCCTGGGGGTCATCCAGTTACCACTCCCACACATTTCTCGCAGCTGTGCTTTATGGATGACACACATCTCTGCTTTGTTGTTCTGGGAGAGCTACAAACATGAAAACCAGCCGATAATTTATCAAGAGGTTTGAATACAGAAGATGCAGCAAGGGGACCCGGTGTGACTCTGGAGGACACACGTGGCAGCCCTGGGGCAGGTGTTCTTTAGGTCGGAGTCCTGTGGGCTCGGCCCAGCTTCTGCGGGACAGGGTGTTTTGTGACAGCGAACAACAAATATTGAGGTTCTGTTTTATTTTTTTAATTTTTTATATTTTTAAAGATTTTATTTATTTGACACAGAGAGAGTGAGTGCACAAGCAGGGGGAGTAGCAGGCAGAGGGAGAGGGAGAAGCAGGCTCCCTGCTGAGCAGGGAGCCCCACGTGGGGCTGGATCCCAGGACCCTGGGATCATGCCCTGAGCCAAAGGTAGACACAACTGACTGAGCCACCCAGGCGCCCCTGTGTTTTCTTTAAATACTGTTCCAGAAAGGCTTCAGGCAAGTTTATGTGGAAATTACTGTGCTTGGAGCCTGTGATATACAGACGGCAAAGGGCTGCTGCAGGAAGCAGGTTGCTCCCCGTCCAGGGTGCCTGACCATCCCTTGTGGGCAGGGCTGGGTTTGCTGCTCTGGGAGACTTTTAGTGTTAAAAATGGGCCAGTTCCTGGCTAACCAGAGTAGCTGCTCACCCTATAATTTTCCTCAGTTTGGGGTCAGAGGAGGCTTCTATTTGGGTTTGCATTAGATCAAAGATAGTCTCTAAACAAGATAGCTTTAGGGTAGACAGATTTTGTGGAATGCCTCCCTGAGGCCCTGAGGACAGCACTGATGATTTTTAAAAACCACCATCGCTTGAACAGTTACAGCTTGCTCGTGGGTACAGAATCTCTGAGCACTGAGCAGAGGGCTTAGAAGAAGGGAAGGAAAATGCCCTTTGTGTTTTGCAGGGGAGAGGGAAAAAAATCACTTGCAAGAGATGTAAGCACGTGTTAATTGGTGGTGATGTGTGCATTTGGTTTCCATTCTTTGAGTCCTGCTAAGACACACACACACACACACACACACACACACACACACACACACACACACACACACACACACACAAGCACAGAGTGACAAGTGCAGTCGGAGGAGGGAAGTGGCCAGAACATATTGTTTTGCTTTTAAAAGATAAATCAACCTGCATGGGAAAGGAGCAGAGGGTCAGCAGGAGGGTAATCTAGTTAAAGGTGGAATAATATTAGCCTGACTGCCCAGCTATGCATCCTTTCTGGAAACAGAACATGATACAGCTGCTCCAAGGCCCAGGCAGGAGATTAATAAGGCAGAAATCACAATAGCATATGTGTATTGCTTTACAGTTTCCAAAGGACTTTCACCCACTTTATCCTCATTGGTCCTCACAAAATATCCTGAGAAGTGGGCAGGGCAAAGATGGTAACCTCATTCATAGAAATGGGGACACCAGCAGGGCAAGGGGAAGTGACCCGCGTAAGATCACATAATTAAGTAGAACCAGAACTGAGTCCCTGGTCGTCCAGCTTCTACTACACCAAGGAGTTTGTCTGACTTCTCACAGGTTGTAAGGGTGAACACAACACCGTGGAAGATCCCTAGCATTCGAATCTTCTTGACCTATGGTTCTAGTTCCTTAAATAAAAATAAGAAAAATGCTTGGCTCACATAGGAGTAAGAACCATAGCTTAAAATTGACAACAAACCCTCTGCCCAGCCCTGGTATGGAGCAATTATTCAGTCTCTTTAAATTTTACTTTCCTTGTCTGAGAAATACCCATAATGAGGGCTTCTGAAAGGCTAGGGTAGGATTAAATAAGATGATGTGGGGACGGTGGACAGTTCGGCACTCAAAACATGGTTAACTGTTCCTGTTCCTCCTGTGATTACTAATGATAATATGACAAAGGTAAGGGTGGACCAGTTCGATAGGAATGGCTGCCATGGTAACGAGGAGAAGCCTGGCGTCCCCTGCTGTAGAGTATGGCTTTCTCCAGCGCTGATCCTATTAACAGACCACGTTCCTGTCTGTTGCCTCAAAGAAGAAAGAATCCAACTTTGCCGTGTGGCCTCTAATTTACCTGATAAGGAAATGTCAGTGACTTTGAAGACAAAAAGTCAGAACAGCAGGGCCAATGGGTTCGAGTAACAGTGACCCTAATACTCCTGAATGTCGTCGTGACATTCAGATGAGCCCGGTAATGAAAATGGTTTTGTCAGACGAGATGCTGAGTTAAAAGTTAGCCACGGGATAAAATTAAATTGAGTCACTCATCAGCTATAGAAAGTGTTCCCTGTCTCCTTTATTCTATGTTGAATCTGAACGTGGGTGGCAATAATCTCACATAGGTTCCTTCAAAAAGGATCTATTTTAGATAAATTAACACTAAAAATCTCTTTGCTGGCTTTTAATGCCATTCAGCCCTAATACCACTGTAATGGACAATCAGGACTACTTTTAAGAAAGTCATCAAGTCTATTTACTTCTATCACGTTGCCTTCAAAGTCCTGTAAGATTCTAGAAACAGAAGGTGACTCAGAAGGTTAATGGCTGGTCTAGTTCATTCAAGGAAGATAGTTGGCTCTGTGAATATGAATAATTCCCCAAATTTCTAAAGAGAATTTGTGAGGTGTGTTTTGTGAGCAAATTTCAGAAAGGTCAACTGTATAACATTTTGTATTAGGAAATCTATTTACATAATGCAAACTTCTGAGACTTCAACCAAAAAAGCCCATGTTAACTCGATGGAGGGGAGAGCTCCTTTCAATGTTTAGCAAGTCATCATGTTCTATGCTTGAAATATCTTATGATTTTACTTGTCCATTATACCTCAAAGTTGGAAAAAAAAAAAACCTTTTAAAAACTATCCAGGCACAAGACATTAACGACACTTGAAATATAAATGCTGTAAACCTAGATTTTCACCATCTACCCTTATTTCTCCTTTTCTTCCTTCTGTAGAAAGCTTTTCCTTCCTGGCTGGATGACTTTGGTTCTTATTGCAAACTTTTGAGGCTTGTGCTTCAGAATGTCTGGGTTCATGGTGTCTTTATACCTGCAATCTTATTTTGGTTTTGATTTCATTTGCTTTTTTGGGGTTTGTTTGTTTTCATTGGACTTCCTACTCCATCTCCTTAAAATTGCGGTGTCTCCATACCTTTGTTGGCATCTCGTTTGCTGACCTGCAAGTTCTCAGTCTGAACCTTTATGGGTTCTCTCCCTACTGTAGCCAATGAAAGGCAGGTCCTAGAGTCAGATTGGTCTAGTTGGAACCCAGGCTCCTCGTGGCTGGCATCCTTTGACAAACGACCCAATGGATCTCGTCTACAGTATGGTGGACTGAGTGCATCGAGGATCCATTCATAAGCCCACCTTCTGGCAACACTCTTGGAAAGGTGACTTTGCCTTGTCTGCCCGCTCTGATTCTGGGCCTGGCCAGGTGACTGCCTTGGGCTAATGGGATGCCAGCAGAAACCTGAAAAAGCACCCGCACTTTCCTCCTTGCGCTTCTGCTTTCTGCATTGGCGCAGGGAGGACGTGCCCGAGGTAGCCTGCTGAAGACCAGAATGTGTGGATCCCACGCAAGCTGCTCCGGATCTAGCTGAGGCTGTCTTACAACAGCTGTCAGCCAGCCCACCACCAGACACAGGTGACTAGATTACCTGCGTTCGGCCATACACACCTGAGCAGGTGCAGCTGAGGTGTGCGGGGGCCCAGGCCAGATCAGCGTAACATTGAATGCTCCTGAGCACATAATTACTGTTCTATGCTGCTGAGAGGTCGTGGATGTTTGTATGTGGCGTTCTTGCAGCAATAGATAAAAGAATCACTCAAGTTTCTCATCTTTAATCAGGCAAAATATTCAGGACTACCTCAAAAGTTACTGTGAAGGTTAAAAGATAAAATGCGTAGAAAATACTTTGGGGCCTGCCGCAGGGTACACCCCCAGGGAATGTTAGTTATTACCATCTGGACACCGGGGGCTGCCATGACTCCTTCCATTCCTGACTGTGCCACGTTCTTCTCTTGGGCAGATTCCTTCCTCTGAACTTATATTTCCTCTTCTAAGCAAGCAAATTATTTTCTTAAGCATGCCACATTGTGTGCCTTAATTTCAATTATTTTATTCTGTCCTCTCAAAGATGATTAGGGTAAATTTTTATCTCCTTCTCAGTTATAAGTATAGACTTTTATAGTCTATTATATGTAACTCTTCTATATCTCTTTATAGATTCCTGATCTTCTCCAATCTGTTCACTTCTTTTCTGTGCTATTTTAAAAGTTTTTTTTTTCTTTTTTTTTTATTGCAACATCTTTGCTTTTATTTCAGTTTTCACATCCTTTCAACTTGGGCATGTGGAACTCGAGGCTTGCTCTCTATTTTCTCCTTTCCAGCTTCTCAGGATTAGAACACAAAATGTAAACATGAAACAACCTCTGTTCATTGTACCTGGCCCCTTTCTTCCAACGGCAGATGAACCTCTGGTGGTCAGGCTACTGGCAGCTTCAAGAACCAGGACCGGAGCCCAAACACAGAAATTCATGTACAAAGCCATTGCAACACACAGGGATCAGCTCCCATGAAGCCCACACATTTTTTTTTTCCTCCAGGGACAGAAATAGAGTAATCTCAGGCTAGTATCAATTGATAAATGTCTGAATTAGGTATGTGATTTACACATTTGCTTTTCTGGTGTGTCATAACAACTCCCCCGAGTCAGAAGATAGATGCGGATGAGAGGTGAGGGGTCAAGAAGTAGTTGAAGGAGCCGAGTAGTGCCCAGAGCAGATACCTTAACAGAATGAAAAGTAATAGCTGCTGGCAAAGCAGGAAATAGAAGGAAAAGCAGATGTTCTGGTGCTTCTCAGTAGGAGGTTACTCTCTTAGGGTATCTGTGGGTGAAAATTAGGTAAACCCACATAGAAATTTATTTTGATAACAATAACTCCAATATGGAGACAGTAAAATTGCTTCCTGGATATTCTGTTGACCAAGCCAGGGAAATATATAATGCAGTGTAGAATTTTTAAAATATAAACCTGACCAATGGCAACAAACTGGAAAATTAACTCATTTAGCTTATCTCTTCTCTCGATGATGTCAGATATTCAAGTCTTACAGAATGGCTTTTACTGGTAGGTGACACTTTATACATTGACTTCTTAGTCTCCTGATCAATAACTAGAATAGACTGATTTTCTGGTTTGGATTCTTCTGTTCAGTCTTTCAGCAACACCATTTCATTAACTTCATTGGTAGACATCAGGAATGCAAAATTCAATAAAACACTGTGTACCTTGTCTACGTACCTATCAAGTGGTAACTGGGTTTAGGCATGTAACAAATAAGCATAGCAAAGTATTAGAGGAGCTGTCATCGAAACAAGGGTGTAGTGAGTGTCCGAAGAAGGGAGAGGTTCACTGGGAGGGCAGGGGCTCTTCCTGCCCAGTGGTAATGAGTGAACAGATGTTGCAGGTGGATATGGTTGGCCAAAGGCCTTCTCTGAAGAAGGAGCAGTGTGAGCAAAGGTATAGAACACATGGGGCAAGAAGCCTCACATGACAGCTGGAACTGGAAACTCACCAACATGTCCTAAGAGTGTGAATGGAGATAGGACTGCAGAGACAAGCCAGGGTAGCCAGAACACAGAGGGTTTTGTGTGCCATACAAAGGAGTTTGTCTCTGCCCCTCTCAGACTTGTGACTGGAAAGGTGACTTTTGTAGCAGGCAGAGAATGGGGTGGGGAGGAGTGAATCAGCAAGCCAGGTGAGAGACCAATTGCTTAAGTGAGGAATGGTGAGGAACTGGCTTACGGTGGTAGGTGAGTAAGTGCGCTTTCATTACGCATTTGGACGAGTCATCAAGGACATCCAAAGTGTATGGCTGTGCTGGGTGTCGTAGGGCGTATGAAGAGCATGACCCAGTCTCTGCCGTCAGTGGGGTTGCAGACTGGCAGGGAAGACGCTGTTCCCACCATGAAGACGACATCGGGACGATGGGCGTGTGACATGAGATAAGTAGTATGAACAGTTAAAAGGACTCAGGAGAGAGGGAACACAGGCTGCTGGGTCAACCATAGAATGATTTGTGAGTAGTGTAGCATTTCAGACTGTCCTTGTAAAACAGCCTTTTTTAAGGGAAAATCGTGGAGGAGGACTTACCACCTGAGGTGACAGCTGAGTAAAAAGCACCGGGCCATATGCACAGACCGTCTTTAATGAGTAATAACAGCCATGTTGGTACTTGTAGAGGAGATGCGTGAAACGAGGCTGGAAAGGGAGGTAGTGCCGTATGGTGGAGACCCTGAAAGGCAAGGGTGAGCAATTGGGCTTATGATAGTGGGGTGCTGATTGTTCTAATAAAAAAAAGACACAATGTGAGCTACCTTTGAGAAAGCTTTATCCGGTGTCATTGGATAGGATGGATTAAAGGTAGGGAATTAGTGTGAGGGAATGGAGGCCAGAACCAGGGAGAGAAATTGGAAATGAGAGACTTAGGATTTGAAGTTAATGCCACGTATTTTAGTGATTGGTTGGAGGGGGAGGCTGAAGTGGACACGGATGGTATAGAGTTTTAGAGTGTGAATGACTGAGGTAAATTAGACACACTGATAGAAATTAGGAAGTGAGGGGCGCCTGGGTGGCTCAGTTGGTTGGGCGACTGCCTTCGGCTCAGGTCATGATCCTGGAGTCCCGGGATCGAGTCCCGCATCGGGCTCCCTGCTCGGCGGGGAGTCTGCTTCTCCCTCTGACCCTCTTCCCTCTCGTGCTTTCTATATCTCATTGCCTCTCTCTCTCAAATAAATAAATAAAATCTTTAAAAAAAAAAAAAAGAAAAAAGAAATTAGGAAGTGAAGTGGCGAAGTGTGGGGGAAGACTTTCTGGGGGGAGGCCAGATAGAGTTTTAGGAGCTGGCAGGATATCCAGTTAGAATTCAGTGGTTCTCAAGTGGGGCAACTTAATACACATCCCCTGGGGATATTTTGGAATGTCTGGGAACATTTCGGTCATCACAACTGGGAGCAGGGGGTGCTCCTGGAATCTAGTGGGTAAACATCCCTACAATGCACAGGCAATGCCCCCTCCCCATACAAAATTTTCTAGTCCAAGATGTCATTAGAGCCGAGGCAGAGAAAGTCTGAACTAGATGGTCCTAGTAGAAAAACAGAAATGTTAGCAAGAACATATACATTTCGGAAGTTGCTGTCTCAAAACGGAATATAAATTATTTTGCCTATAGATCCAGGAGATAGAAGATTTTGACCTTAGAGGCAGGTCTGCCCTTGACAAGTCTACCTCTTAGAGGTAGGAGGCAAAAAAGGGACCCACATGGCAGCCAGAGATAGGTGCACCACAGAAATGTGATGCTGGCAGGCTCTTGTGGTGGTATAGAATCTCAGGACAGGCAGCAGGGTGGAGCGGGACTCAGGAAGTCCGGTAGAACCAGGTCTCCTGTAGCCACCTCCTGGTGGTGCCAACTTGGATAAGTTGGCTGAACCTCTCTGTTTCAGGTTCCCCATCTAAAAACAGCAATGATGATACTCACCTGGTAAGGCTGTGAAGATTAGAACTTGTTTATAGAAGGTTTCTAGATGACTTGCCACGTATAGTAGATACTCAATAAATGATAGTTCCAAAGAAGGAAAAAACAGGCAGCTGCTGAGTAGATGGCAGTGTTGGAGACAATAGGGGATTAAAATAGCAGTGGGGGTTTGGAATGTGTACGGTTGACATAAAGCTTAGGTGTGAACTAAACTGAGAGGCTTTAATATGGACGAAGTCTAACGAGCAGTGTGGCTATCTTTGGAAGTTGGGATTTCTGGGCCACAGGATCTCCAGAATTTAGTTCCATTTGGTGCTTGCAGGCATAACTCTGATGCTCAACCAGAGTCAACTAGAGCATTTTGCCGGATGCTGGGGCGCGTGCGTGAAAGAAAAACACAAGATCTTGTGCCCAGAGTTGCAATAGAAGAGACATAGACACAAACAAGTGGTGATCCAAAATGATCCCTACTGTGAAAATCTAGGTTTAGCTGAGAAATGGCACATAAAGAGAAGCTAAAACCCTGGAAGGTAGTGGCAGGGGACAGCAAGTGGAGGGAAATGGGATTAATGAGAGCAGTTCTGTGTATTTTATGTTAATCACTTGTTTTATGGGATTTAATAATTTCACTTATTATTATTATTATTATTATTGTTGAAAAAGTAACCCATGTATATGGTTTAAAAATGAAAATATCACAAAAGAGTAAATGATAAAATCAAGTCAACCACCTTCCCTAGTTTGCCCTCACTTGAAGCAACTTTTACAAGTTTCCAGGGTTTTGTTATAGAAAGTTCTATGAATGTACCATCCTATTGGTTCTTCTCCTCTGGAGAGCCGTAATGCACTATTATCTATTACTCACCTAATCTGAAAAAACACTCATGGGAGCATTCTTTCTATATTCTTTTTTCTGTCTTGTTCTCAACTATATTAGCATGCTTCATATGGCTATACAAGGGTGTGTGTGGATGAGACACTTCAGCTACACGGTGCACCCCATTCATACTCTTTGTGCCCATGTGGGAATATATTCACGATATAACTTTCTACTAGTAGAATTGCTGAGACAGCAGGTACAAACATACTACACTCCGATAGCAGTTGCTAAATTGTTCTCCAAAAAGTTCATACCAATTTACAAAACTGGCAGCGGTGTATAAAAGGGTTTGTTTTTCTATATTCTCGCCACCCTTTGTCATTGTCAGGCCAACAGTAGAATCTCATTGTTTTTGAGACTTACATTTCTTTATGTGTGAAAATTTGAATTCAAAATCACCAGTTCATTGTGTTTGAGTTGGTGAAAACTGGGTGTCCATTTATTCCTTGCTCTGCAAAAACTTTGGCAGTGTTTTAGTGATACAGGGAGTTCTAATGCTAATGCAGATTTAGATAAAATGCAACAGGCAATTGGCTTCGATTCTTTGGGTCCTTCACCTGCAGAGCGGCTGGCTCTACAGGCTCTGTCAGTCACTTGATTAATCTTGTAATAACATGATTTTGCCTTTGATATGATTGCATTTCTGGAACCTACTTAGAGCATTAGGGTAGGAATTTATTGTTCAAAATTAAGGGTAAAGTTAAGTGTAGGATTTTATTAAATGAAAAGTTTGAATATTGCTAAATTTTTTTTAACGAAGACACCATTTACTATAGCATCACATATATACATCATATATCAAAGACTGTATCCAGCAACAGAACTGAGAGTTGAAAGCTATTTATAATTATAAAGCCTCATTGATAGACATTAACGATGGCTTCCATACCTGGGAAGATAGTCCGTATCTATATAGGTTGGTTAGGCTCAGTGTTTTAAAGATATTAAATTTTCCAAATTGAATTACACATTCAGTGTAGTCCAATGAAAACCCAAACAGGTTTTTGGTAGAACTTAATAAGCCAAGTCTAAAATTTGTACAAAACTGCAAAAGGCTAAGAATAGCTACGATTTTCAAAATATAGAAGAACCAAGTGGAAGGATAAATTTAACAAATATCATGAATTATTATAAGACTGCAGCAATGAAGACAAAGTAGGAGAGAGACAGGGGTATAGAAATAGGTCAGTGGAAAACACACACACACACACACACACACACACACACACACACACACACACACAGAAGTGGCACTGCGGAAATAGAAGACAACTAGACTTTTAGCAAAGGTGTTGAGAAAAATTGTTTTTTGGAATGAAGAAAAATAAAATTTACACAGCTCAACCTAGCCAAAATCAATTCCAGCTGTACAAAACACATAAGTGTAATAAAAAACTGGAAAACCCTCAGAATATGATATGGAAGACTATCTTCATGGTTTCAAGACAGGAGATTATTTTCTTAATATTCTTAATCATTAAGGAACAAGTTGATAAAAAGTGATTACATCAAAGTTAAGATTTGTTGTTTACCAAAATCCCATAAGAAAGAAAAGATTAATATGTAGTGAGAGATGATTACATATATATATATGTATTTATATATATAAAATCTCAATATCCACTTCCAAATCCATATCCATATTTATATATCCAAGAAAGATTAGGTGTATCAAATTTGCAAGCTACATCAATAAGAGAGGGGTAACAATAGAAAAAGGCATAGAAACATAAATAGGTACCTCATAAAAGAAGAAAATCTCAAGTGTCAACAAGTGGCAAATTAACAGGAACTCTTTTTAATTACTTATTGGACAGAGGAGCATGTATTGGAAGCTATTGTTGATGTAACAACTTCCCACAAACGTAGTTACTGAAAACAACACAAATTCATTCTCCTACAGTTCTGGAGGCCAGAAGTCCAAAATCAGTTCCAATGGGTTAAAGTCAAGGTGTCAGCAGGATCAGTTCCCTCTGGAGTTTCTAGGGTTGACTTATTTTTTTTTTCTGTCTTCTATTTACATTTTAAATTAATAAATTTATTAATAAAAATAGTGCTTAGGCTCAAGGGAGTGGCTGAAAAAACTGAGTGGGTTATTAAAAGCCGATCAGTCAAAGTATAAGAAACCACTTGATAGAGTTGTGTAGGGGCACAGATGAGAGGTTTTGCGGTTTGTAGGTTACAAGAATACAACCGTTCTTTATCCTTATCTTCTTCTCAGAGGAAATCAGCCAGATAACCCAGGAGGAGGTTTTACCTGTAGAGTCGCCAAGTAAAACCAGTTTATCATTTGGTTTCACAAGGAAGTGCTGATCACCTAAATGCTCTTGCTAAGCAGGCATAGTTGAAATATGGCATGATATTGCTGTGTTTTCAGTGATAAATCCATTATAGGTTACAGTAAAAGTCACACCGAGGGATAGGAAGGAAACCACTATTCACAGACATCACAAGAAAGCTAGCATCAGTCATTTCAATTAGTGTGATTGGTGAGGTACCTCCTGAGAACGTGTGATAATCCACAAATGAAGAGATGTCATTAAAAAGACAAGAGGGTAGCTTTTCAGAGTGTAGCCTGGGTGGCTTAAGATAGCTGGGTGCCTGGTGGTTGGCCAGGCAACACAATCATAAATGGACCCACGAGGGTTCCAAATGTTTTCGGCTGGAGAAGATGATGCTGCCTGACCCCGTGACATTGCCACTTAATTACACTGTAAGCTCCCTGGTTCTCCTCAGGTGGCCAACTTCACAGTGAAAGGCATGGAGCTTAAATTTGGTCACCCCAAACCTCTGCTGCTCCTCTGTTCTGAGGTTAGACACACACGGTGGGCATGCTGGCTATTCCAGTTTCTTCAATGAAGAAGGTGTGTGACTGCCGAGCGGCAGAGTGAGAGGGCATGTGGCCACCCTACACAACAGATGTGACTCAGCCACTAACACTGGAGCAGAGTGAAGTGAAAATACAGCCCAGTTTGGAAACACAGAAAAAAAAAAATGAATGGTTTTTGTTGAGGCTTGTTTCAGGGTTTAATGATCTTGTGTTCAAACTCCATGTAGAAAAGTGGGGAACTTTCGGCCCAGATATTCTGAACTTTCCATTCAGGTGGGAATGGCGCTCCACACCATCATCAGGAATGTATTTATTTTGGCTTGGAAGTCCTCTTATGTCAGAGCCAAGGAATTTGCAATGACAAAGCCACTCTGTAGGAGAAAGGGAGTCACCGATTCCAAAATCTATGTGAGACGTGGTGACAAACTGTAATAATATTTCAGAAAGCCAATTATCCATGGGGCACTAAAAATGTACTCAGAAGAAGTTATTTTTCTTTGTCAAGATCTATTATTGACAAAATTAGTATATTGTTGAACTTAATAGTCAATCAGTATTGGAAGATTCATTTCGTTATAGTTCTGCCACAGGTATTTAAAATCCTTGAGGCCTTGGGGATAGCTGAAAACAAACAAATTTCAATAGCCATCCACCTAATCAGGTTGTAGAAAGAGAGGTAAATGCAGATTCTACAAACTGGGGAACTGCAGTCATCTACAAATTAAAAATGAATTGGCAAGTATAGTTCAGTTGTTAGGAGAGGATAATATTCTCAATGTTTGATATGAATAAAACATGTAGGATGCATGTAGGCAGGGCCAAGCTTTAACGCTAGGGTACTGATAACTGATGGCTGGCTATTTCATCGAATCTCCCCTTGTTGGCACATGGAGTTCCTGCCTTGCTCCTTGCCTTGGATTTACATATGGGAACTTTTGTTGTTGTTGTTGTTTAACAGGAGACTCAAAACTAATCTGTGCTTATCTTAAAAAAAAAAAAAATCTACTATTGAACTTAAAGTTTACTATGGATACGTGAACATTGCCTCCATTGTTGTGTGTGTGTCATATCCTATAACAAGTGTGTTTGGACAGAGTAGAGGATTTTTAGCATCCAATTTGATATGCATGCAGTGTCTTTTTATTTTCTTAAATCCTAGCCTGATGACCAGTCCTTGTGTGGCAATTTTCATGGGTCTATAGATGGCTACCTGTCTAGATATTTATCCTGTGCAGCAAGTTTAATCCTATAAATTAGAAATTGGAAAACTCCAACATAACATGACTCAAAGGGCTAACAGGGCAGCAGTCCCTGCTCCTGAAACTAGGCCAGTCCTCTGTAACAACCACCAATAATGACCTCTTATTGAGCAAATTCTATGTGCCTGTCATTGCAGCTGTCCATTTAGGGACTCCAAATATGCATTTCTATGCAAACCACAGGTTTCCCTCCTTCATACATGTCAACTGGTCAGGGGAATAGGTCCCTGGCTTCCTATTTTATGTATGTCCTCATGTATGAGATCTGTGGGCTGACTTGCCTTTTTGTGGGTTGACCAAGAGGAAAAATGACTGCTTCAAACAGCATTTACTTGAACAAGAGGGTGTTTACTACTTACTACAGAGTAGTATACATCAGACACGGGTGCGTCCCACGGGCTCACCCTGAGCCCTGGCTCTCCTTTGGCTGAGTGTCTAGTACAGGAAAGGGCTGACCTGCTGGTGAGGTAATGTGTGGATGGAGTCCCTGTCCTTGGCCAGGCTTGCTCTTCTCTTTGTTCAGAGGCAGAGGGCAGTTTGCAGTTTCTACAGAAATGGCACCTGAAATCCCCACAGCTCATGTGCGGCAGAGCCAAGACTGTACCTTTGTGGCTCTTGACTTTGGAGCCCAGGCTTCTTGTACTGCACAGCTCTGCCTTCCATGATTCCCACTTAGCACCCCGCTGCCCTGGAGGTTTCTGGGAGGAGGCTAAATGTGGTTGTGCGGGGTGGGTCGCATAGCGGGTGCCATTGGCATCAGGGAAAACTGCCCTGGGAAACTCCACCGATTATCCACTGTGTTGTTCTGAGCACAGTTCCAAAAAGCTTTCTTCCTCTGCAAGTGTCCATACTGCTGGCAGATGTCTGCTCTTGAGCCTTCATCGCAAGTGTGTCGGCCATAGTTTCTCTCCAGTTTAAGCAGGAAGGAGAAGGTCCTGGAAGCTCAAGAGTGGAGGAAGTGGGGCAGATGATCGGAGGAGAGGATGGTGTGGAGCAGCGGGTGTATGTGATATCAGAGAAAAGAGAGGACCCAGGGAAGCCTCCCAAATGAGCTTTCTCTCCCTCAAAATTTCCCCAACGCATCTTGTTCTCTGTGCTTGGGTTATGTGATGGGCAGCCTGCCCTGTGTTTGCCTCTGATGATCACAATTCCAGAACTAGTCACCAGCTCAGAAAAGAGCAGGGAAAAAAAACTTCAGCTCCCACAGTCAACAAGGAATTATGAGTTGATTTCAATTTTTTAAAATAATGCTATCTTTATGCTACTTTCATAAACTAACAATCTTGAAGAAGATGTGGTATATATACACAATGGAATATTATGCATCCATAAAGAGGAATGAGATCTTGCCATTTGCAATGACGTGGATGGAACTCGAGGGTGTTATGCTGAGTGAAATAAGTCAATCAGAGAAAGATATGTATCATATGACCTCACTGATTTGAGGAATTCTTAATCTCAGGAAACAAACTGAGGGTTGCTGGAGTGGTGGGGGGTGGGAGGGA
Organism: Zalophus californianus; assembly: GCF_009762305.2. Taxonomy (NCBI): domain Eukaryota; kingdom Metazoa; phylum Chordata; class Mammalia; order Carnivora; family Otariidae; genus Zalophus; species Zalophus californianus. The sequence goes on from NC_045597.1 coordinate 6,371,335, forward strand.
TGGGGTGGCTGGGTGATGGACACTGGGGAGGGTATGTGCTATGGTGAGCGCTGTGAATTGTGCAAGACTGTTGAATCACAGATCTATACTTCTGAAACAAATAATGCAACATATGTTAAGAAAAAAGAAAAAGAAGAAGAAGAAGATAGCAGGAGGGGAAGAATGAAGGGGAGTAAGTCGGAGGGGGAGACGAACCATGAGAGACTACGGACTCTGAGAAACAAACTGAGGGTTCTAGAGGGGAGGTGGGTGGGGGGATGGGTTAGCCTGGTGATGGGTATTAAAGAGGGCACATTCTGCATGGAGCACTGGGTGTTATGCACAAACAATGAATCATGGAACACTACATCAAAAACTAATGATGTATGGTGATTAACATAAAAATAAAAAATAAAATAAAATAAAATAAAATAACAATCTTGTAGAAGTCCTAAAACAGGGGCGCCTGGGTGGCTCAGATGGTTAAGCGTCTGCCTTCGGCTCAGGTCACGGTCCCAGGGTCCTGGGATCGAGCCTCACATTGGGCTCCCTGCTCCGTGGAAAGCCTGCTTCTCCCTCTCCCACTCCCCCTGCTTGAGTTCCCTCTCTCACTGTCTCTCTCTCTCTGTCAAATAAATAAATAAAATCTTAAAAAAAAAAAAGTCCTAAAACATTTTTTTTCTTCTTCATACCTCTCCAAATGAAAAAGAAATTCTCTTAAAAAAAAAAAGAAAACTATTTTCCCATCAGTTTTTTTTTCTATTGACTTTTTTTTTTTTTAATCTTTTGGTTCACAGGACTTAAGAATCTATTGTCTAACCACTCCAAGATTTTCTTGGTCATTTTAAGTAACAGATTATATTAGGATGGTATCTTGGTCAGTCATCTTTGGCATATACAATTTTACTTAAAGTTAGCAAAACTCTCTGTCAGGATCCTTATGCCATCAATTTTCCCATGTGCACGTGAGTTGTCTAGCATGAAAATAAGTATATAATCTCCAATTTTTTAGCTTCTAATATATTCATGTAATGCCAGTCCATTATCCAAATGATATTTATTTATATGTTTGAGTCTCCATCTTAAAAAGTAATCTGAAGCTGGTCTGAATACCTAGAATTCATTCCAGATTTTCTTCAAAGCTTTCAAGATTTAATAGTGAAACTTGTATTTCATGAGAGCCCACCCAAGGTGTTAGCAGAGATGGACTCTCTGATATAGTGTAGTTTTTCAAGACCTGTTATATTATCCTTTTCTGTTAGACTCTATAAATATTTCAGTGCGTGTCCAAATAGAACACCAGTTGAGTAAAAACCATTGGTTTGACCTAATGTGATATTATTTCTTATGAAATAATATTTGGTGTGAAAAATGCATGATAAATGCAGTTAATACTTCAAATACCTTTTATATGACAGCCAAGCAAAACTTAATTCAAGTTTATAATAAAAGCTTAAAATACCGTCTATTTCATTCTGATCGTTTTTGGGTACAGCACGTGTCAGCGATATATCTATATGGAAACTGTTCTGTAAGCCAATTGTATTTTACTACCGAGTTATATAGTTTGAAAAGCAATAGAGTGGGAATAACATATTTAAAAAGATGTGAAATAGGTATTAATGTTCTTATTTGACTGGAAGCCTTGGATGCTCCTTTTATAGAGATTTGCATTTTATATGGTATTAATCGGTTACTGTAAAGGCAGAATGGTTAATAAAGCCTTTTAATCCATAGTGCCAGAATTGAGAGCTTGATTTTTTACAAAAGAAAGCAGAGTGGTTAATAAAGCCTTTTAATCCACTGTGCCAGAATGGAGAGGTTGATTTTTGCAAAAGTGCTCGTGAGATTTTTGTTGAACTGGGCTAGAAGATGACTAGAGGGTGCGCTGAGCGTAGCAGGGAGGAGACAGTCATCTGTGTCCTCTAATTGCGTTGTGCAGGAACTCGACCTCTTCATGAGCCCTGTCCAGACATTTCATTGTCAACCTTTAGGGTGTTTCTGTCTTTGTGTCGATACATGTTCCCCTAGTGTGAATTAAACATTTAATTATGCTGCGTTAATTTTGCCCTAATGCAAATTCACTTAGCCACCTCCTCTTTCTCCTTGGGCACAGAATGGGAAATAGGTTGGGAGGGGTGCTGGAGAGAAGGATGAGCACCACCACTTGGCCCAGGCCTCCATTTGGTGTACTCTGAGTAGCCAAACACCAGCATGGAGTCACCCAGTAACTGGGGAGAATGGAGATGGGGCCCCCATAGAATGGTCCCCCAATTCTAAGAACTGAACCTAGATTTCCCAAGAATTCTCCTGATTAAATATTTCCTTGTAGAACTGTCCTGGAGCCTGTGATTACATATTCCAAAACATCTGTGCATTTTGTGATACCTAAAAACAGAAGCATTTGGTGTCTCAAATGCCAGATTTTATACTTTAAAATCTGATACTTGAGAGGGTTTCTTTTTTTCAAAACTTAACACAACAAAAACAAGAAAACAGTGAACACAACAGAGAAACAAAGAAATCGCAAAACATCAGAGGAATTTGTTTTTGGTAACATAGGAGAAGTAAGGAGTAGAAAGAAAATCTTACAGAATTTTCGCCCTACCTAATTTAGTTCCTATAAATCATTCCCTCCCTCTCCCCGCCTCCCCCTCCCCCGGAAGAGCAGAATGCAGTGAAAGTTTCTCAGCTCTTGTCTGGAGATTTATTGCTAGGACGATTTCTCCTCTTTTCTGATTTAGTGTCTGGGTGGTGGCATCCAGCCCCCGCTCCCAGGAAAAGGAATCCCTTGACAAGCCCAGACCATCTTGGCCCCTTGGAGGCCTTCCAGTAACAGAGTCAGGCAAATGCCGGGAGGAAGCCTGGTAAGCTTTGGGAGAGTCCTTCCTGTCCCTCTGTCCTTGCTTGTGCAAGCGGACTTATCTGATAAGGCCACTCTGTGTCTCCTGAACCCAGCTTGTAAGGCTGCTGAAGCCACGGGAGAGATCACCAGGGAGAGAATGAAGATGCCTGGGTGCTGGCTGGGAATGGGGGGTGGGGCGCTCCTCAGCGTATGCTATGTAGGATTATGCAGAGTTGGGCAGCCTGCCACATGGGGATTATGGGGCTACTCTTTCAGGTGAGTAAACCATGTGGGAGTAGATTCCAGGCTGCTTTCAGATTGCAGAAACATTTTCAGGTTCCTGCTGTTTCCTTTGATTTATTTCTCCCTGGCGACCCCAGAGGTATGAAACAGTATGAAACGGCCCGTTTTACTGTGTTCTGGGATTACATCCTGCGGGATGAGAGCCCAGCCAGCGTTTGCCCAAGCCCTGTGTCTACTCCCCAAAATCCAGCCTCACTGTGCAATAGCTGCTCTTAAATTAGGAAGGCTTTCGATAAAATCGAACCTTCCAGGAATCCCAAGGCCCATTGGACCTTGCAAAGAATCACTGCCTGTTTATCCAAAGTGAGACACTGATCCCAGAGACTTCAGAATCCTACATAATTCACAGGACCCTCATTGGTTCCTCTAGCCTTTCTATTCTAATTCCAAAGACATCCCCCGCAACCACAGGTGGCGCCAGCCTCAGGCCTGCTGGAATTATCCCTGACTTTGCTCATATATGAAATTTATTCCTCCCATCAAGAGTTTTATTTCTCTTACTACTTAGCTATTTCCTAGGATTGAGGTAGTCATTTACTTTACAGTAAGCTGTGAAACTTTGTATTTTTTTCATCAACACATTAAACATAGACATCTAGATTTTATGAATCGCTAATTAGAAATGAATTCCTAAAATTCTTCTTGGAACCATCTGAAGTGATGGGAGCCTGCTAACCCTAACACATGAGTTCTCTGTCTATATAGAGACTTGTACATGGTGATTTGGATGTGACCTTGAATTTTCTTCCCTGTGGAGTCGGACCAGTAGATAGCTCTGTGTTAACACTCGTAAAGCTCTCCGAAAAGTGTCTGCCATGTAGTAAACACCCAGTCAGACTTAGTCATTGTTTTTTCCTCACTTGTCACAGTTTGATAGTCAAGACAGAGATGGACATCCCTAAATCCTTTCAAACCACCAGACAGGAGGCAGGAGAAATGACCATCAGCCTTGTTTCTCTACCTCTCTCCCAACACCACTGCTAAATTACCCTCTTCAGTCTGTTAATGCACATGTTCCAGAGGAAAAGAGAGAAAAACCCTGCTTCCCACTTGCTGAGAGCATGGATAGCCTTGGTCTGTGAGCTTCGATGTTTCCTTTGTTCAGGGATTCATGAAGCAACCACCTGCAGCTGTCCATAGTAACTCAGGGCACCTCATCCTTAGAACCAACTCTCAAGGAAGATCAGGCTGGAGATGTCCTGTCCAGCCAACTGTTAGATCATTGAACTTGAAAAACAGTAGAGGACATAACGCTGTGTTAAACCCAAAGTGTGGAAACATGTTTTGATATAAGTTTTGACTCCTTTCAAGCCATTCATCTGAAATATCTGGGTGTGATTTGTTGAAGACTTTTTAAGGGCAACAGACATGGTCACGGGCCACAACACCGATCTGCCAAGCTGCGTATGATCAGTGTAATAATACAGGTGCATCTTCTCCGTGTTTCCTGCAGTGACTCTTCTTGCCCACTCTCTCCTCCAGGGCAAGACAGTTTCTCATCCAAACCAGACTCATTCAGGCTTCCACCATAACCTTCCCTCATAACTGGATAAAATAACTACCATTAGGCAAGGTCTGGCTTCTTACATACTGTAGAATCCAACTTGATTTTTTCTGGAAGTGTACATGTTCGTGCACACACATCACTGCTGTATTCTGTCCACGTTACCACTGCTAATGTTGGTGAATGAGCTTATCCATTTCACTTGCTCTGATTATTTTGAAAGGGCAATGATCCCTTCACAAAAACACAAACAGAACTGTGTGGCTGGAAGCTTAGTTCATCTTAACATGTTATATATTGTGACCTTGAGAAGGAGAGAACCACAGGAGGCAATTTGTAATGGTCCTACTTGGAGTCTCAAGCACTTATGGTGTTTGCTTATCCACAGGCTTCATCACTTTTTTCTGCGTGATGGGGACAATGAAAGGTTCCTATCCTCCTAAGAGTCTAAATGCTGCCCAGTGGGCAAGCACCATCCTTCTTTAGAGTTTGCATGGTACTATGTGTACGCTAGGGATGAATAAAACGGAGAAGCATTGTTTTTCTGTGCTAAGGAGGAGACTACTCCATGGAAGGAACTGGAGAAGTCTCTTCTCTGGTCCAAGCATCTTACCCAAGGTTTATCTGTAGAGAGGTAGAAGTTGATATGGTGGTACTGCTCCCCAGATTCCATTCTGGAACCATGCCTTAAAGGACATGTATCCTGCAGTGGCTTTAGGAACACTGTGAGTGGGGAGCTTGGGAATATGGCGTGGATGGAGCACATTCCCTCTGCCCTCCTTCTCTGCTCCCTTTCACTTTCCAGCCCCTTCTTTCACTGTCACATTCTCAGGGGACACTTAAATGCTATCCAATTGGCATAGAGACCTCCTCTGCCCCAAATGCCCTGATCATTTTCCCAAGGTGGAGAAGAAAAGGCCCATTAATTAATTTGAATACAGATCCTCCAAATGTTGTTAGACCTACGTCTCAACCTGTTTATACAAATAACCACATAACTAACATTAAGTGGCTATAACCATTGAGTATATTTCTGTCTTAGTCCATGTACGCTGCTGTAACAGAAGAATCATAGACTGGAGGGTTTATGACCAACAAATTTACTTGTCAGTTCTGATGGGTGCAAGTCCAAGATCAAGGCACTGGGTGATCTAGGGTCTGGTAAGGATTCTTCCTGGTTCATAGACAACCATCTTCTTGCTATGTCTTTACTTAGCAGAAGAGGTGAGGAAGCTCTCTAGGGTCTCATCATAAAGGCACAAATGCCATTCAGGAGGTTCCATGCTTATGAGCTAACCACCTCCAAATACCATCACCTTGAGGATGAGGTTTCAATATAAATTTTCAGTCTATAGCAGTTGCTGTCTAACAATGTAGTGATTAACCACTGGAGTATTTATCCTGTCTTCACTTACAAGCCATGTGTGTGACCCGAGGCCAGCAACGTGACCTCTTTGTGCCTCAGTTCCCATGCCTGTGGAATGGGAAAAATCACAGAACCTATTTTATGAGGTTTAAATGAGATCCACGGAAAGTATTTTGCATTGTGGCTGTCACATAGCAAACACTCGGGATGATTATTTTTATTTGATCTTACTATTAATTCCCCTACATTTTCTCTTCCACTGAGCAGGCATCAAAATCCAAATGCAGTGATAAATATATAGCAGTTTAGGGGCACCTGGGTGGCTCAGTCGGTTGAGCATCCGACTCTTGGTTTCAGCTTAGGTCATGATCTCAGGGTTGTGAGATCAAGCCTCACGCCAGGCTCCACACTCAGCAGGGAGTCTGTTTGAGATTCTTTCTCTCCCTCTGACCCTCCCCCACTCACTCACATGCACACACACACTCTCTAAAATAAATACAATATACAGCAGAGTCTTTATTTTGAGAAAATACAAGTATTTTGTCCGTCATGGATAGGAGATGGAGCTGTACTGCTAGCCTACTGTTTAGGAAGTGGTGCAGTTCTGGGAGGAGTTCCTTCTCTCTGGTATCACATTAACCTGCTTCTGTTCAAGAAGGATGGTCAGCAGCCTTGGGGGACCCAGGGTGTTGACACCCACTTTGCCACAATGGAAAGAACACTAAGTGTTTGAGGACCTGGCTATAGTCTGTTGTTTTGTGTGTGTGTGTGTGTGTGTGTGTGTGTGCGTGTGTGTGTGTATTTGAGAGAGTGAGTGTGTGAGCAGGGGGAGGGGCAGAGAGAGAGGGAGAGAGAGAATCCTAAGCATGCTCCACACTCACTCAGTGCGGAGCCCGACTTAATACCCTGAGATCCTGTGTAGTCTGTGGCCTTAACAAAAATAACTTCCCCTCATTTTTGTAGATCTAAAAAAATGGAGATAATGTCTTAATCGGCCAATTCCCCTGCATTATTGTGAAGCTCAGATGCATTGGTCTTCTGAGTGAGCTGCAGAGACTATACATATGTAAATTATGGTGTTTCTTTCTGTTTCTGCTGTGCTGTGGGATACCAGAGGGTGGAAAGAAACGTTTTCCCCTTTCAAATCTAGTAAGGCATGTTGTTAAGGTTCTATGTGCAGAGAAAAGTAGAGATACGTTCAGGTTTCTTTCTTTTTTTTTTTTTAAGATTTTATTTATTTATTTGACAGAGACACAGCAAGAGAGGGAACACAAACAGGGGGAATGGGGGAGGGAGAAGCAGGCTTCCCGCTGCGCAGGGAGTCCAACGCGGGGCTCGATCCCAGGGCCCTGGGATCATGACCTGAGCCGAAGGCAGACGCTTAACGACTGAGCCACCCAGGAGCCCCAGATACGTTCAGGTTTCTACCACTTTTTTTTTTTTTTAAATCTGAAAACATAAATCCTCAAGGAAAGTTACTGTCCCAATTATGGAATTTATTCATACATGTATTTATGTAAAACACATTCATAAAATCTTTGGGGTGCCTGGGTGGCTCAGTCAGTTGAGGATGCAACTTTTGATTTTTGGCTCAGGTTATGATCTCAGGGTCTTGGGATCGAGCCCTGCGTCTGGCTCCACATTCAGTGGGGAGGCTGCTTGAGATTCTCTTTCTCTCTCCCTCTGCCCCTCTCCCAACTTGTGCGCATGTACACGCATGTGCACACACCTGCTCTCTCAAATCTTAAAAACAACAAAATTTGATGTCTGTCTCTGAATTTCAGAAAAGTCTCAAATTATGAGTTAATAATAAAATTTATTTTCTCAGTTGTAATATTTCTTTCTACTTAAGGGCAATTTGCACCGAGCACTTAGCAAGCAATCTGACACATTTGCTTCCTGTACCAAATGTCAGGAATATGAGCACCTGCCTTTGTCAAGCCACCCAGAGCATCTGAGCTGAGGCAGACCCCAGTGGCTTCCAGTAACGCCTGGGATTTCCTGAGTGCCTTTAGACCAGTGTCCAGCGCTGTCTTTGGCTTTCTACAGGCAGTTCGTGATGGTGTTTCCTGAACTGAGGCACTCCATCCATGATGTGTTGCCACCAACAAAGCAGAGTGAGTGCCTATGATGCCCCGTGGACAATGAACAGGGATGGCGAAGTGTCACACCAAGGTTGTTATACTGCTGTGAAGATACTTCACCCCTCCGTTCTAGAGCTATGCTGCCTCTCCTCTCGGCCACGGGACCATCCACTTTTCAACCGACACTGACTCACAGACACTAAATCTCTCCAAAGGACGATTAAAAACAAAGCTGGAGCACTTCTACATGTGTCTGTTGGCCATTTGGATGTCTTCTTTGGAAAAATGTCTGTTCATGTCTTCTGCCCATTTCTTGATTGGATTATTTGTTCTTTGGGTGTTGAGTTTAAGAAGTTCTTTATAGATTTTGGATACTAGCCCTTTATCTGCTATGTCATTTGCAAATATCTTCTCCCATTCTGTCAGAAACGTGTAACAATTGGTAATCTGCTAAACTACCTCTAGGCTTCCTGCCTAATTTTCCCTCATTCGGCTGAATTTCTTCTGGATTCTCAGAGTATAAGAGGAAAAGATATTTTCAAGGCAGACTTAACTAGCATGCCACAAATGGTAATGGAATGAGTGTTCATGTTGACACCTGTAAAAATCTCACTTGAATGTTTCCACACTTATATTTCATACGGTAAAGCTTTTTTAGCCATAGGGAGACAGTCAGAGCTGATCTGTCCTGAGGCAGTGATAGGACTACTTTTACTGCATGACAAACTTTCTTAGTGTGATTTTTAGGGACAGCTCCAACCAGCAGCTGAGGACGACATGGATATTTATTTCGGTTATGGGCACTGTGAATTAAATAATTCCATGGCAATAGGTGTTGCAAAGCTGCTTTCCTTTTGGATATTTTGCTCTTGGAAATATCAAACATCTGCCCAGGGCAAGTAGCTAAATAGCGTCAATTTTCTAGCTCGTTCCTATTTTTGGCTTTCGGTGCCGGAGGCATTTGAACACCCATGTTGGAGGCTGGATTCTCTTGGAGACTGGGGAACGTAGGAGAGCCAAGCTGTTTTAGATCAATTGCTCCCCATGCTTAAAGGGCTAGTAAAAACAGGTTATAATGTTTACATGACTTTTTATGGGTCAGAGTTTATTACAGTTCTAGTCTATGGCCTACAGCGGAGGAACATTTACAAGATTTTGCTGTATTTGACAGTTCTGTTTCAGTGTATCTGGTAAGGGGAAGTTTCTTTTTTTTTTTTTTCCCCTTTCTTTCATTTTCTCTTGCTCTCCCTTTAATTTTTTTTCCTTTCAAGCAGAGATTGTAAGGGTCTATAATTTCCAGCAGTCTTACTTGGAAGGCTGTCAGTCGAGTTAGACTCAAGAGGCTGTGGATGAGCCAAAGAAACTTGACAATTTCAAATGACTTTTGGTCTTCCTTCAGAGGTTCCTATGAATAATACTCACAAACAGAAGGGTGTTATTTTACCAAGAGACTTCCGAGTTAGCATGAATGCTGCTAAGTTTTCTCTTCTCCGCATTAGTCAGCAGAGCCTAGACTTGGGAGGTCTGCATGCCTACATCATTCATCAGGCAGATTTGCTAATCTTTCCGAGCATAGGCTTCATGATCCCAACTCACAAGTTCTTCAAAGGGTTAAAAAAATGCTATCGTGTATGAGTTATGCACATGGGGATGGTCATTTTATTCATCTCATTAATCAACTATTGTTGAACACCTATTGGGGAGCCTGGGTGGCTCAGTCAGTTAAGCCTCCGACTCTTCCCTGCGGCTCAGACTGTGATCTCATGGGTCATGAGATTGAGCCCTGCCTTGGGCTCTGTGCTCAGCGGGGAGTCTGCTTGAGAGTCTCCCCCCACTGCCCATCCCCCCACTCGCTCACTCTCTCTAAAAATAAATCTTTGTTGAACACCTCTTATGTGTTGGATACTGCTGTGAGTCTTGAGGCAAGAGAATGGGAGCTACGGTTCCTTTTCTCAAGTTCTACTGGGGGAGAGAAAGACAAGACACAAACAGAAGAGAGCCCAAGGTCCGGGGCAACAAAGAAAAAGCAAGGAGAGGAAGTGGGGCCAACAGTGCTGGTGTGGATGCCGCGTCAAATCTGTCAAGAAAAGCCCTATGATGAGGTGACAGTTGAACATAAATTTGAACTTAGTGGCTGACTAAGCCTTGAAGCTATTCAAGGCAGACCATTCCACGCAAGGGGTTGAGAAGTGCAAAGGCCCTGAGGCAAGAGAAGGAGTGAGCTCCCGGTGTTGGGGGGTGAGAGGAGGAGGATAGCCCTAGAGCAATGTGCAGAGCCAGGCCAAGCAGGGCTCGCTGGGCCATCGTGAGGACCTGGCATTTAGTCTGAGAAAAAGGGAGCCATTGGAGGGTCTGTTCAAAGGCAGGACAGCATCTGGTTTACATATTGAAAGGATCCTTTTGACTTTCCTTTGGAGAATAGACTGTAAGGGGGAACGGTTAGACACTGGGAGAAAAACCTTTTCTAATTATAGCTGGGGGCAACACAAACACCAACAACCTACTCCTCCGGAAGTTCATGCCTTCTCTGAGTGTACGTCTTGCTTTTATCAATATATGGCTTAGTTTCTAATCTTGAGGTCATATTAATTTAGTTTTGTCTTTTAGGCGGGCTTTATTATTGGAGCAAAGAATGTAATGCCCAAACATTTTTTTGGTGGGAAGAAAGGGGGCATTTTAGTGATAAGGACACTATGGAGTAATTTTATATATGTCTATTCATCCTTAAAACCTAAGAACCAAAAATAAATGTTCATGTTATGAATCCTAAAGACTGACAGTCTTCAGAGCTGTCCTGACCTATAGGAAAGGGGAGAGCAGTCTGCAGGGTGTGACCCGGAGGGCGCTGAGTCCCCAGTCTGCTCTGCCAATCATGCTTGAAATTCCATCCTCAGAGATGAATGTTTTACATACTTGACTCCTGTAAAAATGTGAGCAGTGCTGGGAGGGACCATAAATAATTAATACCATTTTATGAGTTTATCAGATCCTACCTTTCGACGTTGGAGTGGGACTACAGCGTGAATAGTCAGTGATGGGGGCCGCAGCAATGCAGAGAACCACACTAGAGATTGGACCCGTTCCACTGGCGTGCCTGAACAGAGACTTTGCCCTCCGGCCACCGAAAGTTTCAAGTCCAGAATCTCACATGCCATATACCAGTGTCCAGAAAGCTAGTGGTAGCAGCTTTGTGTGTGATGGCACCCCCATCATTGTCCTATGGTTCCCACTTACACGGGGGTAATTAAAATCACTTATAAGATTGGCCTCCGAGAGGCAGTCAGGGAGCCGAATTTCTACTTACAAGGTACTCTAATTCAGCTGTTTGAAATAGCAGGCCACCACATCTGTTAAAAAAAACATATATATTCTCCTGAATTTTTATGAGTTGGACTCATCACATCTCTGCTTTGGCTTAAAAAAAAATAGTAAAAGCTAGAATATATAACTGGTTTCCATCCCCAAGAGTGGGTACACATATCATATTATGTGATCCTTGGAAAAAGTCCCTTCCTCTGCGAAATCTAGCCACACTTGGATGTTTTCTTATGCTCAGATGGACGCTCTTTGCCAACTGTTGGACTTGCTCTCACAGTACAGGTGGCCAAATCAAAATCAGGAATGAATACATGGCACGGATTTTTTTTTTCTTAACCTTATCATACGCAGGACAAATATTGAAACATGCTTTTGTGTATTGGCGTTCCATACAGGCCACACACATATACTAAGCAATGTATTCTTTGAGTATATATGACATGCTTTAAACTTCAACGGGGATTTTATAGAGAATATTAGTTTTTCTTGGAACTTTTGGCCAATGGCACATTTTTGGAAGAATTCTCAGACCCACATAATTCAAAGTTGGCTGTCACACCTGCAGTTGTCCAGGTAAAAACAAAGGATCTGAGATTCCCAGTGCAAATATAATGGAATAATGGCATTAGAAATAAAGAAGGCTGTATTTGCAAGTAAATCACCTTGTTCATCTTTGAATCCCCCCCAGGTGAGAGGCTAATGCCTGCGAACTCCTCAGGCAATGAGCGCCAAGTGAATAAACAAAAGGGAGTGTGTTAGGGGAAATTGACCAGGATGGTGTGTGCCTTGGAAATAGTATCAAATAATAACTAGTGAAGAAAGGAGGTTGTTTCTTAAACACAATCACTGCCTTGATAGTTTTGAAAGCATTTAGTGAAAATACACTAGAATGTACTTTTCTCTAGGGTGTCCGGGACTAGAAAAAAAGTTTGCTGAATTTTCAAAGGTACGAGGATGGCATTTACAACTGCTTGAATTGTCTAAGTAATAGAAAGAGCTGCTGTAAAGGTTGTCAGCTTCTGATCATTAAAATCATTCCAGAAGAGGCTGGACGATTATTCTTCAGGTTTGGGGGAAGCGCAGTATCTAACCAGAGGGAAGGACCGGAAAGAATGGTTAGAATCCACTTCAGTTCTATTAGGATGTGATTTATTTGAGCCCATATGTATTAGTACCTCATTTCCTTCCCATATGGCTAAATGTTTCTATTCAGTCTATCTTCATCCTTGGCTTAATGTTCTTAATCACAGCGGTTATGATGTTTTGGTATCATTTGATGTATGCCCATTAAAGAATGATTCCAATTTTCCCATTTGGCTTGTGGAATCAATCTCATAATTTTAAGGTCATGCTTTGTAAAACATGGGAAGTACAAGTGAAGTCTGGGGCGGACCACAGTGCCCTGAGTTTTATGTGCAAGTATCAGTAGGTTTGCTGTTTGTCATCGCTGTACTGGATCAATGAAGGCACTACAGGTGTTTTATTTCAATTGGCTATTTCTGACAATAAGACAAACATAACAAGAATTGACTTCTTCCTTGATGAAAAGCGGTAATTTATAATCCCTTATTTTAGTTAAAAATGATGCACTATATTTACAATATGAAAAACTTTTTTTGAAAAAGCTTTTATTTATTTATTTGACAGAGAGAGACACAGCAAGAGAGGGAACACAAGCAGGGGGAGTGGGAGAGGGAGAAGCAGGCTTCCCGCGGAGCAGGGAGCCCGATGCGGGGCTCGATCCCACCAAGCCGAAGGCAGACGCTTAACGACTGAGCCACCCAGGCGCCCCGAAAAACACCGTCTTTAACTGAATAAACTTTCTCTTTTCACCTCTAAGACAAATGGGGCATACAAATTAATAAGATACTGTCTTTCAGGAAGTTTACATTCTGGTGGGAGGAAGATGGAATTCATACAGAAATGATGATGGCACAAGACAGAAATGGTAAGTGACGGAAGTAGAAATATGACATTGCTGTTTCAGCTCAGAAAAGAGTCATTCAAGATTGGAAGGTTATGGAAAAAGTGGCATGTGAGTGGACCTGAAGGGTGTGGAGCATCTGGGAATCTACAGATGATGATGACACACATCTAAGCAGCTACAAACAGCCAATGCAGGGGGGCAGAAAAGCAGAAGGTGAGCAGCTGTGGCTTAGAATGTTTGGAGGAAGTCTCGGGAAATAATCTACGCAGTGAGATGACACCAGGCCTGAGAAGCTGTGGTAGTGAGCCTGGGCTGTGATCGCTAGCACCAGGGTCAGCAGACAAGTGGACAGCAATGTATTTTGAAGATGAACTAGAAGATAGGAGCCCGTCTGATTGGAGAGGAAAGGAGTGGAGTTCGTGGGACAGCCCAGCAGAATAGCGTCCTGATTGAGATGAGAGAGGACTGTGATAGAGGGACTGGAGTGGGGAGTGCTGTGGGCACAGAAGACGGTGGAAGCAGGATCAGCGTGGTTCGGAGGCTGGACCCGGGTCTAAGGGAAGACAGGACGGGATGTTGAGGGAGACCAGTGGTCTTGGGGAGGAAGGCGATGAGTCCAGCCTCGAGCACTCTCATGAGGAGTCTCCATGAGATGGCCAGGCGGTGGTGCCCCTGGGGGGCTGGAAATACGGGGCCAACTTGTGGATAGTGGTCTGGCGTTGGTAGAAATAAATCTGAGAGTTGTTCACAAAGAAGCCTCAGCTGGTATTATAAAGAATGAGATGACTAAGAGAGGGAACACATAATGTATATTTTATCAATTATTTAAGCTTTTCAAAATATCAACACATGATATTTTTAAAGGTGTATTTATTTTCTTGAAGAGATGAGATGGACCTAGTGACTGGAACACATTTTTTTTTTTTTTTTTTTTTGGCAACATTCCTTTAAGAATGAATTGGTTCTAGGAGAAAAAAAAGATTTCCTATATTAACCCTTGTCTTTGTTTCATGTTTATTTTAGCAATGACATAACCATTAAGCAAAGTCTTTAACAACATATTTATGCTGTTTAATATCATTCTGATCAACTTATAATATCTTGCAGCCAAAAACAAAACAAAACAAAACAATAATTGATAAATATTTTAATAAACCACAATATACAATGATATTTTATTGGGATTCAAGGAGCTTGCCTTTTTAACTGCTTCTGAGCGATGATTCTTTCTTCAGTCTCCTCCCCAGAAAGGGTAGCATGAAAGGAAATGAGGATTTGTGCTCAGCTCTCTATCACTGCAATGGGCCAAAAATTCATTGGTCTTCCCCACGATGAGAATAACCGTCTGCTACACTTAACTTTCTTTTTTTAAAATATTTTTTATTTAAATTCAATTTAGTTAACATATGGTGTATTATTAGTTTCAGGGGTAGAATGTAGTGATTCATCAGTTGCATATAATACCCAGTGCTCGTCGCATCACGTGCCCTCCTTCATGCCCATCACCCAGTTACCCCATCCCCCCACCTCCCCTCCAGCAACCCTCACTTTGTTCCCTAGAGTTAAGAGTCTCTTATGGTTTGCTACATTTAACTTTCATTGCCCTAGATCTGTAGTCACTAATGTCTCGTCTCACTCTGTTCTCATCCACATACTGGGAAGCAGGAAGATAACGATATAATCTATGTGGCCTCTGTGTCCCCACACAGAATGGTTTCGTGAGATTGTGAGTTCCTGAACAGGGATCTCAAATACTGTGTAACGCAGGAGAAGAGTGAACTGATCTATCCCTTTTTGGACAACTGTACATTTTCAACACTTTTTTTGCACAGTATCGCCTCAAAGGGCTACTCTAATTAGTCAAAGAATCTTTCCTGCCGGGTGTGACATTTTCGCAGACATGATGTCACCTTCCAAAATTTCTTGGCTCACTAAAGGAAATATGAAACATGTTGACGTTATGCTAAAGATTAATTGGGTTCTAATTTTTAATTTTGGAAATCTTCTTGGTCCTTTGGAGTGACAGCTGAGATCAAACTTGAGAATATATTGGAATAAATTACCTAAGGGAATACTATCCTCGGGGAACTTACAGTCTTAATCGAGATGTCATCCAAGCATGGGATGGCTGGTAGACCACATATGGAAGACAGTCTAAGCTTTGTGTCGGGTTTCACTAGAAGAAGAGATTAAACTAAATTTAGATAAAACTACAGTGAAGTATTCCAGTATCACAGATTCTGGGCCATTGTTACTGAATTTTTCAGACTATCTCAAGTTTCTGGAAGGCTTTTGAAAAGTATCTGGCTTTGTGATTTATTGTTACTTTTTAAATTTTTTAGGATTTTTTTTTTTTTACTTTAGCCCAAAATAGGATTGTAGGAATTTTCTATTTTTAAACACGTCATTAACTGTGGATTATCCCATTAAATATTGATGCAGCTATTTTGAAATACACCACACAACTTTAAATTGATTTTGTTTTTTTCCCACATCTAAGCTAAATTCACAAAATATGTATGAATCAATGTTTTAGTTTAGAATTGGAAGCTAATATCACCCTAGTATTATTTCATACTTAATACTACTTTAGCATAAAGTGTTATTTGTCTTGTCCATAGGAAACAAATTAGATCATACCTTAATAAAATTTTCACTCTAACATTTATTACAAAACATAATTACACATTAATATTCACAGTAGTGTGTTTCAATCCAATTATAACAACTTCTAAGAGTTGAAATAAATTTACTCTTAGATGGAATATTAAGTATATATAAGAATATTAGAATAAACTATTACTAAAACAAAAAGTAAAATGGTTTTCAGAAGAAGTAAGAGATTCCCAATAATCTCTTAATTCAAGAAGAGAGTCTTGAGGTTGATAAAACAGGGGGGTCCAGTGTTTGGAAGCTCTAGAGAAGGTCACATTTGGACATTCAAGAAGATCAGTGTCAACAAAATGACACCTGTTAGGAGCCCTAAAATCTCCATGTTGGATACTGAAATCAAGGCCATGGGTGGGCAACCACAGCCTGCAAGCAGGCATAGAATTGGGTTCAAGATAGAAGCCTGTGTGTCTGAGCTCCTGGGCACTGGGGTGCCCTGCGTCTAGAGTGAGAGTCAGGGGAATTCTGCAAATGGCAAAAGGAGGGATTACTAATAGCAGTGTCCAGGAAGACTTTAAAATCAACTAGACCAGAGGTAGAAAATCTCAGCACCTTGACTTAGGAAAGGTCATGAAGTGAACAATCGCATAGAACAGGTTGCTCTAAGAAAACGTGCACTGAGCAGCTTCTGCTATGAGCAAGGACGGTGCCTGCTTTGAAACCACTGGGTGAGCACCCAGGTGGCCCTGGCAGACCCTTGGGGAGCTGAGCGCCAGAAGTCAGGGGGGCCAGGCCACACTGGGTCCTATGAGATGTGCTAAGCAGTTTGGATTTCATCCTGTGCTTGAAGGAAGGAGGTTTAAGCAGGTGGCAGCACAACCTGGTTTGCATTTTGAAAGGATTGCTGTGGCTTCTGGGTGGAGAGCAGACATCAGACCTAGATTTGTCTAGGGGCGCCTGGGTGGCTCGGATGATTGAGCGTCTGCCTTCGGCTCAGGTCATGGTCCCGGGGTCCTGGGATCGAGTCCCGCATCGGGCTCCCTGCTCCTTGGGAGCCTGCTTCTCCCTCTGCTTCTCTCTCTCTCTCTCCCTCTCTCATGAATAAATAAATAAAATCTTTAAAAAAAAAAAAGACATATTACTTCCAATAGCACTCAGTACACACTTAGTTTAGAATTGGTTACATGATATCAGGCCAAGGCAGGGATGTTTTAATCTATCCTGTGTGCCCCGCAACTAGCCTGGTCCACAGTAGCTGCTGGGGATCCTCAAATAGATCAGTCGATAAAATAATACATGAATGAATAATCTGATTAAAGATTTTCATAAGAAGACATTACTTTTAGCAAGATAAATGTGGTAGCGCTTCAAACGGAGTACTTCTGAGTGTCATAGCAATCCCACAGAACAGGGGTCCTCATCCGCCTTTGCAAATAAGGAATTGAAGCTCCAAAGATGAACGATTCTTCTAAGGGCACGGGGCTAACACAGGGCACCGTTGGAACTGAAACCCGGGTTTGCTCCTGATTCGAAGTCTGCGCTGGGAGAGGGGCGGAGAAATCTTCACCTGTGCCCCAACACAGTGGTTTTTCCAGCCATGCCCGCATCCTTCACTTCACTTATTCTGCACTTTATATTCGGGAGTCATATTTATCTCCGACTCTCCATTTTTCTTCAAGATACTTCAAAGTTGGTTTTGGATGCAGTCTCTTCTATCAGTGTGATTGTCCTTCCACATCCTCAACACCCACACACCTGGCCCTTCAGAAGACCCCACATGTTTTTAACACTTTTAAGTCACATGCCATCTTTTCCTCGCTATTAAAATATACTTTGAACAAAACATGTAAAGTATTTAACAGAAATGTAGGACACAGAGACAAGAGATCTACACACGTCCTAAGAAGGACTCTAAGGATGTGTGTGAGCTCTCACTGAGGCCACAAGCACTGCATGGTAAGAAGAAAGGATGTATTGTAACCTGTCCTTTACTCTGGCACATAGCTCTTTCCAAACAGCTTTAATGGGGTATACCTGACCTACAATAAACACATTTTTAAAGTGTACAATGAGGTAGATTTTGACATATGCATAAACATATGGAAACATCTTCAAAATCGAGACACAGCACCTGGCCATTGGATCCAAAAGTTTGCCCAGACCCCTTTATAAAGTTGCCCTGCCGTGTTTTCACGTCCTCTCCCTGGGCAGCCATTCATCTGCTTTTTGCCACTATGGATTAGTTTTTATTTTCTAGCATTTATGTTAATGGACTAATACAGTATGCACCTTTTTTGTGGGCTTCCTTCACTCAGAATGAATATTTTGAGATTTGTCCAGTTCACTGCATTTATTAATCATCAGTTATCTCCGCGCTGAGTAATGTTCCATGATGTGAGCATGTGGTTACTTATCCACTCCCCTGCTGATGGACATTTGACTTGTTTCCAGTTTGGGAGGAAACCATGACTTCCACTCACTTCCATTAACTGGATGTCAGTCACATGGTCAGGCCATAGTTCAGAAAAGAAGGGACCATGTATGTCTTCTAGTTGATTTCCCCTGAAATGGGATGAAGAAGATTTGGTGGGTTGTTACCACATTGTGAACTCCAGTGAGTTGAGTTTTTCTGGGTGTACTTGATTATCTAAATATGTGAAGCTTTGCATGAGAAGCTGTGGCGTGGTAGGAACTTGTGTGGCCAGTACCACATCAGAAATAAGGTTTGAAGGAGCATTTGAGACCACTGGAAACCATCTTGTACAACAGAATGGGCCGGTACCTTTCCACAGTGGGAGTCCACAAACGTTCCTACCTCAAGGCCATTCCTGCCAGATATGTAAGGCAATTTAGTATTTGAAAGTCATTTTACAGTGTCTTCTCTCAAGACTTGTTCTATTTTTATGATGTATGAGAAGTAAATTCTGATTTAATCGACAATCTAAATCTCCTTTTAATTTATCATCCACCAACCAGATTGTGAAGGAGAATGTTCTTCACATGCACATAGAATGTGAGCATGACCTAGAATGGCGGGTCTCCTGACTCTGTGTTACTTGACATACATTATTCAAACACAAGAGTCCTATCAACTTCAAAATAAAAATGTTCTTGAAGGCCGTTTTAAAAATGAAAACTTTAAGATAGTGATCAAAACCTAAAACTTTCTTCTGGAAATGTTACGTCAAAAACACTTCCCAGCACCATTTATTGAAGAGACTGTCTTTTTTCCATTGCATATTTTTTCCTGCTTTGTCGAAGATTATTTGACCATAGAGTTAAGAAACAACAAATGTTGGAGAGGTTGTGGGGGCAGGGGAACCCTCTTATACTGTTGGTGGGAATGCAAGCTGGTACAGCCACTTTGGAAAACGGTGTGAAGGTGCCTCAAAAAATTAAAAATAGAGCTACCCTATGACAGCAATTGCACTCCTGGGTATTTACCCCAAAGACACAGATGTAGTGAAAAGAAGGGCCATATGCACCCCAATGTTCACAGCAGCAATGTCCGCAATAGCCAAACTGTGGAAAGGGCCGAGATGCCCTTCAACAGATGAATGGATAAAGAAGATGTAGTCCATATATACAGCGGAATATTACTCAGCCATCAGAAAGGATGAATCCCCAACTTTTACATCAACATGGATGGGACTGGAGGAGATGATGCTAAGTGAAATAAGTCAGGCAGAGAAAGTCAATTATCATATGGTTTCACTTATTTGTGGAACATAAGGAATAGCTTGGAGGACAGTAGGAGAAGGAAGGGAAAAATGAAGGGGGGGACATCGGAGGGAGAGATGAACCATGAGAGACTATGGACTCCGAGAAACAAACTGAGGGTTCTAGAGGGGAGGGGGGAGAGGGGATGGGTTAGCCCGGTGATGGGTATTAAGGAGGGCACGTACTGCACGGAGCGCTGGGTGTTATATGAAAACAATGAATCATGGATCACCACATCAAAAACAAATGATGTATGGTGACTAACATAACATAATTAAAAAAACCCAAAAACCAAAAAACCAAAAAAAAAAAAACCAAAAAACCCACATACCCCAACATAGTAAAATAGTTTATTAGAAATTGGCATGTCTCAGTTAGGTTCTGGTAAAATCATCAACCAGAGGGAATATTTATTGAGATGTAATGGTATTTTCATTTTTTACAAGTTAAGCATCTGCTCTTGGTTCACCGCCACCTTCCTAGCCTCCAGTGATGGTAGCATTCAGAGATGTGGTAGCAATACTATTTAATGATAGAGTGGGGGAAAAACAGGAAGGTGTTTGAATGCTAGCCTCAGAAACAGAGCACTCTAATGTGAATCAAAACAACAAAATCTCCTTTAAAATGTCTAAGTAGCTCCAAATCCTTTCTCAAGAAATTGAGATACTAATTTTTGCCTTGTTCATTGTACCATTGAATAAACTACTTCAAGTAAATGGATGAAATTAAAAATCATTTCTAAGATTCTTTTTAGTGGAATCGGAGTGATGATGAGTCTTTTCCATTAAGATCCAGGGTGCCATGAATGTATTAACTTGCTGTCACAAGGCCACGGATCAGCATGAGGCAGTACGGATGAGAATGTGGCTGTTTACCCATCCTTTCCTAATTGGGTTCCGTAGGCTGTTGCCAGCAGAACTGGCTTTTCTGATTCTGATGAATAATGAAGGTCCTCTGTTTCTCATGCCAGCAACTGAAGGGTGGCCCAGCCCAGCCCTGGCCAGAGCAAGCAGCAGCAATATTTGATTTTCCTTGAGCGTCTTCCTAGAGCGCCACCCGGACATGTCTCTGGGATCACGACTCACTCCTAACTGTTCAGTGTCGCAAATATTAACGAATGTGAACAGTTATCTCAGACGATTCATATAAGCGACTCAAAGTCACGACTTCGTACTGAGCACGTTCTCTCTGATGAATGGAAGACAAATAATCGCTTCCAGTTTGTATAAAAAGGGCCAGTTGGAGGTAGATTCTGGGTTTTGCTAGGGGTGTGGGGAGAGAGCAGGTGTATGACCAACCACTGTTCTCACTCCCAGGGTCCCACACACTTCGTATCCAGGGAGACATCTTGGAAGATTTGGTCTGTGGCCCAAATTCTCTGCCACGTCGTGGCATTAGGACTAGCTGGAGAGCTGCTCTTGAAAATTGAACATCCTATTCAGTAGCCTTCACTCTTCACCTCATCCATCTGACAGCCTGCTTAAAAATTCTCGTGATACAGGGGCGCCTGGGTGGCTCAGTTGGTTAAGCGACTGCCTTCGGCTCAGGTCATGATCCTGGAGTCCCTGGATCGAGTCCCGCATTGGGCTCCCTGCTCGGCGGGGAGTCTGCTTCTCCCTCTGACCCTCTTCCCTCTCGTGCTTTCTATCTCTCATTCTCTCTCTCTCAAATAAATAAATAAAATCTTTAAAAAAAAAAATTCTCGTGATACAGTAGGGCCAATGCCCTACCCACACAGACCTTTGGCTTCTTTCACTTCAAATGACATTTCTCTCCTCTATCCTTTAGCATACTTCTTCCATACTGAAACCTAGAGTTTTGTCATCACCTGAAACTGTCAGAAACCTTGAACTTTCTAACCATGGTTCCTCTCCGTTTGCTCATTTCCCTTCTCTGAACTGCAGTTTCAGGATTTCTAGGCTGTTGACCCACCCTGTCCCCAGTCCACCACTGTCTGTCTGACTCCTTTATAATTCTCGTCCCCTCCTTGATGCCTTAGAAAATAGTTTGTTGCGTACTCCTTAGAACATGCAATTTTCCCATCCCGTTTATATTATCTAACTTTTCAAAGTTTATGTTAAAAATCAACCCAAATATTCTCTCCCCAGTCTTGTCTTTGGTTGAAAAATTCATTTAGTAGAGACTTCTGATCCAATTACAAGTATCCTTACTTGGAAAGCAAATTATAGCTGCAAGGGACACCTCTACCCACCTACTGAATAGATTAAAATTTGAAAAAGATGGATACCACCAAATGTTGGTGAGGATCTGGACCATACATCACTGCTGGTAGTGCAAACAGGTATAATTGCTTTCCCCACAAACCGTTTGGCAGGTTCTGGAAAAGTCGCACATTCACCTAACTTATAGCCCAGCAATTGCACTCCTAGAAAAGTGAAAAATATGAGAAAAAGACTTGCCCACAAATGTTCATTGCAACTTTATTAGCAATCAAATACTAGAGACAATCTGACAAATGGATAAACAAATGATGTTCTGATGATACAGCAGAGGACAAGCCTGCACCAGGAAGGAAAATGGCATACAGCACCATGGACAAATTGCACACATTTTGTTGAACCAGAGAAGCTAGGCAAAACACGGTACACACTATATGATTTCATCTATATGAAGTGCTAGAATAAGTCAAACCATGTGATGAAATTTAAAAAAAAAATGTTAGAGTAGTGGTTTCCTCTGCAGGAGGGCAGAAAAAAGTACAAGGGAAAAATTTCTGGGTGATAGAAATTTCTATAACCTGATCAGGGCATTGTCACATGGGAAATTCACTTGTCAAAACTCTGCAAACTCTATATTTAAGGTCTTTGCAGTTCTCGATATACTTTTTCTTAAAGATTTATTTGTCAGAGAGAGCACGCATGCACGTGCACACTCACACAAGCAGGGAGAGTAGCAGGCAGAGAGAGAAGCAGGCTTCCCACTGCGCAAAAAGCCCAATCCGGACTCGATCCCAGAACCCTGGGATTACAACCTGAGCAGAAGGCAGATGCCTAGCCGACTGTGCCACCCAGGCATCCCTACTTTTATCTTTTTCTTTTTTAAATATATTTTAGAGAGAGTGAACAAACAAGCAGTGGGGAGGGAGGGAGAAATGTAAGCAGACTCTGTGCTGAGCATGGAGCCTAATGCGGAGCTCGATTTCATGACCCTGAGATTATGACCTGAGCCAAAACCAAGAGTTGGACGCTTAACCGACTGAGCCACCCAGGCGCCCCACAATATGCTTTATCAACACAAATTAAAAAAAAAAATTAATGTGCCCCTACTTTTTTCCCAAGTTTATTTTTCTGGGGACTTCTCATTTGTCCAAATAATCATGCTCCTTCAATATCGCCCATCTGTACCATCCTAAGGATTTTCCTTTTCCTCTTCTGTAGATATACATAAACCTCTTCTTTTAGAATCATCATTTGGCCCTCCCATCTTCACAGAACACTTTTAGTATTCACATTTCTGCAAACTTTTGGAAATAATATCAGTTTCCTTACTTCCAACCTTCCCCTCGTGCTCTAACCTGCTGTCTGGGTTTTGCACCCAGCACTCTATTCGGTCTGCTGTCAATAGTATTACTAAGAATCTCCTAATTTCTACATTTATATACTTTTCCTAATTCTTTGCTTTTTGACCCTTATGCTATTTGATACCATTCACTGTCATTTTCTTCTTTAAATTCTCATTTTAGATTTTATGATCTGTGTTTCCCAGTTTCTTTTCCATCTTAAATACCTTTGCTCTGGATCTTTTAACATTGAAATGGTGATGCTCGGGTCTCCCCCAGATTCTGCCCTTGGTCCTCTTCTTGGCCTGTTTTAAATACAACCATAGGGCAGATAAAGGTACTTTGATGTCATTAACTACTAAGTCCCTAGCTTAACTGGTGACTTTTTGCCTCAGATACCGTAGTCCCCCAAATCAAAACCCAAACTTTTTGCCTTATCAACTAGAGTCTCTTCACATCTGTGCAAATCCCTTTCTTTCCACTGGCCTCAATAGTTAGTGACAACGTAAAAACAAAAATCAAAACCAGAAAAACCACCTTTGAGAACTTCGACCCTTCTTCCTCTTCAGTGCACTCCTTAACACCCGGCCAATTTGTTTCTTCTAATACTATTAAGAAAATATCATCCTGACACCGTTACTGTCCTCCATCCTCGATTCTGCCTGCTTCAGGCTCCCACCTTTCCTCACCCAAGCTACTGCGTGTGCCTCACATTTCTCTCTCTCCGTTCTTTTCCTGCAAGGTGCCTGTCCACATCACCAACAGTTATCTTCTGTCTAAATTAGAACTCTTGTGATGGCGGACTTCCTACCCACATCTTTTAATGGCCATCCATTCACTACCTGATAAAACCCCATTTACTTAGCATGTCAAATAATGATTTCATAATTCCCCAAACTACATGTGGCAAACATGGGTTATTTCTCACCCTAATCCCTCCCTCCTTTGTCTACAGAACCCAATTTTACGAGGTGTCTGGGAAAGACCCCTTTTACTCTGTTGGTCAGGATTGGACATGTATTCCTTTTCTGTGGTGTAATACATTTGCAAAAATTTCCTGGGAGCTTCTGGCAGAGATTTCCTCTCTGAATGGAGCCACATTTTTCATTTTAGCTTTTGACTGCCATGGCTTGAGGACATGAAGTTTGACGGTCTGGCAGCCATATTGCAGCCACAGGGGAAAGGCAAAGGCCAAAGGAACAGCACAGATGCCAACGCAGAACCATGATGAGGCTCACCAATGCCAGCACCATGCCAACTCCTACACAGCTTCATGTGGGGAGAAATAGCCCCTAGTTTTTAGACAGCCATCAGTCAGATAAACGCCTTCCTCAGTGGCATACGGTCTTCACCAAGGTGTCTGCCTATCATTCCCTCCATCACATCCCGTGATCGTCTCACCGAAGTTTTCCCCATGCCTAGGGCACAGTGCTGCTCAGGTTTTGTTTCAGATTCATGCTTGTATCTCTTAGCCTGGATGCCCTCTTCTGCCATACAGCCTCCCACCCATCCTTGAACACATTTTCAACCAAGGCTTTCTCCATGCAGCCTTTACCCCGGGTTTGCCCAGATTTTCTCCATGTTCCCATAACCCTTGATATATATGGTAATTTTTATCTTCATCCCCTTTTATTTACTGTTAGTAAGTATTTATGTGCTTATTTACCCTCCAGAAATTGAGTACTTGTTGGCAGGGATTGTATACTTGCTAGGTCTCCTTTTCTATATAATCACCAGGGAATGGATTCTTTTCTATATGTAATTGGAATAGTGGTCAGTAAATATTTGTGGAATGAAACAGAAAGGGAGGAATGGTGAGTAAAACCCACCCTGTATGTGTATGCATTTTTCTACCAAACTACTTGATTCTGACCACATGCAGTCTCTCTAAGTGAGCAGTAAATACGTTTCGGGTCCCAGTGGTTGGCTTGATGGTCTTATACAACTTTATAATTTACCATGACTATTTCTGAATTCTATTTGTAGTTTCATTAAAATTTGTAAAAACACTTATTTCACATATATAAGTTTTACACATATTGTCATTTTCTTTGTGTTTGGTTTTCGAATGCAGAAATCATCAATACTAGATGCCAGACACACTGGCTGAACAAAACAAAATTCTTTGCTTTCGCTGAGTTTATATTATGATAAAGGCTGTATCTGATATACATATGGATACCATGAACCAAATGCTAATATACAGAGTGGTCATGTCACAAATGCTTTTGTAACTTTTTACAAATAATGTATTCTGTGAAAGACATTTACCCTCAAGATACAAAACTATAAAATGTGTAGCATGTAACACACTAAATAATTCTAAAAGTAAAGACTATTAAATAGAACATGCCAGTATTTTATAGAGAATCAAAAGATTCTAAAAAAATCACCTGTCAGAAGAACTATAACATTGGCTAAGAAAAGAATCACCTGCACTTACATCTGCTCCAGAGTAAAACAACACATCTGGAAGGAAGATGCCTGAAAGGTCCCCTTCTCTCATAACTGTCAGAAGATTACTGTGATTGTATAAGGTAAATAATAACTGAATGTTCTATTTCTTGAGCATATTGTGGGGAAAAATGCGAGAGACACAGTCAGACTCAGACACTTTTCAATAAGTCATGGTTCTCTTTCCACGTTACTTCAACATACAACATACTTCACTATTCTCCTTTTGCTTACAACAAGCTCTCTTGTTCTAATTTCCTCCCCACCAGCCATGTCTCCACGCCAGTCATATCTGCTTTCAAAGACCTACCTGTTCTTCCAGAAAACAAATTCCAATGCCTCAAAAAATCACATGTTCACTACAACAGGAAATGATGTTCTACTGAACAACCACAGTGCTCACTATAATCTGCCTGCAGTCAAGCACATGCCTCTGGTCTGGAGATGCCACGCCGCGCCCCCACCCCCACCCCCCCATCACATAAAGTTTCTGCTAACAGCTTCTTCTGGAAGAACTCCCCTCATGCAAACATCAAGGATAAGCAGAAAGAAAACGTACGCAAAGATACTACAAGAAAATACATCACATACGTCTCTAAAGCTGATCTCAAAGCAGAGCCAAAAGAAGTCATGGTCGGACAACAGGGGGAGGTAAATATAAGCTGGCACTGTTCACAAAAATCTGTTGAATAACAAAATGAACAGGAATGAAGACCACATCGGAAGCAGCAAACTGGGAAATTGATATTGCTAGAAACACAGTAAAGAGCTAGGAGGACAGGATCCAGAAAACAACATTGTTAGCCAACTCCACATGCTTGTCTGTGCCTGGAGCTATTGTACTTTATGTACATTGTCTTGTTCAGTGTTTGCTGCCAGCCCGTGAGGTAGGTAGGTACTATTATTAATCACCTGTACAAGAATAATACAAAGGCAGTTAACTTACCAAAGTTAGAAACTGAAATTCTAATTCAAGAAGACTGAATTCAGAGCTTACAATTTTAATCATTATGCTCTCTTCCAGGAAAAAAAAAAAAAGATATGTATTGAACAAAGATTTTTCTAAGTAGAGAAAAAAACATTAAGATGAAGTCAAGAGAAATACAACACGGGTGTGATTGGTATTTCAGAAAAAAATATGGATAAAACATTTATAGATATTGTTCAAGAAAACTTTCCCAAAATAAAAGATAACTTGACTCTCTACCTTGAAAGCGTGTCCTATGTATAAGAAAACAACTGGAATAATGCTCAAATATGAGATATATGCCCATGAATTTATGAGCATTAAAAGTCCTTAGGGCATATAGACAGAAAGTTAAGTCCTCTACAGAGAAGAAATCTCTGGCTGGCTAATGAGCTCTTCATGACAATATTTAGTAATGAAAGCTACCAGAACTTTGCCTATAACGTCCTCAAAAAAAGAGAGACCCAAAGATTTTGTACTAAGCCAAACTGTCTTTTCAGTAGAAAAGCAGCAGAAAGTATTTTTAGATGTAGACACAAATGCAGAAAATATACATCCCATAAGTAGCATATTTCCATGAGCAGATACTAAGGGATAAATCTTAACTAACCAAGGAATATGTAGAGAAACTGACAAAAGATGTCAGCCAAGCCCTGCCTCTGCATATGGACTGGATGCCACATCACCTACTTTTGTATGAATTGATGTCTAAAGCTTGATCTACAATCCCCAGATAACACTCAGTTAGCAAGCATTATTATTTTGGTTCACCAGAATCCCTTGCCTTCTCCTTTGGGTCAAGAGGAAGGATTGTATATCCATGCTGCATTTAGGTTAATTGGTGTGACTTGCTTTGTTTGACATATTGCAAATAGAAGCAAAAGGTGTCATTTCTAAGGGGAAATATTTAACAGTCAGAGCTGACAATTTTCCTCCTATTTGCCCCCACATGGTGAAGGCACGTGTTCCTGATGGGGGATGCTTCAATGACCCAGGACACGGTGTGCGAACAACATGGAACGGACTCCCCTCCAATTCAAGGTGGATGGGAAATGTGAGCGAGGCATACCATTGTGGGGTTTTAAGTTAGATTCCAGAGTTGTTGTCTAGAGATTGTTTTAGTCAGAATGTGTATAACTGAGCCTGACCAGAAACCATGATGCACAATGCACGTGAACAAAATGAATGCAGAGGATCACACGTTTCTGCCCTGATCATTTACTTTTTTATAGTCTCCCTTCTCACTTCTTTTCACTTTTGTAATGCCCATAATAGACTCTTCCCAATGCATTAAACTTAGCTGTTGGAGAAACGTATCTCTTTCCCTTCATACTCATATTCAATTACATTATATTATGCCCAATTAAATTACATACTTACACTAACAAATATAATATGCATTAGTAACACACAGAACTATTGGTAGACAGACAGTGGAGTGGAGGGGTGGGGCACACCAGTGAAAAACCTTCTGGCAAGTTACCAACGGGTAGCTAGTGGGTGCGAGCATGGTTTGTAAAGGGAAGGGAAATTGGTGGGTTAGGTAAGTGATAGTTGATTAAGATAACTTCTGTTATAAATATTCACTCAAGGGGTGCCTGGGTGACTCACTTAGGCGCCTGCCTTTGGCTCAGGTCATGGTCTTGGGGTCCTGGGATCGAGCCCCTCATCAGGCTCTCTGCTCAGCGGGGAGTTTGCTTCTCCCTCTCCCGCATCCTCTGCTCTCCCTCTCTCCCTCTCTGTCTCTCTCAATCTTTAAAAAAATAAAATATTTACTCAGTATAACTCTGTAGTACTTTTTAAGTTATAGGTATATTTTGCGTATATGTACTATATATATGTGTATAAAAATGTGCACACACCTATGTTGGATTGTGGGTGTATATGTGTGCATGCACACACAAAAGAGTGTCTAATAGTTATTTTCCCCAGTGGTATTAGGGGGTCAGGGAGAAATAAAAAAAAAAAATCTTTGGCTTTTGAGAAAATTTTGATTTATCCCAAAATACTTTCATAAAATAAAATTTTTAAAATATTTTTAACGACAGAATAGTCCTAGAAAATGCCACACAGGATCAGATTGCACAGCACTGCCGGTCTTCTGGAATCTCACACAGTCATTGGAATGATGCTGTCCTGTTAAAGATTGAAACAGTACTTCTCTTGCTATGCTATAAGATGTGGAGCGTATTCTCGTCATGGGAGATATTTAATGAGTGCACATTGATTGCTCGTTATTGAAATACTAGTATCATTGACTGGAGAAGGAGAGCCTTCAATGAAGTAGAAAGGAAAAGAAAACGTTTTCAGGACAATTTCAGGATTTTTACATTTTTAATAAAAGTGTTGTTTGTTTTTTGCTGCCTGGCAAGTCCTTTATGAAATTTATTTTCTACTTGCCTGGTGCCATAGAATAAGGACTAATGTGAATTTAGGAAAATGTGGAGCCGAGGAGAGGCCGGTTTTTCACCTCCAAGTGTTGCAATTTTCCCCCAGAAAATAGCTGAACCAGATTATGCAGACAACCTCCTTTAGTGAGAAAATACACAGTTGAATTCAAATCAACATTTATTCTCCGCCTGAGTCATGTCTGGATTGTTTGAAGGGAAACTTCTTTTTCTTCTGTATTTATTTTTGCTTAAAACGGTGGTCAGACAAATTTTTCATTTTGTTTTTCATCTGCTTTTTCTTCCAAGTGTGGGCACTAACATTGAGGGTAGGGTGCTGAGTGAGATAGCTACATTCCTATTCTTTTTCAAATCTTTCCTTTTTTTCCCTCTATATTCCAAAACCCTGCCAGTTACACTGCAAAATTATTTTTAACAGTCCGTTAACTGCAGCTTATATTACTCTCACTCTTACCATTTTGTGATATTAGTTATGGGAAATTAGTACATTCAGAAAGGGGTTTTTATTTAACCTGAAAATGATTTGGAAATCACATTCTTTTATTGTTGTATTATTATGTGCACCCCCCCAAAGTATGATTTCTGACTCAACACATTTTATTGTGAAATATTTTAAGCACAGCTAATTACATGGTCACCAACAAATTTCAGATCCTGCATTAGCCACACACCAGATACTTTAAGCAAAATGTTTTATGGATTTCAAAAAATATATGCATCAAATCTACCTTTTGTTATTAAGACAGATAAAAAGTTAATGATTATAAAAATGTTAAAATAAGAAACCTCATTCAAAATTAATTCTGTGTGCAAGTGCTTAGGTACATTTGGTCAGATTGTAATAAGCAACTGTTCTTTCCCTGGGGTCTCTGTAGTAGGCATGAGGGGTTTCTCCATTTATCAATATTTGAATCTGACATTTGGAGGCTGAGCAGTCACAGAGAAATATCCATGACCTAGATTTCACGTCCCTCCTCTGTCAATTAAGCAGCATTTAAAAGAAAAAAAAAAGCCTAGTAGTTGGAATTAAATTTTTACCTGATGGACTTGGGTGGTTTCAATAAATAAAGGTCAGAGAATGCCTATAATTCTTCTTCTTCTTCTTCTTTTTTTGTAATTATTTGAATTTTACAATCTGTAAAAAGATTTCAGGCATTTTGATTACATTTCTATTTTTACCAAATATTGGGGGGACTTGTAATTTTTGTACATTGATAATATTTGGAGAGCTACAGCAGATGTATTTTCCTTCCATTCTTCATGCCTTTACTACATCATGGTTTCTATGGACAACATTTTTGAGCAAGCTGATATAGTAACTCTGGATTGAGGTTCGGAAGGCCTGTGTTCAGGGGCTGTCTCTAGATGCATTTACAATGAAAACTTAGCCCAGTTATTTATCCTTTATAATTTCAAATTTTTAATCTGAAAAACCAGCATGATATAACTCCTGGATTTAAGAGACGATTTCACATACACACAAATTCAGAGGATTAGATGCACAGTACTACACATAGTATAGATGCACACTATTAAACACAAGGCAAGATGTTATGCTATTTTTTTTTTTTTTTTTAAGAAAGGGAGGTGGGGTGGAGAAGGAGAGAGAATCTTAAGCAGACTCCACGCCCAGTGTGGACCCTGACACAGGGCTCAAAACTAGAACCCTGAGATCATGACCTGAGTCAAAATCAAGACTCGGACACTTAACTGACTGAGCTACCCAGGTGCCCTATGTTATGCTACTTGAAAGCTAAAATATTTATAGTTCTAAAAATTCAACGGACCCATAAAAACACACGTTTGCTACAAGATCATCCCTTCAGGTCACCTCCACAGATGATTCTTCATGCCGTGTGCCAGCTGTGAGGAGCAATTTTTCCCCTGCCCTTACTCTGAGATGGTGGTAGGCAGAATAATGCCTCTACCTTCCCCCCAAAATGTCCATGCTCTGATCCCTGGAACCTGTGAATACGTTACATTACCTGGCAAAGAGACTTTAAGATGTACTTAAGATTATGGATGTTAAAATAGGTAAACTATCCTGGATTTCTCAGATGGGCTCAATCTAATCATGTGAGCCATTGACAGAAGAGAACTCTCTCTAGCTGGAAGCAGGGAGATGGAGCTGAAGGAGAAGCCATGAAGATTCCAAGTGTGAGTACGATCCCAAGTGCCTTTGCGGCTCTGAGATTAGGTGCTAAATGTAAGGACCAGGGAAAGGTCTCTAGGAATTAAGATCCGGCCCAGCAGGCAACTAGCAAGGAAGCAGAGACCTCAGTGCCCCCTGGGCAGGGTCTGGGCTCTGCAAACATCCTGATGGCACATAGAAGGAGATTCTTCCCCAGAGGCTTGAGATAGGAGCCCAGTGGGCCAACACGTGGACTTCAGACTTGAGAGACCCAGAGCAGAGAAACCGGCCAACCTGGACAGCTGACCTACCAATCTATGAGATAATGAGTGTGTGTTGCTTTGAGCTCCTAAATTGCAGACCCTGACAGCCCCTGGATTAACCAGAAGGCACTTCCTGCACTAGTAAACTGCTCCACCCACAACTGACAGACCATAAGCAAACAACCTAAACAGGGAATGTTTGTGGAACACACATTTCATAAAACTAAA
Organism: Zalophus californianus; assembly: GCF_009762305.2. Taxonomy (NCBI): domain Eukaryota; kingdom Metazoa; phylum Chordata; class Mammalia; order Carnivora; family Otariidae; genus Zalophus; species Zalophus californianus. Next base: position 6,402,962 of record NC_045597.1, read on the forward strand.
ACCTTTAGAGAACTATCGTTCTGTCTGAAGAGCAGAGTCCACGTGACTAATGCAAAAAATTGGGGATCATCCCAGAGGAAGGAAAGTCCTCGTTTTCGAGTGTAGGACTATTGTAAATAAAGCTGCCCCTTCACTCTGGAGAGATTTGCAAGCGGCCTCTTACCGGCTGACTCAATCTTCACAGTACCCCCACATTTTTGTAAATGATGTATTGGGCTTCTCTGCAGGGCCAGATGTTGTTTGTGGACTTTTGTTTGCTGGACTGGAGATTATAGAGACTCTCCATATAAAAGTGTCCACTCTGGATTTCATTAGGAGACAAATGAGCTATGGCCAGTCCTGAGGTTTAAACAGGGACCCAGGCTCAAGGCACAGCTGTTTCCTTCCCTTTTCCAGATCAGAAATAAACAGCGTTGCTCGAAATTGACCAGGTCCCCTGTCTACCCCCTCCTGGTCACAGGCCACCCTTTGATTTCAGCTGGTCCGCAGCTGTCCCCGCATCCTGCCTCCCTCACCCTCACCTGCCTCCCTCATAGGCCACCTCGCTTAGGAGAGATTAGGACCAAGAGACAGTGTAGCTGTCCGTGTCCATTTCAATCAGAGTTAATGTGTCTTTGTCTCCTCCTGGCCAGGACCCAAAGACACTCCAGTTGTAGAGTGCATTACACTTGTGAAAACATTTTACCTAATTTGGCAACTTGTTTTCCTGTCCCCCACAGTGGGTTCAAACTTATACTCACAGCGTTGTCCGAGGCATTATTCGTTTGCCTGCATACGCCGGTGAATCACTATGTGAATCACTTATTTTTCATCCTGCCTCGAGGATCCTCGAACCCCCCTAGCCCGGGTAATACACAGAGTGAACTATACTTTAGTTCACTTTAGTTTTGGCGATCCTAAATTTATTGCCTTTTTAATTTTATAGCAGTTTTTGCTCAGTGGATTATGCAGAGTTTCAGTGTTGGCAGTCTGAATGTCTACCAGGACACACGTCCAAAAATCCAGTCCTGGTGGCGATCGATTAACAAGAGCCTTTTGCAAGAGTCATCAGTCTCTGCGTTTTATTCTTTCTCAGCAACACGGTTCTAAAAAAAGACAGGGTGAATGAAAACCTTTAATGTGAGGCCTGTGGGTGTCCATTTACTTCTCTGTTAAAAACTTGTATTTTTAATCAAACCTTTCAAAATGTTTCCTTGTCTGCATAGATCAATACTCCCCTACGAGAAGTGGGTACCCTCTCTCTGATAGGACGTTAAGGAGCCACGCGGTTAACGACGCGACGGTCCAACAGCTGAAGAGAATGCAGTTGGCTCGAATTGGCTCTACCAAATCACGACAGTTCTGTTTCCCGAAGTCCTCAAAGAGTTTTGCCAGAATTTCTCTTTCTTACACCTTTCCTTTCTCTACTTACCGCTTATCACGAAATCTAATATAGGGCTTCTCAAACTTTAGCTGGCATGTGAATCCTTCTGGGATGATGTCACGATTCAGCTTCTGATTTGGGAATTCTCTGGGGAGGGCTGAATGTCTGCATTCCTAACCTTGTCCCAGGAGAGGCCCAGGCTCCAATTCCAGACTACATTTTGAGAAACGCAGCTTTGATTTGTGTGTTAAGAGCACTGTGTGTAGACTCAGGCCAGTCTGGTGCTGCCACTCACCAGTTCCGTGACCTTGGATGGGTTACATTTTCTCCATGTTAGTTGACTCATAGGTAGTAGTACCTATCTAAAAATGCTGCAGGCAGGATAACATGGGAAAATGTAGGTAAAGTACTCGGCAGCGTGCTTCCCCTCTAGGAAACACTAAATAATGGACAGTTTTTATTCTATTTTTTTATCTCCCACTCACTTGCTTCCTTTTAGACCACTTTTTTATCCATTTACTCAGAAAAGCAGAGAGGCAGGGAAACAGCACCCAGAACCTGGGTAGAGGCATTCCTATAACACGGGAATGTCACTGGGCAGCGTCTGCTAACCAGATAATTCTGGGGCAGGCAGAGTCTAGGCAGTGGGACCATCATGCTCCTCCTCTGTGGGGATGTAAGCAGGACTGGTGGGGTCATGATGGCATGAGTCAGTGGTGTCCAGTCCTGATAATGGTGGTAAGAGGGTCTGCATCCAGAGACAACTGTGTGTTATATTGCTGTTTATTGGGCAGGTGCATTCCAGGGAGGAGGTCACATTTGAGGTTACCCAGAGACAGAAAAGACTGGTCCTGTGGTACCCCTCCCAACATTGACTTTATGGAATGACTACAGCTGACCCACTTTCATGCATTGTGAAATATCCTACGTTTGTCTGCTTCTTCATTATTTATTACGCATTTGCATATTTTTGTCTTGCTTCATCCTTACACTTCTCCTGTGAGAAAAGAGGTAGTGTTTCGATTTTGATAAGGATGAGGAGATTTCGAGTGGCCTGGAGACCTCTAGTCCGTGGCAGAGCTTAGCACTCGCAGAGCGCTCCGGTGCCCCCCCCCGTGGGTGGAGAAAACTGGGAAACGTCTCAGAAGTGCCATGCCCCAAGTTCACAGTGGCCTAGATTGCAGTGGGAAGTTCTCTGTGACGATGTGTACGTGAAGCAAATCCATGTGGCCCAACCTCTATTTACTCTTTTAAAACCGGAGGTAAAAAATAAATGCAAGAAGGAAAGTGAGCTGAATGTCAGTTAATATTATGGATAAAGTGGTGATAGCAGATAGCGCCAACCATGGCGGCAGATGGAAATCCCCAGGGTGTCAAAGCACCCAGTTTTTTCTTTAAATGTAGGAAAAAAGAGGAATGGGCAGCCAGGAAAAGAACATAAAGCAAAGTGGTTCAGAGATCACCTATGCCCATTGACTCATTTTCCGTGTAAGTAAGTGAGCAGAGGTGGTGTGGTCTGACAACCTTGAGAACCCCAGTCCCTCCCTCTCCACTGCAGGAAGCTGCTCCCCTCCTGCCTTCCTTTCTTTCCTTCCCAAGGGCAGGATTAAACCCCCAGCCCCAGCGCAAACCAGCAATGGGTCCATTCTGTGCTGTCAGTAGTGGGACGTGTTAGCTTTTCTGCTGCTTGTCTGTGGCACAAGATTTCTCCCCTCCTTTCTCTTGGTAATTAACGTTGACTGCAGGAAGGGGCTGGCTCTCCGCCTGGGCCACTTACAGGGCTGCATTTTGCTCTTATTAGGTTGAGGATGAATTAGCTGACCCAAACTAGCTGATTAGATTCTCTCACTGAGGTTGCTATGAGCAAAATGGGAGACGATAAGCTACAAGAGTGGGGGTGAGCAGACACCCTTGCTGGAGGCACAGCACTATTCCCGAGGCGCGGTGCCTGGGACATCCTTCCTGTCGGGTAGAGGAACCACTGGCTACATTAGTTATCTGAGTTGCATCGTGGTCATTGATAAACTATTGTAACTGACAAGCCACTGGCATTTGAGACAGACACCAAAGTACCCTATTTTCGAGAGCCTTTGTCAAAGCTCCAGGGGCTATTTATGGTCTGTGCTACAGGCTAAATCGGCACCTTCTCACCAAATATGCCCCCACCTGCTTCCATCATCTTGTATCGTGCGCATAACCATCAGGTTTTACACTGACTATGGAATCTGTCTTCCTGCTAGACCAGCATCATCCAGAGTAGCACGCTCCTGGTTATTCTCAGAAGTACATTTTGAAGGGGCAAAAATAAAGCCCAGGGGACTAGCAAATGTGGGTGGACAAAAAAAATGTAAGGAAGGATTTGGAATACAGGATGTTATTAAGAAGATCATCTTTTCCCAGTGCCAGGTAGAGATGTTCTGTGTAGAATGAAAACAGTGACACCTGTCAGGGCAGAAGAATTTTTGTGGAGGGAAGAGGGGAGTCCCCCCAAACCAACGGATCAGCAAATAAAGGGTCCCCAAAGATTAACTTTGGTTTCTTTATTTGCCCAGAACACATTCTCATTTTAGACCAGTTGATCCTCATATCTTTATATTTATTTTGAATCTGAGACTCTGAATATCATTTCACTCAATCTGAGCAGAGACAGATGAGGAAGTGATGTCTTGAAAGCTTGAGTTCAGGTAAGTAACTTAAAAAAAAAACCCACTGTATTTTATGACGGAAAATTCAACTTTATGGTGCAAAACATATTTTATCTGTTTTACTGTGGTGAGTCTAAATGGCTTCATCTAAGGTTTAAATCGATGCTGTTTGAGGAAGGCGGATGCACTTCTGTTAATATGCATCATTCCCTATTATCTTGAGGTAGAGGCTTTGTTGATTTTAGTCCTATAAAATAGGCAATATATAGGGTTTGAAATTTGCTAAATTCTTCAATTTAGTTTAAAATATTAATTTGGCTGTCACTAAATATATGTCTTTTGGTTGGGTCATTTTATATCTTTAATGAGGTTAGTTAAAATTGCATAATGGATTTATCCATGTGAAATTTCTGTTTTTCATTAAGACCAAATTTGCAGGGAAAAAGGACATATTGTCATTTAGAGCTAATTCAGTGAAATAAAGGAGGGTTTCCATTTCCTTAATTCAAGTGAAAAGACCAGACATTCACTTACTAGCCCCACAAAAGCACAGACACACTTCCTGGAACACACACACTTGTACACATGGACACACAGGCGTACACGCACATCTTACCAGGAAAAAGGAGTTGTCTAATCCTTTTTTATTCTCATTAGTCAGATTCCATTATTCCATTCACAGTGTTTATTTGCTCCTTTTCTCTCCTTAAACATATATATGTATGTGTGTGCATGTTTGTGTGAATGTATGTGTATAGTTGTTAAAAAGGACAGTAGCTAAGGAATGTGCACAAACAGGAGAAATTAAGTGGATGCATTGTCTTTAGAGCCATTTAGGCCAGGTAAAGTAATTGTGGGTAGTTCAGAATCCTCCTTACCTTGGCATTTTCCAGTGGAAGCATAGCTATTATTAGAGTGAAGTAGTAAGATGTTATTCACTCTCCCATATGTGGCAAAAAAAAAAAAAGGTGCTGTGGCTTGTGTTATCCAGAGTATTCCTGGGCTCTCTTGAAGCAGCAGGTGGAGAGGAGAAAGAAGTAAGGGGGTGTTCCCAGGAGAGGGCTCCAGGGCAGGTTCTGGGGGGCCGATGGAGGATGGGTTGGAGGGTTAGGGGTCTCTGAGAAAACCCTCTGGCATGGCTTTTAGGAGGTCTAGGAACTGGACACAAGAGAAAAGTATTTTGAAGTATTTCAACAGCCTATGAATTGGATCTTTCGGTGTTCTTCAAAAAACACAAGTAAGAAATTTCTATTTTTAAAATTAATTTCGGTTGATAGCCTCTCTTTGAAATTGACTCTGTGTGAAGAAGGCCCTGGCTTATATTTGGATATTTTACTTCTATGTGTAATTTTTGGTTTTATTCTTATGATTTTGATTCTTTATCCTGATGGAAGATAAAATGGAGATCATTTTACAACTTTTAACATATTATATTTTAAGGCTTATTAAATGTATTTACATTGTCTTTTCTATTACTTCAGTAGGTGTTTTTTTTTTTTAAGTTTTTATTACAATCACCCAGTGCTCAACACAACAAGCGTACTATTTAATCCCCATCACGTATTTGCCTCATCCCTCCGTCAGCCTCCCCCTCTGGTAACCATCAGTTTGTTCTCTGTAGTTAAGAGTCTGTTTTTTGGTTTCTCTCTCTCTCTCTCTCTCACTCTTTTTCCTTGCTCATTTTTTTGTTGTTGTTTCTTAAATTCCACATGAGTGATACCATTTTGTCTTTCTGTAACTGACTTATTTCATTTAGCGTTACACTCTCTAGCTTTATCCATGTCACTGCAAATGGCAAGATTTCATTCCTTTTTTATGGCGGAATAATATTCTAGTGTGTGTGAGAGAAAGAGTGTGTGTGTGTGTGTGTGTGTATCACATCTTCTTTATCCATTTGTCCATTGTTGGACATTTGGGCTGCTTCTGTATCTTCGCTATTATAAATAATGCTGCTTTAAACATAGGAGTGGATGTATCCCTTCGAATTAGTGTGTTTGTATTTTGGGGGTAAATACCCGGTAGTGTGCTGGGTGGATCATAGGGTAGTTCTATTTTTAACTTCCTGAGGAACGTCCATTCTGGTTTGCACAGTGGCTGCCCCAGTTTGCATTTTCAGTGCAAGAGGGTTCCTTTTGCTCCACACCTGTTGTTTCTTGTATTGCTGATTTTAGCCATTCTGATAGGCGTGAAGTGATATCTCATTGTAGTTTTGATCTGCATTTCCCTGATATTAAGTGATGTTGAACATCTTTCCATATGTCTGTTAGCCATTTGTATGTCTTCTTTGGAGAAATGCCTGTTTCTTTCTTCTTCCTATTTTTAAATTGGATTATTTGGTTTTGGAATGTTGAGTTGTAGAAGTTCTTTATATATTTTAGATACTAACCCTTTATAGGATATGTCATTTACAAATATCTTCTCCCATTCAGAAGGTTGCATTTTAGTTTTGTTGACTATTTCCTTTGCTGTGCAGAAGATTTCATTTTGGTGCGGTCCCAACAGTTTATTTTTGCTTTTGTTTCTCTTGCCTCAATGGACTTATCTAGAAAAAGTTGCTGCAGCCAATGTCAGAAAGATTACTGCCGGTGCTCTTTTCTAGGATTTTTATGGTTTTATGTCTCACATTAAGGTGTTTAATGCAGTTTGAGTTTATTTTTGTGTATGGTATAATCAAGTGGTCCAGTTTCATTATTTAGCATGTTGCTGTCTAGTTTTCCCAACACCAATTGTTGAAGAGACTATCTTTTTCTCATTAGGTATTTCTGGCTTGGTTAAAGATTGACCATATAACTGTAGGTTTATTTCTGGATTTTCTGTTCTATTGATCTATGTGTCTATTTTTGTGTCACTACCATACTGTTTTGATTACTATAGCATTGTAATATAACTTGAAGTCAGGAATTGTGATGCCTCCAGCTTTGCTTTTCTTTTTCAAGATTGCTCTGGCTCTTCAGGGTCTGTTGTGATTCCATACAAATTTTAGGATTGTTTGATCTAGTTCTGTGAAAAATTCTGGTGGTATTTTGATAGGGATTACCTTAAATGTGTAGATTGCTTTGGGTAGTATAGACATTTCAACAATATTTGTTCTTCCAATCGATGAACATGGAATGTCTTTCCATTTCTTCGTGCTGTCTTCAATTTCTTTCATCAGTGTTTTATAGTTTCCAGAGGATAGGTCTTTTGCCTCTTCAATTAGGTTTATTCCTAGGTATCTTATTATTTTTGGTGTAATTGTAGATGAGATTGTTGTCTTAATTTATGCTTCTGCTGATTCATCATTGGTGTATAGAAATGCAACAAATTTCTGTAGATTGATTTTGTATCCTGTGACTTTACTGAATTCACGTGTTAGTTCTGGAGGTTTTTTGGTGGAATCTTTTGGGTTTTCTATATATAGTATCATGTTATTGGCAAATAATGAAAATTTTACTTTTTCCTTACTGATTTGGATGCCTTTTATTTATTTTTGTTGTCTGATTGCTGTGGCTAAGACTTCCAGTACCATGTTGAATAAAAGTGGTGAGAGTGGACATTCTTGTCTTGTTCCTGACCTTAAAGGAAGAGCTCTCAGGTTTTTTTCCATTGAGGATGATATCAGCTGTGGGTTTTTCATGAATGGCCTTTATTATGTTGAGTTATATCGCTCTAAGCCTACTTTTTTGAGGGCTTTTTTTTTTTATCATGAATGGATGTTGTACTTGGTCAAATGCTTTTTCTGCATCTATTGAAATGATCATATGGTTCTTATCCTTCCTCTTATTGATGTGATATATCACAATGATTGATTGGCAAATATTGAAACTTCCTTGCAACCCAGGAATAATTCCCGCTTGATTTATTTTTTGAATGATTTTTTTAAGTGTATTTAATTTTAATGTATTTGATGTTGGATTTGGTTTGCTGGTAATTTGTTGAGGATTTTTGCATGTATGTTCATCAGAGATATTGGCCTGTAATTCTCTTTTTTTGGGTGATGTCTTTATTTGGTTTTGGTATCAGGATAATGCTGACCTCATAGAATGAATTTGGAAGCTTTCCTTCCCTTGTATTTTTGGGAAGAGTTTGAGAAGAATAGGTATTAACTCTTCTTTAAATGTTTGGTAGAATTTGTCTGTGAAGCCATCTGGTCTTGGGCTTTTGTTTTTTGGGAGTTTTTTGTTGTTGTTTTTGTTTTTGTTTTGTTTTGTTTTGTTTTTTTAATTACTGATTCAATGTCTCTGATGGTAATCAGTCTATTCAAATTTTCTATTTCTTCTTGTTCAGTTTTGGTAGATTATATGTTGCTAGGAATTTATCCATTTTTCCTGGGTTGTCCATCTATTGCTCCAGTTTTTTAAAAGAGGGGTTGTTCCTTCTTTCATCTGGGAATCTCTCCATCAATGCTTTTCCCTCAGCTGGAAAACACCCCAGGATTTACTTTGCCATAATGTGATGGCATTTAGGACAGCCGTTTGCATGCAAGGTGATTCAGGAAAAGGCAGACTTACAAAGCAGGCTGGCACAGGTGTAACACATAGCCTGGAAGCCCATCTGCTCACAGGATCAGTGCACCTCCATATCTGAGAATTTCCACTTCCATTTCACTTCCTTCTGATGCACCATCTAGGCCTCCCCCATCGTCTTTCTCTCCACTCACTGCTTTTAGAACTCTCCATCCTCACTGTTTAAACTCTGACAACATAATGTCTGTCCCCCGTCCTCCCCTGAAACTGCTTCAGGGTCCACATTCCTTTGTTCTCACTGTCTTTTAACTCCTCATGCTTGATATTCCTCCCTGGCCTTTGTCCTTCCCCTTCACTACTTCCTGTTCCCCATGCCTTTCTCAAAATGTGGCTGTTTTCTATGATTCTGTCTGCCATCTCTGCTGTTCTATGACCCCTTCTTCCCCCTACACACTCCTCCCCCTCTCTCACCGTTGCCTATGGACATGCCTGCCACGTTCATACCTCAGGGTGTGAATGATTAATATCTTGAGTTAGTCATTCACATATTCATTCGTTCAAATGCCTTGTTGAAAACCTTCTCAGTGTCAGGCATTGGGATAGACACTGGCAATACAGAGATAAAGGATATATCCTTGGAAATAAACAATTTGATTAGTATAATAAGTGTCAGGTTAGGAATTTCCTTTCTGGGGCCTCTATCAACTTTCCTTCTTTTATTTTAGTCTACCTATATTTCTCTCCTTATTACTATTTTAAGAGATACTGCTCTTTATTCCTCAGTACACTTCTTGCAATTTTAAGGCCATGGTTGATTTGAAGGCGGCATGGCATTAATTGTGATCAATTGTAGCAGTGAATACTAGATCCTGTTATTAAGTTTAATTTACATTCTTATGTTTTTATATCAGTCACAGGGAAGACTTCACCTGGTTTATGATTGCTTAAATAATATAAATCATAAGCTTAGACTCCTGAAAAAACTTTCAAGTTAGATATCAAATAAACAATGACTCAGCATTATGACTGCATATGCCCAGTCGTTTATTAATTTTATCAGTAAATTTCCTGTCATTACTTCCATCCACTAGACTGTGCTTTCTTTTATCAAAATTCTGACTCTCAGCTTCACATGAGTCATTTTGTGATTATAAAATTAGTAAATGGTTAATCATATCCTGTTGGCATAAATTCTTGATTCGGTGGAGGAATTCAAAAACTCAATATGGTTGAGCTTCACATCCATGTTATTCAAATTTGCAGTCGAGCAGCCAGTTTTGAAAAGATTCCTGATTTGCCACAATGTGTTATTTAAAATGAAAAATTTCTTTATTCTTCCTCAAGTATGTTAATGCAAGAAATGAGAAATAATCTGATCCGACATGTGCAGGGTATGTCATTCAGACCAATATATCTGTGTTGGTCAGTGAAGTCCGACTCTTAGTATATTATGATGATCCTGAATATTTATTTCATGCCCAAGAAGAAAGGTTTTAACATACCTTTTAAATTTATCTTGGTTTTCTTGGATACAAAATTGAAACCATCTGAGTCTGGCTTAAAGTTTAATAGAAAATTACAACTGTCTGATTCCTACAAAAGTATTTTTTTTCTTGATGTGTCTTTTGAAATAATAAATTTCTATACATTTCAAGGAAAATGTTCAGGTATCATAAAAATCACAATATGTAAAATTTGATTTTGCAATAATTTTACAATAAATTAATGCAGAAATTTATTTTTGGGCACCATGGATATTGCTGTGCCATCTTTAAGGCAAAATGTAATCTTTATTTCCATCCCCCAAATGTAGAAAATTTCTAAGAATAATAAAGAAGTATTCCCACACGTAGTGAAATAGCAATTTTTCCCACTCGAGTCACAGACTGGGTTCTCTTTGGAGAAAAGTAGTGATGTTTTGTCCTTGGGGCACCTGCATTGCTGGCTAATTGTTGCAAGGCTATTTAAGATCTAAGGCTTGCCAAGATTCTATTTTTCTTTTTCTTTTTCTTTTTTTTTTATCAAAGATCAGATCAGAATTTCAAAGGAAATATAGAGCACCTGTTTATGCCCACCTCTCCATGACGGGGTCTGTTTCAGTTCAGTGCTGCGTAATTTGGAGGTTAAGTATTACCAAACCCACTTGGCTCTTAGAGTTGGAGAGAGTGGGTATAATTCTATTTTTTTATCTGATATTTGATTTTTATTCTCAATTTATCCCTCAACTTCTTAGGGTATGTATAAGAGGGTTCTCTTTTTTAATGGGGTATTCCTCTGAAATTTCAACAATGTTGGTTTTTATTTATTTTTTAAATGATGGTTTCCCATAAAAGTTCATTTAAAAAATTGTTCTTAAAAAATATTTAAAAGTTGTATCATGCTGAGAGCTAAAAGTAAAAGCATAGCATTTCTGGGCTTAACAGAACTTAGAGACCACAGAAATCCAATAATTGGAATACCCCTAAGACATATAAGGAAACTGAGGCCAGATGTGCTACTGAATTTGACTTAATAAGAGTGCAAACAGCTGAGTTGAAAACTGGCTCAGTTTTTTTCCTGGCATTTACTCCTCGGTCATTTCTCAGTGACATTCTCTGCCATTCACCAGAGCGTTGTCACCCTCTTATTATTATTTTATTATTTTCTGTAAGTATGATGTGAGGTAACACCCAGTAGTATTTCCCCCTTGCTCCAAGATACTATCAATAGTGTTCTTGGGGCGCCTGGGTGGCTCAGTCGTTAAGCGTCTGCCTTCGGCTCAGGTCATGATCCCAGGGTCCTGGGATCGAGCCCCGCCTCGGGCTCCCTGCTCGGCAGGAAGCCTGCTTCTCCCTCTCCCACTCCCCCTGCTTGTGTTCCCTCTCTCGCTGTCTCTCTCTCTCTCTCTGTCAAATAAATAAATAAAATCTTAAAAAAAAAATAGTGTTCTTGGTGTTAGTGCATTCAAGAACCATAGCATGAACATTTTCCATGTCCTGGACGTTTTGGTTGGTCCTGAAGAGCACAGAATCATGACCATTATTTATTGCCTTTTGGAATCTTATGTATGTGGACTAAAAAATCATTCAAGATATGCTAGGATAATCCCTTTCTACTCCATGTTGGTCTGTATTTGGTGCTTCTTACTCTTTGAAGAATGCTCAGCTCAGCCCAAAAATGCATGAAATGAAATGTGGCTTCATGTGGAGAAGCAGAACTGGGTGGAGGTGGGGCAGAAGCCTTGGATTTTCTCTTTCCCCATTAACAAGTTTCAAGATGCCCAGAACACTCTTACTCCCACACATTACTTCCTACTCGTGTGTTTAAAGCTGGACGGATTGTGTCTGGGAATGATGCTGCTAGTCCTGAGTTGATGAGCTAGGAAGACCTATAAACCTTAGTTCATAAAGCATCTATGTAGGCTGAACTGATGAGATTTAGAATCATTAAGTAGTTTGGTGTCTGTGAAAATGATTTCCTAAGATGCTCATTATTTCCAACTCCGTCTGCTCACTTCAAAGCTAGATAAGAGGGGAGTAGGAGGAAAGTGATAGCAGAAATGGGTGGTGATGGCAGGAAGTTTGGGGGTCTTCATGGCAAATGAAATTTGGCAATACCTTCTGAGGAGCGATGGGATGCCGTTGCTGCCGATACAGCATGAATGTTCAATGGTTGTTGGGTAAATGATCAGCAATAATATTATTGATAGTGTTGTGCAGAAAGGGAAAATGCCCCTGGGTGTTTCCTCCTACCCATGGTCCTAGAAAACAAGTAAATAAACAATGAAAGAGTGACAACACTATGATATATGTGAGGAGAAATAGTAGAAATAAATAGGGACCAAGCAAGTTGTCAACTGAGCTGTTTCTTCTCTCCTTAATGCGGTCTTCGTAGCCCAGCTGAGTGCTAGCTCAGTTGCTGAGGTCCTTGCCTGGAAACACATCCAGTACCTGAAGAGCCTCAAACTCAGTCCAGGGGTGCCGCACTCAGCCTCCAAAGGGAAACCGAGGAAGGGCCCTCATGGAAAATAGCATTTGATGTGGACTCTGAAGAATGGTCCCAAGAAAGATAAGTGTTGAAGACTATTTTTGATCAATGTGTGTATTATTTGGTGACTTGATTAGCTTTTGTTAGACTGTGAAGTGGTGGTGGTGGTGGGAACCAGATGGGAAGAGTTTGACGAGGAGGGGAAGATGAAGACAGAACTACGGTCCCTGAAGCAGTCACACCCTTGTGTGTGCACTTAGGATGCTTCACCATGGCCTCCAGGCATTGACCAGTTAAAGGGTTGTTGTTGACGTGTGTCTCTCATTGGATTGGGAATTGTGTGCTACCTGCCTCTCCCTGTATGCTCAGGGCTTTAGCAGGAGACCTGGCACATACTAGGTGCTTACTAGTTGGGCCCTTCATGAAAAAGAAACCAAAACCCTTGCCCATATTTCTTGACAGAACAAGCTAGGTAAATTTCCAAAAATAAGCTGAACTCCCATAGATCCCAGCTTCCTGCATAAGAGGTCCCTTTATGTCTTCTTCCCTTTTTTTTTTTAAAGGTTATTTATTTATTTATTTGAGAGAGAGAGAATGAGAGACAGAGAGCACGAGAGGGAAGAGGGTCAGAGGGAGAAGCAGACTCCCCGCCGAGCAGGGAGCCCGATGCGGGACTCGATCCCGGGACTCCAGGATCACGACCTGAGCCGAAGGCAGTCGCTTGTCTTCTTCCCATCTTTTGCTTACTTTCAGGTTCCCATGTTTCTTTCTGGAACATACAAAAACCTTTCATCTGATATATTTAATTTTATTTGAATATGAACTTTACACAACATTACCCTTGAGGGATCTTAGTACTACCGGGTAATCTCAGGCTAAGTTCTGTTAGAGGGATTTTAAGCATCTGGGAGTGGGACGTGAAGGTATAAGGTGAGGGCTTTGAAGCTGTTTCATTGCAGCAGATTGTTTGGGTTCCAGGGATGACCTACTCAGCGGAGGCAGGTGTCCCGCCAGGTGTGGCCTTCAGCGAGTACAAGCTTCAGTCCCCATATCACCCTCATGGCTGTTCTCTGGGGCCTGGCCCACCCGCTCCTCTCTGCTGGCCCCCCCGACCCCCGCCCCGCACCCTGGGACTTTCCAACGGAGTCAGCCTGCCTCCGCTCCCTCTGTGTGCTGTTGTCTCCCACCAACCCTGTTTTCACTTCATCAGACACTTCTTACTGCCGCCCCATCTTTGATCTAGCAAACCAATAACTGCCTGTTTGGAAGACCAAAACTGAGTTAAGCAGTGCTTAGCTTGATTTTTTTTTTTTTTTAATCTATCTTAAGTTTGTATGCATTTTATTAAACTCTCTGAAACCAGCAATGTTTACATTATTTAAAATTTTCATAAAACCTCTGATCATGGTTAGGGTTTTCCTCCTCAAGATACATTCAATTTCACCCTAGTGTTTTGCTCTGCTTGCCCTGTTTGATGTTATCTGCAGGAATCCCAGGAGGTTTGGGGCTGCTAGAGTTGGTTCACTGCCAGGGGTAAACTTCATGTTCACTAGCTATGCTTCCTGGCAAGTAAGAGAAAATGTGGCTTTTGAATTGAAATGAAAAACAGGGTAACATCCCTCCCTCACAGCTTCACCTTCATGTAATTCTCTACAAACATGACTCAGGTACATGTGAGTCCCCCCATTTCAAGGCAGAGGCATCCGTGGACACTTTCATGCTGAGTCAACTAGAAGTGCGGGTGGAAAATGCAGCACTTACCTGGAAAACGTAAAGCAGTAATAAGCTACTGGATGCAAGGGAAGCTTGAAATGTGTTTCTGATATGGTTTTGTTGGAGCTGTAAGCTTATGTTCTCATTTGCAGCAGCACAGAGAGAAATGCTGTCGGACGTGGGGATGACACACAAAGTAAGGATTATAAGGGATAAAAACCGCAGCTGGAGCTTGAAAGACTCCAGTTTCTCCGGTCTGGGCTCTGGATTTGCATTCTGCTCTGCACATGGGCAACAGGTTCCATCTTAACCACGGCCACGTGGCGCTCAGGTTCTTCCATCTGGGTCTGTAACTGGGGGAGGGGGCTGTGGAGCAGGCTGTGAAGTGTGCTTTTCGACACTGGGAGTTTATTTCAGTCAGAGCTCCTGTCATTGGAAATGCCCACCTGCTCACCAGAATGTGTGAAAAGACCTGCTTCTTCGTGAAGCTGTGGTGGGGGACCGTAAATAGCACAGTACATGAAATTTACTAAGCAGCCATCTAAGAATCATCCGTGTAACTGAAATACAGATAAGAATATTTCCTTCTTTTTTAAGTCATCCTTTCAAACCTATCAATAGGGAAGAGTAAATACTGAAGAACCTAACAACCTTTCAACTATGCCCTGTATGCAGGAAAGTTTAGCAGAGGAGATAATAATTTGAAAGTGGCAACAATTAGTTGTGTCTATAAACTAGTAAGTTGACAAGTGTTTCTGGAACCCTTTACACGTCCTTCCCATTATGATACTAGAGAACTGTCACACAATGTACAGACATTGCCTCTGTCCCCAGGGAATTTACAATCAAGTTTGAGACTGTAAGAAGTAGCTTTTGCAGAGCATGGTGTTGAGGCTGGAAGCCGTTTGAAGACCCAGTTATTCTTGCTGTGCCATGCTTTGGGGAACAGTGTCCGGGCGTGTTAAGGGTGGACTAGGAGAACAATGAACTTGAAAGTCATATTTACTTTCCTCTATTGAAGGCTTGTCAAGGGTGGTAAAAAAAATGCCTTATCTGTATTTTTGGTGGCTAGTGTGGTTCCCTGAGGAGAGTTGGTTAATGTTCCTTGACTCTTGTTTAATCATTTACCCTCAGAATAGCCCTCTGAAGAATTAGGCATTTACATGCACATCTGTCTACACAGTGTATCTCTAATAACATGAGCCCAAATCAAATAAACACCCACTTTCCAAAAACACACCTCACAGCCGACTCTAGAGTTCTCTCAACCAAATTCTGTCGCTGAGGAACTGAAACACCAGGGCTCCTATCGTGACCACAGAACACACCGCCTGATTTTTAAGTGCCATTTGAGACATGCAGAGCTCCATGGTCATGACAATCTGGAAATCTGTTAAGCCTTAATTGCATCTTTAATTCTGTGCAATACTTGCTTTTTGTGTCATCTCCACACTTCAAGTACGAAGCTCCTCTCTGGCTTCTGGTGAGTTCTAGACTAGAGAGGCACCTGGAATCAAGACAGAGAGCTGTAGGACTACGTAGTGTCAGTTCAATAGCAATATCCAGTGGAAGGAATCAAAACAGCAGTGTCAGTAGACTGATTGGACTTTCCAGTTCTTTTTGTCTAGTGTCTGGAAGTAGTACTGACCATTTTTGTGCTGAGTATGTCTCTAGAGTACTTGGGTTTGAAGGGATATAGCAAGAGGAGCTATGAAACTTCTTGTTAATAAGGACATTGAGATAGTAAGTAAACTGAGAGGAAAAAAGAGAGAGAGCTGCAACCATATATGTTTATCAAACTCCTGAAGAGGGTCATGCTTGCTACATAGGATGGTGCAAACTGAGCCTCATGATGAGGTTTTTGACACTAGATGAAGAAGTTGAAGTTCAAAAATGATTATGTCATTTACTTAGTTTCACACGACCAGAAGGCAGTTGAGCAACAGCTGAGAACAGAAGCAGAATTCCTTCTTTGACTCCTAGTCTAGGCACTTTCTACTCTTTAGTGAGGTGGTCCCGACAGTGACCTCATCCATCGGGAGATGAGGCATTTGAATAGGTAGGGGTATGTGTGTGTCCTCTGTGTGCCCTCATATATAAAAGAATTTCAGTCAGAAATCTTGTTTTGAACATAAAAGAAAAATGAAGTCCAGAACAGCAGGAATAAATACAGCATGTTTGTTGGGTTCTGAGTCCCCTAACTCTTCATTAACTTTTCAGGTCAACTTTAGATGAGGAATGCCAATGCTCAGGTACTAATTTATAATTAAATAAATGAATGCAGTTATACTACCTCTGTGTCCCTTTCTGCTAAATTACATAATTCCCAAATTTCTGTGATTTTTAGGACTCTATCCCTACCTTATTGTTGGGGAATGACTTGAACTGAATTTACTAAGCTGATGGTGGGCTTTGAAATCCAGACAGACTTGTGTTGTGAGCAGAGTAATGATGAAATAAAAGCATTTTAACTAGAAGATTAATTTGGTAAGAATATACTCTGATGAATGGCTACATATGAATCATCACATATTGCATAAAGCAAAAGCTATTTTAGGAGGTGAACTTTAAAGTCAGTTATAAGGATTGGAAATATGGTGCTTCAGGAGTATGTGTGGGTTTCTACTTCTACAAAAACCCAGATTTGGTCTGGGGGGATTAACGACAAGGGAAGTCCTAGGGCCTAACAGACTGGACTAAGGCGAGGGGGAGATGCATGGCGAAAACCACTGAAATGGTGTTAAAGGGAAAAGTCAGAAGTTTAGGCCAGTGGAAGGAGCCAGTGCCTGACCTTAGAGAGCTGGGTTACCAAAAGGGGGAAATTATGCAGATAGAATTTTGGAGATGTGGGGCACCCAGAGGAGATGGCCAAGGATATCTTAAAGAATGTGGGTTTCAAGGCACAGGGCCACAGCAGGCCCAGGGAAGATGGAGTTGAATTAGACTTCAGGTACCTACTCCATGTGGACTCTACGGGACAGCCTAGCACCTTAGTCCTAAGAACACATAGCTCTAAACGTCAAGTAGGCCCTATGGTGATGCTTATACCCCTCCCCACTGCGTGCCTGCAAAGAATGGAAGTAGTATTTCCAAAGCCCATTAGTAATCCCGTCTTCATCCTGTGTGTGACGAGGTTATAGCACCTGGGAAATGAAATGGATCCAACAAGAAGGTAAACTTCTAAGAATAACATCATTACCGTATCTATTCGCTATAACCCTTCACTGCATATGTCTCTCTTCTTCCTTTTGAAAAGAGAATCAGCACTGCTGATTGTCTTCCTCCTGTTCACTTTTTTTTTTTAAAGGTTTTATTTATTTCTTTGACAGAGAGAATGAGGGAGGGAGAGCACGAGAGGGAGGAGGGTCAGGGGGAGAGGCAGACTCCCCGCCGAGCAGGGAGCCCGACGCGGGACTCGATCCCGGGACTCCAGGACCACGACCTGAGCCGAAGGCAGTCGCTCAACCGACTGAGCCGCGCAGGCGCCCCCCTCCTATTCACTTTAAATGGAGGCCACCTTCTTTGAGTCCTTGAAATACAGCATCCATTCAAAGCGGGAGGAAGAATACCTAGAAGTTCTTCCCCCCTGGAGAGTCTCCAACTTCCAGAGGTTCCCCCTTATCAAAGATAGTAACACTACCCATCTCAGTGTCTGCCTTCTACAAAAGTGCTCGTAATAATGATTTGGAGTTTTATTTTTTTAAAGTGGGCTATTTGAGAACCTCTGTTGCTGGGTACTATGTGGTCGTGACCAGATGAATATCAAAATGAATCAAGCTCGCAGCTGAGTGCTGCTAATATGTACTGGATGATAATAGTCATTCTGCCTGTGTTATTGTTTTAAAACATTGATGGTCAAATACAATAAGTATTGAAGTGTACAAAATGACATTAATTCTGCAAATTTGCCTCAAGATGAATTGATGAGCAGGTCAAGACTTAGCATTCATCTAATCCAAATTCTTATGTGGCTTCTCAGGATGGTTCCAGCTCTTTAAAAACAAATGTTGAAAGGGGAAAATGTAGTGATGATTATATCCAAATTGTCTTTTCAGTTGTTGAGAATAGAGACTTTCCATGTCCTCGATGTATTATTTTTAGAAAGGAGCTTGCAAAGAGCAGCCCGAAGACTCCCATTCCCTAATTTAGAAACAACACACAAAAACTATAAAAATATGCCCTCTTTTTTCAGAAATAGGATTACAAGCATCAGTTTATGAAAACATATTTGATGTTATAATTATAGTTAAATTTCAGTTTATTATTTAAAATACATACATGTGCACACATTTAGTACCCAACCAAAAATGATACAATGTGCAATTTTGTATTTGTTGAAAACGCATTAGTTTTTTAAATTATTTAACAGTAAATGGAAGCATGTATCATTGTTAGATAAAAGAAGATGAAGTTTGTCTTTAAATGTTATGAATATTATTGCATGGCACTTAAATACATGCTATAATACTGAATAAGTTACTGACCTATTTTTAAGTTAATGCTGCATATTTTGTCACCTACTATGCCAAAGATCACTCTGTTAAAGCTATAACATACCAACATAAATCTGTTGAATTCAGATCAATAGAACTCTTGAGACATTCTAAAATAAATATAAGAAGACAAGAGATGCCAATTAATAATAATGTTTGTCACATACCTAGTCTTTGGTTAATGGAGTAAGAAGCAAAACAGAGATGAGGTTACTACCGCAGAAACCTCCCAGGAAACCAGAAGTAACTAACTTATAAAGTTGCCGGAGGTATTACCTCTATGTGTTTTGCCCTTATTAATTTGGGAGGGAAGTGGGTCAGGAAAGTTTCTCTACCCCTGGATAATCTGCAGAAATCTTTCCTCTGTGTGCCTACACTACTCAGGCTTTTAATGAATCCCAACCAATGTTGACCGAGTTTTCACTCAATGCCCAACACTGGGCTAGTTGGTGGATAATAACAAGGTAAAAAAACAAATGAAAACATCCCCTGTCCTAGCCTCTCTTCTAGTGTGAACTGATGTCCCTTTTCCACAATTGAAGGCAGAATGATTTTCATTCATTCATCCTACAAACACTAGGGGATCCACAATGGCTCAGGGACTGTACTCGGCACAGTTAGGATAATGAGAGGTAACATAATGATAATAATAACAGAACTGCAAAGTCACCTAATACGTGTCTTCGCTGAATGCCAGGTTATCGTGCTGAGTGCCTTACATCCATCCATTATTTCATTTAAGCCCACGAGGCAAGTGTTTGTAGAATTCCCACTTTAAGGATGAAGACACTGACCAATATGGTCCCCACTTCCATAAAATATAGTCCAGTGGGCAAGCCAGAAAATGAATAATAATAAATAATGTTGCAAAGCATAGAGGATGAGGGGCACTCAGGAGCATCTATGGTCTATATAAAGATGCTGTCAAATTCCCATAAGTGTATGAAAGAAGGATAACTTAATAATCTAAGTTTTTAGTTTATAACTTAAACACCTACTGTTGGCACATCAAAAGACTAGAAATGATCCAATGATCAATTCAAAGGACTTCTTTGTACCACATTGGAAGGGATTTCCGCTTTAATTCAATGAAAAAGTGTTGCCCAACAAAATGTAAGCATTAATCTAGGGTGCGATCTAATTAATCTAGGGTGTCAATGACTTTGGGTAGTAGAAACTAGAACTTCATTTTTCAAAAGAATAGATACAATCATAAGAAAATGAATGTAATGATCTCATAAGACATTGTTTCAGTGATTTATTTTGTTAGCATCACCTAGACACGCTGTGACTATTAAAATGAGCTAGGATATTACAGAGCCCAACACCAGGCTTGGCACACAGTAGGTACTCAACCAGTACTTGTGCTCTCACTTGGATCCATCTGCTGGGGCTGCCATAAGAGAAGACCACAGACTGTGGGACTTAAACAACAGAAGTGTATTTTCTCACAATTCCGGAAGCTGGAAGTCCAAGAGATGAAGGTGCACAGGGCAGTTTTCCTGAGGCCTTTCTCCTAGGCTTGCAGATGGCCGCCTTCTCCTGTGTCTTCACATGAGCACCTTTTCTCTGTGCTCAGCTAATCCCCAGTATCTCGGTATATGTCCATTTTTTTTTTACAAGGACATCAGTCGGATTTGGATTAGGGCCCCATCCTTAAGACACCGTTTAACCTTAATTGTCTCCTTGGAGTCACTATCTCCAAATACATCCACATTTGGGATTAGGGCTTCATTGTAGGAATTTGGGGGGAACACAATTCAGTCCGTAACATTACCCTTCCAATTTTCCTGCTCAATAGTTAGCTTTCCCTGTTTGATTTTGTAACTTCTTTTAGAGGTCGAGGCCTCATCCAGTCATTCTTTTATTCATTCAGTGATGGTACACTGTCTCCTGTGTGTGGGGCAGTGTACTCGACCCAAGAAAACAGAACTGTAAAGAGTCTCCCTAGCACCGGAAGCCTGCAAGACAGACAGAGGAGCTCACTGAGGCCACCTGGTCAGCCCGGAGTATCAGCGAAAGCTGGGGGAGCCCAAGCCCAAAGCAAGTGCTGGGGAGGGGAATGATCCATCTCCTAAGGTGAGCATAGTGTGGTGTGATCCCAGAACTGCCACCAGCCACTGTTAGCAGGTGGACCACAGAGTGATGGAGATAGGTGACCCTGTGAGTAAGTATTTTAGACAGGAGATGAGAGAATGTCTTTAATATGTCTCCATGTACAATATCCACAGAGAACATTGACGAAGCTACCTTGGGAAAACATGATGTTGAAAACTAAACCAGGAAGCGTGTTCTTATGCACACTTGTACATTATCTGGAGAGGTAGTGGTGCCGCCATCACTGTGCTACTTCCCAGCCATTTTGAGATGTTCAACATTGGGCAAGTTCAATGAATATGTTCATTGAAATAATTTTTGGGGAGGACCCTTTGGAAACTTTGACTTTTTGCAAATGGTTTTGACTAAGAACAAGGAATTTGATGTAGAGAATGAGGCAGAGGAAGTTATCACATGCAGGGGAAGGAAAAAGGGTAATGGGAACTCTACACATGACCACTGAACAGGTGGTTAGTGGTACCTTCTTTGCCTTTGCCTATTGAAGAACATCATTTGATGGCAGTCACCAAAAGTACAATTGTCTTTCCAGAGAGAAAGCAGAGTAAGGAACACCCGCTTCTATTGTCCCACAATAGTGGGCTCAGAATTCAGTCTAGAGAACACTGTGACATGGCTTTCTTTGGAACCTTGGATTCAGCAGATGTCCGTTTGTGAGTATTTTAGACAGGAATTTGTATGAAAGGATATCTTTGACACGTCTCCACATACAATCCCACAGAGAAATCTAAAGAAGCTGCCTTGGGAAAGCATGATGTTCAAACATCATGTGCAAACATATACCAACTATTCCTGAGAGACCTGCCCATCCTCAACAGGGATTTCCAGGGCAAATGACACCCCACTGTTGAAGGACCTAGGCCAGGACCAAGCCTTTATGGCCCCAAGTCTTCTGAGAATTATAGCAAGGCATGAGGTTATGACTGATTTGAATAAGACACAGTATGCTTTTCTAATATGTAATATTACCCTTTCCGAAACCAGATCCAGTATAATTTAGAAATTTCAATACCCATATTGTCTCGTCCATTTAAAAGCTAAAGACATGAAAACCATAGCTAGCAAGTAACCGATTTAGAGATTTTAACAGCTCAGGAGAGAATAGACATTTTCATCACCTTGCAAAGATTTATAGTCATCACTGACGACTGAGATAAGAAAGTGCTCTCAAATATGAGAACGGAGTGATTTGGAATTCATTTTTTTCAATGTCTCAGGTCTTATTTCCGAAGTTCCCATTAGGAACATATACCTGCTCCTTTTGTAGTCTCTAAAAATTACTGAGCTACTGCTTGAGAAAAGTAAGTGCTTAGTTTCTTTGTTTCTGTCATTCGGTGCTGAGGATGAACAATTGATGTGTTGTTATATCTTCGGAGAAAAACAGTTATTTACATTATTAAGTTTTAATTATAATGAACACAAAAGTTATTTAAAAATCAGTGAGGAAATAAAACTCACTCCCCAAATTAGTTTTGCGTTAAGCTTGATTGATGAAACCCTACCTTGTAAATTTCTCCGTATCACCGAAATGCTATTTTCTTTCTCACACCGATTGAAGGAAGCATCAGCTGAGGAGCTAGAGAAACGGAAAACAGTGCTCATGACGTTTATAGAAGCAGCACTTGAAACTGCAGAGTAGCTTTTTGATTATTAACTTATGCTTTGATCTTTGTCTATCCTAAGGTTAAAAAATAACGTAACTGTGTATTCTGCCGGTATAAACGGGAGTTTCTGATCCTTGGCGCTGCTGACATTGTGACCTGGATAACTATTTGTTGTGGGCAGCCATGCTGTGCATTGTGGAATATTAAGCAGCATCTCTGGTCTCTGTGCACTGGATACCCAGGAGTACCACCTCTCAGTTATGACATCTGCAGACATTTGCCAAACATCTCCTGAGAACGGGGAGCAGAATCACTGTGGATTGAGAACCACTGCTCTCATGGGGGGAAACATTACATTTAAATAATTGGGGCCCTCCCCCCCATTCTTCCTAAGCATTAAAAACTCAAAGTCATAGCATAAACAAAAATTTCATCTTGAATTGTCCAAAAGTACTGCAATGTATAAACTCATTTGCGTTAAGATTCAGGTGGGCCCTTTTTTCAAGCCCAGAACTTTTCTCGATTTGCCTGAGAGAATGAACTGTCAGTACAAAACTGTAGGGATAGAGTCACAACTTGTTCTGGATCTTATTAATCCCTGAGCTGTATACATTTAAAGCTGCTTTCCGACATAAAAGTCCTCTGTAAGGCTGTGCTCCCTGAATTTCCTCTGACACTACAGAGTGACATTTAGATATTTGGTTGTAAGGAACTCCCATGTTCTTACTTAATCTTGTTATTGCTTTCACAGGCATTTTCCCTTCTTACCTGGGATGTTGTTTGCTACAAATTATTGTGTCATTGTTCTGCCAAAAGCATCACCCAAAAGGGATTTTCCTAGCAAACCACTATCACAGGGTAGACAAGATTATCATAATTTGAGAGTTGGCATCTTCAAGGCCTCAGGGGTGTTTGTGTTAAATTTTTGTTTTTTGACTGAAACCAGCATGAGGTACAGTTGAGAAATCCATGAGTAATTGGTATCCCCACAAAAAGTGTTAGCATGTGAGGGGTTCACGCCAACTTGGGAGTGTGAAGGTAGATTTAGAGCGAAAACTGGTGTATCAGTCTTAGACACATTTAGTAGCTTTAAATGCTGATGATGAAACAGTGCACTGAGTTATTCAAAAAATAGTTCAGAAAAAAGGTGTGTTCAAGGGAAAGAGAGAAAAAAAAGCAGCGGGGGGGGGGGGGGGTGGGAAACAAAACAGGCCAAGCAAGAAAGACAGTATCAGTCCAGGGATATCCCATTCAAAACACTGAAATAGTATAATCATCTCTTATGAGAAAATGAAATTCACTTTACAAGTTCAGGTGAACAAAACACAAGATAGTGAGTTATCCCTCACTCCACGGAGGAATTTGAGAACAAATTTTATTTTTTTAAGAATTTGACCCTGTGCCCAACAAAGAGATTCAAGTGCCTTTTTAAATTAAAAGGAAGAGAAAAGTGTAGGCTCCTGAGTGTTTGCTACATAAGACGACCATGGAAAATGGGGAAAAAAAGAACATTTCCCTGGTGAAAAATGATCTGCAAAGAACAAGGCTGGCTATGGTAAGATTAATGGAGGGTCTCAAAGAGCATGGGGAAAAGCTGCGGAAGATCCCCAAAGATGTGTCAGTGTTACTTGACAAGGTATCATGGAAGTCTGCAGTGCGTGATAGAACAGGAAAACAAGACACACACGCACACAAAATCCTCTTCTAAGACCTAATCACTCAACTACTGTACATATCATATCAATCCTCTTAACTATGTACGAGTCACTGCGCAGCAAAAGCCTCCAGACGTAGAAAATGAGATTATGCCTATTTGACAATGCTGAGAACAGAGCCGTATTGCCCAAGTGCCCCTACAACCTCTGCCACCTAGTAAAGACAAAATGATCCCCAGTAATGGCTCATGAGTCGTGCCTTAGTGGTTGTACAAACAGAACAGTTGTACCTTCTGGCGGATGCACGAGAACCATGCAGGCATGCCTGCGTGCACGTGGGTGTGAGTGCGTGTCTGGGGGTGGAGGGATGGCGGTGGTGAAGCAAACTTCTAACGCACGAGTTTAGATGGTGCCGTGAGCCCAGATTAGACTGAAGGCTTTCAGTGAGTTGCTAAGAAAACATGAAAGAATCATACTGATGCATAGAACTCGCAATTTCTCTCGACAGTAGCACTTTGCAGTTCTCCTTCTAAATGAGAAAGAAATAAAAAGAGCTGTTATTAGCTGGGAGAGATGATTATCAACTTCAGGCAATTCTAATACTGTACTGAAAAACAGTATCAGAAGAGGATGTTGCCAACAACTGAGACAAGCTCTTTCCCCCAGGGCGTGATGCCAGTGAAGTGGGAGTGGCAGTCCCCATTACCATGAAGTGTAGTGAGTCCTGCCAGTTCTTCCCAAGTCCAAATGCAGACAGTGAGAACATGACCTTGGTTGCTCCCTGTGTTATGCCATTTGCAAAAAAAAAAAAAAAAAAAAAAAAACCATTATATTACAGCAATAAAAGTGCTTACAGGGTGTTGGTGGATTTCTGCCAGAGATGCATAAATATCACTTTGGATGGCCTGGTCGGTATTCTTTAGCTTTATGAACTTGAACCTGGCTGTTCTTAGGGCAACTGAACTTCGAGACCAAACGCAGGGCTTCTAGGTATAAACGAGGTCTCCATCCAAACACTGCCAGTAACCAATGGGCTCAACACTGTTGGGGTGTGGAAAATGGAGGACACAGCTCATCGCAGAGTCAAGCTCCTGACACCTTCTTAATGGGGCTAAGGCTAGTGACAGCAAAGGAAAGCTGTTAGGGAAAGTGATCACAACCCTCTTCGTTATTAAGCGATGTCAAGTTCAGGGACACAATTTTCTTCTGTTTCGTTGTTCTAGAGATGGGTTATTACGGTTTCTCCTTTTAAAATTTCACATCTGGAGAGATTAACAAGAAGTCCTCTGAGGAGCTCTCTAACATTCAATCCAAGTTCCAGGACTGGACTGGCATTGCCCAAGGAACACTAAAAAAGGCAGTGTTTAGAGTGTTATTCCTCTAGCTTTAAGAGGAAAAGGAAGTATATGGAGTTTGGGAAAACAATACCAGGACATACTTTTATGCGTTTTGCATGACTACTTTAAATTGGTCTTCAGAAGAAATGGCAGGTGACACCTATGAGCACGCACGCAGCTGCCCTTCCTCCCAGTTGCTCCATGCAGGTCCAGCCCCGACTCCAGCTCGGCTCCCTCCACAGTGCTCACTGCACCTTGCGGCACATTTCAGTGTACTGTTGGTGTGGGGTCATTGTCGCTCTCCAGGGGGCGAAGCAAGGGGCCATTCTTGACCTCTTGGCGATGGTTCACAGAGTTGACCTCCCCTTTTTGTTGGCATTGTTCTCTTTTTCTTAGCTTTTGTGATGCCCCTCTCCTTGATTTTCTCTTATCGCTCTGAAATCTTCCTCCTCCTCTCACTCACTCTCTCATTCTCCCTTGTGCATACCTCAAAGAGCCATGTTACCTGAGAGCGCACCTTAGTTTTCTTCTCTCATTACTTTACACGTGTTCCTGGATGAAGCTCAGTCACACCCAGGGCTTCAACCACCAGTGCATGCAGATGACTCTGGTCTGTGCCTCCACCTCTCTCCATGTGAAGGTCCCGTGGGCACCTCCAGCGTGGCAGGTCCGCAGCCTGGCTCTCGCTCTGCATTTCCACACCTGCTGCTTGTCCAATGCTCATATCCCCTTGCGGGAACCTCAGCCACATCGGCCTTTTCCTCTTTGTTCCTCAGCTCCATCTTAGCACTGTCTCCAAGTGCTGGGGGCCTGACTTTAGAAGTGCTGGGGGCCTGACTTCTAGTGCCGCTGGGATTCATCCATTCCTTTTTATTCCTACTTGTTGCATCGATGACTGCAGTATATCCCTCTTAAGACTTCTAAGATATTTCTTCCTATTCCTCCCTCATTAAAAAGAAGTTCCAGAGAGATAAGATATAACCAGAGACATAATCTGAAGTGATTTCTAGTAAAAGTCAAAATATTTAAGCTTTATGTTCGATCTTAAGTTTATTTGAGTTCCGTCTTCTCTATGCCTTCCATTCTAGACATGTTGGAGACAGTGTTTAAATTCCCGTGCCCTGGAGAGCCTGAGTACTCCGTGAAGGCGCTTCCCATGACCTGTGGTTCTGTGACACTCCTCCCACGACCACCCAGCCTTTATCAGAAATGTTGTCCAACTGCTCTTCTTGTCCCTACTTTCCACTACCACCATTTTCTTCACAGTCCTGCTAGGGAGATTTTGATTTTGATTTTTTTAAAGACTTTATTTATTTGAGAGAGAGAGTGAGAGAGAGAGAGAGCCCAAGAGGGGGTAGGGTCAGAGGGAGAAGCAGACTCCCGGCTGAGCAGGGAGCCCGATGTGGGACTCGATCCCGGGACTCCGGGATCATGACCTGAGCTGAAGGCAGTCGCTTAACCAACTGAGCCACCCAGGTGCCCCATGCTAGGGAGATTTTTTAACTGCCTCTCTGATCATTATTGCATTCTCTTGATGGCAAGCCTTGGTGGATCTTGCTGCTTCTCAAGATGCATTCTGACTCCTTAGCTCAGTGCATGGGGGTCCTCCAGCCCAGTTTTCCATCCTTCTACCGCCTCCAACCACGTGAAGAACTTCTGTGTTTCTGTACTGTGTGAGTTCATCCTTCATGCCTGTGTTGTCAGCATGGTACACTCGCCCCTCCTGCTTTTTGTCCTTCTGATTTCTGCTGGTCCTTCGGCGTCATCTAAAATGTCACCACCCACGGACATTTCTATGTCATTATTTATCCACGGCATCTTTGCGTTTTTATGGCTTGATTGCAGGTTTCTGTCCCCATGTTACTACAAGCTCATTGGGTCTTAAGGAGCCACATTTTGTTAGACATTCTGTTGGAGTTTCTGAAACAGTAGATGCTCAATATATATTTTTCAAAGGAACCGGAAAGAAAAAGAGGGAAGGATGGCAAGAGGGAGGAAGGGAGAAATCCTGCCTCTCTGCCTCTCTTCTTTCCCAGTCCCACTGTCTTACCTGTGGCTAGAGGGCATGTCTGCCCTTGAAAGTGATTACCTAATTAATTTACAAAATGCTTTATTGAACACTTATCTTAAGCCAGGCATCATGCTGCCTGATGAAGATAAATAAGATCGTCTCTGCTCTGTGGAACCAATATGTGGTTCCAGTGTGGTCTTGGGTCAATTAATAAATTCCCCTGCCTCAGTTCCCTTGTTTCTAAACAGGAGATAATAACGATATGTTCCCAATGGGGTTGTCGTAAGAATTAGGCACACACTCTCCCTCTCACTCACTGCTTACAGCCTCTTATGGACGCGTCTTAGAACAAGTGTCCCCAAGTGACTGTCTTTCCCTCTCTGAATCAGTCTTTCATTCCAGACTTTGAGGCTATGCTAAGGAACTGGGGATGGTGTAGGGGGTTAAAGAAATCCACGTTCTCCCATTGCAGAAGCCATGCTTGCTCATCTGTATCCGAATCCCCCTCTGCTACTCACTCTAACTGTGAATGAGATTTGGGACAAGTTACTCAACATCTCTGTGTTTAAGTTTCCTTTTCTTCAAGATGGGGATAATAATAGCATATATCTCATGGGGTTTTTCAGAGAAATAAGTTGGTGCTTACATTAATATGAACAACAGGACAGGGTCATAGTAGGCACTTGATAAGAATGGATATTACTACCCATCCAACTGCCTCCAGACTTTTCACCTGATTTGCCACACCATTATTATTATTATTTTAATTATATATCCCCTTCCTTCTCTACATGAGAGCAGCCCTACCCCATGGCCTTTTCCTGGGTCTCTGTTTTCTGTGTTTAGTGTCACTGCTCTCTCAATTTACTGGTTTATTTCTCTAAATCTTGTTATGGGGGCTATATTGAAGACATGCTGTGAAGGGAATTAATTATTATTATTACCGTAACTCATCCAGTAGTTTCTAGATGAAACGTCTGTGATAGTCACTCTAGTTCTTCTACAGGGGGACTTCTGGATCAGTAGCCTCCTTTTCTAAGGCAAGGAGGGGGTGGGTCTCTGTGCCTTTGCTCAACCGGAGGTATGAGGGAAGATGCTAGAAGTGCTGTGTGTTCAGTGGTATAATAGGAAGAGTATAAGGCATGGCATTGGGGCAGAGAACAGACAGCAGCTTTGCATGCAGGGTCAGGGAGACTCCAAAGGGGAAGTGACCCTTGCCCCGGGCCTCCATTAGAGCCTACTGGAAAAGGGTTTACAGTGCTGATTGGTGTTGATAAAATTAAAGGAAAAGGAAAAACCAGAGGACTCCCAGTCAGCCTGAATCATCTGACTCAGGCCGGATGTAGATCACTTATGCCTCTGAAGAAATCTTGACAACTCGGGTCAAAGGTTCCCTGTTGATGACTCGAATGGGTGCGATACCAAAAAAAGATAATCCCGCTAGATCCATGGTTCCCAGGCTCTTAGAATGCAAGGATGCCTCTTTAATGCCTTTTCTTCTAGAATTTTCCATGTAACAGGAAATACACCTTTAGAATCAATCAATTAAATAAATGGTTAAGAACAAGAATTGCCATAAATTGCCATATAATCAATTATATGTGAATTTGCAATTTTCTCCAGTGAAAATTTGCATTTTGATAAGCATACATTTGAAAAATAGTAATACATACATGCACAAAGCCTATTACTTTCTTTTTCAATTTATATTGATTCTTGGAAATCTTGCAATAACTTCAAAGTTCCCTGGGGTCTCTTTCCTACACTTCAGGGTCCATTGATCTAGATTTTAATTAGAAAGTTTCCATCGAGGGATTTATTAAAGAAGTTTACAATCTATAAGAATTGTACGACTTTAGTATTATGAAATGTTTACTAATTTTATAGGCAGGTTACTTGTTTTACAATCCACAGAAAAACTATGACCAATTAACTGATAACTAGAATTAGAATGATAACCAATTTGATAAATTAGAATTATAGGCGTAATTTGCCCCCTTCTTAATAGCATGTCAGTGCTATTTTCCCCCACTAATGGTCGTGTTTCCATAACTCAGGAACAAATCATCTGAATTTTCTTGTCTCTTGCGACAAGGTCAGCACAGATGGTAGATGACACCTGAGGGGAATCGCTCTGCAGGTCAGTGCTGCCTGAGTGATCTGTTAAGTGTGGGGATGTACAAATCAAACGGGACATTTCCGGAATGTCTGAAAATCTGGGCCACACGTGGCCAAGGAGATATTTTTGAAAGCTGACTGCTGTATAAGCTGATCCAGCCAAAAACTCAAGGGCTGTGGGTGGGGTTGGAGGTGGGCAGAGAAACATTTTACAACTTACAGAAATCAACCACTCTCTGAGAAAAGTTACATCCGAGGTTTAACTGTGTCCATGGCTCCTGTGCCTTCTGCTCATATCTGCATCCCTCTGGTCTCCCAGGAGTTCAGTCGGATGCTCAGCCCAGTCAAACCCAACCCTGCAGAAGCAGGGCTGCCAAGAAATGAATCATTGTCGGGGCACCTGGGTGGCTCCCAGTCGGTTGAGCATCCAACTCTTGATTTCGGCTCAGGTCATGATCTCAGGGTCATGAGATGGAGCCCCGTGTTGGGCTCTGTGCAGAGTCTGCTTGAGATTCTCTCTCTCCCTCTGCCTCTCTCTCTCTCTCTCAAAAGGAAAAAAAAAAAAAGAAAAGAAAAGAAATGAATCATCGTCAGGGAATGTCTTGGCAAATGGGGTGAGAGGGCAGTGTAACAGTGTGGCTCTTGGCATTTCTTACCGGTGGAGGCTCACCAGTGGTGAAATGTAATGGAAAGAATATGTGTTCTGCTGTCATTGAGACCTGAGTTGGTAATCCACTTTTACAATTTATTAGCTTTGCCTTCTGGGGCTATTACAGAGTGTTTCTGGACCTCCACTTCCTCATCTCTAAAATAGAGCCATTGCCTCTTATAGGCTGGGGTGTGGGTTGAATGCAATCACGCGTACCAAGTGCCAGGAAGAGCCTTATGGAGCTGGATTAGAGCAGAAAAGGGTTGCAATTTCTTCTGAAGCTTCTCGAGTCATTTGCATGTTGTAGCGCAGCTTCCTTCTCTTTAAACCACGCGTGTATGCCTCCCTGGGTGGTGAAGGCTGCAAAGGAAAGGAATCGTCTACCAAGGGAGCACTGCATCTGTCTTACCCTCCTCAGGGGTGTAGCTGCTCTAAAATCACTCCTATCTGTCCGTACCCTCTTGGTGTAAAGCTGTGCTCTAGTCCTCAACGTGGGCCTCTCATCTTTCCTCAGTCTTCTCCTTTGAAATAGCGTCCACATTTTTTACACTGTCACCCAGCTTAGGCTGCGCAGTAGGGAATGTGAAGACATTAGCTCTGTTGACCGCTCAAGGGGACAGAGTGCATTAAAAGACTGGGAAGTCCAAAGGCCATGCATGCAGGTTACAGACAGCTCTCAACATGACGGTTAAGGCAAGGGTTCCTGGGCAAGACTGCTCGGGTTGGATCTCAACTCTCCCACCTGCTAGCTGCGTGGCCTTGTGCAAACATCTTAGGCAAACAGCTTAAGCTTCCTGCATCTCCACTCCTTCATCTTAAAAATGAGGAGCATAATTATGCTATCAACCTCCTAGGTTTTTCACAAGAATCAATATAATCATAGATATAAAGGGCTTGGCGCAAACCTCAATTCATGTAGGGCGTTAGAATTAGCAATGACACTAGTATGGTTTAAGAGTTGTCAGCTAAGAAACAGGACCAGGAGATAATGTAGCAGTAGCCAGGCAGTGGGGACGTGAAAGGGTCCCCGATCATTAGGATTAATATAAAGAGTCCAACTGCAAGCTGCCGCTGCTTTAAAAGTCTGGTGTCATGTGGGAAGTGACCTCCATGCTTTGGCAGCCCTAGGAAATTGATCCTAGGGAGTCATGGAGCAGAAAAAAACAAAACAAAACAAAAACAAAAACAAAAAACAAAACTCATAGACCAACTTAAAATGCTCACACGTTTTAATTAATCTGTTTTATTAATCTGTTTAAAACATGCAGCTAGATGTGAGGGGAAGGAGACATGGGGTAGGCTGACAGGATAACTAAAGTGTTTTACGTAGAATGCAGGGCATGTGACGTTCACGGGTTCCATCTCTCTCCCTCCTCAGTCTTTCCTGCAGATGTGGTGATTGGGGTGTGAACAAGGGGCCCCGGGTCACTGACAGAGGACTTGTTCTCTTGGAGAGACCGAGGGACAAATAAGCCTGGACAATGGCTGTAGATTGTCAAAGAGCCTGCTGGAGCCATGAGATTTATTAGTATTTCTTGGGTCGGACACTCTGGGGACAGAACGGGTTGTCACCAAAGAGTGGCTGAGTGAAGACCTTATGAATACCGAAAGCTCGTGCGTATTTTGTATATGTTGAATACGTAAGCTTCTTGTATATTTGGTGTGCGTGTTTCATCCATAGGTAGAAAGTCTTGACTTCTTAGCGCTCTGATGGCTTCTGTGTATTTAGTGCCTCAAGCATCTCAGGATCTCCATCCTTCCTCTCCTTCATCTCTAGGTTTAATGTCATTATTCTGTTCACTCATTGCTTGTGGGGATCACCCATCCCATTTATTTTCCTGTTCCTGTTACAGGAAGAGAATTATCAAACAATATGAACAGCAGTGGGTATGTGGAGCTTTCCTGCTGGGTTGCAGGCTTGAGGAAATATTTAAAATGCATGGTTTTCAGCCTTGACAAATGGCTTCTGAGCAGATTTGGGGGTCATTCAAAGAGGTCCTGAAATTGGAATTGTCTAAAGAGGGACCAGTCCAGTAGGCTGCATGCAGCCCAGCACATGACAAAATTGCTATGAAAGTTTGCCAAATTAATGCATGGGTTAACTTTGCAAGTGTGAGTGAATTATCCTAAATGGTGTTTCTATGGCAATTGGTAATTTGCAGTGTGGCTTCACATGAAATGCCCCCGTTAGTTTTCACAACAGCGCTGGGAGGCAGGTAGAACAGGATTTACGATGTCTGCTTGACAGATGGAGAGCTGAAGTCCTGAAATGTAACTGGCTTAAAGTTACACACAGCCAACCCCAGATGGAAGATTCTAGAATTCAGATTTTCTGATTCCTCATGTTCTTTGAGCCATGAGTCCTCCTCTTTCTCTCTACAACCCCAGCCAAGAGCAGAGGCTGTGTCAACCTCAACTGGACCAGTAGGATCTTGTGACTTCCAGCGTGTAAACCATGACCAATTAGCTGTGAAAGTTTAGCACAGTTATGGTACTCTGGTAAACATAAACAGCCTGCTCCTTGCATTACCCGTTTATTTGACTAATTTAAAAGTATATCTACCTGTTATATCCATTATCACTGGTCTATAAACATTTGTTGGAGCATGTGCAATGCTGAACTTTATCTCTTAAGAGTGACCTGTGTTTATACTGGTAAAGCACTGAAAAATAAGTTTATCCACTGGAAGGCTTTTGGAAACACAGTTTCACTTTTTGCAACTTGCTATTTGGAAGGTTCTGCAGAAATCTGAGACTTAGAACAATATTGCCAAATGGGTGCCAGCCATAAATAAGCCTTCCAGAATCCTCCACTGCTTAGATATTTTGGATAATAGAAGCACTTGGCTGCTCTCAGAGCCAGATTCACTCTGTGTAACCCCCAAGGGAATTCATTCATACAGGATGTAAACTGGCCATCAGGATGCCAGGAGGCCAGTGAGCTAAGTGATATTTGTTCATAACCCCCCCCACACACACACCCCCTAAGATAATGATGAAACGACTCCTAGAGAATGAGTTTGTGGTCCTCGTGCCTCAGAGAAGATACAAAATAAGACAAGGATGAGCGGGCATACCCAGGTATTTTCTGTCACTCGTAGGGCAATGCTCAAAGAGATTGACCCGTATCAGTACTGGAGCCGACTGGCATACAGATGACCCTCTCCAGCCCACCCTGGGTGGCCACTGCCTGCCTCCATTCAGACTGGCTTCTGTGGTGGATCCCAGCACTGCAGAGGACTTGTTTTCGCCTGAAGTCACCAGCTGGGGTCATTGAGTACAGTTGTGAGGAGGCTGCTCTGAATTTAGTTTGGATTTCTCTAATTTTAGTCGCATTAAAGAGCCCCAGGAAGGGATTTGTAATGAGTTACAACATCCTTTGATTTTTTGGCCAGTGAGTGTCACACAGCTGTGTGTATGTGTTTATACGTCGAACGTGGTGTGTGTGTGTGTGCGTGTGTGTGTGTGTGAGCACGTGCACACATGAAAGAAAGGGAGAGAGGAAGAGAGGCAAACGAACAGAGAGAAAGTAGTGGTGTCATTATCTGCCAGTTTGATTGCTTATAGAAGCCAAAACAGCTTCAGAGCTTTTTAATAAAATGAATGGTGAAATTTCAAGTAATGAAAAGAAAATAAGTATACATATATAGTGATTGGAGACATGCAGAATTTTTTTCTCTATGAAATTCAATGCCACTGAGAATATTCAACAAATCATGACGTATTAATAAACTAATGAGAACAATGGTGGAAAACTTTTTTCTCCAAAAAAATCTGTGCAATTTGGGATTGCACTGAACAATCTAGTTTTCAGATCTTTGATGATTTTCAAAAGCAGTGAAAAATCTTGTGTCTGGCAACATAAAATGGAACTAATCTTATGGTGGGACTAAGGAGATAAGATGATCTTGTTTTCATTTACGACACTGAACAAAGAAATATTAAGTAGAGTTCCTCTCTAAATGTTTTCCATCATCATGTATATTTGATTCATCAGATTATTTCTGCGTGTGCGTGTGCGTGCGCGTGCGCACAAATAGTAAGAGCCCATATCTCTATTGTTTTGTTCCAGTACTTCCTAAAAACATTTCTTTGATTTTCTTAATGACTCTATTTATAGTACACTTACAGCTAGCAATCCTAGCTTATGTACATCATTTATCCAAAGCACTGAAGAATAGCCCCAGTGCTTTTTACTATTTGCAGATTTCTTCCTTCAGGCTCTATACTAATTTTTTTTTTATTTTTCTCTCAATGAACATTTAAACTCTTCTTTCTTCTAGAGCGTTCTAAATACAATTTTATCACTTGAGCTCTATGAGGAACTTGAACAAAGCCAAATATATATATATGTATATATATATATATATACATATATATATATTCAAAAATCCAGGGGCGCCCGGGTGGCTCAGTCATTAAGCATCCACCTTCGGCTCAGGTCATGATCCCAGGGTCCTGGGATCGAGCCCCGCGTCGGGCTCCCTGCTCCGCGGGAAGCCTGCTTCTCCCTCTCCTGCTCCCCCTGCTTGTGTTCCCTCCCTCGCTGTGTCTCTCTCTGTCAAATAAAATCTTAAAAAAGAAAAAATCCAACTTTCGTTTTACAAAAATAATAGCCATTATTTACCAAGCACGAGGAACTCCACTAAACATTTTTCAAACATCTTTCTTATTAAACCTTACAGAATCCTTGTATAATAGGTGTTATTATCTTTATTTATATTGATAAGTAACTGAAGCATAGGGAGTTGAAGTAGTTTGCAGGAGAAGGCAGAGACAGTATATTACAGAGCAGAAATTCTAAAATGCTATCATATTATTTCATTTGGAAATACACATTTTTAAAAAGATTTTTATTTATTTATTTCAGAGAGCAAGAGAGAGCAAGAGAGCATGAGCAGGAGGGGCGGAGGGAAATGGAATGAAAATCGCAAGCAGACTGTCCTGAGTGCAAAGCCCAACACGGGGCTCCCTCCCAGGACCCTGAGATCATGATCTGAGCTGAAACCAAGAGTCGGCTGCTTATTGGACTGAGCTATCCAGGCATTCAGGAAATACACATTTTTAAATTTTTTTTTAAAGATTTTATTTATTTATTTGACAGAGAGAGACACAGCGAGAGAGGGAACACAAGCAGGCGGAGCGGGAGAGGGAGAAGCAGGCTTCCCGCGGAGCAGGGAGCCCGATGCGGGGCTCGACCCCAGGACCCTGGGATCACGACCTGAGCCGAAGGCAGACGCTCAACACCTGAGCCACCCAGGTGCCCAGAAATACACATTTTTTATTTAAACTATTTTTTAAGAGGAGGATGGTATAAATGGGAAGGACAGTTAATAAAAGTGTGTGTGCCCCTTTCACATAAATCTCCTTCAATATGTAATTGCTAATAAATAGATATTGTAACATAACATAGAATCTATTTGGAAATTGCTTCTTTTTGTAAGATTGTTATTCTTAGTCTTAAAGTCAACATACACCCTGTTTAATATTACTTCAGTACTTTTAAGACTTGAGAGTTACTATTTTTTTTTCTTTTTGGAAAGAGTGAAGTATAATGTGATAGTCTAGTTAGGATGCCTGTCCTGTCCATTGGGATGCATGGATTCAATTGGCCCTTGAGAATGAGTCAAAATTTCCTCTCGGACTAAGATGTTTCCTTATATTTCGGACATGGAAAAAG
Organism: Zalophus californianus; assembly: GCF_009762305.2. Taxonomy (NCBI): domain Eukaryota; kingdom Metazoa; phylum Chordata; class Mammalia; order Carnivora; family Otariidae; genus Zalophus; species Zalophus californianus. Next base: position 6,438,756 of record NC_045597.1, read on the forward strand.
TCGTAGGTGCAGTATCATTTTTCAAAGCCTTGAGCACAAGGAAAAAAGATGTGCTTATTATATCTTCTCTGTGTGGGAAACAAAGGAACGTAATTTGTGGACGACCTAGATATCCATATGACAATTGTTAAAGGAGGTAAGACTTTAAAGGAAGTCCCCTTCTTCTGTCAGGAAAACTGGGCAGCAGGAACCTAGGCTAGGACTTCTCCGTTTCCAGCTAAACCAAAAGATCTTCGGGTAGAGCTTTTCCTAAAACTATTGAAGGCAAATACTGACTTGTTATCATTTATTGGCAAGTTATTACCACACGAGCCGTGAACGTATTTCTGTTTTTCTTTGGCAGCTGTATTAATTGCCTTCTTTGATTATGAAATAATACTCTCTATGAGATCAAATTAGTGAGCAGAGATCAGATTCGGCAGCCCGAGTTCCTTAGCAATTTGTTTGTCAGCCCTTACAGAGGCATCTCGAAACTACTGCAGATTGCTTGGTTGATTTTAATGCTTTTCCTTTAATTGAAGAAGAATCCTTAAATAAGTATTTGGGCTTTTATTTTTATTTTTTTCCCCAATCTGATGGACTCGGCGGTACTTGAGCCATGTAGTGGGAAATTGTCACTTTTGCCAAGATGTGTGTATCGAATGATACTTCCTCTCTTCAGTGCTGAACGCAACTTGTATTGTCTGCCAGACCCTCTGTGCCTCAATGCAGAGAACTTGGCAATGTGAGTAAGCTAGTCCGAGTAGACACACTGCAGGCAGTGAATGAGGACCACAAGCAATAAACATTAACAAGGATTCGTGAAAAGTTGACTTTCAAACACAGGCTACAGACTTCCCTTTTTCCAAGTAAGAACATTATCACTGATGAAATTGGAACATCTCCATTTGACCCTTTAATTCTTAACTCCAGATGTAGTATATACTCTCCATACCTAATATTTCATCTGTAAGAAGAGTGACAGTGTGTGTCTTCTAGCATCTTTCTAAACCTATATATTCTATTTCTTAAAGCCGTCAGGGTTTTGTTCTTTTTCCAATTGGGACAACAGCCATTGTAGTGGGTATTTATTAAATTAAAAAGGGAGTTAAAACAAATGATCCAGTATTTTCTTCCCTTCTAGTATTAAAATTCCAGACAATCTTCAGTCTGCTGAGGCTTCCTCCACTAGTTAACCTTCTAAGAGATTCATGGCGTGATTTACAAACCTCTCGAATGCCAAGGCACCTGATTCATCTTCGCTCTCTAGTGCTCCATGCTCAGCTATATGTACTCGCCCCGTTTCAGCTATTCTAAGGCTTTCTGTTGACCTGAGGTCTGGTCCTTCTGCCATCCCCACCTCTCATATAGCTTAACTGATCAGGAGTGATGTAGATTTGTTTAATTTTTGTTGTGTTTATAAGGAGTGCTTGGTCAGAAGTTCTGGCTCCCTCAGAATTTTCACTGGTCCATGCAAGCCACCCAAATACACGTGTGATTTGGGGAAAAACACGGAGTTTACTAAGGTAATGCATTTCAAGGGAAGCCGCTGAAGCTGTCACTCTCCTCTTCCCAACCCAAGTGCACTTTTGCCCCTAAGTTCCTTCCAAATAGAAATTTGGCAGGCAACGCTAAGTTGGACCGTCTCTGTCCTACTGCACATTGTACCATGTCGCCATGCTGGCCTGCGCTGGATCTTTACTTACCAAGTACTTCATAAATTGTCACCTTTCCCATCTATTTGCTGCAGCCAGACTCTTGTCCCAGTGATTTTGTGCCTCTAATGAGACACATCCAATCAGTATCCTTAACCAAGCACTGCCTTGGCTGGCTGTTTGGAATTGTGTTTTTGTTTTGTTTTGTTTTGTTCTCAGAAATGAGAAGCTTGTTAAAGAATACCATTAGCATTTTATCTGGAGGAAAACTGGAATAGATCAGATCACACTATTGTTTTTGCCTGGCTCTTTGGAAAGGTCTCGATGAAGTTTTCGTAGAGACACCAATGTATGGAGGAGAAGCTAGCCTCATGCAAGGCTGGAAACGGTGTTATGGATCCCAGGAAGCTTGCTCCTCCCTGCCTCATAAAGCATTTCTAGCTAACTACCTGAACTGTCATTTTAAAAGATCTCTGCCTTTGTTTGTAAACAAACAAACAAACAAAAAACAGTTCTTAAGATGTTGTCCGTCACACACATCTTAGTGTGAATTTCCTAAGAGAGTCATATCATTGAAGAAGCCAGCACCCCAAAGAGACATGCATTTCTCATTGTCAGTGGACATTGCAGGAGAAAACTGGGATTGATCCACGTCGTAGATACCCTGAAAAGGTAGCAAAAGATTTCAGGTTGACCCTCCCGTGGTAGGAACTGAGGAAGAGCTGAAAGCGGTAACAAGAGACAGCTTTCATTTTAAGAAAATGTGCATTTATGAGGCCCCCACAGGACTTCCAGCAGAAGACACATCTGGACTTCAAGAAGAAAGAGCCAGCATTGGACACATGCCAAGCAGACATTTTTGGCAGCAATGGATGTTAAAGAAGTAGAGACAGAGGACATCCTACCTTTGCCCAGGAAATGAAGAACTTTGTCTGTTTCTCTCTCCCTCCTTCCCACTTCATGCTGGAAGAGCAAGAACAGTTAGAGGTAGGAAACAAGGCCCAGTTCCTGCTGTCAAACCCTGTAAGTCCTATAGATTTTATTCTTACTTGTTCGGGGAAAGGGGAGAAACGTGCTTTGAGTCAAATGGAAGACCATACAATAAAAGAAAAAGACCATGTCCTAAATACTCAAATGATGCTATTCAAATAACTCAAAGTGGCTAAAAGTATGTCTTTTGGCCCAATAAGCATTAAGGGAGATACCTACTCTGGGAAAAAGATGTTAAGTATGGCACAGAAGGGGACATTCACCAGAAAAATGAAATCCTTTCGTTGTGTCAAACGTAGACCTCTTTCATATTGCCATTGGACTACCTTTGGTCTTACTGAGCATTGACCCGGCTCATCTTGAGGGCTGCAGTGGACAAAGTAGGTCTGTGAATCACATTTTTGACATGAATTGTCAACTCTTTGTAACTTACGTTTGTTCTGCAACATACAGCACTGTAGCAGTCCCAGCACGTCCATATTGAGTTGGCCACGGTTTTAAAATCTATCCAGAATGATTTAATTTATACAAAAATGAAAACGACAAAGGCTAGCCTCAGGTTGGTTTATCTTCAGATGTGATCTGAGATCTTGAGAGAATGAAAAGTGGAGCTGCTTACGCGGGCACGGGGGGGCTGGGCAGAGGGGAGAGACAGCAATGGCTTGCAAGCTTAGCACATAGAATAAGGACCAAAGGCTAGTTGAGCTAGCCTAGTGCTCAACTGTATTAAAATTAGCAACCTGTATTAAAATCTATGTTTTGTTGGTCAGTGGCCAGTAGACAGAAGAGCTTGCTAACCTTTCTTGACTCAACTCGTTTGTTCAGGTTCCATATCAAAGAAGGATTTAATAATTGAATAGCCCATCCTTGGTTAATTATATATTTGCTATATATAAACATTAGTCATATATTAATGGTTCTGGATCTCCCATTGAGACACACTGCAGTCAATATAGTTAAACAGGACGTTTAAAGGGTGGCTAATAAGCATTGATATTAAGTGAAAGAACATGATTTAGCGTTAAAATTATTGTAGATTTAATTCCATTAATTTAAATTGATACTGTATACCATATTCTATGCTAAAAGGAATAGGTGATTCAAATTCAATTTTGTCTAGAAGTTTTAATTTGTAACTGATTTCCCATAGTAATAGTACAATTTTTTACAAGCAGAGAACCACTAGACAATATAAATATGTCGAAATTTATTGGTCTAATTAGTTGCATTTCCAAAATCCATTTAATATTCAATATTAAAAAAAATCTGTGATCCTCTAAGAAAGAAGTATCATCACCTACCGTGAAATTAAGCAGAGCTTACAAAATTATCTGGTTTTGTAGTTTATGTTTTAATATGCATAATGAATATTAGGTATTAAACAGATTTGCGTATCAGTGATTTTTAGAGCCCACGTCTTGCAACTTAAGAAACAAACATTATAGTTTTCATGGCATATGTCTAAACTTATTGTGTTTAGATCTCATCATGATGAAGTACTTTGGATCATTAAACTCTTCATAGGCCCCACTGTCTACATCTGAGATGAATGCATGCCATTTGACTGGAGTGTATTATTCCATGTTCTCCACAGGGCTGAATGGAAAGTCACTTTGACCTGCTGCACATTTTTACTTAAGAACTGCTTTTAACAATAAGCCACTAGTGTACTTGTTTCTGGACTGACTTGAGTTTTTGGCACAATATGAAAAGCATTTGGAAAGTATAAGTAAAAGCCTTCCATTTCAGAAGAAATAATGGCCCCATTTGCCATGGAAACCAGAGGACTTTATGAAAATGCACTCAACTGTTTTCTGTACTGAGCCTAAAATTATTCTAAAAATAAGTTGTATTCCTGGCATCTGCTAGCCAATGCACAAAGATCTCATCTCATAAGGTTTTCCCCTTCAGAGAAAAATGCCATGCCATCGGAATATTTCATTTTTCCTATTGTTCAGAAGGTATAGGGAGATATATGTGTTACACACACAGTAGGCACTCAGTAATGAGTTTTTAATTAAACTAAATGTCTTTTGAAAGGCATCACATAATAATATGAGTACGGCCCCTGAACACAGAGGATAATTACAGAGACCAAATACAGGATTTTTCTTCTAAGTTAGAATGGGTCATATTCAAAGTATCTTTTTTCTTTCTATGGGTTATTTTTATGTATATCATGGGAAACGAATGAAATAGGTTGCTAAATGATCACGAACATTTTGGCAGACAAATACGAGTGAATAGAAACAAAGGATCTTCCTCTCTGACCAGAAGTCCCATGTTACAGATCCTGTCATTGAATCTGAATGCTTTAGTCCTATAGGTGGGGAGACCGGGAGCAAAGGGGTAAAGCCATGCCCTGCTAACTTCGTTTCCCAGAACCTTTGCAAGGGGATCTATTGCTTCACGAAAGTCTATAGAGGCCTCAGGCCAGGAGGCAATAGGCCGTTTGTCACCCGGAAGGCCAAGCTGACGGGCCGAAAGCATGAAGGAGCAGAGTAAATAAAACCCTCCAAATGGGATGTGCCAAAGGAGGCGAAGGAAGTCCACATAGGCAAGATTCACGTCTGCACCCACACATCCTCACCAGCCTAAGAACATAGTCATTAAGTCACAGAATCACACTGGACAGATTAGGACATTGAGGAACAGAAATATTCATTAATTTAGTTTTCACCCAATAAATAATGTATTGAGTGCCTGTATGTTCCAGGAACCACACTAGCCGCAAGGAAGAGAGCAGTGACTGATCGCAACCCTCAAGTATTTATTGTTCTGCGGTGGCAAAAGTGCCTAAGAACTCACAGATATTATGACAAGGAAGAGAGAAAATCACTTCCTTAAACCTGCTGGAGAGGGGACCAAAGGATTTACAGGGCAAGATGGTTATAAAAACTTGGTTCGTTGGCTCAATAACTCAGGGGGCCATAAATAATAATTTATTATCCACCTTAGGATGTTGTGAGAGTGAATCCAGGGTCCCAGGTGTGAACTGGGGTTTCTTGGTGGATCGGGACATGTAATTAATCTCTACATATACCTGAGGTCTATTTTGGGGACTAACTAAACAGTCTCTTTTCTGTATAATTTACCATCATTTAATTGGTAGGGATTCTTAAAGGCCTTTATTTCACGATTTGGCGGTGGATGAGTTTCTAAAGTAGCATGGAGTTAAGAGCTTGGTGTTGAAACCTGCTGACCCAACCACAGACGCTCAAAACAGAGGGTCAGCCTGGCACACAAGCCGTGTTTCAGGACTGGGAATGCCTTAGTTAACATCTTTATGAAGACCTAGATGAAGTTATGATGGGCCTGCTTGTCACACGTGCACAGAACCCAGTGTTGGGAGGCCTAATGAATAGTCTGGCTCCAAGAAGTTCTTAACAAGCTAGAACCACAGGACAATTTTTTTAAAGGAAGGTACGTTACAGGGGTGGAGGTGAGATAGTGCACTTCAATGTAAACAAACAAAATCTGCATACATCTGACAAGGAGGAAGTGGTTTAGCAGTAGTATTTGTCAAAGAGGCGATACAAAGATGTATCTAACTAGATACATCTATGTATCTAATGCTAACTCTAGTGTGATAATATAAAACTTTGGCAGAGACTTTATGGAAGGGATTCATGCCTTCGCTGGAGAGTTGGGCAAGAACATACCTTCCAATTCTGCGAGTCTGTATTCTGGAAGTGTGAGGCAGAGACCGTATCTCCTTCACATCCGTCCCCTAGCTGTAGAGGGTACCTCAAACGTACTTGCTGAATGAATCAGTGGGTGCATTATGAACCAGGAGAGCTCCGATGAGGGAGTTGACAGATTTTGTGCAAGCCTGCATCACATTTCGCCAGCGTCCACCTCCCTTCTTCCCTGAGATGTTCCTATTCAATCTCCCCCCTGCCGTGGTCTGTTCTCATTGCCTTCCTTTATAAATACAGTCAGAGGATTGAATATCAGCCCCTGGAACCAAGAAGGCCTAATAATCTTGTGAAGGCAGTTCTCATAAATCGGTAGCAAAATATTTTTTTTCTTTCTGTGTCAAAGCATTATTTACATAAGAGTTATCGAGCACATCTAGAAGATAATCAGCAACCTCCCCCCTCCTAGCTAGTGAACGGACTGGTCTGAACAAGGTTCTCCTGAGCTAGCTTGTTTTCCACACCCAGATTGCCTCCTGGGTCTCCTACAGGCAGAATGTTGCTGGCAGACACAGGCTGTGTGTTTGCACGCTGTTTCTGCATATCCACCAGAGGCAACACGGCCTGTGCTTTCTCACCTGTCCCATAGCCTCGTGAACTTGAGCGTCCCTGTTTTATCTCCTTCCGCCCGTCTTAAATCCTCTTTCAATTAGTCAGTTGGATGAGGAAAACGCGGATTACTGGGGTTGGAATTACCCTGACTGCCCAGTTCCTCTGCTTAAATCCACAGGTTAATTACAGATGGGTCATTGCATCTCATGCCGTGCCCGGCTGGATGGGGCGGGGGGGGGGGGGGGGGGGGGGGGGGGGGGGGGGGGGGAGGGGGGGCTTTGTCTTGTCTTTCTCATGGTTATTTAAAGACAGGCCTATAAAAAGGCCTCAAAGCCTGTTTATCAAAGTGGTTTAAAACTCTTAGGCACGCATCTGTTAAAAACTGAAACTGTATTTAATCTTTAGACTATAAACGATAGGTAATTATAATCTATAGATCATTTAGTCTCTACATTAGGTTTTCTCCTTCTGGAGATAGAACTCCTGTTACAGGTATTTTTAATGAAATAAATTATATAGTTTAAACTATTTCTCAATCACTTCTGCCAAGCGGTCCTCTTGTGCCTAAGATTTCCATTATTTAATGTGAACTGGATTTTTTAAAAAAGATTTTTAGGTAGCCATTTTTTTTGAAAAAATGATACAATTTCATTACTATAGAGATAACTCTATTTTAAAAGCCTCACATTTTAAAAATAATTTCAAATACTTCAAAGTTTACCACTATGGTAAATATGTACGTACTATTGTTGTTAGATGTTGCGGGCTGCTTTCTGTCCAGTTTGGCCAGAGACGCCCCATTCATTTGACAACAGGCTATTTAGATATTTCATTTATGAAACTGAGCTCTGGAGTATGTCATTCTTGCTTATGAATGAAGACTCTTCTCACCATTTGCTGGAATAAAAAATTTGGATACAGGCTTTGGCAAACTAATAAACTTGCTTACTCCCGAAATAATGTTTTTTTGTTCACCAACAAGTAAACTTACTGGACGTGGATGACGTGCTCATAAAGGGAAATTTAACAAGACGCTGATCATTTCTAAGCATGATTGATTTATGGAGCTTGGATTGGCATACCGGCGCTTCTCCTTTTAAGCCGGTAGGACCAATGTCCCCCAGGTACGAGTCATTTGCATTTGTAACCTGGGTAAACTAAGTGTCCTCCAGAAGTTAAAGTAGATGCAGGCATTTTATTGGGTTGTAGATGCGATGTATGTTTGCAGTGTCTAAGCGACCACCAGGTGGGGAGATGGTAAAAGGTATGCAGTAGGTACTCAGAATTAATTACATGTGTAGTATGCAGTAGTTACTCAACAATTAATTACAAAAATCGTTTAATATGTCATAATTTACTATTCTGATAAATCTCACTTTTTTTACCACTCTCCCTTGAAAGATACAGCAAAGATAAATGCATGAGTAGAATGTTTTCTGTCTTCAGAAGAAACAGAAACTCTTATTTAACACAATTCAATAGGCAGTAGCCAACGAAGCCACACATTATAAACATTTAGATTTAAATTCACTGAGGGTTTAAAGCAAAGAACCTGGCGCTAATTTCTTTCTTTTTTTTTTTTTTTTTGGAGATTAGAGAACTTTCTGATACTTGAAAACATGTATCAGATGGTCCAGTGTGAGACTTTGGGCAAATTACTTAATCTCTCTGTGAGTTACTCCCTCATCTCAAAATGGGGCAACAGAGAAGACCTAATGCCATCAAGTTATGGTGAAGATTAAGTGAGTTAACGTACATGAAGTTTCTTGAACAGTGGCCAATATATATATGTGTTTCTATTATCAATATTAAGATTTGTTAAAATATGGAGTTCTCAAGTGTTCTCTGTTCCCACTCCCTCTACCAGAGCAGCATGGATAACAGTTCTAGAGAGTAATCTGGACTGTGAGAGAGTAATTGTAGAATTTTACTGAATAATATCCTGGTAGATGAGACCTCAACTATGCCATCAAGAATTTAATTTTCTAAATTCCAAGATGTTATGGCTTAAGTCATCACCCTTGAGGTGTCAAAACCTACATCAGTAACTTGATGGTCCTCTTCCTAAATGTATTCTTTACTTCACTGAATTAATACTGTGATACATATTTCAATGGACAAAGTTTTTTTATAAACAGCAAGCATTTTATCGCAATATTCCAAGACTGGTATGACTTGGAGGCGCTCTTTGCTCCTACACAAAATGGCCAATGATGCTGTGATTTTAGAATCACTGTCTTCTCTTCCTCCTCCTTCCCCTGCCCCCCCCTTCTTCTCCCTCTCCAACTTTTTCTTCTCTCATTAGGACTATTACTGTCTAATGTGGTCTCAGAGTGGCATTGTATGTCCATACTCTTCCCCCAGTACGTACTAGAGAATTGAAGAAGTGCTCACATGACAGGAGCTGGTTAACTGTTAAAGTAAGCAGTGTCAGTTTTATCCACAATTCCCAGTCAACACCCCCTTCGGGAGGACGTGAAGGGAACTCCATTTTTCCACTTAGAAGACGATGCACAGTGACTGTTACTTCTCCCAGTTGCCACTTGCCAGTTCTCTTAGGAAGACTTAGAAGTTCATGGCTCTGTCTTGGATGGGAGACTTTTGTGAATATGCTCATTGCTAGATATGTGGAGGAGAGAGCTTGTGGACATTGGTTATTTTTTTTAATGCAAGTGAAAAATAAAAACAGTTCGCAAAATATGGGATCATCAAAAAATTGGAAACTAGTATTGTCTCTTTACACCAGCAAAAATTATGCTTGCCATGGATAGTCTGTTCCAATGAAAGCTTTTTTATTTTATAAAGACATTGCTGAAGGTTCTGCCAAAATTTCCCGGGTGTTAAGCTTTAGGCAGTACAGTGGAACAGTTAAATGGGAGGAAAAAAAAGACCCAAAACTCTGTAGCGCTACATCACAAGTAGGTGGACTAGGGCCCCAGAAGGGCAACCAAGAGTGAGGAGAAGATTAAGAAGAAAATCTAGTGTTTTTTTTTTTTTTTTTAATCTGAGTTGTGCACCATCATGAAATGAAAAGGCTGTTGCCCAGAGACTTCTTTTAAAAAGAGCTTCTAAAATCCAAGCTTAAGTTAGTAGTTTGTTTTGTCAACTGCTAGCTTTAACAATGGTACTCAGCCACAAGATGTTCCACTAAATGGTTCTTTTGCATGAATAAAATGGGGACATAATCAGCCATTCTTACCTCAGTGGGGCTTCTCAAAGGGGTGTTGGGTATAATTATTTTGTAACTTCTGATCGCAAGTCACTGGAACCTCGAATCTGGGTTTGAAAGATGAACCTGAACTATTTCAACCCACACAGTCAATAAGTGGGAAGGGATGTGGTTTCAATGTACAAGGAAACAAAGTTTAGACTTGAGCCCAAGACTCCCTAAGGTTTGACAGTTTGGGGGTTGGCTAGAGCAAATGCAAAGAGGCATAAGTTGAAATGAGTCAGAACAGGTAAATGTTGGCTTAGCCCCTGGAGGGCTGAGTCAAAGAGGAAACAGTTGCTTAGCATAAAACTGTTCAATTTCCAGACCCTAATCTCCTTTCAAACCATTGATAGTGGTGATTTGAAACTAGGAAACCTTTAGGCTATGAAAAAAACCAATTTCTAAAGGTCTTATAAAGGCAGGTAACATAAATGTTGGCATTAGAAAATAATTTGGGGGGAGTATTTTCTGCCTGAAATAGCAAAAACAATTTAGCTGTTGAAATTCTTCTCCCTCACTTGAAATTTAAGCTACGTGAACCCTAAATTGTCCTCATTAAAGTCTGTCACTAACTTTGAAATCTCAACTTGGCATAAAGTGACAGTCAATATTTCACCCGGTCATAAATGATCCCATTATTCCTGAGGTGTTTCTCATGAGAAACAAGAAGAGCTAAGGCAATAAAGTGATCTGCATGATTTTTGGTAAGTCCATTATGCAACTTAAAGGAAAATTTACATCATTTATTATTTTTTATTAAATTGGGAAAGAAAGTGAAAGTTCTTTTCTAGGTGCAGAAGGGGGATTCTAGGACCTCTGTAATTGGCAGAGGAGGCAGCATCAGACAGGCATGATGGGAGAGGGAGGCTCACGGTTGTAAAAATATTGAAGTTGCACCAAGTTGTACACACATCAGCAGCCCGTGTCCCTCTCGCCCTGAGGCCTGATAGAGTGCTTATGCACAGTACTAGCTTACTTACCTTGGACTATCGTCCTCAGCTTTTTGAGTGATAAAGATGTATTGGATATCTCCACGTTCAAGGTCCTTTGAGAAACATAAAGGAAACTAGACCACGTGACATTACTCAGGTGGGGTGCAGTTAGGTGAGGGGAGAAGACATATGTACATGAATAATAACCCTAAACAATATAGCCTGCTCTTGTTCAGACTGTAAGGACAGTAAGTACTATCAGGGCTGGGGAAGGTAACTCCCACTTAGCCAGGTAAGACAGGGCCTGGGACACTTTTTTTTTTTTTAACCTGGAGATAAAGAGCCCTCACATTCTGGGCTGGGTTTCTGGACTCCTAAGGGAATACCTTTCTCTGTTCTGTACTCCTTTGTTCTGCTTAAGCTCTTGCATCAGTGACCCCCAGGCATGTCCCCTGCTTGCTGTGTCTCAGACCCCACAGGGAGAGGGGAGGGGTCTTTCTACTGCAGCGGGCTGTGGGAGGTGTGGTCAGCTTGGAATGGATCCGCTGGCTGGGGGCGGGGAGTAACACCGTGTAGGGAGCAGGCTCTGTGTGCTCTCTTTCCTCAGCTCTAAGTAAATGCTGGACCCCCTGAATGAACCTGGTACAGATGTCTGTTCTCAGTGACCTCAAATCCTGGTGTCTTACCTGTGTGGTTTTTACTTGCCTTTTAACCTCGAGGGCATCATGTTACATTCTGTCTTGGCACAGCGGGACCACCCCGTGAGCGGTGGAGCAATTAGAGTCAAGTAGTTGAAGGGATAGCTTTCAGTATTGATGGTCTAGAGAGATTCACCAAGGAAGCAGGCTTTGAGACAGACATTGAGAATGGGTTGGATTTCAGTAAAGAGTCAGAGGCCCCTCCAGTGACGTGTTTGGCATATAGAAATGTATAGAGAGTAGAAATCAAAGGGTGTGCTCACAGAGGTTGGAGTAGAGAGTTTATGTAGTAAAACAGTAAGTCGAAAGGCTGGAAAAGTAGATCAGAGCAGAGATCATGACAGTGGAGCCAGCTTGAAATCCGTCCGTCCATCAGTAGATTACAACTGTAAATTACAATAAAGAGAATAGAAGCGTAGATGTTCATTACCACCTAAGGATTTCATGCGGCATGCATGTGGAGATGTGGGGATGGAGAACGCTCTCCAGGAAAGATGTTGATGCACTCTAGTGACACTGACAATATTTAACCATCCGTACAGCATGGGCCCTGACCCATCAGAGTGGGGGTAATCAGAAGAGTGATAGTCCTGCCACAGGTCTCAGTAAGGCAGTGGGAGTACACTTAGGTCTTTTGCACTGCACAACGATGCAATCAGCATGCTTCTTAGAAAAACCTGATAAACCATGGTGTAAGAATGGAAATGAAAAAGGCATGCACTCCAGTTTGCCTGATTTTTGCAACCATGATGTGTTCCGAGACTCAATTAGAGTTGTAGCAGCTGGAATATAAATGAAGGGAGACACGTGAATAGATTTGGAAGATGCATTCGTGTTAGATAAGGAGACAAAGTTCTTTCTGAGGATTGGAGTTGACTTACACAGAAAACCCATGATACCCCTAAGGGAAATAGCAGTTGGGTTTTAGATATGTTCAGGTAAAGGAAAGAAGAGTTGAGATATAATGTTAGAACTAGATTTGAATCTTGGTTCAGCCTCGATCTAATGGTCCTCCTTGGACATGTGACTGGACCAATGTGATTTTTTCATCTGTAGGATGGAAGTACAATAGTACGTCTCCCATAGAGCTGTGACGTTGTATTAAGAGCTCTCCAGAGAAACATAATCAATAGTGTGTGTGTGTGTATCTCCATCTATGTCTATCTATCTATCTTTCTATCATCACATAACACTATGGGGAAGAGAATGAGAGAGAGATTTATTTTAATGATTTGATTCATGTGATTATTGAGGCTGACAAATCCCAAGTTCTGCGGTATTAAGCTGGAGACCCAAGAGAGTCTATATGTAGTTAACGTCTGAGTCCAAAGGCCCAAGAACCAAGAGGGCAGATGATGTAAGTTCTGATCCAAAAGTCATCAAGCTTAAGACCCAAGAGTCAACTTTTCAGCTCAAATCTGAAGGTAGGGAAAAAAAAAACAAAACCAACAACAGGAAAACAAAAAACCCCCACGATGTTCCAGCCTAAAGCAGCCAGGCAGGAGGAAATCCCTTTTTAGCTGGGGAAGCTCAGCTTTTCTGTTCAATTCAGTCTTCAACTGATTGGATGAGGCCCACTCACCCTGGGGAGGGCAAGCTGCCTCACTCAGTCTAGTATTTCAAATGTAAAGCTCATCCAGAAACATCCACACAGACATACCTAGAATAATATTAGACACACATCTGAGCACCCCATAGAACAGTCAAGTTGACTCCACCTAAAATTACACACAGAGTAATTAATCACAGAGGCCAAATAATCTGAAAAGGCTCAGTGAACCATGCTGTATACGCAGTTTGCTACATCTAGCAGATGCTCAGGAGAAGTCTTTAATTGAGGTTGGTAATGATTACGGCAGCTGCAAGACAAAGATCCTGCAATATCTAGTGGTAGATTTAAAGTTTGAGAGTGAAGCATTTGGAGTCATTTCATCACATGGAGTTGTTAGGTTCATAAAATTAAAATAATGATACTTTTAAAAATGAGTGTAAAATCATTTTGCTGAATAAGAAGAGGAAGTGCAGAGTGAAAAAGTGAATGGATCTTTATTGAGGTTTCTAGAGTCAGGGGAAGGTCAGCAGTGCTGTAAAAGAATGCAGGATGAAGAAGGGGCCCATATTTGGAAATTAGTTATCACTGGTGACCTTTGAGAGTTCAATTTCAACTGACTTATAGAGTGATTTTGAAATGCTGCCAAGATCAAGAGGCAGTCAAATATCAGGTGTATTCCCACTAATCTCCATTCTTAGTGGAGAGATTTACAATGGGTATTGTATTAATTTCCGCAGGCAGGGAGGCTTACCCAGTCTAGAGGCCAGAGAGCCAGGATGAAGGTATGGGTAGGGTTGGTGCATTCTGGGCGCTCTGAGGGGAAGCCATTCCAAGCCCTTCCCCGAGCAGCTGCTGCTCATTTGCTTCCCTAGAGAGGTGGTGCTTCCTGTGTCCTCCCATCACCCTCCTTCAGTAACTGGGGTTTTTTCTTTAAGGACGCCAGTCATGCTGGGTTAGGGGCCTGTCCTGCTACCTACCACCTGTACTACCTCATCTTAACTGCTTGTGTGTATTACTACTCTGTTTCCAAAAGGCCGTGGAACACGTTGAAGACACATGCCATAAATACTGTGAAAATTCTGGAAAGGTCTTAATAATGTTGTCCATTTTCACTTCAAAATGTTCTTAAATTCGTTTCGGGTTACAGAATTCCAGTATGAACAGAATTTCTGCATTTCAGGAGGAGACGTTTCTGGCTCACAGTGGAGATTCTGTGTCTCTTCCTTTATTGTTGAGTTCTGCTGACTGATTTGCTAATTTCTGTGATGCAGGTGTGTATGCCTTTAGCAGGCGGACCTAAGCCTTTTTCTGCTCACAGGGTTACATTTGTAAAAAGTCTCTAACGAATGAAGAAGGGAACTGTAGTCATACTGATAGGTGTTTAATTCTTTATGAAAAATTTTATGTAAACATAAGGAAGCGTGATATGATAAACCCGGTACCTATTTTGAACAAGTGTTAGTTTGGGGCAGATTTTCAAGTAATTTATAGGAATGTGACCCATGGAATAGTAATAAGTGACAATCCTCCTCTTCCATACTTCCATACTTCTTTAGAAGTGAAATTACCAAATGTAAGCAAAGCTTCCTATCAGTCCTGGAAGGCTGAAATGACTGTTGGGAGCTGTGCACTTAGCAACATCCCTCTCCCCAGTGAAGTCCCAAAATTACTAGGATGGGCCTTGATGTCACTTAATGAGAACAAATTAACCTACAGTTCCTACGTGGACAATCAACTCGTAAACATCATCTAGAGAAAAGTGTGGGCCTGACTCCTTCTTTTTCTTACCTTGATAGACCTCCTTTTATAACATTTCCCTCACTCAGGCCCTCGATGAGTATATGTTATGGCTTGGTTTTATTTATGTATAATTATTCAGAGTGGGGAATGAGGGAGGAAGAACCGACAGAGTTATGTCTTCAAGTGCCCCATGCTCCCTAAGGAGACTCCATTCCTGACTAAGGACTTCTTTATTGTCACCTCCTGTAGAACTTCAGCGTACTTCTTCCCCTAAGGGTTTATGGCAGCCTGACCTCTCCCTTGCAGGTCACAGAATCAGACGTTTGAGAGAGGAACTGAGCTTCAGAAGTAATACGTGCTTGGCAGATAAAACAAACGTAGTCACTGTGAAACTCGTATCTGGGCAAATAGAGATGCTTCAGCAAAATGCAAGCTATTCTTGTTGTTATTCAATAATTGGAAAATAAAAGAAATATAAAGAGGACAGACATTCTAAAAGAACATTTAAACCAATATGCAAGAACTTCTGGCGTAAGTTTCTGTGGTTTCACGTGAAACTCAATTCAGGAATTCAATTTCCAGGCTTTCCACCGTAAGCATCAATAACTTACATAATAATGGACTCAACTATTAGTAATAAACTGTTTGAAGTACATCTTCTCCCATTTTATGGAGGCAATGACCTTTGCCAAACTGAGAAGACTTTAAACAGTTTGCCCCCATTCCTGCCTAAGACTCAATATTATGGACAACTACGCACAATTTAACATATCCTCCATCTGAAGTCCATTCTCTACTCTGCCGACACAGTATTCAATTTCTTAGTAATGCATAGAAACCACTTTATTCTGCATGGTTGGAAGTTGCTATTTTATGTTTGGAAATGTATTATGTGTCAAGAAGAGTGTGAATAATAAGTATCTGTGTTGCTGGCCAACTGATATTCAGATGCTCTGACATCTGAGCAAATATCGTGAGCATGGGGACTGATTTCTCAAAAACATTGCTAAATCCAAAATTAACACCTCTGTGGCTGTCATATGAAGCCCTTTGGACTATTCATCGCCTCGGCGTTTTTCTTCTAACTAGACTTTCCGTTCCAAGAAAATTGGCAGGTAGCAAACAACTGCAGTGGGCATTCCAGTAACAGATCACTATTCGTCCTGATTTAGAAGCAAGATCACACCTGTATCTGTTTAGGAAAAAAGCTTCAGATAGTTTAGTATTAAATGGAGAAAACTAGGAGACACGTTGAACAGGAAGGTAGCATTCTGTTAATGAAAATGGACATCCAGTTGTTTGCTGGAAAATGCATAGAATTTTGTAGCTGGAGAACCTCAGAGGTTTTCAGGTCCAGACACCCTGTATTACATGTGAGATCATTGAAGGCCAGAGACGTTAGAGGGCTTGCCAAAGTGCAGCTAGATAGCTCAGCACGACTGCAAACCAAGCCTCCTGACATTGCTACTCCGTCATTTTTCCTGTGCTCAATGATGACACAAGGAGGAAGTCACACCTAGAAAAGGCTCCAATCTGAGAAAATTGTTATTCCTATTTAAGAAACTTCTCCTTAACGGAGTTTGGAAGAGTAATTTTGCTCTTGTGGATGTGTGTGTGTGTGTGAAACACCCTTATTGAGATATAATCCACATTCCATACAATTCATCCATTTTAAGTGTACAATTAATGTCTTTTTTCTATATTTACTTAGAGTGTGTCACCATCACCACAACCAGTTTTAGAACGTTTTTATCCCTATTCACAGAAGAGACCCTTCTCCATTTCCCTCCTCCCCACAGCAGGAGCTGCTTCACGGATGCAGCTTTTTCTTTTTTAAGATTTTATTTATTTATTTGAGAGAGAGAGAGAGGGAGAGAGAGAGAATGAGCAGAGGGAGAGGGAAAGCAGCAGAGGGAGAGGGAAAGCAGACTCCCCACGGAGCAGGGAGCCCGATGCGGGACTCTATCCCAGGATGCCGGGATCATAACCTGAGCCAAAGGTGGACGCTTAACCGACTGAGCCACCCAGGAGCTCCTCAGGGCTGCAGCTTTGAGAGGGTGAGGTGTTGTTCAGACTGTCTATACTAAATACGTGACTGAACTCGATCAAGGTGTCTATATAAACTTTGAAGATTCTGGCAGGCAGATACAGAGATCTACTTATTTTGTAGCTGCTCAAGAAAAGCCCTGTAAGCTCCCTTGCTTGTCAAACCTGCCACCTACCAATACAGAGTGGCCCGATTCTTTCTTTGGTCTCTCCTTGTCCTCGCTATAAAGGAACGTTTGCAAGCAACAGTAGTGGAAGGGAAGTAGTATTTTTGAGTGGTTTTCGTTTGAATTTCCCTAATTACTAATATTGATCATATTTTCATGCATTTATCAATCATTTGTATTATCTTTTCTGGAGAAATGCCTATTCAGTGCTTGTTGCCCACTTTTTAAAATGGGTTGTCTTTTGTTATTAGTGAAAAGTTATATATTCAAGATACAAGTTCCTTATCACATATATAGTTTGCAAATAATGTCTCTCATTCTGTAGGTTGTCTTTTCACTTTCTAGATGGTGTTCTTTGAACCAAATATTTTAATTTTGATGAAATTGATTCATCTCCATTTTCTTCTGTTACTTGTGCTGTTGGTGTCATTTTTAGATTTGCCTAGGATTTACTCCTGTGTTTTCTTCTGCTTTATGATTTTAGTTCATACATCTTTGTCCATGATCCATTTTGAGTTAACTTCTGTGTATTCTGTGAGAAAGGGGTATGAACTCATTCTTTTGCATGAAACTATCCAGTTGTCCCTGCATTATTTGTTGAAAAGACTGTTCTTTCCCACTGAAATTTCTTGGCACCCTTGTTAAAAATCAACTGACAGTCAATGTAATGGTCTACTTTTGGATTTTGAATTTTATTCCATTGAAATATATGTGCCTATCCTTATGCCCCTACCACACTGTCTTGATTAACTATAACTTTGTAATAAGTTTTGAAATTGGGAAGTTGTGAGTCCTCCAAACTTTGTTATTTTTCAAGATTGTTTTGATTCTTCTGGGGCTCTTGCATTTTCATATTAATTGTAAGAGCATTTTGTCAATTTCTGTAAAACAAAGAGCTGGGATTTTGATAAGGATTGTGCTAAATACGTAGGTCAATTTGGGAAGTATTGCCTTTTCAAGAATAGTAAACCTTCTGATCCATAAACACAGATTTTTTTCTATTCAAGTCTTCTATAATTTCTTTCAACAATGTTTTATAATCTTCAGAGTATAAACCTTGCACGTCTTTTGTTAACTCTTTTTTTTTTTTTACCTATTTTATTCTTCTGGATGCTATTGCAACTGGAATTGTTTCCTTAATTTCATTTATGGGTTGCTCATCACCAGTGCACAGGAATACAATTGATTGTTGCATATGGACCACATACCCTGCAGCTTTGCTCAAGATTTTTGTTTGTTTGTTTGGTTTTTGTTTGTTTGTTTTAGTTCTAATAGTTGTTTTGTTTTTTTTTTTTTTGAAAACAAATTCCTTAAGATTTCTTATAATCAAGATCACGTCATCTGCAAATAGAGATAGTTTTCACTTCTTCCTTTCCAGTCTGGGTGCTTCTGTTTGATTTTCTTGCCTAATTTCCCAGGCTAGAATTTTCAGCACAATGTTGAATAGTAGTGGTAAGGGCAGACATCTTGTCTTGTTTCTGATTGTAGGTGGAAAGTATCCTTCCATTCTTTCATGATTCAGTATGATCTTAGCTGCAAGTTGCTCATAGACACTCTTTACCTAGTGGAGAAAGTTGCCTTCTGTTCCTAAACTGTTGTGTGTTTTTATTATTACCAGGCATTGGATTTTGTCAAGTGCTTTTTCTGCCTCTAGTGAGATGATCCTGTGGTTTTTGTTCCTTATTCTATGGATAAGGTGTATGAAGTTAATTGATTTTTTTTAAAGATTTTATTTATATTTGTGAAAGAGAGAGAGAGAGAATATGAGGTGGGGGGCAGAGGGAGAAACAGACTCCCCACTGAGCAGGAAGCCTGATGCAGGACTTGATCCCAGGACCCTGGGATCATCACCTGAGCCAAAGGCAGATGCTTAACAGAATGAGCCACCCAGGTGCCCCAGAAGTTAATTGATTTTCATGTGTTATAAGAACTTGGTATTCCTGAGACAAACTACACTTGGCCATGATTCTTTTTCATTTGATTTTAGTACTTTGAGTTCTGTCTTCTCTCTTTCTCTTCCTCATTCTAGTTGAAGGTTTGTCAAATATGTTGTTTTTTTAAATAACTTTGGTTTCTTTAATTTTATTTATTGTTTTCTATTCCATATGTCATTAATTTCTGCTCCAGTCTTTATGATTCCCTTAATTCTGATTGGTTTAGACTTATTGCTCTCTTCTTTCTTCAGGGTCAAGTTTATGTCTTTGTTTTGAGATCTTTGTTTATTTTTTATGTGGATGTTACAGCTATACAATTTTGTCTAAATATTGCTTTGGGTGTATCCTAAAAGTTGTGATGGGTTGGGTCTTCATTTTTATTTACCTTAAAGTATTTTCTAATTGCTCTTGTGATTTTTTTTTTTTGACCTATTGGTTATGTAGGAGTATATAGTTTGATTTCTACATTTTGAGAATTTTCCAATCTTCTTTCATTACTGATTGCTAATTTCATTCCATTGTGGCCAGAGAATGTACTTTGTATGATTCCAATCCTTTGAAACTTTTTGAGGTTTTTCTATGGCCTAGCATGTGCTCTATCCTCAAAAATGCACCATGTGCACTTGAGAAGATATGTGTGTATGATTTGAGATAAGTTTTTATACAGTGAATTGGTGAAATGTATAGATCTTAAGTATACAGGTCAGTGAACTTTGATAAATGTACACACTTGAGTCAACCACCCTCTTAATCAAGATATATCATCAACTTTCGAAGTTCCATAGTGCTTTCTTCTGGAACAAATGCACCCCTAATAAGCAACCATTATTCTGATTTCTACTACTATATTTTAGTTTTGCTTGTTTATGTCCATTAAATACATAGACTCACAATGTAAGAACCTTTATGTGTCTGGCCTTTTTGTCATTCAACCTAATGTTTTTGAGATTTATCCATACTGGTTTGTAAATCACTACTCCTTTTCTTTTTATTGTTGACACATTTTCCATTGTATGAACATACCATAGTTTGCTTATCCATTCTTTTGTTGATTGGCTTTAGTTTTAGTGTTTGCTGTTAGGAATAGAGCTGACATAAACATACTTGTACGTGTCTTTTGGATCCACATATCTTTATTTCTCTGGGATAAATGTAAAGAAGAGGACTTGCTGAATCAGAGTGTAGGTGTATCTTTAGTTTTATAAGGAATTGCTAAACATCTTCTGAAGTCATTGTAACATTTTATACTCCCAAATGAAAATATATCAGAGTCCCACTTGCTCCGTACCCTTACAACTTTAATATGTTCGTGTGTTTTCCTCTTTAATTTTAGCCATTCTTGTAAGTGAGAAATGGTATCTCATTGTGGATTTAATGTGAATTTCCTGATGACTAATGATGTTGAGCACTTTATGTGCTTTTTGGACATACATCTTCTTTTTTCAAAGTAACTGTTCAAGTCTTTTGCCTATTTTTTTTTTCTTTTATTGAGTTACTTGACTTTTTGTCATTAATTTCGTAGTTCCTTTTATATTTTGGATGCAATTCTATGTCAGATCTGTGTATACACATGTCCCTTAACGGTATTTTCTGTTTCTCTGTGGCTTGCTTTCTCATTTTCCTAAAGTTTTCTGTTGATACATAGGTGTTTTCTTTACTTTGATGAAGTCCAATGTATCAAAAATTTTCTGTTATGTTGAAAAACATAACATTTAAACATAAAACATTACATAAATATAAAAACATTTCGAAGTATGTTTTGGGTCTCTTGTTTAAGAAAATATTGCCTATCCCCCCAAAATATAAACATATTTTACTATTTTCTTCTTGACGCTTTACACACTTAGTTTTACATTTAATTCAGTGACTTATTTCAAGGTATTTTTTGCACAGATGTTAGGTAAGGACTGAGATCTATTTATTAACACACATTTATCTAGTTGTTCTAGGGAAATGCTTTTTCCCCGTTGAATACACTTGGTGTCTTTGTTGAAAATCAATTGAACATGTTTTCATATACTGTCTATTCTGTGTCTATTCTGTTCCATCGATCTATTTCTCCATCCATGCAAAAATATTCTTTTGATTACTGTAACCTTATGGTTAAGTCTTAAAATTAACTTTATTTGTGAGTCTTCCAACTTTGTTCTTTGTCAAGATTTGTTTGGGCTGATACAGATCTCTTGCCTTTCCTCATATTTTATAAAAACTTGCTCTTTTCTTAAAAAAAATGGGCGCCTGGGTGGCTCAGTTGGTTAAGCGACTGCCTTCAGCTCAGGTCATGATCCTGGAGTCCCGGGATCGAGTCCCGCATCGGGCTCCCTGCTCAGCAGGGCGTCTGCTCCTCCCTCTGACCCTCCCCCCTCTCATGTGCTCTTTCTCTCAAATAAATAAATAAAATCTTTAAAAAATAAATAAATAAATAAAATAAAAAAAAACAGTTGGCATTTTGATTGGAATGGCATTGACTCTATGGATCTGTTTGGGGAGAGTCAACATTTATTAATACTGAGTCTTCAACCTGTGAACATAGTGTATTTTCCATTTATTTCACTTTTTTCTTCCGTTTGTCAATTGTGATCAGTTTTGTCCTTCAGGGAATCTGTAATTTTCATCTAAATTGTCACATTAAATAGCATAAAGTTAGTCATAATATTCCCATATTTTCCTTGTAATGTGTGTAGGATCTGTCACAATTTTCCCACTTATGTCCCTGATATTGCTGTTCAGGTTTCTCTCTTTGCTCTTCATCAATCTTGTTAACAGTATCTTAGTTTTTAAAACATTTTTGTTAAACTAATATTCAGGTTTGTTAATTTTCCCTTGGCCCTTTAAATTCTTTGCCTCATCAAAAAGGAGGCCAGACTAGGGGTCTCTAAACTTCAGGTAGGGACTCTAGGTCTGAGAGTGGTATTCTGTTCCCTTTGATACTGCTGGAAAGAGTCTCATCATTGTCTACTTCAGTGATATCCATGTAGTAGACCATCATTGCTTTAAAAAAAAAAAAAAAAACTTACTACCTCTTCTGAGGAACAGTTACATTTCTTTGCTCTGTGGACATAGGGCTCGGCCCTGTGACTTGTTTTGGTGAATGGAATGCATGCACTAACTTGGCAGAAGCTTTAATTATCATGAACTACTATGTCTTTCTTCTTCCCAAGAGAGGCAATAGTGTCTATACAATCTGCTCCACCAACCTTGGTCCTAATGTGCAGATAAGGGAAGCAGAGGCCCCAGGCAAAACACAGTCGTGAGCTAAGGAGAGAAAAGACAGACCAAAAATCAATGAAACAAACAACTAACAACAACAAAAACCTTTTGGGGTTATTTGGGGTTGGGGTTGTTCGAGGTTGTCACCACAGCATAATGCTATAACCTATCCCAACTGGTCAGAGTCAGTTAATACTCACAAATTCTGGGTTTTACATAGAAATGCGGTGATGGGTCTTCTCACCAGTTCCTTGAAAACGTCATTTTTTAGAGCAGAACTGTTTGGTCCCTGAGACCCCACTCTCCCCTGAAAATGGTCCCTAGAGGTGTTGGCTCTCAGCCCTCCACTCGTTGAGGCTTAAATCCACTCTGAGAGGCTAGGTGGAGGATATATAATAGGCATTGAAACTTTTTCATCCTTATCCACCTGCTAAAGTGAGCAATTGGGTTTGGAAAGAATGTTGCTTCTCTGGAATAATTTAGGTTTGGATTGAAACCAAGCCTAGAAAGTTAATCTGAAAGAGATCTTTTTGTGGAAAAATTATGAATAAGTGAAAAAAGCAGAGTGTAATATGATGTGCTTTAATGATCATTGTATTTTCCTGAAAACACTGTAATAAGAGAGAAATATAAAATTAACAATTTTTCCAGATAACCAGCTTCATTTATAAAAGGTAGGACATATATTTACTTTAAGAATAATTTATCCACTGGGCGCCTGGGTGGCTCAGTTGGTTAAGCGACTGCCTTCGGCTCAGGTCATGATCCCGGAGTCCCGGGATCGAGTCCCGCATCGGGCTCCCTGCTCAGCAGGGAGTCTGCTTCTCCCTCTGACCCTCTTCCCTCTCGTGCTATCTTTCATTCTGTCTCTCTCAAATAAATAAATAAAATCTTAAAAAAAAAATAAAGTCAACAGTACTTTAGAAAAAAAAAAAGAATAATTTATCCACTATCTCTTCAATGAAACAAATAGTCTCAGATATACATTATGTTAAAATAGGAATTCAGAATATGCATTTTCCATTCACATTTCCTTTTAAGCAGGTTTTTGTAATATCAAAGAGGAGTATGCAGAAAAACAGAACTTATGGGAAAAAAGTTTCAGTTCTTGCTTTTCTAAATTCAATACAGAAAAATGTATTCCTTTAATTAGCCAGTGATTCATAAAAACTGTTACTATTAAAATATATGATAAACACTAACATATTTACTGTTTATAAAAGAAAATTCTATTATATCTTTTTAATATTAACTTTACTCTTTAATTTCCTTCCATGGAATCAGAAAGAGCAGAGTGCCACATAGGGGACAATGTGACTCTTTTTGTTCTACTTACAGTTTCAAAATCACAACGTTTGGAAGCGCTTTTCTCATCTTGACACTACTTAAATTATGGTTCTCACAATTTGATGAAAATACATGTACTTGTTTCTAAGTTATCAATGTCCCAGAGTATTGTATGCTTTAGATTATTTTTAAATCAACAAGGTGTGTTTTAAAAATCATGTAAATCCAATACATCTGGTTATATTTTCTTCAACTTCTCCAGAATAATTTGCCTTTGGATTAAGACCAACCCTTGAAATGTAATCTGAAAAGGGATTGTTTTGTGTAAAGGTTATGAACAAGAGAAAAGGGAAGAATATGCTATGCTTTCATGACACCATTGTTTCCCCTGCAAACACTACAATAAGAGGGGAAGTTCACAGAACATAAAGCAAATAATGAAAGGAAATGCAGTGTTCCCACATCCTCACTGTAATTCTAGTGAATGAAACAGGAAACATGATGGCATGTGATTACCTGACTATATATACTTTTGTGTGTTGAAATGTGACATCATTTGCCAACAGGGATTCCCTTTGCTAATGACTGTAAATCTGTTTTTAGCCATTTTTAGACTTCTTTAAAAAAATTTTTTCTGTAAAGTATTCTCCGAAGTAAAATTGCCTTTGCTGTAGATAAAAATACATTCTTTTTTCTATTGTTAAATCAGTGGCATTGGTGTGAGATACGT
Organism: Zalophus californianus; assembly: GCF_009762305.2. Lineage (NCBI taxonomy): Eukaryota > Metazoa > Chordata > Mammalia > Carnivora > Otariidae > Zalophus > Zalophus californianus. The sequence continues at coordinate 6,463,137 of NC_045597.1, forward strand.
CAGGTGCTATGCAAGCATCTAAGTACCCCCGCACCCCCTTTTGAACAAAAGGTAATTATTGAGCAATTACTAGTATTATTATAAAGCAATAAATGACTTAATTCTCATTTAAATACAAAGCCCAAACATAGCATACCTGTTTATTTTTACTGATTCAGATTATCATCATGGATCCAATCAGTTCATGGTAATTGCCTATTCTACAGCGGAAAAACAGAAAAGATGTCAAATTGCTTGGGCTCCTTAGTAGCAAAGCATGGGCAACGTGGAAATATTCGTTTTCATATGAAGGGATTCCAAGGAGTACAACACCCCCGTGAACACCAAATACCAGTTTGGCTTCCTTAAATATGGCTTTTAGAAAATGATTTCAGGTAGATTCCAGAGATGCACAGGGCATTGGCATGGCCATTAATATTAATCACATGATCATGCTCCTGTCTTACAGTCAAATATAATACATTTGGAGATTGCTTGAGGCTAGCAAGTGGTTTGAGGAAGGAGAAAAGAGAGCTCTTGTCTAGTGGAAAAGGCAGGCAGTGCAAAGGCCAGCAGCTTCTAGAGGTTGTATCTAAGGAAGGTGTATCATCCCTTTGGAAATGAAGGATGGTTGCTCTGATGATTCAGAGTTGATACTCAGGAAGTCTTCCACAACTTTCTTTTCCTTTTTCTATGCTCTTGCTATTTATTAAAGATAGTTTTGAAAATGCCAGCTTATTTGCAGTCCTAAGGGATTTCTTGGTCTTATTTTATTTATTGTTAATTTTTTTTTGTCCAATTTTAGATCAAAAATGTAAAGGGGCAAAGGCATTTCAAAATGAGAATAAAGTATCTGGTGGTAGCAGAAGAAATCACAATGTGACAAATCCAGACAAAGAATGAACCCATAGAAACAGATTTGGGGGTTGCCTGGAATACTTCTTGCCACCGTTAGGGTGTCATCCCAAACTCTTCTCTGCTAAGCTCTTGACATTTTTTGTTCTAAAAACAAGTATCTGTTAAATTTCGCATATTAGTGAGATCATATGGTATCTGACTTATTTCACTTAGCATTGCACTCTCTAGCTCCCTCCACATTGTTGCAAGAATTCATTCTTTTTGATGGCTGAGTCATATTCTATTGTATACATATACCACATCTTCTTTATCCATTCATCAATCTGGGCTCTTTCCAATAATTTAGCTATTGTTAATAGTGCTGCTATAAACATTGGGGTGCATGTGCCCCCTCAAATTAGTATTTCTCTATCATTTGGGCAAAACCTAGTAATACAATTGCTGGATCATAGCATAGTTCTATTTTTAACTTTTTGCGGAAACTGCATACTGTTTTCGAGAGTGGCTGCACCAGCTTGCATTCCCACCAACATTGCAAGAGCATTCCCTTTCTCCACATCCTCGCCAACACCTGTTGTTTCTTGTGTTAATTTTAGCTATTCCAATGGATGTGAGGTGATCTCTCATTGTAGTTTTGATTGGTACCTCCCTGATGATGAGTGATGTTGAGCATCTTTTCACGTGTCTGTTGGCCATCTGGATGTCTTCTTCGGAAAAATGTCTATTCATGTCCTCTGCCCATTTTTTAACTGGATTATTTGTTTTTTGGGTGTTAAATTTGTAAGTTCTTTACATATTTGGATACTAACCCTTTATCAGATATGTCATCTACAAGTATCTTCTCCCATTCAGAAGTTTGCTTTTTAGTTTTGTTGACTGTTTCCTTTGCTTGCATTTTGATACAGTCCCAATAGTTTATTTTTGCTTTTGTTTCCCTTGCCTCCAGAGACATGTCTAGAAAAATGTTGCTACGGCCAGTGTCCAAGAAGTTACTGCCTGTGTTCTCCTCTAGGATTTTAATGGTTTCCTGTCTCACGTTTAGGTCTTTAACCCGTACTGAATTTATTTTTGTGTATGGTGTAAGAAAGTGATTCTGTTTCATTCTTCTTCCTGTTGCTGTCCAGTTTTTCCCAATACCATTTGTTGAAGAGACTATCTTTTCCCACTGGATATTCTTTCCTGCTTTGTCAAAGATGAAATGACCATATAGTTGTTGGTTCATTTCTGGGTTTCCTATTCTGTTCTATTGATCTCTGTGTCTGTTTTTGTGCCAGTACCATACTGTCTTGATCACTATAGTTTTGTAATATAACTTGAAGCCCAGAATTGTGATCCTGGACTCCAGCTTTGCTTTTCTTTTTCAAGATTGCTTTGGCTATTCAGGGTCTTTTGTGGTTCCATACAAATTTTAGGATTGTTTGTTCTAGCTCTGTAAAAACGCTGGTGGTGTTCTGATAGGGATTGCATTAATTGTGTAGATTGCTTTCGGTAGTATAACATTTTAACAAATTTTTCTTCCAACCCACAAGCATGGAAAGGTTTTCCATTTCTTTGTGGCATCTTCAATTTCTTTCATCAGTGTTTTATCGTTTTCAAAGTACAGATATTCTGCTTCTTTGGGTTAGCTTTATTCCTAGGTATCTTACGGTTTTTGGTGAAACAGACTCTTAATTATAGGGAATAAACTGATGCTTATGGGAGGGGAGGTGGGCAGGGGGGATGGGTTAAATGGGTGATGGGTATTAAGGAGGGGACTTGTGATGAGCACTGAATGTTATATGAAAGTGAAGAATCACTAAATTGTACACCTGAAGTTACTATTACACTGCATGTTAACTGGAATTTAAGTAAAAACTCAGAAAGAAAAAAAAATAAAAAAAATGAATGTCATTCTTTTCTAAATTATGGAAAATAGTTAAGTGGGATTTCAAGCCACAGAGTAAATAACTAAAGGAGAGAGTATGGTATTTTACTGAGTTCAATTTTCAAGAAAAGAAAAACCAGTTTCACCGGAGGATATCACCTGGTGTATTGCTGAGATGTTTCTAAGTTTCCAAGAAAGATGCAAAGTGGATTTATTCCCCAGTCTTAGACAAAATTGGCAATTTCCATGATTTGTCTTCAGGACCCTGTTTGCCTTGTCTTATCCCCTAGCTTCTCAGGACACTCTGGCTGCGCTGGTTTCTTTTGGATCTGCCATTCTAGTCAGTCCCCCCCTCCCCCATTTTGATTCACCTACTTCTCTTCAGAAAACTTGTGCTAGTCTTTTTTGCCATTGCCTTTCTTCTAAGTGACTGTTAGCTTGATCAAATAAGTTCTGAATTTTAAGAGAGAGACTGCATGCATTCACCTGGACTGGACAATATGGCAGAGGCAGTATGGAAAATCCTTTCTGGTCAGAGCAGCAGTGATCCAGTGAAGACACTGGTTCAGTGCCAACACTGGTTGTCAGTTTCCCGATTATCTACTAAGTTTTTGCTTGTGTGAGGCCTCTCAGATGTCAAGCATTTTGCAGAATTGCTCCTTGCCGTTCCAAAACATTTTGAAATCTTTATGTATTCTAATTACCCATGTTCAGATTTGCCTTTTAAGAGGAATTGGGTGTAACCCCGTTAAACCGAAGGTCTGTTTCAGAATATGGATCAAGGTCTCACCCTCCACAGGTGAGCCACAACCCTAACAATCTGGAGTGCTCCATGTGCCAATTCCAACATTTGACCAAAGACCCTTGCAGCCAGTTGGTTTATATCATCTGCTATAAGCTAAGCAGTGGCTAGGGTTTGAGTAAACCATCATTTAATATCAGTTCCACCATGTTTGTTTGATAATGTTCATTAGTTCCTTTTTTCCCTCTTTGGTGGACAATTGCAGGATGTATAGTTAATTTTACAACCCCAGTACATGCTCATTTTTCTTATAAAAGAGTCCATCTTCAGGGACCATCTCATCACCTGCGTTCTGCAAGCTTGTATGCGTCTAAAATTTTAAAAAGTGTATACATCAAGGTATTAGGTAGCTTCTTGGTAATGGACATTTTGCTTACTCTTTTAAACAAAGTATATGAATATTTGAAATTTCAAAAATGAACTTTTGACCCATTGCTTAGTGAACATTGACACAGGATGACACTAAAGCCTTAAAATGGCAGAAGTGTGACCCAACCCACAGTGCAGGGACTAACATACTGATGCTCCATATGTCCTGTGGGACAGAAGAGTAAAGGTGAGAGGCATAAGCATACAAGTCCAATATCTCCTTATTTCCAAAGTTGATTTTATTGACTTGGCGGGATGGATAGACTCACATTTGGCTCCTCATCACTGTTCCATGTGTGCCTTGGCTACAGCCCTCTGTCAGGAAGGTTTGCCATCCCAGTAAGTAGTAAGGAACGGATCTTCAGTTAAGGGTTCAAAGTAACTGCTCCCTTAGTTTAGAACTATGCTTTATTTGGGGGCAGGATGTCCCTTTGAGAAACCAAGAAAAACAGGAAACTGACAATTTGTCTTAAGTGTGAGTGTCCCTGGTGGAACCCAGTTTAAAACACTTACGCCTTGATTCTCAGGATAAATACTTCAACTAGAGGCAGTGCCCTGAGCCAAGTTATCTTACTAGTTATTGCTGAAGTAATCTCTGCGGAAACCAAGATCCAGACTGTATGGAGTGGTGTAAAGGATGATGTCAACACCTTGAATTAAACTTTGAATATATATGTGTATGTTCCACCATAGAGAAAGTTTTGTTTAAATGTACAGGCAATATTACGTTTTCTTAGCCATACAGGGGAAAATAAATAGTCAAAAATCACTCCATTCTTCGACTAATAGCATTTCAGGATATGGACATGTTTCTAGCTTATATTAATTCTGTTTTCTTTTCATACATGTGTGTAAAGTAACTGGCAGTGGAATTTTTTTTTATTTGTGTTTCTTTGGAGAAAAAGTGACATAGAGCAGTAAAAGATTATTATTTCTTAACTATAGAGAAGCACTTTTTTATGCATAATGATGGAGAAATAAATTTCAATGTAGTTCCAAAGCAACCTTTTAGGTTTTAAAAATAAGATAGCATTTATATCCAAACCCATGGTGCACCTTTTAGTGTTTTTGTGTACAATATCTAAGAAGGCATACGATGGTGAGTGTTTCTCTTGGCTTAAAGGTGGTATCTAAATAGCTTCAGTGCCAAGAATAATTCTCAGAAATGTGAGCATTAGTCGCTACATTTAAAAATCCATATATGGTAAAATTCATTTAAGAGAGACATGTGATTTATGTGTTATCCAAATCAAGTGTTAAAAAGACAACTTGGCTGAAATTTTGCTGTTTCTTTTGTTCTCTTTCTTTTTTTTCCCTTTTGTCATCCACCTGAAATTTGTATAAAGCAATAACTTACCCCTTTCAACATTTTCTTTGGTAGAAATGGTCCTACTTGACCGCCTATTCTGTTTGATTAGCTAAATTTTCTAATACTTTCCGTTTACAAGTTTGTTTTATTTATGTAAGTTTCTCTGTTAAATTGAAAGCCCCAATAACAAGTGCTAATTAAAAAATGTCCTTCATGGGCGCCTGGGTGGCTCAGTTGGTTGAGCGACTGCCTTCGGCTCAGGTCATGATCCTGGAGTCCCGGGATCGAGTCCCACATCGGGCTCCCTGCTCAGCGGGGAGTCTGCTTCTCCCTCTGACCCTCCCCCCTCTTGTGCTCTCTCTCATTCTCGCTCTCAAATAAATAGATAAAATCTTTAAAAAAAAAAAAGTCCTTCATTTACCAAGACTGAGAGAGAATGGGGGGGTGGGAATGGAAATGTTTTTCTTTCAAATGCTGCATAGATACTGCATTATTTCTTAAAGAAATGCAGCTTTTCCCTAGCCGTGCGAATGGGACAGGTACAAGTAGCTTGGGAAATCTGAGTGATTACCTTTCGGTATTTGGCTCTTTGTTTTCCTGTGGTCTGCTCTTCTACTACATAATTTGTGACTGAATTTGTAATGAACCAGGAATTCTATTATCTGGCATCCTTAGAGGGAGGCATAGGGCTTCAATCTTCCCTATGATTAATTAGAAAGAATATTTATAAGTGCTCAGGAAGCCATCACAGGATGGATATTAGCAACCTGTAGAACGGAACTGCCGAAATTCCTCTCTGCACAGGGCCTGGGTAGGTTGGCTGTGCTGTGGCATGATCCTAGCTATCAGCAGACCCAGCAGTGGAGTCTCGATGGGTGGGCTAGCAGAGAATACCAAGGCATTTGGAGAGGGAAAGCCATAGAGGTGAACCTGAGCCAAGCCCTTGAGAGATATTGGGAGTCAGAACCTGGGGAGATCACATTCAAACACCAAATTTAGAAATAAGGGATAGAGTCATTAATCAGAAGGAAGCAAAATTATAAAAGAAGCAGACTGGGAACAAAGAAAAGCAAGCGTTTAAGAGATCACTGTGAATTTCTTACTGGCGAGGGGGCAGTTAGTTGGAGCAAGAGCTAACCCTCATCCGTTGTAAATGTATGGAATGTAGCATGTTGGGTCAGTGGCATACTGCAGTGACCCATGGAGCTTAAAAATGCCTTAGACCCACTCCCAGAGCTTCTGACCTAATTTATTTGAGATTGAGCCTGAATATTGGGAGTTGTGAAATTTCCCCAGGTGATTCCAATACACAGTGTTGAGAACGCAGCCTTGCATAGAGGGTTGAAGATAAGTCATAGCAACGGCATGAGTGGTAGTAACAGGGGGAATGGGAGCACATGGAGATCAATATTTCAGCAGGACTTACTCTAAGAAGTCTTCCAAGAGCCACTGGCGGAGCTGGGGGCCTTTGGTGTAGACTTCAGTTCACTTTCTGTATAACTTCCTGATAATGGAACTCACACAGGAAAGAGTCCCATGAAAAAGTTAAAGGTTTTACCAATTAACTACTGCAGCCAGTATCATGTTTAATGGTGTTACATGGGACGTATCATGCCTCATGATTCATCCTGTTGGGAAAAATCTATTTTCAGTTTGGTACTCCTAAGAGAAGTTGCTCTTCCTGCCAAAAGGATTATAATATTTGTCTCCTCATTGTAGGATTAGTGGAACACAACTCATGTGGGAGAGGGTTTTCAGATATAATACAGAATGAATTTGAAATTCTGATAAATTATGAATAACTTTTTAAAAGGTAGGTATGTCTCTTGCAATATTTGAGACATACTTAGACTAAAATATTATTAGTTGTTTGTCAGAACGTCAAATTTAACTTAGCACTCCGTTCTGTTTGCTTTGTCTTTGTTTTTCCAAGTTTGGCATCCCCTGTGGGAAGGATCCACAGCCAGCTGAATGAGCAGCATTCAGAGAGAAAACAGAGTTGGATACACATTCCTAGAAAATGAAACCTCATTTCTGGGATAATAAGGAATGGGTGGTAGGTATTTTGTAGATCAGGTTAGATAAATCCAAGCTCAAAACAACTGTCAAAACCACAATTTGGTATTAGGATGATTTTTGAGTAAGTTCTCAAGCCGATCAGGGATTTCTGCCGTTTGTTATAAGACATAGAGTAGTAACTCTTCAGCGCCATCCTTGTGTAAGATGAAGACCAGAGCGGAGCCCACAGGCAAGGGTTCACAGAACCTGCAGATCTTGGTCAGAAGGGCATAGGCAAAACCAGTCTATGGTGATAAAAATCAAACAGCAGTAGCCCCCATGGAAGGGAACTGACTGGTAAAAGGGCACAAGAGATATTTTTGGAGGGAGGAATTGTTTTGTATCTTGATTGGGCCTGGGTTACAAGGATGTGTGCATTTGTCACATTTATTAAAATGTTCATTGAAGACCTGTGCATTTCACAACATATGAGTTATGCTTCAATTATAAAACAAATTTAATAGCTGGGTGGACTGTAAGAGAGACAATTGATAAAGAGATTGAATTTGAAAATGGAGAACATTTTCTGTGAGCATTTTTAGCCTCAGCAGGTCGGTCCTAGTCACCACTGATGTGGATAACGTCGACAAAGACATAAAGCTCATTCCAATCAAATTTCAAGATGAAATTAAGCTGAGAGAAATGGCATGCATGTTTGTAATTCAAGATCCAAACAGATTTTGAAGAAATGAATTGAATTCTGCCAGCAGAAATTTGCTTAAAGTTTGTGAATCCAAGGGCAGGAAAAGTGCTATTTCATAAGTATAAGTATTCACAGCCACCCTCAGGAATTTTAGTTTGAAGAATGTATTTGCTTAGAATCCACAATGAACATGCTCATCAGTGAAGCTGCTGTGGTATTTGAAGAGGCTCAAGAGCCGACTAACAGACGGAGGAGCATAGAGATGGAGATGCCTATGACTCCTTCCTTCCGGGTCAAGGCGAGGCTGTAGGACTGCCTTGGGTGTGTGGTAGCAATGGATTTCTGACCCTGAACTCTACATCACACAGACTTAACCACACAATTTCAGGAGGTTCTGCAGAACTACTGACCTCTCATCTGAGGGCAGCACCTTTACCCCAAAATCTAACTGACAGAGAGTGACACCAGAATGTTCACCCCTGGCCTCCTAAGAAGGAGAGGGGTGGAGTGACGGTCCCCATTCTACACCTAAACTCCCAGTCTGCTAAGATCCTCACAATTGACATAAGATAGGAGGCAGAGAGAGAAACCAGAAGTGGTAGACAAATGAGTGCTCCTCCCCGTGAGGGTCTGGGGAGTGTTTCAACCTAACACAGAGCCGCATTAATGATCAATGATCTGTGAACAACAACGGATATGTACTATATTAGATCTCAATACTGCCAATGTCTCCAGCAATCTACTAAATAAAACAGCTCTCGATATTGTTTATTTAAAGTTTCTCAATGCATTTAATTAAAACAATTGTAAATATGTAGACCTATCCTTTACAGTGAAAAATATTAATAGTGGAAAGTAATGAAGAGATAAATCTAAGATACCCAAGGATAAAAGTTTGAGGTAAATCTCTGTCACATGCACCTATGCTTAATTTGAAAATTGACTTAAAATGCAAGATACAGTTTACAGTGAAAAAACACAATCTGTTTGATAAGGAAGGAAATGTCAAATTGCAAAGAACAGCCTCCTGCTGATGAGTTGACAGCTACGGAGAATCAGACCTCAGAGCAAAACGAAGGTCCATGGGAGGGGCCTGCTCCTGGTGAACTCTGGGATGATACAGTGTGGCTGCGCATACTTCAGATCCCTTACCCTAGTTGAATCACTTCCTCCTGGAAGAGAGCTTCTACCCTGATTAGAATGATGCTTTCACAACCAAACTGGACACAAAGAGAAAGGAAGACAGTAAGACTTTAGCTGGCATAGCAGAATAGGAAATAGGCTCACTGTTTTCAAAGATATCGATCAGACCATGAGGTCAGGAGGTAACGAAGAGGATCAGCAAACACTAGCAAAAGGAAATCACTAATATGGTTGGACATATATTGATGTTTCACACACACACACGGACAACAGAAAATTATTATGATAAAGAATATGGTACATGAGTTCTTCTTACTCCATTTTATCTTATCATGTGTATGAGAGAGGCTGAACAAGACTCTTATGTTCAGGTGGGTAAAAATCAGAAAAGAAATGGGGCAGTGAACTCATTCACTGCAATCATTGTCTGAACTCAGGGAAGGTGATAGAAACATTTAACCAGAAATGACACCTTTCCTATACTTACCTTTTGCCTCTTCTCCCCCACTTCCTGAAACTGATGTGGGGCCTCACAGATATGCTGGTTTGTCTTTACAGGCTCCAGACTGTTCTGGGGAGCCCCTGGAGAGAGGACCCCCACAGATAGCAGTAATTCCAACTGGGGCTCTATTCTGATGGTTTTTACTTAGGGAAGGGGCATGAGCCCTGTTTCTCCTTCACCTTTTCCCATCAAAGCATCTGATTCAGCTCTTGTGGGAAAAGGTAATCTCAGTTCAAGGAGTAGGGCATGATAAATACCATCAGTGTGCACGACGTCATCAGAAAAATACCAAAACGTCACAAAGAAACCTATGTTACAATTCTTACAAAACACCCTTCACATTGGCATTTACGCATTGATGCAGAAAACCATTTTTTTCTAAGTTATTTGTGTTCTAATGATTTGTATGGCATATAGAAACAGTGGTTTAAACCTACTGATAAGTTGTACATGTAGGAAAATGGAGAGGGGTGGGAGAAAATAAGTGGTTTTGTGTATTGGTGAAAATATCCAAAATCTTCAATCATGTCTTCAATCTGGGTTTTTTAATTTTTTGGTTTTAGGTTTTGTTTTTTGGTGAGACATGAGTGTGAGCTCTTTATACATGATGTTATATTGCTTCAGAAAAGAAGGAACAAAGCAGCAACTAGCTGAGGCTTGATAAAATGACTGTAACATGGCTTAACTTGAGAATATACGAAGAGTCATTTCATTTATCAAGCAAACCGACTTTAGAATCTATTAATTTTTTTTTTTTTTTTTTTAGTCAGCTGAGGGTATTATGAGTATCAGGCCCTTAATGTAAATGGGTGTTTTTAGAAATTATGAAAGACTAAAGGGGGTTGTAATATTCTGAAATTCTCTTTAAGCATTTGGGAAGCAAACTCCACATTATCTAATAAAAATACAATATGAACTCAGCAGAGCCTTTAGACTTAAGAGAGGGTGAAAGAAAAATCATGGAGTTTTGTCTAATTAAATAAAAAAATCAGATTTGAGGGTGGGGGGATGGGTTAGCCTGTTGATGGGTATTAAAGAGGGCACGTTCTGCGTGGAGCACTGGGTGTTATGCACAAACAATGAATCATGGAACACTACATCAAAAACTAATGATGGAATGTATGGTGATTAACATAACAATAAAAATTTAAAAAAATCAGATTTGATATTTGACAAATATTTGAGAAAACTAAAATTGTAAAATACCATTTGTTTTAACAAATGTGAAAGTCTGAAGTGTGTTAGGATAAATCATGAGGTCATCTCATGCAACTATTGAAATATTTTATAATAAGTTAAACAATAAGAAAACGCTTATGTTATTACTTCAAATATTCCCCACTATTGACATTTGGAGCAGATGATTACCTTTTGTGGGGTCTGTCCTGCACTGTGTAGGATGCTTAGCAGCATAGTTGGCTTCTCAATGCTAGGCATCAGTATCATCCCATGGCTCCGGACCTTACTAACACCCATGGTGGGGCCAAATTGCTTTGGGTTGAGAACCAATTCTTAAAATGAAAAAGAAAAAACAAAACAAAACAAAACTGTTTCTTCACAGATTTCTTAGTGGTGAAATTAGAAGTGTGTACTTATTGTCAAAAATATCCTATTATTTATTTAATAAATTTTCTATCTTGATTATTAATTAACTTTACAATAAAATTATCTTAAAAGGCAAACCTGTTTTTCAAATTTAACACAACTTGTATTAAAAGATCATTTTAAAGTGGAAGAATTGTTTTTTTCCTCTTATGAAATGGGCCAATTCTTTTTGTTTTGTGCAGCATCTCCTAAAATATTGTAGAAGGCTGGGATAATCAAACACATTTTAAAAAATTATTTCCCCTTATTTTTAAATTTTCGGAATGCCAATATTATTTTAAAGCAATCGAGAGATCAATTCTCATTCACGTGTTCATGTGAGAGGAGCATGACGGTGCATTTTTTTTTTTTAAAGATTTTATTTATTCATTTGAGAGAGAGAGAATGAGAGAAAGAGAGCACGAGAGGGAAGAGGGTCAGAGGGAGAAGCGGACTCCCCGCCGAGCAGGGAGCCCAACACGGGACTCGATCCCGGGACTCCAGGACCATGACCTGAGCCGAAGGCAGTCGCTCAACCGACTGAGCCACCCAGGCGCCCGTGACGGTGCATTTAAGTGGTACTATTCTCACGTCCTCTCAGTCCGTGACTAGTTTGTCCTTTGAGGGGGCCAGGAATGATTCGTTGGCCTTATTGACTCCATTAAGTTTGTAAAAGCTTTTCCAGACGGTTGCTGCATCTCTTCTTCACTCATGCTTTCTAGACAGAACTTACCCAGTTTCCTAACTTGGAAAAAACAACACCACCTCTTTCTATACTTTGATCAGCTGAGATTTTGCTATGAGCTCTGTTGCATCTGTTTATGTTTTAACTACACATTATGTAAGGGTGAAAATGTTCACGTATAATGGAAAGAGTGGAATAATTTCACCTTTGATATAATAACTAATATTCTGTTAAATACCATTGTTTTAAAAAAGGGTAAACATACTTGTACATAAGCAATTTTTATCCTGTTAGCTATTTTTATTAACATTCTTTTACCTATAATTAAAAAAATTTAATTATTATTCTTAAGGAAACAATTCATACTGTTCTGCTTGTGATCTTCCTTCTTTCCTTTTTTTTAAAGCTCAGGAGATCCTACGACAGTTCATTTTTTTTCCTACAATAACTTTGGAATTCTCCTTCCATCAATCCTAGATCTTGTTTTAAATGATCTTTCCCACCTATCATTAGAAATATTACTGTGCCGATGTTTGTTTGAATACACAGTCTGTTTTATCATTAACAGACCATTTTCATTGCGCTCGTTCCTGTTTCCTTCATAAAACAGTCATTTGTTTGTCCGCAATGGCATTGACGTACATAGTTTCAAAAATTCCTAAACAAAATGTCATGCAGAATGTCTGTGCTCATCCACAGAAGTGAAAAATTACCAGATTTCTGTTGTGTTATTTCTTTGTCATTATTCAAAGAATTACATTTAATATATAGAAAATTCCCCCTCAAAATTAGAGGGGGAAGAGATGGCTATTTCAAGCATGCGTGTCTTCTAGAGAAGATACTCTGCAGTTCTCTTGGACCTTGAACCTTGCTCAGGGCGGGCCAAATTGTGAAGCAGCTCTTAGCTACATGTAATTCCTGGTCTGCCCTTTCTCTACCCTGTAGCTTATTTATCTTCAACTTAAAAAAGATCATCAAGAGTCACATTACTCTTTCTGATATGTGTTTAAATCTCTGAATTGTTTACAGTGATATCATAGATGCGTTCATTTATTTACTTAGGAGACACATGCCCCAGGCGCTGTGCTAAGCCAAGAGGTACCACGATGGCTAAACCATGGTCTCAGATTTGAATCTGTTTGATTTTTTTCAGTTTTGAAGAAGGTTTTTTTCTTGCCTCTTCTGTCTGGTGACCTCTCCCTTTTCTCATTAACTGAGACTATATAGAAGTTATTCAAAGTTTTAATGAAGCCTAAAGTAAAGCTTCATTCCACCTATAATCTCTACTTCCCCGAAACATGGCACCTAATCATCACCTAATGTATACTATTTATAACACTTCTTTCTCATTATCATTTTCACCCCAGCAATGGAATGGCTTCACCAGAACATGAATAATTCTAAGTCAGTTAATCCAAGAATAACTAGGAATTTGAGGAGAAAATGAATTTAAATTTCCTTGTTTTCCTACCGATTTGAATTCAGAAAAGGAAAAGGGGTGAGAGCAGAAACATTTTGGGGTCTCTTCATAAGTTCACATGGCTGACAAAGATTGGAAAAAAGATGAGAAATACTTTTTTGTTTGTTTGCAAACTCCTCTGTTAAAAGAAACCCCCCCCACACTTAATATATGCAAGTATATATTTATTATTATATAATAACATGTGCTCTTATACCAATTCTACATGCACTTTAAGAGTCACAAACAGAAATTAGAAAAAAGATGAATTTTTAACAATAGAAATAGAAATTTTACATTTTTTGCCCATGCCCCTACCATGGTTTTTTAGCCCCTAATTCTGGAGTGGACGGACCATGATTTGTGAAGCATTATAGACCCTGGGCACATAAAATGTTGTGAATCTTTGCAACTGCACAACCCCATAGGAAAGACTACTTAAATCAGTGGTGAAATTGCATCATATCTGAAAACCAAATAGATTTATAGGAGAGGTAAATGCTTTAATATTGAGACTTTCCTTAGAAGACAGTACCTGGTTTCTGGTTAAAGAGCAATGAGAAATCCCTCCTCATAGACAGGTGTGCTTCCAGCTTATGTCATGAACCAATCCATTTTTTCTAAAACTCCAAGCAAGTGGCAAGCACCTGGAAAAAGACACATAACACGTGTGGGCACACGTCTACACATGCGCACGTGCACACACACACACACACACACACACACACACACACACACACCCTCTGAGGATTTTAATTAGAATTCAAGTCATCACGGCATAAAAGATATACTAATCCTTTGAGCAAGGTGTTAATTGTTAATCTCATTTTTCCTATCTAGTAGCCTTGCATAACACTGTTTATAATAGGCTTCCTGTGGTAAAAGAATGGGCTACTAAACCTCAGTACATGTTTTCCAGTAATCATTTTAGTGGCCAAGGGTCCTTATAATAGTGGCTAATCTCCATAACATCATCATTAGTGGATGAGGGTAACTAAAATTATAGAGACCCTTTGCTCTAATTATAGACTCTGAATTGCAAATCCATTCTTTAATCAACTGTAAATGCATTGTAACGGGAATTGTAAGTTCTTTCCAGGGAGCAATACGCATTCAAGCTAGCAGACTAGAACCAAGCAATGTAATGTGTTTGGGGAATAATAACTGGATATGCTCCTCATAGAGCCTGCATTACAATGTGGCTCCTTGCTGGAGAGATTGTCATAGCAAATCATATGTTTCTAGCTTTCTAGCATTGTTACAAAGGTGTGGCATTAATATTTTACTTGTCCAGAATCCTCAACAGTAAGCAAGTTTTACTTGTCCAGAACCCTCAACAGTAAGCAAGTCAAGTGTGTTCTCAAATGTCTACGTTGTCCATGACCTGCTTATTTTCTGCTGTTCTTAAGAGCCCAAAGGGAGAAAATGTGTCTCTCAAAATACAGAAGCCTATGGAACCCATTCAATCCCATATATTTTGTTGGTATAGAAATGAATTTACTTTGGCTTTTACCTCTAAGATACAAAGCCTAAAACAGATCTGTTTCCCTGATCTCACAGATACTTTGTTATTTAAAATGGAAAACGAGAGACAAATTTTTAGGCTCTTTGGGTCACAGGCAACACCTTGATTTTAATCAAATGCTAGTAAACTTATGGATATTCCAAAAAATCTTATTAAGTGGCTCAAGAGCACTCTAGCTATACACAGGCTGGTCCAGTAACTGCTGTCTTTGTTGTCTTATTGATGAGATAAAAAATGCAGCTCTACACATTTCCTTTTCAGAACGTGAGTGATTTCCTTGGCTTTCCTTGGCAGAGAATACAAATGCGAAGAGGAGAAGTATCAGCAAAAGAATTAAGGGCCTGTTTGTAGACTCTCAAATATTTATCTTCGGTATTCTAGATCTTTCCAGATGAAAACAACCTTCTCCTAATCACCTTCTCTCTCTCTCTCTCTCTCTCTCTCTGTGAGATGATCTCCAGTCTTACCTGAAAGAACCTAATGAGAAATCAAACCCTTTCTCCATGTCAGGATTGGCCTGGTTGTTCCAATAACCCAGACTTTTTCCGGAGACCATTATTTTTCTCAGTGAAGTTCCTTGCTCCTTGTCTCACTCCCAACCATCTCTCATCCGTGAGATGGACACAAAGAACATCATCTAACCACCCCTTTAATCTCATTCTGTCTTTGTGTTATTTTTGGGCCCTAATATTTTTGGGGGGGGAATATAATTTACGTGTGATTATATAATATTGCCGGGTAGTTTTAATAAAGTACTCACTGTGTGTTCTTGAAAACTCCAACTAAGCCTCTTTCATTTGGATCTTTAAATTATTATTTCTCTTTTATATTGTAGCAATTTTGGTTTTTAAGCCTTTACGTTGAGATCTTTAAGTTGTTGATCAAAATAAATAATCAGAAATTAAAAGTCTCCACTTTCCAGGTAAATCCAACACAACAAGGAAGAATGGCACTCAATATTAATAAAATCTTGTGTTTAGCTTTTAGTGTTAAGGTAAAATAATATCCTGCTAGTTTCCCGGAAAACTGGGGGATTCATTTATTACCATGACGTTCTTCTCTTTGCTTTAATATTACTATGCTTTCTACAACAATTTTCCTATATTTGAATTATTATTGAAAGCTACAAAGGTTAACATTAAATATATTAACTTTTTAATGTTATTCAGCTTTTTCAGCCATTAGTCTTCCTTAGACGTCTGCCATTATTTACATAATTATTTCGTCAATCTAGCCACAGCTTTTACCTTCAGAGTGTAATACAATGAGTCTTCATATTTCATTCTGCTCAAGAAAGGCAAGGAGCTAGATGAATGGCGTAAATGGTGTCCATTCATAAGGCTGACCTGAAACAGATCTGTAGCATGGTGGGGAATTGACTTCAAATCTACACTAAAGAATGTGAGGCTAAAAGCCGAGTTTCAAGTCATCAGGGAGCGAACATACGTTTGTTGTCAGTGCTTTTTGGAAAACCTGTATCTTGGTAGCCATGAGATTTTAATTTTTTTAAGCTAATACAGTCCTTATAAAATAAACGATGATCCTACCATACACCAGTACCCCGTTTTTTAACGCGAATAATTTCTGGAGTAATCTCGCTTTTACCCTTAGGTTTGTTCTCTGCTAGCCTGGATCTCCATATGTGGCTCTGGTTTGCTCTTGCTTAGTAAATATACCTGGTTGTATTGAGGCTTAGTGAGCCGGTTAATACCCAGTTGGTGCCTTCTTGACATCATGAAATCACTTTCAGTATTTTTGGTCATTATCCCTGAGATTTATGGGCTCATTGTGCACTGGCAAAGGGCCACTGTGACAATGCCCAGCGTTATCTCAGCTCCCAAAGTTAACAGTCTTGAAAAGGCAGATTTACAGGGGATTTTTAAAGCTTAGTTTCACGCTTTCATTTCTCATGGAAGCACCACAATAACAAAGGATTCTATTTAAGTTTCAGACCCCGCTGCCAACAGAAGCTACCAGAACATGATGGAGTGTCTCTTTCTTGTCTCATTCCTAGTCTAATGTCTCCAACTGCAGATGCCCAGATGACATCTGACCAAAGTATGAACAAACATGCCTGGATTTCAGGTTTTTCTTTTCAGAGAGTTTTGCATGTTTCATTTTTGTTTTTAACTCACCTTCAGCAGAAGAATACAATGATAGAGAACAGTGTAGCCAGTCAGCAAACGCCACGCCTTCTCTGAGCCAGGATTCCAGTCATTGCCATTTCTGCCACCACTCACATCGGCTCGTCTTTCTTCCCTGAAAGAGTTTGTTCCAAATATCTGTAGCGTGAGGGAGATGTTTCTGTAGCTCATTTTTACCTTAGTAACATTGATATCTACCAAACTAAGGAGTTCCACTTTCCTTTTTTTAGTCTGTGAAGAAATGCTATTCATTTAAAAATATTTTTTTCACGATTAAGAAATAGTTCCCTTGTATGAAACAGAGGAAGAGTGTAAGTTGAAGAACTGATTGTATTGCTTGTCATTACTATCCCATTACTACTCTCTTATTTACATTAAAACCAGAGAATAATATTTACTTTAAAGCGAGAAGTAGGAGGATTTATTGCAATGATCTTTTCTAACACATGGCTGAATTCCACAGCCCTTCATCTCCTATCCATTTGGCCTCAACGGTCTTTGTTTTACAACTTTTCCCTCAAGACACTGTCCCTGGCCCCTACTTCCACGACTACTTAGCCTCCTCAAACTTATTCCTTCATTTACTTTCTTTGAACTCATTCCAACTGCTCCTCATGTCTCATGAACTAATTAGAAAAATCACAAATTCCTTGGTAAGCAGAGAATAAAGAATAACATGTCCAAAAGAGAGGTTCTCCATAATACAAATATTGCCCTACTTTAAAAACAACACTTCAACTGCTTTCTGAAGTATGTGTGTCTGTGTGATCTTCTGGAGCCCTCGTAATGATTCTGTGGAATATTCAGGTGTGTTGGTTATTTTCCTCTTGTCTTTTCCCCAGTCCCTTCTCTGCAGTTTCTGCCCTGCCTGCTCTCTTTCCACCAGACTGTCTTGCCATGGGCTTTCTGGCTTGGTCTTCAGGAGGCACTGGGAGGAGTTCAGGGCAGATCGGGAGAGATCGGGCTCAGGTGCCATCCTCTGGGAGTGGCTGTCCCCCAAACCAGGGCTCCCCATGCCTTCCTGTCTCCACCGTCCTGGGGCTCAATGGGCTCCACTCACAATTTCTCTTGCTCATCTTTTCGGCTCCAGGGTTGGTAACAATGTCCTGCTGTGAATTGTCCTGGGTGCCTCACCATCCTTTAAATCTGCCCACACCTTTGTAAGTAGTTCCCTTATTAACATCTTCATTGAATCCATCATGAGTGAATTCTGTTTCCGGCTTATACCTTGACCGACAAAACTGGGCATATTTTATTAGCCATTAATTTTGTTGAGGAAATTAAAGTACAGTGAAGTAAGGGACTTATCTTAAGGCACACATGGGGTCCAGGAGAGAACAAGGCTAGGAGCCAAGTCTCCTTGTGGGTAGTTTGTGCTCTCCACAGTCTTTGTGATGCCCAAAGATGGTCTCAGTCAAATGGGTAGTAACATTATTCCGTCTTGTTCACTGAGGTATCTCAAGATCCTAGAACAGGGAAAAACACCATGCGGTTGGCTCACCCAGGTTTCACTCAACACCCTCTAGCTTGCCTCCATGTAGCATTGGTGTGAGAGAGTTAAAGACACGTATCTGGCTATGTTTCTACACATAGATGCACCTAATGAGCTCGCATGTAGACATGAAGGTTAGGAAGCAGTGGAGATGCATGGGGCATGGGGTATGTGTTTTCAGGCTTGTGCTGGAGTGTCTGCTTTCTCTGCAGCACCATTCCCAACAGCTCGGTGCTGGGCAGCAGCTCACAGCAACAGTGACCTTCCTGTAGGAACACTCCCCAGGGCACCCCTGAGCATCAGTCCCAGCTCAGTTTCTGTGACTACATCCAAGTGCAACTTCCTACCCCCACCACCAGAGATGTTTTGAGGCATCTAGTGCTCTTTAATAAATCCCATTATGCCTCAGTGAGTGAGAAACTAGACATTCTGTAGTCTGCAGTTGACAACGTTAGTCTATGACTTCCGGACAAAATGATAGTTATGCTTTACCCCAGCCATTTAAAGCCTCCCGATCTGTACTGAAAACCTGTTTCCCTATTTCCCATGCCTTATTTTTCTTCCTGATGGCAGTAGGAGATATTACATTTCAATCCTGAAGGAGACATTTTTATGTATTATTAGGTTCAAGGTCTGTCTTCCCTCTGTCAGCCATAATTCACCATCACTGACTCCTTCATTCCTCCTCTCATGCAGTAAGACAGGTACAAAGGAGAAAATCTTCTCCTGAGTTTTTTCCTTTTTGGCTGCTAGCCGAACTGGCTCTCGGGTAGTAATGTTAGATACAGAAGTTAGAAGTTTGAAAATCCCTCCCCTTTCTATTGTGGAGAATAACATCCTGTACAACGAGATTTTGTAGACTTTATTGCCTCCTCTCTACGCCTGTATCTATTTTTTATATAACTTGAGATAATAAAGCCCAAGGGGAGAATAAAATAAAGGAAGAAAAATAACATAATACTTCGGAATTTACATATATTGAAATGTATCTTGTTTTTTCAAAGGAACCTGGGAAGCAGAGATAGACTTTTACAAGTTCCACCAAGTAGCTGGAGAACCTGGAAGTGTTATGAGATTTAAAAACTAACATTGTTTATTGACCATCCCAAATGTTAAAATTCTTGTCTTAAAGATGTCCTTGGGAATCCTTAGGAACCAGGGCTTATGAAATCATTATGTCCTGCCCTTCCTCTGTTGTTTCCAGCCATCAGCCCCATAAGTATACATGTTTTAAAATTTTTGATTCCTTAATAATTTTAGAAGTACATTCTCAATAAAGGATATTCTTGAAGTCTCTGATACTGAAGGACCTACCTAGAACAAGTTATGCTTTTCACATTTTTTCATTCATACATTCATTTATTTTGCAAACATTTAATCTGTGATATCTTCAAGATGCCAGGCACTGGCTAAAGGTTAGTGATGTGAGCACAGACAGGATGTGGCTGGGAAGAAGGGGCTGGTAATGCCAGATGGACAACTTCTTCAATGGTAGGTCATTTGCTGGGCAAACAGGGGCAAAGGGGGCTGAAGGAGCATGGTTTGGGGAAAAAGAATTTTGTACATCAGATCCTTCCCTCTTGCTGTCCTCAAAGCAGAGTTCTACACCTCAAATGAAGATTGTGTCATCAAAGGGCTTTGACTTAAAGCACTAAAGCACTGACTTAAAGGCCAATTATCCATTAGTATACATTTTATTTATTTATTTATTTTAAATTTATTTATTTATTTTTTAAAATTTTTATTGTTATGTTAATCACCATATATTACACCATTAGTTTTGGATGTAATGTTCCATGATTCATTGTTTGTACATAACAGCCAGTGCTCCACGCAGAACGTGCCCTCTTTAATACCCATCACCAGGCTAACCCATCCCCCCACCCTCCTCCCCTCTAGAACCCTCAGTTTGTTTTTCAGAGTCCATCGTCTCTCATGGTTCGTCTCCCCCTCCGACTTACTCCCCTTCATTCTTCCCCTCCTGCTATCTTCTTCTTTTTCTTTTTTCTTAACATATCTTGCATTATTTGTTTAAGAGGTACAGATCTGTGATTCAACAGTCATGCACAATTCACAGCGCTCACCATAGCACATACCCTCCCCAATGTCTATCACCCAGCCACCCCATCCCTCCCACCCCCTCACCACTCCAGCAACACTCAGTTTGTTTCCTGAGATTAAGAATTCCTCACATCAGTGAGGTCATACGACACATGTCTTTCTCTGATTGACTTATTTCACTCAGCATAACACCCTCCAGTTCCATCCATGTCATTGCAAATGGCAAGATCTCATTCCTTTTGATGGCTGCATAATATTCCATTGTGTATATATACCACCTCTTCTGTATCCATTCATCTGTCGATGGACATCTTGGCTCTTTCCACAGTTTGGCTATTGTGGACACTGCTGCTATAAACATTGGGGTGCACGTACCCCTTCGGGTCCCTACATTTGTATCTTTGTGGTAAATACCCAGTAGTGCAATTGCTGGATCGTATGGTAGCTCTATTTTCAACTGTTTGAGGAACCTCCATACTGTTTTCCAGAGGGGTTGCACCAGCTTGCATTCCCACCAACAGGGTAGGAGGGTTCCCCTTTCTCCACATCCCCGCCAACATCTCTCGTTTCCTGACTTGTTAATTTTAGCCATTCTGACGGGTGTGAGGTGGTATCTCATTGAGGTTTTGATTTGGATTTCCCTGATGCCTAGCGATGTTGGCACTTTTTCATGTGTCTGTTGGCCATTTGGATGTCTTCTTTGGAAAAATATCTGTTCATGTCTTCTGCCCATTTCTTGATTGGATTATTTGTTCTTTGGGTGTTGAGTTTGATAAGTTCTTTAGAGATTTTGGATACTAGCCCTTTATCTGATATGTCATTTGCAAATATTTTCTCCCATTCTGTCGGTTGTCTTTTGGTTTTGTGGACTGTTTCTTTTGCTGTGCAAAAGCTTTTTATCTTGATGAAATCCCAATAGTTCATTTTTGCCCTGGCTTCCCTTGCCTTTGGCGATGTTTCTAGGAAGAAGTTGCTGCGGCTGAGGTCGAAGAGGTTGCTGCCTGTGTTCTCCTTTAGGATTTTGATGGACTCCTGTCTCACGTTTAGGTCTTTCAACCATTTGGAGTCTATTTTTGTGTGTGGTGTAAGGAAATGGTCCAGTTTCATTCTTCTGCATGTGGCTGTCCAATTTTCCCAACACCATTTGTTGAAGAGACTGTCTTTTTGCCATTGGACATTCTTTCCTGCTTTGTCAAAGATGAGTTGACCATAGAGTTGAGGGTCCATTTCTGGGCTCTCTATTCTGTTCCATTGATCTATGTGTCTGTTTTTGTGCCAGTACCATACTGTCTTGATGATGACAGCTTTGTAATAGAGCTGGAAGTCCGGAATTGTGATGCCGCCAGCTTTGGTTTTCTTTTTCAAGATTCCTCTGGCTTTTCGGGGTCTCTTCTGGTTCCATACAAATTTTAGGATTATTTGTTCCATTTCTTTGAAAAAAGTGGATGGTATTTTGATGGGGATTGCATTGAATGTGTAGATTGCTCTAGGTAGCATTGACATCTTCACAATGTTGGTTCTCCCAATCCATGAGCATAGAATGCTTTTCCATTTCTTTGTGTCTTCTTCAATTTCTTTTTATGAGTATTTTATAGTTTTCTGAGTACAGATCCTTTGCCTCTTTGGTTAAATTTATTCCTAGGTATCTTATGGTTTTGGGTACAATTATAAATGGGATCGACTCCTTGATTTGTATCTCTTCTGTCTTGTTGTTGGTGTATAGGAATGCCACTGATTTCTGTGCATTGATTTTATATCCTGCTACTTTACTGAATTCCTGTATGAGTTCTAGCAGTTTTGGGGTGGAGTCTTTTGGGTTTTCCGCATACAGTATCATATCATCTGCAAAGAGTGAGAGTTTGACTTCCTCTTTGCCGATTTGGATGCCTTTGATTTCTTTTTGTTGTCTGATTGCTGTGGCTAGGACTTCTAATACTATGTTGAATAGCAGTGGTGATAGTTGACATCCCTGCCGCGTTCCTGACCTTAGGGGAAAAGCTCTCAGCTTTTCCCCATTGAGAATGATATTGGCTGTAGGTTTTTCATAGATGGCTTTTATGATATTGAGGTATGTACCCTCTATCCCTATACTCTGAAGAATTTTGATCAAGAAAGGGTGCTGTACTTTGTCAAATGCTTTTTCTGCATCTATTGAGAGGATCCTATGATTCTTGTTCTTTCTTTTGTTAATGTATTGTATCACGTTGATTGATTTGCGGATGTTGAACCAACCTTGCAGCCCAGGGATAAATCCCACTTGGTCGTGGTGAATAATCCTTTTAATGTACTGTTGGATCCTATTGGCTAGTATTTTGGTGAGAATTTTTGCATCCATGTTCATCAAGGATATTGGTCTGTCATTCTCCTTTTTGATGGGGTCTTTGTCTGGTTTTGGGATCAAGGTAATGCTGGCCTCATAAAATGAATTTGGAAGTTTTCCTTCCATTTCTATTTTTTGGAACAGTTTCAGGAGAATAGGTATTAATTCTTCTTTAAATGTCTGATAGAATTCCCCTGGGAAGCCATCTGGCCCTGGGCTTTTGTTTCTTGGGAGCTTTTTGATGACTGCTTCAATTTCCTTAGTGGCTATAGGTCTGTTCAGGTTTTCTATTTCTTCCTGGTTCAATTTTGGTAGTTGATACATCTCTAGGAATGCACCCATTTCTTCCAGGTTATCTAATTTGCTGGCATAGAGTTGCTCATAGTATACATTTTAGAAACACCCAACCATACATCCTTCAAAAATGAGGACCAGACTTTTTTTTAACGATTACATTTGAAAGAGAAATCTCATGAAAGATGTTTTGTATTCTAGGATGAAACAATTGTCTTCTTTGTAAAGGAATGAATGTGTGTGGCTTTAGTCTTCATTTGCGAGTGTAGAAAATGTGACTGTCTTCCAAATGGTAATACATTTTGTAGATTGGTTTTGGGCATTTTAATCAATTAGAGTTTTGGAAAGAGGTACAGAGCACTCCACGTTTGCTGTATAACATCAGCATTCATATTACGCAAGCACTTTGAATTGTAAAATAATTAAAATTCATTCTGCCAATGTGTTGAAATTAATGAATGAATACTAATATAAGTGATACATTTTTGACAGTGGCGTATAAGATTGTATTTACTGACTTGTTATTAGTAAAGCTTATCCCATCCAGGGCTAGCTGCTGACAATATGCTGAAAGCACTTGGATGGTGTATAGTCAACTTAGAAGTTCAGCATATCTCCTAATGATGGCAGTCTTGAACTTAAGTTGTATTTTCCCTTCAGTTTTCTTTTGCCTTAAACTTATTTCCAAGTGTATATGTAAATATAAAGTGTCCTTAGGATTTTAGATGTGCATTTAGATCAGATACATAGGGTGATAAAAACAAAGTCAAAACTCTACTACCTTGCTCAGGATGCAGTGTTGGGACCAGTCCCAACAACACTCGCTTTTTGGTCCTTTGGAAGTCACTTCCTCAGCGAAATGTCCCTGTGTTCACATCTTTAATATTCAGTATTGCAAGTAGATAGTCATCTTAATCTTAACCCTGATGATACAGTAAATGCACTTATCTACCTCATATTATAAACATACCTTTCAAATTTAAACGACAGGTCATCTGCCTCACTACAAGGAGATTTTTGAAAAAGCAGGAGTGATTTGGTCAAGAATATGAGTTGGACAGATCAGCATGTAAATCCTTCCACTCACCTGACACTTCTCCCACCTGGCACCAAAGATGATGTGGGCTGACATCACACAGATAGGAGCAGCAACAAGGAAGAAGTGAGGACTGGCTTCATCTAACATCAAGGTTTCGCTGACATGAGGAGGGTCAAATGCTATCTTCCCTGATGTCAATCGGTTATTCTTCAAATTCATTGGAAGATGTGGTTTGTACTTTTTTACTTTCGACAAATTCAGATTTCACTGAAACTCAACTTTTGGAAGATTTATTTTAATAGGTTAGTAAAAAATTATATATTCAAGGTTTTTTTAAAGATTTATTTATTTGAGAGAGGGAGTGTGTGTGCAAATGGGGGGGCAGAGGAAGAGAGAGAGAGGATCTCAAGCACACTCCCCACTGAGCCTGGAGCCCCCCACAGGGCTCGATCCCAGGACCCTGAGACCATGATCTGAGCCAGAACCAAGAGTCAGACGTTCAACCCACTGAACCACCCAGGTGCCCCTATATTCAATGCTTTTAAGTACACAGAAATTAAAATTTTATGTGACACTTTGTTTCCAGCAAAAGAATCATGTAGTTCATTGCATTTCCAAAGATATATTAAATATATATTGTAGACTTTTCAAAAGCCTATCCCCTTGGCAAGTTTCTTTTAAAAAGCAAACATTATTGAAAAGTTACCAGTCCTTCTAAGGAGCAGATGAAGCACGTGGCTTCCATCTAAAGTAAGAGAAGTGTCCACTTTGTGATCTGCGTCACTATGTTCTTATTGTTCATATGTGTTTGCATTTCTAGTATCACTTTTGATCTGGAGGCTGCAGGGGTGTTTTTGGAATTTGCGTTAGGAAGGCACTGTCTAATTTGTAAGGGTTGATTTATTAATGCTAGGTCTTATGATCACTGAAACGGTGACTAGCAAACATGGATAGAGCAAGGTAATTAGTCAATCCACACTTCAGATAAAAGCTTAGTTTTTTTCTCTTATAGATTAAAAACTTGAATAGATGTTCTGGTATTTTGTTCCGTTACTCCTATGGATCCAGTGCCTGCACTCTGGTCCCCACACTGGGGACCTAGGAGGTTACAATTTGGCAGGAGGCATAGTGGGAGTGAGGGTCTCCAGGCTCAAATTCCTTACTTGAAAATTTGCTTCAGTCCACATACCCTGAGACCCCAGCTTCTTTCAGAGACTTGAACATTTCAGCCACGGGTTGGCCAGGCTGTCGGTACTACAAGCCTGAGTCAGAACTTCACAGTATGACTTGACCATTTTTGAAATGGATTCTCATATTTTCAAATATTCATGTCAAATGAAAGAAAGAAGATGCTGTCATCTATTACCATGGCTGTTAGAAATCAAAATTGCCTCGACGGAATTGAAACCAAGTGGGCCTGGTCATCTTAAAACTCTTTGCAAGTTTCCTTCAATGCAAAGTTTTGAGCTTTTGCAAGTTTTCAGTCAAACCATAAAACAAAATATAAATTCCTTTTCAGATTGTTCATTTGGATAATTCATTTTGGATTATCCGTGAATGCTTCCTTCCGCATTTTTTCTGTTAATGCAAATAATTCAAATAAATGTTGATGTGTCTGATTAAATTCAGAGAAACAATGTTCCCTTCATATATATTAACATTAACTGGGCTTTATATTTTTTCAATCATCTGAATTCACATATCAGTCTATGTGAGGGGAACAGTTGTCTGATTAAAAAAGAAAGACAAAATAATCATTTGACTGTAGCTCAGCTTTAATGCTAAGTCTCAGCTGTGCTAATACAACTGACATTGACAAGCAGCTGGAATGATAATTGGGCTAAAAGTATTTCTCCTAACCCCTTACTAATGACAGGTTGGCAAGACATGGTAACATTATCACAGTTAACTTTTTCACAAATGATAATACACTAGAGCAATCAACTGGTATTAACCATCAAAGCTTCCTGGCTTTACAATGTAAACTCCTTTGTCTGTATTGGAAATATTTCTTCTATATGAAAGAAATACAATTGAATAAAGTTAAAGTGATTTTTTTAAATGCCAATGTCCAGAGCCATGAAAATTTGACATTCCAGATTCAGTACAGGGAGGCAACACTTTTGTCCTGAAACTACGTTGACATGCTCTTAAGTATATTATTTTCTGGCTTAAACCCTCAGGGTTAATAAGTCTAAAACAGACCCGTTGACTGTCCTGGTTTTAGAGGCCTCTTCCATTTGAACTTCCTTTCCGCAAAAAAACCAAAACACTTGATTAGGGCCTGGAGGAGTAGTAAGCATGAAAAGACAAGAAGACAAAATAAGTTCTCAATCTCCTGCCTCCTTTATGTTCCTCCTCTCTCATTTCTCCTGTTTTCTTGCCCTCCCTGCCCCTACTGCAGCCCCTCTTCTCTCTCTCTGAGGGCGATTCTGCTTCACAATGCAGCGGGTTGTTGTCATGCCTCTTCCTGGCTTGTAAGCTGTTGCTGCCGAGGCAGGAGTTAGAGCAGCCTGCTAGTTCTGGGGTGGGTTTGGAGCCGGGAGCTGCATTTGCTGGCTGTGGGGCAGAGGTAGAGAAAGGAGCATAGAGACAGCCCAGGGAGAGGAAGAAGGGTGCCCAGCACCCTACCAGCCTCAGAGTCTTCATTTCTAAACAGGAGGTAGTAAGACCTACCTCCCAGGTTTGTTACAAGCATTAAATAAAACGGCTTTTAGAAGAGTTATGTTACTTGTACCTCCTGGGGAAATAGAAGGCACTCTGGGAGCCTGGCAGGCAGTGTGCATATGGAAATGGGATCCATGGGCATGCTTTTCCTCCTCTGGGGAGCTGAGGAATACTAACTAGCATGAAAAGAAGAAGGAAAATAACAGTTTTATAAGTTTAGACTCTTCGTTGAGCATTTCTAAACATGGTTCAGCGAAGAGTGCAAACACCATTTTGGACTGTTAATGAAACACTGTATTCCACTGTGGCCAGCCATGGAAGACCATTTTGGGAGGATTTTCATCAATTCTTGCTGCCACACTTAAGAGGAGTATTAACCTGCTAGCATGTGCTTGTAGGTTAGCCTTGGATGCTTCTGCATTTAGGGGGAGAGAAAGATGAAGATTCTCAAAAACGACCTCACCCAAAACACAAGGAGAGGGGTGGGAGCTTTCCCTGCAGAAGACAACTGTCGCAGAGAAGGCGTGTTTAGGGGTGGCATGGCAAAAAGGGTTCTTACATCTTTAAATTGTTGGAAAAAACTCAAACGAATAATGTTTTGTAACATGGGAAATTTATACAAAATTGGAATTTTGTCCATTCATAAAATGTATTGAAATACATACAGCCATGCCCATTCATTTCTACATTTCCGTGGCTGCATTCATGCTACAGCAGGAGAGCTGGGTACAGGTGGCACAGACCAAATATCCCCCAAAGCTGAAAATTGTTACTATTGGCCCTTTGCAGAAGAATTCTGTCGATCTTGTTTTAGAGGATCGAGGACGTTGACGCCTGAGCCCCGGGAGGAGGGAATACTTTGGCTTCCAGGGCTTCGTCCCTGGTGAGTGGCCTGCTCATACGCGTGAGTGCCAGGGTAACAGAACTGCCTCTTGGGATGTTGGTGGACCTAAATGTTAGGGCGTGTGGACCCTCAGCACGGCAGAGAATCTTAAAAGTCTGAAAATTGTGGCTTTGCAAAGAATGCAACAGATTTTTGTGCCTTCGCTTTATTTCAGGAGATATGATTAGCAGGCAGAATTACTCCCCTCTCCTAGACACCTGGAGCTTTTCAGTTGACTTTCTTAGAAATGGCATTTCCTCTATGCAAAGTTTCCCTCTGCCTGTCTCCTGTCATCCGCCTTTCTGTGGTGGAGAGGCCCACGGATGGGATTCAGGGTCAGTTCAGTGTGGTTTGCATCCTGGCTCCCCACCGTCTCTACACAAATAATTTCAGCCCTACATCCTCTACCTTCTTGTCTGTACAATGGGAAGACTGAGGGGATGTTTGTGCATAGTGCTAGGCATCCAGAAGGACAATTCCACAGGGTGGCGAGGTACTTCTACGCACATTGTGTTCTTATTGCGCTGCTTTCATTTCAGTTGTTCTGTCGTCATTTTTCCTGTGTGCAAAATTGTCCCTTCCCCTAGACTGAGAATTCCTTGAAGGTGGGGTATTTTTCTTATGCCTTTATCCCTCTCCAGAACACAGCAAACTGCCTCCTGCAAAGTGAGCATGCAGGGCATGTTTGTTTGTTTGTTCTTAATTTTAATGAATACATGGATTTGTTTAATTAGTATATGTCCATGGAGTGTCATACATTTTTCTCGGAGAATGTTAATTACATGCAAAAGTCATATAGCTTATCTGATATATACTAAAACTGATGAATCCATAATTCAACAACCTAAAAATTTGAGATTGTGGAAAATACTGGCTTAATTTATTATGCAGCTGAAAAATTAAATTATATCTATCATGGCTGTGAAAATGAATACAATTGACATCTGTAGGCTTGAAAATTGGTCAATCTATAGTAGAACTGTCCAATAGGATCATAAGATGAACCACAAACACAAGCCACATATGTGGTTTAATTTTTTCTAGCAGCCACATTTAAAAAGACATAAACTAGTGAAGTTAATTTCAAGAATATATTCTGTATAACCTGATACAGCCAAAATAGAATTTTCATAGGCAATCAATATACAACTATTAATTATATATTCTAACTTCATTGTTTATCCTGACTCCTTGAAATCCCACATGGTATTTTGTAAGTGTGGTACATCTCAGTTGGGACTGGCCCCATTTGTAATGCTGCTGGCTACTTGGGGCCTCATAACTCTAAAGTTTTTATGATACCCTGAGAGCACATGACTATAAATTAAAACGCTTCACTCAAAAGCTGGAAATGAGCAGAGAAAACGCCCTCGCCGTCCATCCTTATTTGGAGATAATGCTGCTAACCAAGTGACTCCACGTGTGTTTGAATGTGCCTAAGATAGTTGGTATTTGAACCACGGCACTCTACATGGATACCGTCGTGTCCGATAGCCAGCCGCTGTTTGAATGGTTTGAAGATTTGTGCACACCTTCAGCCCCGTGTCTTTGCCTGGTGAACAGCTGAGGAGGTAGCTCAGAGGGAAGCCCCTGCTGGTGGAACCGCTCGGGGCGGGGTGTGCCCGTGTTACGGCTGTTTCCTGGGAGCAGCTGACTGTTTCCAGATTAGATGAGGCTGTGCTCAGGCATGTTCCTGTTCGTGATGAATGTCTCTGTGCAAGTCCCAATTTGTGCTGTTTGGCATCTGTGCAAACAGACAGGGAGCTTCTGGCTAAACTGAACCGAAGCTCATGGTCCCAGCTCAGCGTCATTGCCTCGGGTAGACGCAACCCTAAGACACACTTTGCTATGTAGACATATTTATGTTCATACTTTCAAATGCAAGGCGAAGTTAAAAGCAGTAACAAGATGTGGGTCGGGGTTTTTGCTGGGAAAAGAAAAAAAGACTGGTATCAGCGATCTAGTTTATCTGTTTATTCACAAACACCTTATTAGTTGCCAACAATGAGATTTCTTTTGGTTCTTTTATCGTTCGCTTTAAACCATATCCACGAAACGTTTGTATGCGGTTGCCGTTTGCACATTTAAAAAATAAATAATGGAAGCTTTTATAGATTCTGTTATGTAGACTTTGAAATCCCATTTTGTTCTTGGATAGCTGTTTGGAAGGTTTGTATGGGCGGACGGCCAAGACCAAACCTGGCTTTCTGGGAAAGGAAAAGAAGAATGAATGAAGCCCCTTGCAGCTCCAGCCGTCTGCCGCTCTCGGAATCGGAGATAAGCCTTTTTCAAAATGAGGACTTCCGAACATCTGAAGTGTGAGTGACTTTAGAACGCCATAAAGGGAAAAGATCCAGCTGCAATTTATTACAGTCAGGTCAATTAAATAGGCTCAGAGCATCATCATCTTGTTTATATCTATCATGGATCATTGGAGATGAAAAAAAGAATGTGGTCTCAGCTCCTGCTTCCCTCTTTCAGACAAAGAGCTGTAGAGACCCCTCAGTAATGGTTAAGATACATTTCAGCAGCAGCTTCTCCACATGGGCAAGCGATTACGTTTAAATTGCTTAATATTCTATTGTTAATGGTCTGCCTTTTATATAGAAAGACATTCAGGAAGAGGATTGGATCACTACATAAATAGCATGACTGTCTTGGCTTTGTCCTGTGAAGTTCCTGCCAAAGACTATTGGAGTCTTCGTGTTTGTTCAATAGGTAAAAAAAGCTTTTGCTTGTCACAAACGGTGTCTCATTTATTTATCTAGATCCTTTGCCTTCTGTTTCGCTGCATCCTGTTCTAAAAATAAAAGCATATGGGCTCTGACGATGTGGGTTTCTGCCCTGTCAGTGTTCTGTTTATGCTACTTGTTTCCTTTAAAGAAAATTACCTGGCTTCAATCTGACATCTCTCGAGACTACTTTTATAATCAAAATATAGTATTTAGATGGTCAAGTGATTAAACAGGCCAGGATAAGAGCTGTGGACGTTAGGATTTCACATATTTTTCCTGTGCTTCCAGAGAGCTGTTTTGAGGCAGTGATTTGAAAACAAATCCAAATGCAGATGAAGAATAATTTGAAAGAATGGTGTAGTCCAGATTCCAAATGTCCTTCAAAATTTTAACCCATTGATTTTCAATTCTGAACTGCTACCTGCAAAAACTGTGCTTGTCACCATGATACGTTTTTGAGATGGTGCCTGACACCATCTTTGTTTTATCTTTGTTTTGTTAACTTCATTATTTCAGACACCTCTTGCCTAAAGATGAACATCAGACTATGAATCCCTGTTGAGATGACTGAACCTGTTTGTTTCTTTGTTTGTTTGTTTAGGACAAATGCCAACACAGGGCACTTGTCATTAATGCCACTTACTGACGATTTTGATAATTTTTCCATTTCCACTTTGACCCATGTCCCTGTTCCTACTCCATTCGCTTCCTCCTGTCCCTAACTTTTATATAAAATATTTCCATGTAAGTCCTTATCACAGACCCTTTACTTCCTCTCATTGACAGCTATAACCAAGTGGGAAGGCAAAAATCCAAAACAAAAGGAAACAAATAGAATTTCAAAAATAGTTCGACAACATGGTTCCAAGTGGACACAGCTTCCCTCAAGTCAAACTGCAGTATTTTGATATGCTCCTGTTCAGATGGCTGGTGAGTATGTCAGTGATCACACTCCTTCTAGATGCCACCTTGAAAAGTCTCAAAGTCACTACATGGAACAGACCAGGGGGCCATGGTAGAAAGTAAGTATGCCGACAGATGGACAAATGAGGTTGGGTCTTGGTTCTGCTTGTACCTGTATGACCTTGGACATGACCTTTTAATTATCCATGTCTCTGTCCAGTTGTGAAAATAACATTTTTCCACCTCCTTTCCAGAATGATTGGCAGGATCAAATGAGCAAGTGAATATATGAGGATACGGTGTGGATCGTAAACAGCTATTCTAAGGAAATTGCTCACTCTATGGACATTAGTTTGGTGTGTGTGTTGTGGCTGATGGTTTCCTATTTTTGTTAGTGCCATCTTCCATCCTTTCCTTCCAAAAACTTTTACAACCCTTCTCGTGCTCAAAGGACACCCCTGAAAGAGGCCATGAGTCAATCCTTTCTGTAAACCTTGTTATAAGAGTGAGTAGACGGGGTGAAACACAGAGCCTCACCTATAACACCCGTGAGGAGTTCAGTGGCAGACACCAGGCCCATTCTTTCTAGCACCAGCCTGGTGTTTGAAATATGGTAGGCACATGATGAAAAGTATGTACTGAAAGTAATTCATTGTGTAGTATGGGTACATATCAGCACTTTACAGAGTCATACCTTACTTCAAGTGAACTTATTTTATAGAAATTCACTATTAATAAGGACTCAAATTAATTTGATTTTGGAAATCTGCAGCTTTGAAATGAAATATTCAAGACTGTACTTTTGGGAAGTTAAGATTTCATATTTCCAACTATCCTTGTCTCAGATTGTTTGTGTTTAATAAATACTAGCTATTTATCCTCAAATTATAGAATCAGCTGTTTGAATCATGGATATAAATGAATTATATTCAACATTTTTTTTAATATTTTAAAACTGGAGAGCAGTTTCATGTTAAATCAATTAGGTCATTTAAATTGTTAAAAGTCTCCCATTCAACCAATATTTATTGTGAGTCTACTCAGTGTCAAGCACCGTGCCAAATTTTGAGAATAAAATGAGAAAGACCCAGTCCCAGCATTTCAACATTTTAAGTTCTAGAAAGTAGACAAATATGCAATAAGTCATTATTATAAGATGTTACCAGTTCCATGAAAGAGCTATTAATAAACATTATCAGAGCCTTGAGGGGACAATGCTCTTTATATCATGAATGGAAGATGGACAGCTTTGAAAGAAGAAGCAACTGTGGGGTAACCCTGGAGGAGAGCCAAGAGTTTGTCATGTGTGAAAGAGAGAGAAAAAGCTCTAGATCGAGGGAAAGGCGTTGGAGCAATGTGCTCCTGTGATGGCAGTGTGGGCTCTGGGAAGGTCAGCTGGCTGTGGTAGGTGGGGAGAATTGAGGGGGAGGGGAGTGGTGGGAGAAGAAGACCAGTCTGGTAGGAGATAATTAGAAAAGTCTGGGTACTCTGATGTCACATATAAGAGAGTGGCAAATTAGGGGCCCCTGGGTGGCTCGGTTGATTGAGCGTCGCACTCTTCGTTTCAGCTCAGATCATGGTCTCAGGGTCATGAGATCGAGCCCCGTGTCGGGCTCCACGCTCATTAGCGAATCTGTTTCTCTCTCTCTCTCCCTCTTCCTCTGCCCTTCCTCCTGTGCGTGCACTCTTTCTCTCTAAAATAAATAAATAAATCTTTAAAAAAGAAAGAGAGAGTGAGGAGGGCACAAATCCAGATGTCTCCGAGGTTGAATTCACAGGAATTGGCAACAAATAGGGTTTGTCTATAAGCGCGCAGGTAGGGGAGGGCAATGCGTGTGGTCTGGGAATAAGAAAAGTGGGGAGTGGTGCTGATGGAGACATAACCGTGCTGTTGTCTGAAAGATGCAGTGCAGGACAAAAAGCACGTCCGGGAAGAGCAAACACTGGGTTTTCCAGGATCTTGCTGCTCAAAGAGGGATCCTTGAACCAGCAGCACTGGCTTCATGCAGAGCTTGTTAGAGACGCAGGCTTCGGCCCCAACCCGACCAACTGAGTCAGAACCAACATTTGACAAGATCCGTATGTGCATCAAGGTGTGGTTAAAGCACTCGCGCTGCAAGATGGGCTGAGTGTGTGAGGTCTGTGTGTTGGAGGAGAATGGGTATCAAATCAGCTTCTTACAGTAAAGGAGCAAGATGCCTGTACACAATTGTTCCAGGAATGAGAGACAGCAAAAAATTACTTTTAAATGAAATTGTCGGCAAAATTCAGGCAAAGTGGGATCCTTGGCTGAGAAGTCTGGACAACAGGGAATTTATAAACGTTTTATTGACTTATTGATTGAGTGATTGATTTCGAGAGGGAGAGTGAGAGAGAGCAGGAGTGGAGGGGGCAGAGGGAGAGAGAGAATCTCAAGCAGACTCCTCACTGAGCACAGAGCCCCATCTCAGGACTCTGAGATCACAGCCCGAGCCGAAACCAAGAGTCAGAGGTCTAACAGACTGCATCACCCAGGTGCCCCTATAAACTTTTTTTTTTTTAAGGAGATGTCTGAATTAATCAGCCAACATGGGATACTTGGCCTGCTCATTCATGCGGATTTTCGGTGCCTGTGGAGAAATTAGAAGGTGATAAGGCTTTGCAATATTTCCTAAATACTGCAAAGTTTTAATTTTGTAGTACTGTGTTGAAAGCACTTGATTTCTGAGCTAGGATTTGGGTTTAAAGAAGTTGCATTTCAAAAGCAGTATTTAGAATCATGATTTTTATATTTGGAATCAAAACTGCTGCAGGCAAATTTTCTGTTGTCAGTTTTTTGGTATTGTGTCTGTTCGGTCTCTGGTTACAATAACATACAATGTAAAGCGATGACAAAATTGCCAAAGATGTTTTAAATTAACAGCTGTACTTCACCTTTCTGGCAAGGTTTGATTTTATCAAGCCTCCTCCCCCCCCCCCCCCATTCTATCCAATTCCATCAGCATTGCCAACACTGGAATCAAATGCCTTTATTAAACTAAACCAGGCAAAGCCAATCAGGGCCAGTCATATGCCAACTGGTTACAATAGCTGATTCTAATGATGAAATATAACCCAGCGTTAAAGTCAGACCCAAAACAAACAAACAAATTCCTCCAGATTGGATGCCACATGGGCTCGCTTGAGACACTGGATATTCAGGATGAATTTTCTAATGGATGGAATCAGATGGAGTGTGAGCATTGCTTTCAAGAACCATGTAATTTCTGTTCTTGAAAATAATTTTATAATAGACTTCAATATCTTTAGATTCTCCCAGAATCCTGAGTTTGGCCTCTTTACAGTAGTTAATTATATTTATTGTAATGATGTGATATTTGGAACTCTACTTGCTCTTGACACGTGTGGTTTTGATCCAGGCAAAAATCCATGGCCACAATAACCACATTATCCTGGCTCCTAACCCCCATATTTCACAGAGCAATTCAGCACTCTCCCCTCTCCCTAAAAAGTCTTCAAGATGATCATCTATTTTTTAAATACATAACATTTGAAAGCCCTTCACCATCTCCCTAGATTAACAAAAATGGAAAATTTTCCATTCTGAAAATATATGATGTAAGGCGACAGATTGACTTTAGGTCTAGGCAATCATTTTACTGCAAAATAAACTTACCCTCGCTTAAATTAAAAAATACATACAGATATTATATATATATATATATACATATGTATCTATAATATATTATAGATGTAAATTAATACATATATATATATATATATATATATATATATACATACAAGATAAATTTTTTCCCCAAAATTTTGCTGAGCATTCAATGTTCTAACACCACCAACTAAATGAATTTAAATTTTTGGTACTCTGTTGCTGGCTCAAACTATTTTGTCTCTTTTGTCATGCTGTTAGGTTAAAATAGATATGTTTTGAAATACAAATTAAAACACAATTTGCCTGACCCAAGACTCTGTTCTTTGAGGTCTAACTCTTCATCCCGTGGATGGTAGGTGATGGCAGGAAACACAAGATGAGCAGGTTACAGTTCATGTTTGCAGCACTGGAAAGCCATGTGCGTAACAGTTATGGTCTTTTCCCTCCATAGATGACTTTAGCGATTGGGTCTCTTTAGTCTGGCCTCCGGAGAATTTATGTACAAAGCAGAAGCATTTTACAAGTTGATACACGTCTTGGCCTCAACCATCGAGAAGCCTTGGCTTTGAGTCATGCCTTTGTAAGGGGGTGGTCTTGCAAAGAGTTTTTAAAAAAAAATCACAAAAACCAAGTATGATAGAATTGGGGCATCATACTTTCCACTTGCCTAGTAATATTTATTACTGTAATACCCTCTTTGCTTCCTACTCAATTTGAAATGCATTCCAAGTAACACACAAATAGAAAGACTGCCCAATAATAGAAGAATCAAAGATTTAGAGGTACTTCAGGCCATGTGCTAATTTTTTGCAAGTACCAGGAGCACTACCCTATCACCTTTTTTTGTGTCACGGGGTTGCCTTCTAATGCCGTTTAGACTTAAATATGTCTGTTATGTCAGTTTAAGCTAACGTGGGTACACACAACTATAACTGAATCGAGAAAATATAGTGCATTAAAGTATTAACAATGAAAATAGAATCCATTAATATTTCTCATATATTCCAAAATCTTTCAAATTCTTATCTTCAGTTCAAATCTGTCTCCCAGACTCATCGGGCTGGCTGCTTTCTTGAAATGCATTCTCGAATGTCTCACAAGCATCTCAGATTTATCACATCCAGATTAACATCTGACTGTCTCCCAGACCAGCTCCCACCCTGTCTTCCTCTTCTGAGTATATGGTACTACCAGCCGCCCGGTTGCTCAAGCTGGAAACCGAGGGGGCAGCTTTGAGGTTTCTCCAACCCTCATCTGCACATACTAACCCATTGCAGGAGTCTCTCTCCTCCATCACTCTTACTACCATCTGAATTAGTCCTTCACAAGTCCAGGCACCATTAAGAATGTGCCATGTTTCTCCATTATGTGAGGGCTCCTTGTTCACGTACAATGAGGTCCTGGCTGCTCACCACAGGCTGCAAAGTTGCAGCCAAAGCCTATCTCCTCTGAGTGAACTCATGCCATTCTTCAGCTTGCTCACCAACTTCTGCCATGGCAGCCTCCTGTTGTGGGTTGAACGGTGCTCTTGTGCCCCTCCCCCCCAAATATGTCCTAACTCCAGGTACCTGTGAATATGACCTTATTTAAACATAGTGCTTTTGTGGATGCAGTCAAGTTAAGAGGAGGACATTGATAAGGGCCCTAACCCAATACAACTGGTATCCTTACAAGAGGGGGAGACCACCGTGGGAGGATATAGAGCCATATGGTGACAGAAGCAGAGGCTGTGTGACAGGGACGGAGAGGCACCATCAGGAGCCAGCAAGAGGCAAGGAGGGATTTGACCCAGAATCTCAGGGGCCATGACCCTGCTGACACCCGAGTTTCAGACCTCTAGTCTCCAGAACAGTGAGGGAAGACATTTCTGTTTTTCAAGCCAAGTTGGTAGTACCTTCTTCCATCAGCCCTGAGAACCGAATTTGCCTCCTTCTGTTTTCCAAACACCTGAGGTCCTGTTCTATCACAGAGCTTCCACACACATGGTTCCCACTGCCAGGAATGTTCTTTTCAACTCTCATTGTCCAAACCTGAATCCAGTCTTTCTGATCTTTGCTTAAATGCTACTTCCTCAAAGATGCACTCTCTGGCTACCCCACGTGGGATTGTCACCCCTGTTCATCTCGTGGCGCTCTCCAGTGACTCAGCAAAGACCCAACAGTGGATGGGCATTTTCAGGAGCTGGCTGGCTGCCTGTCCCCCACCTCTGGCCATACCCTTAGGCCACATTTCCTTTAGGCACACCAGGTCCTACCACTGACCACGTGGATTCCTCCTGCTTACCACTGAGCTCAGGTTTAAGCCTTGCTTTATACTAGACACGTTTCCTAAGTGCCACAACCCACGTACTTCCACACTCCATCACATCTCCTGTTTTATTTTACCTAAGTAGCCTCTATGTTTATTTGGTTCACACAAGTCACCTCCCCCTTCCCTCCCACATACCAGTAAGAGACTTAACTACATATATAATTTAAAATAACTGTTTCTCAATCTCTAGAATAGTGACAGGCACACAGTCAGTATTCAATAAATAACTATTCAAGGGATGAATGCATGAGTGAATGAATACTAATTCTGTCCTCTCGGATTTCTTTTAAGCCTTGCACACAGTGGCCTGCAGTGGTGGTGCTGCTTGTTGTTGTTTTAATCACTGAAAACAAATTATCAAAGCATTTTCCTTACCTTAAAGTAAGTTTGAAAGTGAAAAAGCCATCTAAAAAAAAAAAATCAGTGGTTTCCACAATGACTTGCTCTAACATAGTATCCAGCAGAAAGTGATAAATCAAGGAATTTGCATTCTGACATTCCATTTTAGCAAGGGAAGCACCTTGTTTTGTCAATCAAGATTT
Organism: Zalophus californianus; assembly: GCF_009762305.2. NCBI lineage: Eukaryota > Metazoa > Chordata > Mammalia > Carnivora > Otariidae > Zalophus > Zalophus californianus. The sequence goes on from NC_045597.1 coordinate 6,500,956, forward strand.
CTCACACCTTTGATGAATGATAAGTGTCTGGAATGAATAGAATAATTACCTTCAGGGCCTGACTGGGTTTGCTTGGGTAGGTGCTTCCTGGTTTTGTTTTTGCCAGAAACATCACGGTAAGAAAAGGCCGCCTGTTGCTAATTACGGATTTTGCTCATTTTAGCACAAACTTAAAATCCCTGGATATTTTTACAAGTGGGATTCCTGAATGTTTCCAAGTTTCAAGGAGTTCAGTTCAGCTCAAATAATAGGAAAAATATGAGGTCATGGATCGCCTTAGCTAAATTGTCACATCCATAAAACATGCCTATGACACAGTGCTACTGGGTTTCTGTGAATCTTTGTGTATTAATACACTAGCACTGCAAGAATGAAAAACGCTATACGAATGATAAATGAAACAAATCAAGCGTAGTCTTTTTATACTTAGTTTGCCATTTATGTCTATGAGCATGTTATACAGAGGATTTTCTTTTCTGCTCAAGTGTGTTATGGGATATTTAGCAGTGTCTTTACAAATATCGGGAGAAAAAATATTGCCCTTCAATATTCAGAAGTATTAAGACACACACACACACACACACACTATATATATATATATATTTATATATATATATATATATAGCATGTATGTAAATGCACAGGACCTAGTTAAAAGGCAAACATCCACATGGCTCAACGTAAGCTTTCTCCTTAGCATTTTTAAGAAGCCGAAACCTGACAGCTATGGCCAAGTGTGTAGTTGCCAGTGTGTGGATCTCCTGCAGTCTTGGGTGGGTCGCAAACGGGCCAAGCAGATCAGTGACGACTGGGTTTGGACACACGGACGGTGGGTCTAGCATCATCTATAAATGCAGAACCTTTGCGGTGCAGCATGTCGTGGCTGTCGTGGAAATCGGAGAGCTGTTCGTACCGATCGTGTGTCTCGCAGGTTGAATTTTCGTGGGTGCAGATCACGCTGCCGTCCCCACGGCCAGGTGTGCCAAGACCTCAGAAAGGGAGCTTTTACAGACTGTCTGATTTCAAGGCTGACAGCCTTCACCAAGAGGAATCTCTGAACGTTAATAGGGCCATTTGTACTTGGGGACAAGGCTCTGTCAAGAAAGAGGTTGCCCGTGTTTCGTGGCTTTCTTCGGAGCGCTGGGAACACATCCCAAACACAAGGCTCTGTCCCTGTGAGCGCTGGGGAGGCAGCACGAGGTGTGGGCTTTTCTCTGCAGCTTGTTGTACCCCGACGACCAGGAGCTGACGTGGAACTTCAAAAGGAAGGCAGAGCACAGTACACCTGTGAGTGAAAACCCAGGCGGGACGCACGTGCTTCATTATCGGGTGCCTTGGGGCCAAATAGGATCCAGACCTCCACCACCTGTTCTTTTGCCTCAACCCCCACACAAGTGGTATTTTTCTTTCTGTGGAATTGGAGCTAGGAAAAAAAAAAAAAAGAAGAAGAAGAAGAAGCATGGGCGACGCGGCTCCTAGGCTGATCTGTCATCCTCCACCTACTCTTTTTCCATGTCTTTTTTCCTTTGAAGTTACCAGCCCAGGTTTGGAAGCTGCCTTCACAGCTCTGTCTTCCTAAGAAGAACTGATCATCTATCACCTCGTAGGCTTAGTGTGATGGTTCAGAGGGATACTTTTCAGACATATTTAATGCTGCTATTTTTTCTGGAGTCCTAAAAAAAAAAAAATTAAGATTTGATGCATCTTCCAGTTCAAATAGCTTCAAATCAAAGTCATGATAATCTTGCCATGCAGAGATGAAGTGATCTGGACAAGACTTGAGCCAATAGATTCCCACCCAGGCAGAGTTTCCCTAAGAACATTCCTGGATCTGAGTCACGGTGCAGACTTGGCCCTAGGACTCTTCCCTACAATAAGTCTAGGGAAACTCTCTCCTGAAGATAACAAAAACAGGCCTTTCTGAAGGTTCGGGGGCACCTCACGTGGTTACATTGAGGCATCATTTTCAGCAGTTAACCCTGTCCCCAACGTGGCTGGGGAACTTTTATCCCAGTGACGGAGTATCACTATCTAGTACTGCTCTCATGTGGCACATTCATGGAGGTGTGGGCAGGGACACAAAGGGCTGGCTGCACCCCTCTCCAATTCCACATCCCTGTAATAATGGTTTTGAAAACTTGGGTGCTTAGCCCACTTCCAACCACAGTTCAACTCTACTCCTGCTGGTGTTGAGCCGCGGTCAGTGGACTCAGAAGCTGGGCTTGGGCTGTGCTTGCTGCTTCAGAAAATCACCTGGTCTGTGCTCTGGGAGTTTATGAGGTCACCCAGCTCCTCCGTGGTGGCACTTTCACAAAGGGACTGCTTCGTGACAGAGTCTCTTCCAACCCCACGCTTGTGTCCTCAGGCACCACGTCCAGTGCCACACCCAGGCTTGTCTCCCTTCTGGACTGTTCTTTAAAACAGGCTCTTGTCCTTCGGTCAAACAGAACACAGAAACGGCGCTCCTCCATCCATCACAGAAATATGAGGTTTGAAGAGATGGCAGCGAGTTCTCTTTTGCTAGAAATCTAGGGCTGCTCTAAGTGGGCCCCATTTTCTTTTAAAGGACATGAAAACTATCTTTTCCTTCCTCCAGGATTACATTTGTCACAGATGAAAATGCTATTCTCAGGGTCCTTAGTTCCCTAATTCTCGGTCTATTTTATAGACCCCAAGGCCTGTAGTAAGTGTGAGGAAACCACATCACATAGCATTTGCCGGGGCTGCATTTTGCATGTGGGCCTTTGATTTGCCTGACAGCTGTGGGAGGACTCGCAGCCTGCCCGAGCCCTGGGAGCCCACATGTGCATGGCAAGGGTGCACGCGATGGTGGGCGTTAGCTTACGTGCAATTACTTTCCCCTCCTGATCTGCCCCCTTTCTGCTAGAAAAACAGACCTTCATGGAGGCGGATGCGTGGCTCACTTGGCAGATTGTTCTTCTGCGGGGGGGGGGGGGACAAGAGACCCCAGTTTGGGCCCCTAGTTCTGCTGTTTCTTGTCACTGTCGTAGTTGGCGAGTCCCTGACCTTCTCCAGGCCTCAGTAGCATCCTCTCCAGAGTCTAGTTTTAAGTGTGAGAATTAATAGTGTCTGCAAAGTGATGCGGGAGAATTAACAAGACATTCTTTGAGAGAATTTGATCACCCTTTTGCGTTGCTCTGGAAAGAACTGGCCGTTTCCAATCTGTGCACGCGGTGACTGTTAGGTGGCCTCTTGACTAATAACATTCTATCAAACCCAGCGTGGAGAGAGGCAGTGAGATCGTGGCTCCTGAGCCCCTGTGAGGGCTTACCTGATCCTGGCTCACGGGATCCTTAAGACAATTTTGGGAGCTAAGATAAGAGAGAAGAAAAGTGAGGTCCAAATAAGCTTAATATCCTGCCTGCCACACATCATGGACCTGGTATAGCCAGTGGGTTCAGAGCCAGATGTTCCCTGTACCCCCCTGCCACGGCTCCCAGCCCAGTTGCCCGACTCTAATCCAGCGTAAGCCCAGCTGACTGTGCTTACTTTAACCAAACGAGGTGGGACAGACATGGAAATGCCAAGGCATCCGCCCCAGGAGGCCTGGTGCCTGTGAAATTTTGATCCCGGCAAAGAGGTCCTCTGGCTTCCTGCTCCTTCCCCTTGGCCCCCTGAGGGGCCAAGTTGTTTTCCATTAGCGGGGAGCGAGTTGTTTGATCCTTTGAGCATGTGCTTTGCTGCACGCCTTGGAAGAGGAAGCCGCCATGGCCATGCGAACACAAGAGCCTCACTGCAGCATCCAGCTTCCTCCAGAATGACCTTGATTGTGTCTCTCCGAGCAGCGGCTCCAAAATACTCCGGGGAAGGAGCGTCCCGGCCAGGGTTTGAATTTTATTTTAAACCATCTGAGTCGTGTCGGTTAATACTTCCTGAGCACCAGCAGCACAAGCTCATTGATTCTTCAGTACAATCCAATACTGTCCTTTCTCATTCCTTGTTTCTAATTCTAGCACATGCTAGAGAGGGGCTGAACTGGAATCAGGAATTTGCCCCAGCAAATACCCACAACAGAGCAGTTAAGAGGTGAACGTGACTGTTGATGGGAAGGAAGGGATGACTCACAAAAACATCTTGAAAATTATTAATATGTGCATTTCACTGTCCTCAGAGGCCAACCAATGCCCTGCCCCGGGGCCTGTGACGTTCCCTTCATGTCGACAATGGTTCTACAGAATAAAGACATTGAGGACAGAAGCAGGCGTGGCCGCCTTCACTGCAGAGCTCGCCTTCCTCAGAGCAGGATGTAAATTTACCCCTACGACTAGCTAAGCCAGTAATAGTACCATGTAAAATTAGTAGCATTTTAGGAATTAACAAATTAACTATGCACTACTCCGTGACTTTAACTATGAACAATCTCATTGTAATTCAAAGGATCTCATATAATTAGATTTAATAGAATCTGGTGAATACTCAGTAGCTTTCTAATTCATTGTATTTGGTAGCAATTTTGTGGGCAATTACGTGTATTGCGGTTTTGGATGCCTGAAAACCCAAGTATGTTTTCGGTATTAGAGCAAAATTAACATAAAGTGATTAAATGGCATGAATAAAGATGCAAATAATTGATACATCGTTGAGCAGAAAAGATATTGATGGAAGAAAAGAAAAACAGGCAAAAGAGAAGAATGGCAAGGTGACCAAGGAAGGTAGGAAGGAATTGTCCAGCTACAAGGTGACATCTCTCATTGATTCTCTGAGGACTCTCTCTTCTCGGTGTGGTGAGGCTAAGTTTGAATTCTTAATTGAAAAAAAAAAAAAAAAGAAGGCACTCTCTTTTCCTTTATTAATGGCAGAGTCCCCACAGAGACTCTGTGCCTCTCTAGGATTTTGTGGCTGCCCCATACCCAGCCTGCTCTAGGCAGGTCACTTGCTTCCAAACTTCTTCAGCTCAGGAGGGCCATCCCTAGCTTGGGCCAACAGGAAAACCACCAGAGCAAATGAGAAGGGAGATGCTAGTTCTCATGAGAGACTAATAAGGACGTATCTTATTTTATCAAGCACTATAAGGAAAGGAATAATTCCTACAAAGGAAAACCCAAAAAGGATGCTGTGTCCCAGGCGTCGACACTGCCCAGCAAGATCTTGAGGAACACAGACTGGAGACTCTAGTTTGAAAGTCACTCGCCTGGAATATGGTGTAAGTGGGCCTGTGCGCAGGGGACTCTTAAACTCTCTGAACCCATTTTGTTCCTTATAATCAGTTCTTCTCTCCATCCAGTAAGCATTCAGTTTTTAATGCACATTGCCCAAATTTCAGTCATAACACATCACTGCCACAAATTCCCCCCTACCTTCTTAAACTTGTATTATTTTCACTTAATATTTGTCTTCAACTTGATTTACACATTAGAGGACACTTCATTAATTAAAAAAAACTGTTATAAATGAAAACTGAGTATTATATTTCATTAACACAAAAAACCTTAAGCACAAGAACGAGGTACATACACGTTATTAAATTTTAAAATCGAGCAATAAACAGGAGAACAAGGGCATAGCCTCATTTCCAGAAAGGCATATTCCTGGGGAGCTGGCGGGCAGGGAGAGCAGCAGGGAGCATGGAGAGGGACGGTGATTTGCAAGGAAGGGTCTGGGAGAGAGCACGTTAGCTGGAAAAAGTTGGATCCTCCCTCAGCTCTGGGTAGTTGAAAGGGCTTTACCACCAGCTGCCTGTATTAAACCCCTGCCCAGAATTTTTCTAGTACGCACATTATAGCCAGTATTGGAATAAAAAGCTTTTTACAGGGAAGAACGTGGAGAAACGTTGCAGAGTTGAAAAGCCAAGGTCAAAAATTATTACCGCCAAAACCCATTTCCATAAAAGCCCTAAGGTTTTATTTCTCAAGCTTTTACTCTAAAAGCTGTCAAAAAACAGTTCACTGCTTTTAGCCAAAATACACACAGCATTTTCTGTCTTGGTGCTATAGCTGTGTCTGTAAAATCAAGGTTAGGTTGTGCTGGTTATAGATGAATGTGAAGAGCATGTACATACTAATGTCCTTTTGGAAAGTTATACGCCGCCGGTTACAGTCTTGGGCTCCGTGTTCCAGGAGACAACGGATGGACCGGGATGCACATTTGGAGGCTTTGCCTGGTTTTGATCACTCTTCTTCTCTCTGACCCTTGTATGCTAAGCACATCCTAAGGCACCTCTTCCTCCTCCAGTGAACTCTGTGATCAAAGACCGCCCCTCTCGCCTTTGAGGGCAGAGGATGTTATTTTACTAGACTGTTTGAAACTGAGCTCTTTAGTGGTCACATCCCTTGAGAAATGTAAGAACGCAGCAGAGCCTCAAAATCAGATTAGCTACATATATGAGTTATCTTGGAAAACGATGTACGCACTGGGAATAAAAGTGTGCATCCGTCTTGTATCTTTAATAGTAAACACTTGGATATCAAGTCGGGGGGGATGGGGGGAGAGTTTGTCATACTTGGAATAAACAAATGTCTCAGAAAGACTATTTTTGGTGTCCTAGAAAGAGGAAATGGTTATTCCAATCTTTTGGTTTATTGCGTACAGAATCAATAAAGTGGGACTTTTTAAAAGATTTTATTTATTCATTTGTCAGAGAGAGAGAGAGAGAGAGCACACAAGCGGGGGAGCGGCAGGCAGAGCAGGCAGAGGGAGACGCGGACTCCCCACTGAGCAAGAAGCCCAATGTGGGGCTCAATCCCGCGACCCTGGGATCATGACCTGAGCTGAAGGCAGATGCTTAACGGACTGAACCACCCAGGTGCCCCTAAAGTGGGACTTTTATTTAAGGGAGAGTCCTATCTCCCAATAGATGTCCCTAAGGTCCCAATACACAGGCTTACTGCACCAGGCCCCCGGGAAGCCAGGGGTGAGGGAGACCATCCCTATCCTTGAGAACTCTGTAAGATATTTGAGAAGAAGTAATGCCAACACGTTCAGGCCCCCGAGCTCTGAACCCCAAAAGCACTGGCTACAGTCCCCGCCTGTATGTGGACGGAGGGAAGTGTGCCCAGTAACTGTCTCTTCGACTGACCACACCTGTTACTAGCACTGCTTTGAGCTCAGGAACCTCTTATTTACTTCATTCTTAACCTCACTTCCACTTTACGCCTCTCTGTCTGTAGTGTTGCTGTCTCGCTATCTCGTTTCTCTATGCTGGAGCATCGTTCTTGAGAGTCACCGTGGGACCCATTACTCAGGCACTAACTTCCTCTTGTTAGTGTCCTGTTTGTCCTTTCTGGAACCAGAGGTCGGCATCCTGGGGCTAAGACCCTTTTACCTGTGGCAGGAACCCCTGTGAAGATTGCCGGTCCCTAACTGGCTCTGTCGCCATCATCCCTGTCCATTGCATACTGCCTACGGGGATGGTTTTTCATGCCTGGAGGCTTGATTGGTCCCATCCCAGACCACAGGGCAGGTTTCTCTCTGGAAGCCCCTCCGAGTTTGACCCAACCACTAACCACAGAGCCCCAAGTCGGCCTTTGATAAAATAACCTGGTAAATCTAGTAATATTTGATAGATTTTAATAATTTTTAAGTTAACCCTTTTCCTCACAATTACAAGAGAGAGAGCATTTTATTTATCAGGCACATCCAGGAATACTTTTATTTATTCTGCCTTCATTGGGAAACTACTGTGATAAAACCTCCTTAGGACCAATCTGGGTATCCAGCTCAGGGAGATAACTGGAACCAAAAAGAGGAGATGAGCTGAAATGTAGGGCAAGGAGCCAGACCACCTGGGTCCTAATTTACCACTGCCACCTTGCCCGCTGAGCAAACCTTAGGTAAGCTAGTTTACCTTTCTATGTCTCAGTTTCCCAGACTCTAAAATTATCTCACAGTGCTGTTGTAATAATTAAATTAACTAATATTTGTAAAGTATGTGGGGGCAAAAATGCTCCAGCAGAAAGTTGGTTTTATCACTAATAACAAAATAAATGTGTTCTTTTTTTTTTTTTAAGATTTTATTTATTTATTTGACAGAGAGACACAGTGAGAGCAGGAACACAAGCAGGGGGAGCGAGAGAGGGAGAAGCAGGCTTCCCGCGGAGCAGGGAGCCCGATGTGGGACTCGATCCCAGAACCCTGGGATCATGACCTGAGCTGAAGGCAGACGCTTAACGACTGAGCCACCCAGGCGCCCCAAAATAAATGTGTTCTTAATGTTGAACATTTTTGAAATATAGGGGAAAAAAAAACAATTACCTGTTTCCCCTCCTTTAGGAGTGTTAACATTTTGATATGTGTATCTTTAGTCTTCTTTTCTTTTCTAAGATTGTATTTATTTATTTGAGAAAGAGTGAAGAAGCAGGGAGAGGGACAGATGGAGAGGGAGAAGCAGGCTCCCCACTGAGCAGGGAGCCCGACATGGGGCTTGATCCCAGGACCCTAAGATCATGACCCAAGCTGAAGGCAGACACTCAACCCACTGAGCCACCTAGGTGCCCCTTTAGTCTTATTTTCTATCTTAATTTATATGTTATGTTAAGAATAATAATACACATACTATGTATTATTTTGTGTGTTCAGTTACAAGTAACAGAAAGTGACACAAACTCTCTTAGATAATAAGAAGTAATTAGCTCATGTGATTGAGAAAGTAAGAGTGATTCCTTCATCTGATGGGTCCACCACAGGTTTCACTACCACCTGTGAATAATCCTTGGGTCCACAGTCTTGGGTTCAAACACCTTGGGTTTAGCAGCTTACCTTAGTTTACTTGCTGAGCCAGTCTCTGTGGCAAGGGGGATGGGAGCATGCTGATTGGTGGATGGGAGGTAGGGCAGGTGTGTTGATAACAGTGGCAGTGATGTGGGTGGGTAATCCCATGATAAAGGCTGTAACACAGGGGGTGCACTGAAGGGGTTCAGGGAAAGTATCCATCAACAGCCCCCTTTATTGCATTTCCTGTAAAATAATTTGTATCAGTGGCATAATATTCAACTCATGAATATACTTAATCCATCTTATTGCAGAACAGTAGAAAGTTTTCTATTATATTAAATAACATTATAGTGAACATTCTTGTATACATCTCTTTCTGCTTTCAGCCATGTTACTCCTATCTGTCTTTCCCTTTCTGATCTCTTTCATGAGTCCATTCTCATTTCCAACAACTACATTCATATTGCCTTCAAATTTTTTTTTCATTTGATACCATTTTTGTGGCTTCCTATGTATTTTTTTTTTTTTTTAATGAAGCCAGGAAGTATAATAGAAGGCATATGAGATTCCACAGCAGGTAGACTTGGATTCAAATTTGAGCTCTGTATCCTAGTATGACTTTAGGGAAGTCTTTAATTACCTAGGAATAGCACTCATTCTCCTTAAGATGTGGACAACAGACAATAAAAGTAAACAGGAGATAGATTGGGCTACATCAAAATTAAAAACATCTGAACATCAAAGGACACAATCAACAGTAAAAAGGCAACCTATGGGATGGGAGAAAATATTTGCAAATGATATATCTGATAAGGGGTTAATATCAAGAATATATTAAGAACTCCTAGAACATAACAACAAAAACCAAATAACCTGATTTAAAAATGGGCAAAGGACTTGAATAAACATTTCTCCCAAGAGGACGTTCAGATGACCAACAAGCACATGAATAGATTCTCAACATCACTAACCATTAGGGAAGTTCAAATCAAAACCACAATGAGATATCTCTTCACACTCCTTAGTATGGTTACTCTAAAAAAAGAAAAAGAAAATGGCAATTATTGGTGAGAATGTGGAGAAATGGAACCCTCATGCATTGTTGGTGGGAATGTAAAAAGGTGCAGTTGCTGTGGAAAATAGTATGGTGGTTCCACACACAAAAAAATAAAAATTGAGTTATCAGAAGATCCGGCTATTCCATTTTTGAGTATACATCCAAAAGAATTTAAAGCAGGGTTTTGAAGAGATATTTGTGTACCTACATTCAAAGCAGTATCATTCATAGTAGCCAAACTGTGGAAGCAAGCCAAATGTCCATCGACAGATGGATGGATAAACAATGGCCTATACATCCGATGGAATATTGCTCAGTCTTAAAGAGAAAAGAAATTCTGACATGTGCTGCAACATACAGGAAGCTTGAGGTTTCACCTTAGTGAAACAAACCAGTCACAAAAAGACAAATACTGTTTGATTCCACTTATCAGAAATATCTAAAATAGTCAAATCCCTAGAAACAGAAAGTAAAATGGTTGCCAGGGGCTGGGGGAGGGGGAAATGAAGAGCTGTTTGATGGGGACAGAGCACCAGTTTTTTAAGACAAAAAGAATTCTGGAGATTAGTTGCATAACGATGTGAATGTACTTAACAATAATGAACTTTTTTGCATCCAAAAATGGCAAATACAGTGCATTTTATACCCTGTATATTTTACCACAATTTTAAAAATCAATACTGTATAAAAACACTTGGTCATTCCTGATTAGTATCAAAATGTGATTTTTTTTAACCTACTCTCCTGAAATAAAATTTTACATCATTTTTTTCTTAGAAATTTTATTTTATTTTTTAAATAAGTTCCAGGTAGTTAACATACAATGTAATATTAGTTTCAGGTGTTCAATATAGTGATTCAGCACTTCCATATATCACCCGGTGCTCATCACAAGTGCCCTCCTTAATTCCCATCATCTATTTCCCCCATCCCCCTGCCCACCTCCCCTCTGGTAACCGTCAGTGTGTTCTTGATAGTTTAGAGTCTGTTTCTTTGTGTGCCTCTTTCTTTTTTTTCCCCATGCTCATTTATTTGTTTCTTAAATTCCACATAAAAGTGAAATCATATGGGGCGCCTGGGTGGCTCAGTTGGTTAAGCGACTGCCTTCGGCTCAGGTCATGATCCTGGAGTCCCGGGATCGAGTCCCGCATCGGGCTCCCCGCTCAGCGGGGAGTCTGCTTCTCCCTCTGACCCTCTTCCCTCTCATGCTGTCTATCTCTCATTCTCTCTCTCTCAAATAAATAAATAAAATCTTAAAAAAAAAAGTGAAATCATATGGTATTTGTCTTCTTCCAATTGACTTATTTTGCTTAGCATAATACTCTCTAGCTCCATCTCCATCTATGTCTTTGCAAATGGCAAGATTTCATTCTTTTTTGTGGCTGAGTAATATTCCATTGTGTATGTATGTGGGTGTATATATATATTCACCACCTCTTCTTTATCCATTCATCAGTCAGTGGACACTTGGGCTGTTTCCATAGTTTGGCTATTGGTGATAATGCCACTATAAAATGGGTCAAGCAGGAAATCAAAGATGGATTAAAAAAATACACGGAAACAAATGAAAAATGAAAACACAATGGTCCAAAACTTTAGGGACACAGCAAAAGCAGTCCTAAGAATGAAGTATATAGTAATACAGGCCTCCATCCAGAAGCAAGAAAAATTTCAAACAACCCAACCTTACTCTTAAAAGAGCTAGAAGAAGAACAATGAGTGAAGCCTGAAGCCAACACAAGGGAAATAATAAAGATTAGAGCAGAAATAAATGATATGGAAACTAAAAGAACAATAGAACAGATCAATGAAACTAATTAATTAAATTAATTAAATTAATTAAAAATTAATAAAATTGATCAACCTCTAGCCAGACTTATCAAAAAGAAAAGAGAAAGGACCCAAATAAATAAAACCAAAAATGTGACATCAATTTTAGAAGGCAAGGACAACTATACTGATCACACAGGGTAAAGAAACAAATGGAATAATACAGTATGGATTCTTCTTAGCTCAGTAGAAATGGTCCATCACTGTTATCTTGATCTAACTTTTGTTTTGGTCTCCCCACGGTGCTTTACATAGTTATAATTTTCCCATTTCTTGCATTGAAAAAAATCTAATCCTTAAAAGCATATGTCAAGTTTTGTTGTTGGTATTATGATCATCCACGGGAGGAACAAGCAACGGTGTGTGGGTTTCTACAGGTGGAGGGTGGACAGTGGAACCCAGAACCATTCCCAGCTTCTGAAAATAACACCAACTGAAACATACAATGTGTGTTTATAGAAGCCCACGTGAGCAGTTCGTGAATGGCATTACGTGAAGCCACATATAACCTTTCAGATGAGATGGGGGGTAGGGGGAGGCAGCTGAGCAAGAACATTTCAACAAGCCATAAATCTTATCATAATTGGAAATTTAAAGTACCTGAAGCAGGAGAAAAGTGACAGAAAAAGAAGTAAAACTAATATCATCTAGCTGAAAGCAACCCTGGTCACCAGAGAAGACATTTAGCATGTTCAATGGAAATGCTTCTGGATAATGTTTCTTGGAAACCATATGGGAAGTGAGATTAGCTATTTTCTCTCCAAAATAACTTGTGTCTTTGTCATTATAATGTAACATTTACAGAAGACCAATGATAGGCTGGCCTTCTGTTAGGCATGGCCTTGTATGAAGTGGTTTTATTCGGTGTAAGACAATGATGATCTCAGAAGAAGCTCAAGTCTTGGGCAACATTAAAAGTCAGAACTATGGAAAGAGCCAAGATGTCCATCGACAGATGAATGGATAAAGAAGATGTGGTATATATACACAATGGAATATTATGCAGCCATCAAAGAAAATGAAATCTTGCCATTTGCAATGATATGGATGGAACTAGAGGGTATTATGCTAAGCGAAATAAGTCAATCAGAGAAAGACAAGTATCATATGATCTCACTGATGTGAGGAATTCTTAATCTCAGGAAACAAACTGAGGGTTGCTCGAGTGGTGGGGCATGGGAGGGATGGGGTGGCTGGGTGACAGGCATTGGGGTGGGTATGTGCTATGGTGAGTGCTGTGAATTGTGTAAGACTGTTGAATCACAGACCTGCACCTCTGAAACAAATAATACATTATATGTTAAAAAAAAAAAAGAAGATAGTAGGAAGGGAAAAATGAAGGGGGGGAAATCGGAGGGGGAGATGAACCGTGAGAGACTATGGACTCTGAGAAACAAACTGAGGGTTCTAGAGGGGAGAGTGGTAGGGGGTGGGTTAGCCTGGTGATGGGTTTTAAGGAGGGCATGTACTGAATGGAGCACTGGGTGTTATATGCAAACAGTGAATCATGGAACACTACATCAAAAACTAATGATGTAATGTATGGTGATTAGAATAACATAATAAAATAAAATTAAAAAAAAGTCAGGGACAAAAATTAGGATAGGAAGAGTCATGAGGAACAAAAATTACATATTCAAGCCAAGTGAGCAATAACACTAAAAGTACAATCACAAATTTATGATTAAGCAAACTGATAGCAAAATCTGAGCATTTTACAGTAACACTTCATTAATATAACAACTTCTGGGACACACATGTTCCAAGCAGTGAATTTCCAGATAATTGAGGCTTACACAATTGCTCAATCAATATTTAACCCAATATTTAACCCAACTTGGATCTGGCCAAGAATGATCGTATACTTCTCTTACCTTCCTAAAAGAGATGATTGACCGTAGTTTGGTCCTTAATTAACAATTCAGAGGAAACATTATCAGCATTTATTATAATTATAGTGGGCTCATAGGTATTATCGAAAGCTGACACTTTTGAGAGTGAAAGGGACAATTTTTGTCCCTGTGCCAAGATGCAGGTGTAAATGGGCTCTGAACCCGGGGAAGATTGGGGATGTGGTCCCTGTGTAATTCTATGGTGACATAAAGTCTTCTCTTTGCAATTGTGTGTTCCAGCATCTTCTGCCCTTGAGAAGTGGGCAGTCACTTTGCTGGCATTAACAGGCCTCATGTCCCAAATTTATTCCGGCTTCAAATGGTGGGCATTTAAATAGGAAATCAGGCTGCCGGGCAAGCTGAGAAATCCATATGAAAGGAGAACATGTCTCAGAGTCAGAGTGGAAGAGTAGGAGAAACGACCTTCTTAATGTGAATTTTGTCAGGTATTTCTGCTCAGGATTAGAATCCAGGGGAGTGAATAGAGGTCTTGGGTTAAGCAGGGGTGGGAGTTAAGCAAAACATCTGTTTCTGAAATCAGGTGAGAAATCTGAGTGCTTTTGATCTATAAAGTATGTTTTGTTTCATGAAGGTCAATATTGTTCTTCATGATTTCCCAGGAGCATAAGGAGAGCTGTCACAAGTGTCTCTCCTGGAACATGTCAGTGGTCACAGGGATGGGGACTGGTCCCCAGCAGTGATCTATCAATGTTGGCATGGCCTCACCACACCGTCTTCTCTGAAGAAGTGGGAATAACGGTATAGCCATAACTGCCAAGCTGTGTCCAGTTCTTACAAGATGCCAGATGCTCTCTAAACCACATTATATTCGTTTGCACACATGCTCCATATTTTACATGCAATAGTGTGATTTTAAAACCCAGGTTAATATAGTATAATATGATATGATATAATATATAATATAATTATATAATTTTAATAATGCTGTCATGGACATTGGCCCTAGGCAGGAGGGATTTGACAGATGAAAGCCCTGCATCCCAGTAGAATCCTGGGGTAGTTGGAAAGCCTGGAAGGAGAACACTCTGGAAGCAGTAGGGTATCCCCTTTTTAAGAATTGCCTGTCCCTGTTGGGAATGTCAGGAGTCAAACATCTCGAGTAAATCTTGCCTCTGTCGTCAACATTTCAGGGACAAAGACACAAGAATTCAACCCCTTAAGATGTTTATCATCAATTGTTTTTACTTTACCACCACTATCTGTGGGTTATTAAGATAGGCACTTAATCATCCCGGTGATCATGTGCTAGACAGGTGTTGGCAACAACCAGCTGGCCTTGCACCTGCTCTTTAAAAGCAAGGCAGGAGTAAATGAACTTGGCAGACTGTGTACTCCTCTTTCCATTACTTTCCATTGCAGGAAGACATTTATTTTGTGTTTATATGAGAGGTGGCTCTGTGATTCCAGTTCTCTTTCTCTTCTTAAAAATATCTGACTTCAGCAATTCATGCATAGCGCACCGTACCATAATAGAGAGTAGCAATCTTGCTACTCATTAAATGGTTACTTTGTAAGAGAATTGGGTGGGTCAGTATAAAATCCTTAGCAGAACCCAAGGCTGAAATGTATTTAGGTAAATAACACCTCATAGATCCTATCACAAAATATTAAACTACTGTTTCTCAGGAAGTCGAAGGTAGTGTGTTGTACAGTAGGGCCCAGGCAATTATGGCCTTTCAGCAGCCATCCAAGATGAGTGGTTACTTAACAAATATAATCCTTGCTTTCAATCCAAACAAATTAAAAACAATATCAGCTGCAGAGGGGAATTTACAAACTCCAAGGAGACTGTACATCCTGTTGTTGAGGCCACTGGATGAACAAACAAATTATTATTTATACCAGGGAGAATAGCCATCATTTGGGGTTTTGTAATGAGCGAATTCTCCCACTTCCAAGTATGAGTCATTTTTTCCCGTGAAGTGGCCAGGGAATTGCCATTGGAGCTCTTGGTGGAAAAGGGTTCCTGGGGTGGAGGAGATGGACCTTCCCTGGTTCTTTGAAGCAGAAGGGAGTGTGCTTTATACCCATGGGAAAGAGGGACATTCTGAGAGTGAGGTGTGGCATTGGCCAGGGACAGAAGGGCGTGTTAAGGGTGGTAGTTAGAGCATGAGGAAGGAGGGGCAGGGTTTTATGACGCTTTTTTTTGTCAGTTTCGTGGTGTTTCTGGGACACAACAGCAACTTCACCCAGTGCAGGTCTCTTGTTCCAACTCAGCTTTACAACTTACACTGGATTTAAATATATATGTATATATACATATATGTATAAATATATTCTTCTTGTACAATCTTTTATTGACTTCCGAGAATAGGGAAAAAAGGATCATCTCTAAAAAGGACCAAGCAAAGCCAGAGAAGAGTGTGCAGAGCTAGGGAATAGGAAACAAAGGGGAAAACATGAAACTTCTAATCTGCAGCACCAGATCTAGAGAAATAAGAATTTAAATGAATGACACCTGATGTTTTTCTTAAATTTCTCTCTTAATTCAATTATCCATTTGCTCACCTTAATAAACATTTATTGATTATTCAGTGTCAGGAGATCTGGACTATTTCTGGTAAGACTAAGAAGGTTCAAATCCTTCTGGTAGGGGATAAATACATCTAGTAGGGGGTAAATACACAAAAATAAATAAGTATGATATAATATGATAAACATAATAGGAAAAGGAACAAAATGTTTTGAGAGCAGAAGACAGAATTGATCATTTTGCCTAGGCACTAGATAAAGGCTTTCCAGAGATGATACTTGATGTGGGTATAAAAGGGTGCATAGGGGTTTTCCAGCTGTAGAAAGTGAGGGTGCTCCAGAGAGCCAGGGTTGGAGGCTGGCCCCCACTTCTTACTAGTACTATGACCTTGCGGAATCTACTCAATCTTTCTTTCCTTGTATTTTCATTTGTGTGAAAAAGAGAAAAAAGTAGGGACCCCCGAAGATTATTGTCTAAATTAAGGAAGACAGTAAGTTGAGGACTGAGCTTGGTGTCTGATAAGCATCCTAGAATCCTATCAAGGGAAAGCAGTCCCAGGCACAGAACTTGGCTCGCATAAGCAAGTGCACGAAGGTCTTGGTGTGTTGCGGCAGCACTAGAGCTTTGCTGCAGTGGGGGAGTGAGGCAGGAAGTAGCGCCGAGCCTGGAGCAGCTCTTGGAGATGGGGGTGTGACACTGTAGCTCAGACCTTCAGGCTGGGAGGCAGAGGGAGCCCAAGGACTGAGGAGAAGATGGAGGGGATGTGATTCCATGTGACAATTGGCAAGGCCACCCTGGAGGCTGAAAGGAGAGGAAAGAACCTGCGCATGGCCGGCCAGCTCTTGAGGTCCAGACTATGTCACAGTCTAGAGCTGGATTTTTGGGAGTTGTGGGTGGGGTGGGGTGGGCAGAAGCCAGTTTTTAGAATGTGCCTGGATGAAAACCAAGAAGATTGGGCAATATTTGGATGTGGAATGAAATGAAGGGAATGTTCAGGTGACTGATGTTTCTAGCCTGTGTGACAGGGAAGCTGATGGCTTCATTAAGAGACATTACAGAAGCTGGAAGAGAAAATAATGCAGGAAGTAGACGTTGTTTTGGGGGGGGTGCAAAGGGAGTTAAGAAGGTTGTGCTGCCACCCGCCATCTGGACATCCCATATGAGCCATCGGGTGGGCAGTTGACTTATGAACCAGAGACCTGGACATCGCCACAGGGATTATGACACAGTGAGATGGGGTGGGGGGTGAATGGAGTCTCTGAGTAGTGTGGCGCCCTTCAAGAATACCACGGTTTGCGCTTTGCTCATCTCTGGACTTGCCGACCCCACAGCACTTTCCCTGTCTCCTGTCCAGCTCTTTGACCTTGTCCTAATGTTTGTGTCTTCTCATCTGATAACTTTCCCCTGCCTGTCCTCTGGTGGGATATTCTGACTCTTAGCTTTCTCCTGGTCACCGTTACATCTAGACGTGTTGCCATCAGACACTTGGGGGAACTGGGTCATCTGGTCCCACCCAGCCCTCAGGATCTGACCCTGGGCTGGGAGGTGGAGGGAGGCCATGCAAGCAAACTAGCCTCAAAGCAGAGCTGGAGGTGTGAGGGAAGAGGCTGGGGTGAGGTGTCATGGCAATCAAGGTGGGCCAAATAGAGCTTCACTGTATGAATAAATATCATTCATCTCGCTTCTCAGAAGATCCACCTTGAAACTCCAACTTTTGTATCTCTTCACTACTACTCAGATGCTTCCCACACCAGTAGTCAACTCTCAGGTCCTCCTTGTACTAGCAGGCTGTCCTGTTCCTCAATTGCAGGGCCTGAGTTTTTTCATGAGCGAGACGGGAGCAGCGAGAGCTGCTGGACTGGTATTAAATGGGGAAATCCATGAACAATGAACACAGCAAGCACACCACATGTGTGTTTCCTTCCTTCTCCCCATGTTTTTCTCACATCCTCCAACTACCTGTGAAATAAGATGGACCCTAAAGTCTTCCCCCATCTCACAAGTTGGTCTGAACATACTGTGAAGGCCATAGCAGGGTCCCTTTGCGGGATCACTTCTGGGACAGGGGAGGTGATGGCCAGGTTTGGGTGTCCTGAGGACTTTGGTGTCCCTCGGACTGGAGGTCCCCGGCATCATGTACCATGTGGCGATGTGCTGATATCTTGTTGTGTCACTGTTTATTGATTGGGGGCTCTTAGACCTTTTCAATTCCCTCATTCTTATATTTGAGTTACAAAATATTAACAGTACCGTGAGGATTACTAGTAATGGAGTATCTAATATGTTCTAAACATTACACTAAGCTCTTGGCACAAGTGGCGTTATTTAGTCTTTGTCACAAACTCAAGAGATAAGCAACGACATCCACCATATACATTTACAGATAGGAAAATATGAATTTTGAGACAGTGTAAAGAAACTGTTTCAAGGTCACTCAGGTAAAAAGTGGCAGAGGCAGGAAGGAAGGCCAGGCCTGTCCGCTCCCAAACTGGCACTCCTCTTCCTCCTTGCCTGCTTGTCCTAATTCAAGATTCAGGAGGTCTCTCCTTGGTGCATAAAGAGTTCTGAGAAACTGGATAGATGAAACTTGATCCCCGGTTCATTTCCATAATTCAGTTCCAGGGGCCTCATTCATGGGTGAACGTGATCCTTCTATTGTGTAGCAGAAGCCATGCCAGTGAGTTACTGTGACTTTTCATTTCTGCACTGCTTCCTTGGAGTTGCTGTTTTGAGAGAGCTCCTTAATTTTCCAGGATGTTGTGTTTCCTAGCCTCGCTAGCAGACAATCATTGGGAAAAGAACACTGAGAATCTTCCAAATTAGATTCGATACCGATCTACTCTGCAGAGTTCATGTGAAGCTTAACTGAACTTCTATGGGTAAGGTGCCCTTTCAATTGTAAAACATCACACAATGAAACAATAATATGATTTTGATTGCTGAGAGTAAGTCATATGTCAGCAATTTTCATGTGACCCAAAGTAAATCAATAAGATAGTAACAATGATAGCTAGCTAGCTTGTTGAGTGCTAACAATGCACTGTAGTAGGTGAAGAATGTTACATAGATTGTTTCATAAACTTCGCAAACAACCCCGTGAGATTGGTAGCATAAAAATCTCACTTTTACAGATTGGGAGAGACCTCTGCACACATAAGAAATTTGGCACCGTCATCTGGATATGAACCCTGGAGGTCTGACTCAGGATGCTATTGTAGGATCTGTCCATCTATCCAGGTCTATGCCTTGTTTTTTAAGTGGCTTGTTTCACTATTAAGTGTGTTTATTAAGTATTAAGTTTATTAGGTATTAAGTGTGCGTATTAAAACAGAAACAAGACTTTGCAAATCAGATTTTCAGGATTGCATTTTCCTATGTGATATTTTAGATTTCTAGTTTTATTCTGTGATGATTAGTTGTTCAGATTGATTCATATATAATTTGTTCTAAGCGCTGTAAATTTCTCTTCCATTCTTCTTGTGAGCGGGCATCCATGTCTATTTTATCTGAGGCGTAAGCAGATGGTCAGCAATTGTCACTAATAGCTCCTGACATGCTGAGAGCTCTGAGACAGGTTATTGTCCTGGAGTGGAACATATATCTGAAACATATCACTCGGAACAAGAAAGAAATGTAACAGTAGGCAGAAATCTGGACTCGATTAGTGTGGCGCTAACAACTCAGCTTTTGAACAGATTAAATGCAATTAATACTCTGTTCCCTGGACAACCATGGTCTTTGTATCAGAAGTCTGCTGGGATATGATCCAGTGACTACTCTTTTATAGCAGTTTTGACAGATGATATCATATTTTATATGTAAATTTATACTTTTTGATATTTAATTATAATATAACAATTCCTGTTTTAAACATTCATCCCATAGAGCATGTTGAAGAATTACAAAATAATAAACTGTTTAAAAAAATCTTTTTAAGAGATGCTTTTGACTCATTCCAGCCTAAGCAGCTAAGAATTTTGGACCAATGTCTGGAGATACTATGAGGGCCAACTGTTGCGTCCCCTACATCAGAAGCAGACGTTCTCTTAGCAAACTCATCAGTAGGGTACAGTTCCTGTTTCTTCTAGGCTTAAAATTCCTTGTAAATTCACTGTTCACTACAGACCATCAGGGATTATTTTTCTCTGAAGTTAAAAGCCCTGCCATTTCCTACCTTAGTGAGGAAGTAAACTCACTGCCTCCAAATACATAGTTTTTATAAAGAAGTATATCTCAGGGGGGGCCTGGGTGGCTCCGTCGGTTAAATATCTGTCTGTTGATTTTGTCTGTTGATTTTGTTCAGGTCTTCATCTCAGGGTCTTGAGATCGAGCCCTGCCTCAGGCTCTGCACTCTGCGGGGAGTCTGCTTGGGACTCTCTCTCCCTCTTGCTCTGCCCCTCCCCACCCAGCCTGTGCTCGCTCACTCTCTCTCTCAAATAAATAAATATTTTTTTAAAGAAGTATACCTCAGATTATATTTCATCATCAATTGTTGTTGCACAAACAAGGTCTATACAATCTCATTTGATCTCAACCGAACAAAAATCAATTTTTTGGAAGTCTCCTGGGCGAAGGACATCTTGGGAGGGTGTCCGTGTGCACCAGTGTGTGTGGTGGAGGATGGCCGTTGTTGACAGTGGCGGGCAACGACCTTAAAATGGTACACGTGGCTCTCGGGCAGGACTGACAGCACCTGGCTCCAACTTCCAAGCCTCTTCCACCAAAATACCCAAGCTACTTTGCAACCCCACTTGTCATGCTATCTCGGTATTTAAAATGACACCAAGCTAATTTTCTCCTCTTCGCAGGTCCTAGATGGGAATTACATTTTATATCAATTTGCATTTTAGTCTTAAACCAGGAATATTCTAGACTTTTTTGAGGGGGAGGTCTTTCTGTTTATTAATGATTTTTACCAAGTTCCCCACATGACTGTTAGATTGCCAAGCCTGGTTGTGTCCCCGCTGCAGACCCATCAGAGGCACGAGGCACCTTCACACCCACCAGTCAGCCCGACTTACAAGCCGAGTCCACAGCGCACGCACGCGGAGGCTGGCTTCCTACCAGGAAGCTGGTGCTGGGGAAGAGCCTATTAGCCATCAGGCGAGATGCTCGCGACGCCCTAGATTAGTTCCAGCAAGTGAGAGGCAATCTGCTGCATCCTAAGTGGGAGAAGACCGGGAGAAAGGACTTAATTTAGCTAAGGAAATTGCGACTAAAAAGTAGCAAAGCCGAGCCGCTGGCCTCCCTCAGCTCTGGCACCTTCTGCTTCTCCACCTTCATCCTTAACTCCTGGCGCGTCTCACACTCAGTGCTTTGTCTCTACGTTGTGTAGATACTGCTTAGGGAGCTCCACACCTCCTGCTCCCCACTCTCTGACCCTGCATTCCTGACTTCCGTCCTGGCTCATCTTCCCGGGCCTGATTCGCCCCTCCCAGTCCTGGGGTGCTGGCCCAATCCCTCTCCCCGCCCCCCGACCCCCCTTGCTATGTGTGTGTTTAGTAGGAGGAAGGAGTAAACAACGCTACACAGGGACAGACTCTGCTGATTCCTGTGAACCTGAGAGTGCCCTCAGCTGGCCTCCAGCGTGCCCAGGTGAGTACTGGGCTCGCTGAGCGTCCTTCCCATCTTACACCTGCTCTGCGTGGCGCATCCCACGGCCTTCTGCCCCACACTGGGGGTGGCTCTCAGGAGCCCGGCGGGGCCGGTGTTTTCTTGGGGTCCGGACAAGGCAGAGCCTGCAGGCCGAAGGGAAGCATCGCTGACTGGGTATGTGCAGCTGAGGAAGGCGGGGCCCAGCCTCATGCTGGGGGCGGGGCAGACAGTCCCCAACCGGGACCCCCACCCGTCCTCCCTCTTCAACGGCTGCTCAGACCTCCACGTGACAAAATATCCAAGAGCTCATCCTTTCTGATGCTCATTTTTTGCTCCAGTTATTGGCATTGTTTATCCATGGATATGTCGGGATCAAGTCCAAGTTTAAGAAGGAACTTGCCTGTGCTTTTTCCACACCCAGGCACCCAGGATCCCCTCGAGCTGGGGCAGGCATTCTCCAGTCAGGAGTGCTGACACATGTTGTGGTAATAATTCTTGAAACTATGGCTTGTGGAGTGCTCCTTTGAATGATCTCATTCGCACTGATGAAGGCCATCCTAGGGAGGAATGTTAGACAATCCTGACCTGCCTGAGGATGGGAGTTTTCAGGGAGGGCCCTCAAGTTCAAAGAAAATCAGCCCTGCAGCACTTGTTGCTTATTTACATGACTTAAATCGGAGCCAACCCATTGTGTCTAGGGCAGCTCCAAATAAGGTCTAAACAATCTTTTGGATCGGAGGCTGCCAGCTTGCTGGGTGACACCCTGTTAATTCCAGTTTGGGTCGATACCAGAAGCACCATAATCATCCTAAGGCCAGAGGGAAGGTTTTTAGCTCTTACGGAAACAAGAAGGATGTAAAGATGGAGGGGATTCTGAAGGGATTGAGCTACAAGGTCAGCGTTTCAGGAAGAGAAAGACACTGATGGACTAAGGAGAAGGAAGAAAAGAAAGACACAGAAAAGTGAAAAATTCGATTTGCACAATCTTGGGAGCCATCTGACGCTGGCGAAGTCACTCCATGGAGCTGCGTGTCCTCTGGGACAAACACCGAATGTTAAGTAACAGGCTCATGGTCTCACCTGTTTCTCTTCCTCTAATTCCCAAATCGATGCCTAATTGCCTTGAGTTCAGGAATCAGAAAAAGATATTCTCTGCCGGTGGCTAAAAAATCTTTAGGACTTAACATATGCTGTTGATGTATAATAGTGAATTTCATAACTATTCAGAAAAGCAATAGTGTATGTCAACCCAAAATGAAGACAAATAAGTTAGCTTTCTTAAACAGTAAATAAAATCAGCACGTCCGCTGACCTTTTTCTTTTGCCGAGTCATATACTGATAACACTGGCAAATTACTGAAGGCCCAAAGTGAGGCAAACAGATTTTTAACTCTGTTGTTGCAAAATCCACTGCATGTTTTAGGCACTATATTTTCAAACCCAGGGTCAGATTCCATAGGTTTATGATGCACCTCTCCATAGTTTTGATTATATTCTCCAAGAGTTTCCATTTTTATGCTAATGAGAAATATTCAGAGTGGTGTGGAGAAAGGTGAGTTTAAATTCAATCCAGTTGAATTATTTCACATGATTCTATTGTTCCAAGCTGATTCCATACACAGGAAGTTTATTTAGCACATACTCCAAGAAGTCATTGATTGCACGAGCCAATTCTGCAGGAATAAGAAGACGCTGGAGGGTGTCCATGAGCTCATCAGAAGGACGTGGTGAAGAAGTCAACTACAAAGTGATTATGCACCGCAGAAAGCCTTCAGATTCAGAGGAGAGAACATCTTTGTGTCCCACTGATCTTTAAACTTGACTTCCAATTATTGTCACTGTGTAGCTGAAGTTTATTGAGCACCTAGCATGGATCAGGCTCTTCACTGAGTTTTATTCTATTTGTAGCTCTTTGCAGTTCATCCCATTGCTATCCTCATTTTACAGATGAGAACACTGAGGCCCAGAGAGCTCTGTGACTGAAGCCGGCCAGTGTACCAGCCGGCCAACCCATGCCTCCCAAGTGGCCTGCCCCCGGCAGCGTCTGTCCCCTCTGCCCGCCCCTGATCCCTGTAGAGGTGGCTTTGTGGCCAGGTGACTTGGTCAAGAAGCACCTGAGAAGTTACATATTTATCCTCTGGTTTTCCTTATCCTTTTAAGGTGATAATATTTTTTTGGACAGTATCGAGGTGTTCTAGATACCTTACACAAAGATACGTTCACTCCTGGTGATTTGCTAGAGCGACTCCACCCTCGTATTGGGGTCAGTCCAGGGCATCTGGACGTCTGGTAATCACATGCAGTTGGCTGCTTTTCTTTGCTGATTTTTCCATTTTGTTTAATACAGACTTTTGAGAATTGAGGTAATTTTTCCATAACAGTACAAACCAAATAAATGTTTCTAAAGTATGTAAATAATTTGAATGTTATTCAAATCTCTAGATAATTTAAATGTTATGAAAATATCTGGACAACTTAACTATGATTAAAAATAGGTAATCAAGACAATGTATTTCCGTATGGGACTCAAGTGTCTGTATTTTGCTTTACTAATGGAGTGTTACCTGTGCACTGTTTTCTCAAACAGTCTGGAAGGTTTAGGGCGCCTGAGGCGAGGGAGCAGGTACTCATCTCAGCTCTGGCCCTGACTCACTGGGGTCTCCACGGACATGTTGCTGGTTCTGACAGACGCGTGCATGAGGTTCCCCTTGAGAACGGCTGTGGAGGGCTGATAAGATAATGTAGAAGAAAGGGCTTGAGGACTTCCAAGCACCTTTCAAATATCAGTCCCCATCACCCACTTCACTGAGCAGTTACCTTTTTTTTTTTTTTTTTGAGCAGTTACCTTTTATGTGCTATGGTACCGTCCCCTCCTAAACCATGGCCACTGGGTAACGTGTTCCCGACGGATGCTCCTGACTCCACTGATCGCCTCGGATGTCTAATGAAACAGATACTGGTGTCTGCCAGCCCTTTTGTGCATGCTGCCTTCAGCATCTGGATTTCTGGTAACATGCCAATCTTAATGAAGTTGTCTTGTTTTCTAAATACCTTTGGACACCTACGGGCATAATGACTGAGCTAAGGTGTATGATAATGATAAAATATGGCACGGGCTGGATGGGCTGAGGCTTGAGTGAAGTTGGACACGACCTGCTGAGATTTCTTCATGTACGATCTGTTCTTTTTAGAAAGGATGGGGCAATGGGAGACCGCAGGTCTTTTGGCATTGACTCCTAAGAATCCTAAGTCTATGAGACAACATTAATTTGTATTGCATGACTCACATTGAATCAGAACAAGTTTGTATTCAAGAATCATGCATTCCCAGTAATTAATCGCCCTTGTAAATGTTGGGGTGGATTATTGGTTAGTCACACACAGTTTTTGTTCCCAGAATGGATGCAGGTGTGCCACTCTGGTTCACTGTATAATTTTTCATGCCTGAATCGGCCTGGGCGCTTTCTGCTGTTTCCTACACCCTCTTCATTAGGCTGTCTCTAAACACTTAACTGTCCAAGTGTGTTATTATAAAGCAAGATTATCCACAAGTATTTCAAAACTGATTTAGGTAGTGTCTCTGCACTTCATGGCTTGAAAAGCACCTAATCCAATTCCCTTTGTCTTACAGACAGGAGAGCAATTGAGAGACTGAGGAAGTCACCTAAGGCCAGAGCTTGTAATAATTAATGAGATCTCCCCTTATGACAAAAGCAGGGAGGCCCTGTGGACCAGAAGAAAAGGGCAGATTGATGCTTCTTACTTACATAGTATAAACCCACATTTATAAGAAGTGAAGTTCCAGTTCTTGAGGAAAGTAATTTGCATGATATTTGTTGAACGATTAATATCGGTGCAAATGGGTATCTTATCGAATGTTACTCAACTTCATGTCCAAAATGATTCAGAAATTTACCTCAAAATTTTAGAATTCATCCAAAAATACCCTCATGTTAATCTTTAAAAATAACTGGTACATTAAAATTATTCAGAGGTATCTGAGGCCACTTCTAACAATAAAATAATTTATCATTATGCCATTTTCAGAGCTGGTAATTTTTCTCCTTCACAGACATCACTAAAAATGTTTTTTAAGATAGACAAAGCATAAAGCAGAATCAAATACAGAATTTTTGGGGAGAAAGATATCAAAGGCTTGGATCATTCACTTTCTAATACATAGTCAGAAATTTATTCCTACAAAAAGATATTTCTGGCACCAATGAGTCTGAACTGTAGTTTGGGTAACTTCTGGTGTTTCCAGTTATTTGAAAGAAAAGGCATCATCAAAATAGTGTATTAAATGAAATTCAGCTTAGTTTTCTTTTACCTAAAAAAATGGGTACCTAGCTCATAGACCCTGTGAAATGGTGGGGGGTTGGCTAGCAGTGGCACTTCCTCCAGATCAGCCCAATCAAGAGGGACTCTCAGTTCCAAATAGGCTAGACGTTATTTCTTACTCAAAAAAAAAAAAAAAAAAAGGTTTTAAAATACATTTTGAAAGAACCTCATTGGTGCCCAAAGCATCACTCAAAATGCCAAGTGATCAACTTTCAGGCAATCCATGTTAGTTTATATTACGTTGTTAAAGGAGAGAACATGTAGCGCCTACAAGTCAGAGGGCAGACTGTTATGGGTTGAGTTGTGCCCCCCCAGAAAGCTACGTAGAACTCCTGACCCCCAGTACCTGTGAAAATGACCTTATTCTGAAATAGGGTCTCTGCAGATATAATCATGCTAAAATTAAGGTGGGTACCAATCCAATATGGCGGGTGTCCTTATAAGAAGAGGTGAAGAGACACTGACACACAGGGGGAAAGTCAAGTCATGACAGAGGCAGAGACTGGGTGGACGAAGTTGCCAGTCAGGGAATGCCAGGGCTTGAAGGCCACCACCAGAAGTAAGGAGGAGGCAAACAGAAGATCCTACCAGAGTCTCAGAGGGACCATGGCTCTGCTGACACTTGATTTTAAACTAGCCTCCAGGGCTGTGAGAGAACACATTTCCATTGCTTTAATCCACCCATTTGTGGTAGTTTGTTACAGTAACCCTAGGAAACTAGTACAGATGCTGATTGATTGTTTTTAGATACAAAATATGGTGGCCATTTTGGAATGCACAGGGAAAAAGACAAACTTATAACAATCACAACATAATTGTAAATCTACTTGAAGCTCTTGCATCTCAGAATTCTTAATACTATGATGAATTTTTTAACATGTTGCTCTTTTTCTGAAATTATTCACTTATTTCTCTATCTATAACCTTCATATTGATTTTAAGCTTCAAAGCATCAAGTTTTCTGATTTGAAATGTCTACATTCACCATGTCACTCCTAAAAGGGGTCATCTGTGTCTGTTCAGTATTTTATGTATTAAATACTCAATAATGTCCAGTTTACAGGATAGTTGTCTCTTCTGTAGGTATTTCCTAATGTGGATGTCCTATTTTTCTCCCTGAACCAATTTAAAGAGAACTGTGACATCACCATTACTTATTGTTACGGGTTGAATTTGTCCCTCATAGGGACATATCAAAGTAGTGACCCCTAGTACTCCAGAATGTGATCTTATTAGGAAGTAGGATGTTTGCATAGGTAAACAAGATAAAATAAGATCATTTAGGTGACCCTGATCCAATATAACTTGTATCCTTATACAAAGAGAAGACAGATACTCACAGGAAGGGCACCGTGTGACAATGGAGGCAGAGAGAACACGATGGTAGAGTTGCAGCCACGGAACATCAAGGATTGCTGTCAACCACCAGAAACAAAGAGAAAAGCATGGAACAGATTCTCCCCTAGAACCTTCCAGAGGACATGGCTCTGCTAACCCCTTGATTTCAGACTTCTGGCCTTTAGATCTGTGAGAAAATATATTTCTGTTAAGACACCCAATTAATGGCACTTTGGGAGCCTTTATAAAACTAAGACACAGATAAAGTATAAGACGTCTTTGTAACTATTTTATAAGAAATATGAGAAGTAAATTATGAAAGTCCTTGACATTTCTATTTCCAAAAGCATACATTAATTTTCTAAGAGATCCAGAAAATACCATTTTCAAGTGGTTAGTGCATAGAAAGTTGAACAATAATCATTGAATTATCTGTGCAGTAAAACTGTGAAGAATATGGAAGTTTGGGAATTCTATGGGCCACAAATGAGAGGCAAGTTTGTATTATTGGTCCTGTATGCGCATGCAAAAAAGTCACCAAAATATTCACTAGTTTTCTGCTCATTGTCTCAATAAGACACTTTGAACAATTCATTTAGATACAACAATTATGACATGGAAAGCAAAATTACTTTTTCCAAAATAAGTCAGTATTATTCTTAAAAACATTAAATAACTTGTGCCATTGGCCATGGCTCTGTATTGCTGATCTGTGTGCTGCAGCCCGTGTCTCACCACTAGAGCAAACTTCCTCCCAGAGACCTGTATCCTAGGACAGTGGCTAACATCTCCTAGACATGCCTTCCTACCCTCTAGAGTCTGCCTTTTTGTTTCAAGACATAGATGACTTGTCCTTTGAATAGTCCATCTGAGGACACCCAAAGAATTCTGAATTTAGGATTTTTTTCCAAGTTACTAGAGTCTTCCCATTCATTTAAAAAAAAAAAGTGACTATCCTTAGTGCTTCCTTTAGGTTGTTAGTTCAATTAAGGAGAATGAATGGGACAGTTTTATCTCCAGCACTCAGGACTGCCCTGGACACATGGCTGATAGTGAGATCAGAGGTTGATGGAATGAACGTATCCACGGGAACATTTACAGGTAAGTGAGGGCATGCTGGGAGATTTTTTAAAAGGCTACTTTTCCCTCCTTCCTTCCCTTTCTTTTCCTTCCTTCCTCCCTCCCTCTTTCTTTCTTTCTTTTCTTTCTTTCTTTCTTTCTTTCTTTCTTTCTTTCTTTCTTTCTTCTTTCTTTCTTTCTTTCTTTCTTTCTTTCTTTCTTTCTTTCTTTCTTTCTTTCTTTCTTTCTTTTCTTTCTTTCTTTTTCTTTCTTTCTTCTTTCTTTTCTTTCTTTCTTTTCTTTCTTTCTTCTTTCTTTCTTTCTTTCTTTCTTTCTTTCTTTCTTTCTTTCTTTCTTTCTTTCTTTCTTTTCTTTCTTTCTTTTTCTTTCTTTCTTTCTTTCTTTCTTTTCTTCCCTTTCTTCCTTCCTTAATTCTTTACTTTCTCTTTCAATCACCATGGCCACAGTATTTGCTGAACACCAAGGATGAGCATTATTGACTGAATTTTGGTCTATTGATTTAAAAAAAAAGTAAAACTTGGTAAAGGATACTTTCTCACTTCTGCACAGAAAATTTGGTCATGATTTGTGTATTAAAAACTAGCAGAGACTTGGGTCAACAAGCTTGGATAGACTTAGAAGCATCCCGAAACTTCTGATTCACATGGATTATAGCAAAGTGAAAGCCTGTGCATATTTTATAGAAGAAATCAGGAAGACGTTGGGCAATACAAAACAATGATGATATTTTATTATTGTTTTCTCAATAAAAATACTTATTAATTTACTGTTAATTTGTTTTTATTTTTTTTCCTGCATGAAAGGGTGTGTTATTAAAAAAAACAAGCAATGAGAATGACATTTAATACTCAGAGTATAGGCACAAATTGCCCATTATTTAACAGAAGAAGCAGTAATTGAATCTTTTCTTAGTCTTTCAAAAAACTTTAATATCTTGGTTTTGCTACATCAAGTATAAGGAAATTATCTTAAGAAGCTTTCCTTTTTTTTTTTTTAAAGATTTTATTTATTTGACAGAGAGATGGAACACAAGCAGGGGGAGTGGGAGAGGGAGAAACAGGCTTCCCGTGGAGCAGGGAGCCTGATGCGGGGCTCGATCCCAGGACCCTGAGATCATGACCTGAGCCAAAGGCAGATGCTTAATGACTGAGCCACCCCGGCGTCCCTTAAGAAGCTTTCTTAACAAGGACAAAATAATGCATCTTTATAAATAGTTAAAAACATTTATCCTGATTCTTAAAATGTGTCAAGAGGAAGATATTCATTGAAGAATGAATAGTGCTCCATGCAGAAGATTAAAGATGGGGGTGAAAGAAAATTCTTTCTCTCTCTTTTAAATCAAAAAATAAATTTGTTTCTTTTTAAAGTGTGTTAGCATTTTAGGTGCTCACTTGCTCTCCTCTCTCTCTCTCACTCTCTGATATTTTGTTTTCATTCTGTGACCCTTTTAGGTATGCTATCAACATCTGAGTCATGTGTGCCCAAAACAAAACATCATAAAAATTCCCCCCCAAATTTTTATGACTTGAGCATAACCTTTGAAAGATCAGAGTGATTAAAACTACTGTATTTTATATGTACACTTATAGAACACGCCAACAGTTAAGGTCAACATGAGGACTAAGGAGAGCAAGAAAAAAAATGGGAGATGACCCAGAAGCACTTTGGAAAACTAACAAATCAATAAGTCAACAGGGTGTTTAGAAGTGAGATGAAAAGAGGCTTTACCTGTTTGGAACTTTGACTGCTTGGCAATGATTATGCATCAAGAGAAGGGAGACCAAGGAGCTGGGTATCAGCTCAGGGCAAGAAGGTGCAGGGATGGACTAGTGAGGCTGGCCGTGGAGGAGCATGTCAGAGTTTTGTATGTTTCCTGACTTTCATGGCCCTACATTAGTGTGAAATTGATGAACGTGGTACAAACTGTGCCCAGGAATATAAAGGTGCACAAGGTCCAGAGAATATGAACTCAGCTTGAGTTACTAAGCCTGAGGAGGTCTTGTTCAAAGGGATTCAGTGTGGGCTTAAGCAACCCCCTGTTACTGTAGGTAAACTTGATACCAAGATGAGAGCATAGGATTTATGCTTTAAGGAAAGGGAGAAGGAGAAAGAAAGAAAATCATCTTTAAGTGACTTCTGTGCGTGTTGCAGAATTTAGGCTAGGCGCTCTAGGTTCATTAGTTACTCACCTTTCAAAACAAAGTTGATATGTTTTCTTTGCAGGTGAAGGTACTGAGGCTCCATGAGGTTAAGGAAAATCCTTGATGTTGTTCAACAGTCCAAGTGGATAAAACTCCTGAGCCATTCTTTTTCTGGACTATTCTTAACTTTTTTTTGTTTTCACTTCCTCTCGCATGGCATGTGACAGATGACCGTCAATGTCTGTGTGTGGCTGTCTCATAGGAAATCCTACCTGGAACCACACCCTTTCATGTCTACTCAAGGAAGCATATTTGAACCTATGTAAGTAATGCCATTTCAAAGAGGTAATCTTGATTGTGTTCTAACAAAAATGCCAGCTACCATTTTTTTGAGTTCTTACTCTGGCCCAGGCAAGTAACTCTCTTATAAGTGTTCTCTCTTAATTTTCACACCAGGTCAGTAAGGGAGCAAAACTAGGCTTAGAAGCTAAGAAGAGGCAAAGTGCATTTTAAATCCATATTTCTAATTCCAGAGGCCCACTCTTCATTGCTCAATACTGCAGAAAATATATATATATATATATACATATATATATGATGTATATGATATATATTGATATATAAATAA
This sequence comes from Zalophus californianus, assembly GCF_009762305.2. Taxonomy (NCBI): domain Eukaryota; kingdom Metazoa; phylum Chordata; class Mammalia; order Carnivora; family Otariidae; genus Zalophus; species Zalophus californianus. The sequence continues at coordinate 6,532,022 of NC_045597.1, forward strand.
TAGTGGCTAGGCACTTCCTATATATGTAATAATTATTTGCTGTATACATGAAAAAATAAGTGAAAAAAGTCACACAAAATATAAGCCACTCTCAACCTTTGATATTGTAACTGTTACTGTTAATACAATATTTGTTCTGGTACCTAACACCAATGCACATTTGTGTCCCAAAACTGGAGGTGAGAAATTTTCCCTTGGTCTGTTTGCCTTCTTTCTAGGGTAAGTGCCTGTAATTTGCTGGCAGAGAAGAAGAAAGTTGGGGCCCAAGACAGCAGTTGAGACGGTGTCACTGGGAATTACTGTCTTACCCACACAGGTTATGTTTAAGGACCTGTACATTTCTGGCTGGGCTTCAAAGTGATGGCACAAATATAATGTGGTTCTTTGCTCTGAGGAAGTTTATTTTCCAGGATGAGAGAGAAGGACAAATAAGCAAAAGGTTCTACTGTGTTTTGTTGAGGGTTTTTTTAAAAAAATTAAATTTAATTTAAATTCAATTATTTAACATATAACGTATTATTAGTTTCAGAAGAAGAGTTTAGTGATTCATCAGTCTTATATAATACCCACTCATTACATCATGCACACTCCTAACACCTGTCACCCAGTTACCCCAACCCTCCAGCACCCCCCGCCCCAGCAACCTTGTTTGTTTCTACTGTGTTTTGTCAAAGGTTCTTTTTTTTTTAAGATTTTATTTATTTATTTGATAGAATGAGAGAGCAAGAGAGTATGAGAGCGGGGAGGGTCCGAGGGAGAAGCAGACTCCCTGCTGAGCAGGGAGCCCCATGTGGGACTCGATCCTGGGACTCCAGGATCATGACCTGAGCCGAAGGCAGTCGCTTAACCAACTGAGCCACCCAGGCGCCCTTGTCAAATGTTCTTAAGAGAGGGTCCAGTGCCACCTCAGGAGAGAAGGTGCAGTGACACAAAGTAGAAATTAGAACAGGGATCAAGGTGAACACTTGACTTATGAAGAGGATTGCCAGGTTTAGCAAATAAAAATTACATGATGCCGAGTAAAATTTGAATGTCACAAAAATGAAGATTTTTTTTTAGTGTAAACATATCCCAAACATTGCATGAGATGTACTTAACCTAAAAAATTCCCATTGTTTATCTGAAACGTAAATTTAACTGGCATCCCATGCTGTATGTATCAACCTCACTTATGGGTAAACTAAAAGCCAGTTGAATTGATTTACAGGACTGATAGTGACTTCTAGATCTAATTTATACTCTGAGTTACTCACCTTTATTAAATTTTTAAAAAATTACTGTGTGCACTATTATAGCAAGTGTCTGGTACAAGTTTGTAGAAATATGGAGAGAAACCTGCATATTCTCAATTGAGAAGTCTTAGTTGAGGTATTGAAAATAATCCTAGAACTTTTCCTCAGCCGAAAGCAAAAGACCTGATTTACCAAGATCCTATTGGATATCATCACTTAAATGGACCACTGGGGAAAGTTACAATCCAGTGAATTCTAAATCCTCTTCCAGCCCAGAGACTGACAGCAAAATAAAAAAGCAGTCGGAGGCTCAATTTTTTACCTTTGAGAATATTGCCCAAATGCTTCTTTGAATAGACCTAGATTCCTAATTTTCTCTCTGAAGTTTTATATTGCCTCATGTTTCACTAAGCCTTCTTTTATAGATGGAATAATTAAGGAGGTAATAATGGTTAAGTGACTTGTCTGAGATCACACCTTGAGTCGCTGGCTGAGCGAAGAACAGAATTCACGGTTTTGAGTTTTCCCTCCCTGCCTGGCTCCTAGGGCCCTGCCATCTGGTTTCCCCTAGCTTTAAAATTCACACAACTGACAACTGAAGACACCAGCGTCACCCACGATTGAAGAAACCAGAAAGCCTGAGCCTTGAATGCTGTAGGGGGGGTGTAAATCAGCTCTGAGTTTAAGCATCATGCTGGACCAAAACATACCCTGCAACCTCCTTGGGAACTCAGTTGCCCCAAAAAGACACAAATTCCCTTGTCTGTGAGAGAGTACACCAACATCTATAGTCCAAATTAAAGAAAAAGGAGCTAGAATTTCTGGCCTTTCTGTAATACTCTACTTGAAGATAAATGTTTACTTGGAAAATTGACCTTTTTTAGTATCCACTTGTCTATAAACCCTACTTTAAAGAGAAACTGTAAGTTGGATGGGCTAAAAGGAATGAACTTTAAAAGTAAACACATGCTTTTATGTGGTTTTCAGTTTCCTTGCTGAGTCCGTTCTTTTCCCTCGCCCCAGAGCTTATGTGGGTGACACACATGATAATACTAAGTGTGTGCAAATCAGGATACCTCTCTTTTAAAAGCATGTGCCCTCATTTTCTTCCCCAGGAAATTGCACAATACTGCCAATAATCACTTTTAAATAATTTTAGAAGAACAATTTCTAGCATTTTGTTCTATGCTGCTACCTCCAGTGTATAATGTTCATCTTTTTTCTTCCCCTGTAGTAAAAAGGTTACATTGTTCCCAAATGTACTTATCTCTTTCACAGCTTCCAAAGAGAATCCTCTCCAGGCCATGGGGATAGATCACCTATTTTACTCATATTTATGTGGGATCACTCATGTCGAGAGAACAAACTAGCCACTGTTTTAAAGGCTTCCCTCTGGCTTTTGCCTCCCGAGATTGCACACAATAACCTTGCACGAGTCAGTCTGCAGCGGGCTAGCCATGCAAAGGGACAGGCAGGTGCTAGTGTTAATTAAAAGAAGGAAAATAAACAGTACAGTATGTTCCTTTCCAAAGGTCACATGGGTTTTTCTCTGCATTTAGTGGCTTTTCTAATACTCTATGAAAAAAAGATGTATAAAAGTTTTAACATTGAAAAAGAAAAAAACCAAAGGTCTAATGGTTGCTGCCAAAGTATGAACTGATATTTGTGAAGTACATTGAACAGCAGAAGGTCTCTGGAGAGAGCAGAAGCAATGCCCACACAGATGAAAGCCTTCCTGGTCAAATGCTTCTTGAAGACTCCCAGTGACAGCAGGGAACAGAGGCCTTGCCCACAGACATGACCTTAAATATTTCATGCCAGCCAGACTCCCTTAATTCTCTTTCCCTTCCTGGAGCTCATCAAGTTGAGCCTCCAGCCCAGTGTAGACGTGGTCCCCACAAGCAGGAGGGTAAAAGCCAAACCATCGGCCAAGGTGAAGTTGGCCACATCTGGAAGCAGTAGCTTTTGCCCCCATTCAGGACAAGGGAAAGTAATCTAGTGAAGGGAAAAGGGTCTTCTCTGGACTTTGTGTCCTGTTTTCACAGGCAAATCAGTCGGGCTGGTCAGTGTTATAAACCTAAGCCATCTGGGTCCTCAGGAATTTTTCTACGCCCTTTGGCACTCCTATTTTACTGCTTTTCTTTAGGACCTCATAGGAAAGCAGGGGATTTAGGCACCCGGGGGCACTTTAACCCAAGAAGCAGGTGGAGAAAGATGTCTGAGCCTTCCACCTCATTTTTCCCGACTATGGAGGTTGGATTTATCCCCCAGGCTTTGAGATTTGGGACATTCTCAAGCCATGTTCTCTCTTGCTTCACAGAACTTCATTGTTTCTACTTGGCACTTTTGACTCAGAGAATGCTAGAGAAGACTTTTGATCTCTTAAAATGTACCCTTTCTTCCATGCACAGTTTTTTTTTTTTTTTTTCTGTCCCTTTATACTTTTTTTAACCACTGTACTCTAAAGTTGTGGAGAGTGCTTTGAGACAGAGATGCACCTTGTTGGTAAACTTTTTTTTTTTTTTTTTTAGAGAGAGAAAAGAGAGAGCATGTGGGTGAGCTGTGTGGAGAGGGGCAGAGGGAGAGAATGTTAAGCAGATTCCATGTTGAGCCAAGAGCCCGATGCCAGGCTCGATCTCACCACCCTGAGATTGTGACCTGAGCTGCAATCAAGAGTTTTTTGCTTAACTGACTGAGTCACCCAGGAACCCCTTGTTGGTGAACATTTCTAATGGGACATTCCATTGGTGGTTCGAAGGAGCTGTGCCTGGAATTATGTACATATATTGCATATATACATAATCATGTGTATATATACATAATTCCATATATGTACATAAATATATAATATATGTAATATATATAAAATATATGAACACTTTTGCTACGTATGTAATATATTCATTTTTGCTCTCTATAAAACAAAAGTATGCTTTTGCTAATTAATTAATAATTAATATGTTATATATAAAAATATACCAGAATTTATTTCTATGTCATGAATAATCTCTTTCTTTGAAACTCCACTTCAATTCAGATATGGGTTACTTATAGAAAATATATTTTGTCCATAATTAGATATTTCTACTTTTACCTTTACATTCACATTAGGTGAATTTGGAGGGACAAAAGAAAAATATAAAGTAGTTCCATAATGAAATCTCAGCACTGATATCTTGTTTTTTTAACTTTTTTATTATGAAAGTAATATACAAATTCTGGAAAAATTTAAAATATGGAAAAGTATAAATGAGAAAATAAAAATGTCATTATCCTACTACCTAAGGGAAAATGTATGTATATACATGAATATGAATCTCACACACACACACACACACACACACACACACACACACACACACACACACAGGTAAAGCTGAGCACCTGGGGGCACTTTAATCTAAGAAGCAGGCGGAAAAAGATGTCTGAGTCTTCCACCTCATTTTTCCCGACTATGGAGGTTGGATTTAGAGGAAGGGCAGACCCTGCTGAGCAAGTACATTTAAGTGTTTGAATCTTCTATTTCTTCTTCGGATACATCTAGACTACATATCCTAGTGTGGCCTAGGATCTAAGTTCGGGCTAACAAAAACGAGAGTGGAAATAATTCAAACCGCTTCCAGGACTGGCCCATTGTACAATGCTGCCTGACCCTCTGCTCTTTCTTCCCTCTGTTGCTGGTTGGGTATGGTTGTCCAGAGTGACCTAGAAAAGTAACCTGTTGAAGATGGTGGAATTTCTATCAAAATGGGTCCCTAAACGACTGTATAAGGGAAAGCTTCCTAACAATGTGATTTTACATGTTAAATAATTTTCTGCTTTTGGAAGTCTAGCAACATCAAGACTTATTTCATATAGCAACCCACATCACTTTAATATAGATTGTAATTAATCATCGTTCATTTCTCTGTGGCTTCTTTCACATAAAAATGCATCATGAATATTCTTCCATGTCACCATTTGTTTCTTGGTTGTTGAAAGTATTCAGTGTTTGCCTGATCTTGGATACTGCATATTCAGCCGAACTCCTGCTGTTGATCATTCGTATTGTTTCAGCTTTTCACTATTGTCCCAGTCTGTTGGAGTCTCTTTGTACACATCTCTGGTCCTTTTTGTAGAAAACATTCTTAGGTTTGGAATTGTTGCAACCCAGGCTTGCAACTTTTTGTAGCTTTTATGTATTTTCCCTTTATTTAGCTTCAGAAAAGTTATGCCTATTTCACTCTGATAAACTGTACTTGCTAATACTAATTGGTGTTTTTATTCCTGTGGGGGTTCCTTGGCTGAATTCCAAGGGTTGGGGTCACCAGATAACCAGTATCTGATTAATTTCTCATGCAAATGGTAACATTTGAACAGTTCCATTTGGATATAGATAGAAAAGGGGATCTCAAAGTCATTTATTGGCAGAATTTGTGGGAACTCAAAGTTCAGTACCTCCTCCAAAGAGAAATAGCAACTAAATAGCTTCATTTGGAAGTTGTTTGCTATGACTGGGTTTACCATAGGTCCTTCCTCCCCTTCCTCTCTTGCTCCCATTAATTCCCCAACCAACCCCCCACCCCCCCGTCCTCCAGGGAAGGGGTGATAAGACTCTCTCACACTGGAAAGTACCTCATTTTCTCCACTGTGTCCTACTTATTTTCACTATTTTTTTTTTTTAGTAAGAAAAACGTTTATGTCCTACAATTATCACTACTTGTGTTAAGTATTAAAATATGCTGAATAGCAATAAAATCCTTAAGAGACGTGATCTCCCAACTCACATGGTACATTTTCTGTCTCTCTGGGACTCTATCTACTTTATCATAATAAAGAGGCTTGTATATTAGAATTTTATAATTTCTAACTTTTCGGCTATGAGTATTAATGGGGAAAAATATGAAGTTCTATTTTTTCTATTCAATGAATCAAGTATCTTATTTTTGTCAGTGGGAAACAAAAATAAGAACACATAATAATAAGAAAATATAATAAGAAAACAAAAGAATAGGAATATAATAATAAAGAATAAGAAGAAAATAAAATAATAGATGCCCACAGATACCTTTTATTTCTTTTTCCCTTTTAAAAATGTGCTGCTTTCAGATTACATAACAATAAAATATATAATGAAGTACTTTAGCTTCTTATATTTTTAGTAATTGAGGGCCCATCCAAATTAGCAAGAATTCCTAAAGAATCCATAAGTTCCTAAAACGTTTGATATTCATTTGTGTTGAACTTTTTATATTTATATTTATTTTTTATTTATTTTTATTTTTATTTATTTATGTTATATTGATATTGATATTTAGAAACGTGATGCTAAATGTTCTGTGTGTCATACTAATATTTAAATGAATCAAGAGGTTCTGTTTTTTCTAAATCTCATCAAGAGTCATTTTATCTTGATCAAGTCTGCCAAATAATTCCCCATACTTCTTTAAGAACCAAGTCACATATTGTGTTTTTATTCAAAAAGCCTTTATATTGCAGTTAGGACTTTGGTTCGATTTTGCCTAGAGCTATATGTCAAAGATCAACCCTTTTATTAGTCTGATGTGAATAAGGGTTATAATTATAATCTAATGTGATTGATTTATGTGTATGACTTTTCATAATGTATAATAGTCATATTATCCCTTTGGATTTCATGTAACATGCTCAGTATAATTTTGAAATAAAAGAGGAGTCTGTTGAAAGATGTCAGATAAAATTATATTCTTTTCTCAAACACTGTCTATACCTTTTGGGGTTCTGAAAAACAGTGAGTCTGTCCAGGACAGTGAATAACGCAAATGTTAAAATCCCAGCATTCACTCCACCAAAGTGGTATACAAAAATCACCCACTAAAGTCCAGTTTGGTTGCTTCTCTGAAAGACTGGATCTGTTTCAAGATGGAAAACTAAAATACATAAAAAATAAAACTAAAAATGAATACATTAAAGCAACTGCATTCATGAAAATAACACAGAGTCAAGTAATAGAGAGTAAGAGAAGAAAATAATCAGAATAAAAAACTTTAGCTTTGTAAAGCAACTACAATTAATTTAAAGCTTCTCTCAGAGCTTCCTGGTGGCCAGGAGAAACAGAAAATCAGATGTTTTATAGCTTCCCTCTTCTCATAAAAGAAACTATATTAATCAGGAGAGGCAACTTTGTGTCTAATCTGAGTTTTCCCACATGTCTTTCATAAGGAATATTGAATGTCATGGTAAAGGCTGTCTTCAAAAGCAGTTTTACAAAAAAAAAGGCAGTGATGTTCCACTTATGCCTATATGTTCTAGCCATCTTTTATAAAAGCTGCTAGCACAGTGTTTGGCTTCATGAAGACGTGAAGGTACTTTATCTGCCAAACTGTCGACACCTAAAAGAGTGATTGGCATTTTTTTTTTTTTTTTTTTAGTGATTGGCATTCTTAAGCACCTGCAAAGTGTAGCCCCAATGTTGTAACCACGAGAGAACGCAGTCTCTGAAGGAAACACCTGCATTCAGCCCCAGTTCTGCTCCTCGGTAGCTGTGTGACCGAGAGCAAGGTACTAACCGGCATCTCTGTATGGGAGTAACTTGCCTGGAGCATGTCTCATGCATATTAAGTCCATCAAGACAGTTTAGTCATATTTATATATTAGTTTTATTATCAATATGTCTTTCAAAAGCAGAGATATTCTCTGTTGTCAAATGTATCCTAATAAAGAACGATCCATGACCAGCTAGACAGAGCTGTCTCTTGTTTCCCTCTCACGGTTGGCAATCACAACATGTTTTGAAGAATCATGTTCTATTGCATCAAAGTCATTGTGAAAAAGATTTTCAATAGGAGAGCAACATTTGTAATGCTTGTCACATCTTATTCCAGTAGAATGTAAAAAATAAAAAAAAGAGGGAAAGAAGCTGCATTTAAATACACAATGATGTACTTTTTAAAGTGCAAAATAGAATATTCATGGTTGTAGGCAGGTTGTAGTGGAATAATGACCTCTTTATAGTATGCGTCATTGTGTCACAAGCTAAAGGGCCAAATGACAGCCATAATGAAGTCTGGGGATATAACATGTCATTTCTCTCACTCCTTTTTGCCCAGAGGTGTCATCACTGAGATCTTGGAAATCCTGGGGCCAGACCAAAATTATTCTGCAGTCCCTCACCCACATCACTAAAATCAGCTTACCATCCTTTTGCCCAGGACATATACAGGATCTAAGGCAAAGTGTTCTATCCTTTGGACATCAGTTAACTCAACTGCATTTGAAGTACAAACCTGTTCTCTGCTTCACGGGTGTGCTGTGTTGATCAAGCAAGACCTGCCCCAGTGACCGTGGACTGACATCATGATAGAAGAGGGTAGAGTGGGGACACCTCTGCTCACCCACTGCTAATGGTTACTAGCCGGGTCAGGTTCTTCATCTAATCCCCTTGAGGATGAGCTTCATTCTCTTTGTGACATGACATATAAGTACCCATCCCACAAAATCATGCCCTTATATTCAACATACGCTGATTCTTTCAACACATATTTATCTAATGCCTATTGTGTGCCAAGGACCGATTTATATACTTAAATAATGATGTATTAGAAATTGACCTTGAGAAGGACATCCTCATCATCATTGCAACAGCTTATACTTTTTTCCGCAATTATAACATACGTGGCTCTGCTCTCACATGGATTAGCTCATTCTGTCCTCACATATTTCTACCTATACCCCAGTGCTAGTAACACTATTTTACAGATGGAGAACTCAAGGCTCAGAGAGCTTAAATGGCTTGTGTATTTTCACACAAAACAGTGTGCTTTGATTATTATGAAATCCTGTTCTCATATCCTCAGTGTACTCTAAAGGTTTCGGGGTGGGACCCTCCTAGAGGCCAGGGAGTGTAGTCAGGGGTATCCAGGCATATAGGACGTGGACCCCACTCCCGTTTTATATAATTATGTGAGCAGATGGGAAAGGCTAATGACTTTTCGTCCCAGTTGCATTAAACAAGATTAAAGATGCTGACAAAGACTTAAGATCTGTGCTGAGGACTTCAGCTCTCATTGCCCGTATCCCAAGCCGCTGTCTTTGACTTGACGTCATTCTTCTGGTCTGTACTGTGGAGTGCGTGTGCCTGTGTGTATGTGTTGGTGTGTGCACTGCTGTCCAGTTCTCCCAGTGATGTCACAGAGCCCTGAGGCCAGCTCCCAGAAAGTTTTGGTTTCCTCTTTATAGGACCCTAGAACTGACTGCCGCCTTCGGGTCTGCAGCTTGCCCTTTTAGGACCTGCTACTTAATTAACTGTTGATAGACCATCTGCGCTGTCAGAGTTTCACATGGCATCTGCCGCAACTCACCTTGGAATCTCAACGTTTAGAAATATTTATCTACTCATGAGCAAGTTCTCAGGTAAAGAGCAAGATCCAGGCATGAACCCTTATAGGACTGTAGGGAATAAAAGAGCTGCATTTGATTAGTTTTAGTTTAGAATTGGGAAAGCGAAAAATGTACAGTTAATATAACTTGGAATTCTTTTGTTTGTCATATAATCTTTCTACACAGATTCTAGAGCACAGCACTGCATTCAGGTGTTTTCCCCTCACGCTGCTTTGTATTCAGCCTTATTGCTTTAATGCTGTTCAACTTCAAAAGAGTTCTGGCAATCGAAGAGAATAAGGTCGGCGGGCATGTTGCAAATATGTTAACTACATTTTCAATATTACCAAAGAGATATTTATGGAAAACATATTGTTTTGTATATATTTTTTTCTAAATGGGTTGAATGATGTATTCCACCTGCACACCAATGGTTCTTTGTAACATAAGTCATATCCCAAAACTGCTTGCTGTTGCCATCACTGTGCAGAGGATATACATCATACGTTTCCTCATGAATGTCTTCAGTCTGTTAACACAGTGAACTAGTAATTGAGAATGAACTGTCTCAAACAGGCACATATATAACAAATTAAAAACAAATATATGTACACACACACACACACACACACACAATGTGCTCCAGATTACTTTAAATCATACTGTGGGTCACGTCTGTTTATATAAGTGGTTTTAAGAAATTGTAAACAAGAAATAATATAAATCTTTAGCTTTCCTGTAGAAAGGCTCTTGGATATACTACTATCTAAGCAATTTGATTCTTAATTTATTAAAGCCAGTACATTTAGAACATTCTTTCTAATAAAAATAGACTGTGACATTTGTCTATTTTCTTTTCGGAGAAAGAAGATATAAACTCAGTCTGTAAAATGTAAATAGCTTAATTTAGAATTACTCAAACATGTTTGAAGAGCCATTGAAAAAGAATTTTAAAGACTTTTTAAAGATTTTGATGACACTAGAAATGGATCATAAAGATGTATAATAATACTATTCGAAGTTCTATATTGTTTTTGTCACTTTCTTCAAAAAAATAGACTCTTACTCTTTGTCTTAGTTTCTTAATATCATGCTATGTGACTCTGAAAATCATTGAGAACATAAGTACTGTTATTGCCATAAGCCACGTGGTAATAGACGTGAAGTTACCCAACCATAATGCATCACTCTCGACAAACGACATGTCCGCTGAACAGAAGGAAAATGGGAAGTACCATGGGGCAGTGAGGGTGACAGTGACAAGGACAACAGTACGATGATCACATCAACAACCAAAAAGTAAGGTATCATCCTACAAAAAATGTGGTGCTTAGGAAATTGCTATGTGACACTAAAGAAAACAAGTTTGTTTTTTTTTTTAAAGATGAAAGCGGTATTTTTTTTTTTTTTTCTGAGTCTATTTAGCATACTTCAACTTTGACCTGACCGGACTTCTAGGTTTTTAGAAGTACTTAGCCAATCAGCCACAATTTTGATGAATTATGACAAGAGTTTTGATCAGCATTATTAAAGGGCAAGGTTCTTCCCTTGCTGCTTTGGGGAGCTTTTGGGTTCAGTTAGATGCTCTCTGACCATATACACACGCCTACACCCTAGTCCTTTTATTTACTATTGGAAGTGGTTTTGCCAAACAAATTTTCTTCAATTTTCCCTAAGCTGTCTCTAAACTTCTTATAATGTTAAAAGCAGAGTTAAAAGCCATCTTGGAATTCTGAAATTTGTTACAGAGAAGACTAGTTGTACTGTAATTCTAAGGCGAAAATATACTTTGGCAACAATGTACTATCTTCTTATAGTGAACACATGGGGGGATTTCTGTAAGTAGTATGGCCAAAGGCTAGAATTGATTAGACTTTTTTGCTTACTAGTTTTCAGAAAATAAATTTAAGATAGTGAAAAATATTTAAACAGTACAAAGGTTTACTTTTCTTGGTTTTCCTCTTCCTTAATAGACAATTCTTTTTTTTAAATTATTTTTGATTTTTCATTTACTTGCTGACATTGTTGGGGAAAGAGGCATTGTATTACATACACTGGAAAAGAAAATTTAAGAGTTTAAATTATCTGGGATGAGTACTAACGGGAAGGACACAGGACAGTAAAATGATCAAGGACTTCCTTCCCTTTCAGGGTCCATCAGACCTGGATTTGAATTTTGGCTCTTCTGCTCATAAGTGGGAATCCCTGGAGTAATTGAATGAACTTCCATTTGGTGAGCCTGAAATGACAGTGAATATGGTTACTTATCCAGCTGAGATGTTACCGCATTCTTTGTTTTACAGGGTTTGGGTTTGTTTTGTTTTGATTTGTTTTGTTTTTCCTTAGGAAAATTTTCATGGTTTTGTTTTGTTTTGTTTTTGTATAATATGGCATTGAAAGCTCTGAACAAATCCATATCTGGCCAGTGAGGCAGATGCTTTCTCCTTCACATTTTTGGGTTACTGAGCAACTTGTGAGTAGATTAAAACAAAAACAACAAAAAAGACAACCTTTTGCATGACTTAAGTCTTTCCAAGGCAGGTGCTAGAACAACACGAACTTCTGTCAGCTGCAAGCAATCCAGCCTCCAAACATCGCGCAGGACACCTGGAGTAGATGCACGCTGTGCCCGCGCCCACCGCGGTCCCGCTCCTTTGTGGCTGGTCTGCCGAGCATCTGGACACTTGTGCGTAGTGTTGGGAAGAGGAGGAGGAGGAAACAGCAAGAATGCTAGGCTGGGAGGAGGAGGTCAGCCAAAGTCGTGCAGGGCAAGCCTGAACATGCCGTTGGTGCAAACCCACGCACTGCTGATGTTCTTTAGTGGGAACATCTGGTGGAAGCCCATGATGGGGTCTTCATCACCTTGAGCTGGCCCACGACTAGGCCGAGGATGCACCTTTCTGGCTGGGCTGCTGGTCCCGCGCTGTGGTGCGGTGCTGGATTTTCTGCAATAGAAGGCTAGGCAATTTCTCCACAACGGCAGCTTCCCCTGGGATTGTTGTCCCTCCCATGGTTCTGGCGTTATGAAATAACTAGTAGTAATGCTGAATGAAGCTGGGTCCAGTGTGCTCCCAAATTGGCTTGATTCCCATTATGGATCATCATGGGCCTCCCCTGAGACCTAGTGCTGACTCCAGAGTGGGCCAGGTGGTCCTTGCCCCTCCCCGATCCTTGGCAAGCCGGGACAGGATGTGGGGTGGGGGTGGGGCGAGCGGTGGCTAACCCGTTGGTAGAACTGGTGGGACGACTCGGGGCAGGCTGGGCTAGGCCACACGGGGAGGGCCTGGAGATGCCCCATCCAGGTGGTCCGGCACAGGACAGAAAGGCTGGGCCCCTGCACAGTACTGTGGGATAGGCGCCTGGTTGTCCCTCTTGTGTAGCCCCATAGCCCTGGCTCTGCACAGCTTTTGGGGGATGGGCCCCAAGGATGCACAGCGGAGGCTCCAGGTGGCTCAAGCTCGGCTCCTTTGGCCCCCAACCCATGCCCAGGATGCTAGCCCCAGCACTCACCCAGGGGCTGGCACTGATTGGGTATTTTTATTATCTGCTATGCATTGCATAAAACGTCTAATGGAACTGGTGGTATAACATCATGACTTGAGATGACAAATAAATAGAAGGTGATTTTTTGGTAGAATGTACAGTAGGGCTGCGGTGAAAATTATCAAAGCAATGACCTGATTCTATTCAGTAACTTCTAGATGTACCCCAAAGGAGAGAATTGGAAGACATTAAGAAGCTGAGTTATCCGGGGATGCCCGGGTGGCTCAAAGGTTAAGGGTCTGCATTTGGTTCAGGTCATGATCCCTGGCTCCTGAGATCCAGCCCCACATCCGGCTCCCTGCTCAGTGTGCTTCTCCCTCTGCCTCTGCCCTTCCCCGCCCCTCCCCTCCCCACCCCTCCCCGCTGCTCCCACTCTCTCTCTCTCAAATAAATAAACAAAACCTTAAAAAAAAAAAAAAAAAAAAGCTGAGCTATCCATTGGCTCCAGGCTAACTCATGGAAGAAATAGCAAAGAAGGAGAATTAACTTCCTAATGTTCTAGATAGGATTATCACATGTTGTGTCAATTTCCCTTTAGTAGAAAACAGCATCTGTGGTTAACTAGGAAGCTCCCTGTGTTAACGGAAGAAAGTTCAAAATGGGGGGGAATGATCATGGGCAGAATGGGGAAAAAGGGTCCTACTCAATCCCTAAAGAGAAGCATTTTAATGAGTAAAGGCAAATGGCTATAGCACTAAGAAGTGAGGACTGAAATTAGGAATGGAGAGAGAAATCAATAGCTTTGTTGTTTCCATAGTAGGTCAACTCTGTTCTTCTTTTGGGGTCTTATCCTCTTGGATCTTCCTTTTGGATTGCACTGTTCTGCTCACCTCTCCCTGGGAAGTCCGTATGTTTGGTAAACTAAAAGGATGAAGCTCTCCTCCCCTTGAGAGTTGCTGCCTAATATTTTTCCTACTGCTACCAGAAGGTTAAGTGGGTACCAAGGTAACAGGCAGAGAGATGGAGATTTGGGGCTGAATACTCTCTTTGCAACTACTTTTTAGTCCACTGGGATTGATCTTTCAACATTATAGAAGTGCTTCTCCAACTGAGCTGGCCATATGTGACATCGTGTGCTGGTGTCCTCAAAGCCATGTGATCAACCCGCTACATTTTCCTGAAAGATTTGGAGGTGGGGGAGAACAATCTATATCACAACGAATATGGACACATTATGACAGAATATTTGAAACTCACATAAATTTTCAGGATAAAAACAAGGCTTCAAGAGAACGCTATATGTTCAATGTGATGCATTAGACTCTGGGGGTGATGGGGATGGTGTTGGGGAGGTCATGGAGGGGAGATGAGGGAAATGCTTGAAAGTCAACGTCCCATATTAACAAAGGGTACATATTTGTCTATAGTAGACCCTTTAAACTGTGTCTATTGGGAACCCAAGTCATTGTCATGGACAAGACAGAAATATTCATCCTGGTCACCATCATCATGACCAAATATTACGTATGTAGTGATGCTTGTAAAATATAAATCACAGAACAAATAGAAGGTTTTCTTTTTTAAGACTCATTTATTTATTTGAGAGAGAGAGTGTGTGTGAGCATGGGGGGACAGAGAGAGAGGGAGAGGGGAACTTAAGCTGACTCCTCATGGAGCCCGATGCTAGGCTCGATCTCACCACCCTGAGATCACGACCTGAGCTGAAACCAAGAGTCCGACACTTAACTGACTCTGCCACCTAGATGGCCCGAAGTTGTTTTTTTTGTTGTTGTTGTTCGTTTGTTTTTTGTTTTTTTAAATGGCTCATCTTTTGGTGCTTAATTTAAAGCATTCTAGATTGGTTGATTTGTCTTTGTTAGAGAGAACACCCTTTAATTAAATATTTCTTTTATAAGACCTGCGAAGGTGTATACATACATATGTGTGTTTGTATAATTAGAATTTTAAGAAAATTAGGTCTTTCCCTTTCGTAGTGCATTCTCAGATTAAGCTGTAGCACATGAATTGGCATCTAGGGCTCATAAATAATGGAATTACAGTGCTGATAACAATTTACTGTCCACATGGTAGATCCACAATTGTTTGGATTAGTTTGTTTTCATCTGCTGATACTTCTCCATGAAAATTTTTTTAAACCTGTGGAAATAGAAAACTGGGAGAACTTCATTTGACAAACAGATGCCTGAATTGTGTTTCTCTACTCTTACAATGTTTATAATGCCTTAAATGTTTACACATGCGTAAGGTACAGGAAATTCTCAAAACGGTAACAATTTGTTTAGGCTGATCTAATTGGTTTATTGGCTTAGAGACAAGAGCTTTTGAAAAGCACATGTGGAACATCTTAAGGATTATTATTCTTTTTAAGTCTCAAGTAAAATGGAGACAGTAGTGTTTGACGAGTATCTCTCTGAGCTAAACAAGCACCACTGTGCAAATGTCTAAGAATATGGTGCGTGTGAAGGATTAATATCCGTCTCTTACCACTAAATATCTCCACGTAGGCTCATCTCACCTCTTTTATCACATTAATTGCCACCTAATGACTCCTGAGCCTCTTTTGCTCTTACACCTTCCCTGATCCGTTGGACAAATCTTTTTTAAAATAAATACCATTTGTATCACGTCATGCCTTAGCCTTACAACCTGCATGAGCCCCTGTTCCTGACAATTCAAGACCAAACAATTCTGCCTATATTTTTCAATGTGTAAAGTGTCTGTTATCTTTGTATATTTATTATTTACATTCCTATTGGTGGATCTCTGGTTAAAAACAGTGTTTTTATTTTCTTTTACTATAAATAAGACCATAGTCCCCACTTAAAATTTTTATTAATGCACATAAAATTTACAGGCATGTGATCTTTCCTAATACATGTCAGGTCTGTGAATTTATATAGAATACATATAAATTGTATATATACACACACACAATTCAATAATGAGTTTTCTTGTAACTGATATATAGTCGTGAACTAGAAGAGTATGACTTCAAAGCAATGAGCAAGATTGCTAATGAAAGTGTAAGGCTGAGCCCAATAAATGGTTTGCTAAAAGTGCTTACCTGTAACAGGTGTGACCGTTAGCTTTCTATGTATTCACTATAATCATTTTATTGATATATGTGTAGAATGCCTTTTTGGAAACACTCGCTAGACTATTTGACCTCTCAGAGGCTGTAGAATGTTTTTTAGTTGTCAATATTTGCAATGTAAATTAGAAAAGCATAAAATTAAAACATGTAAATGCTTTTAGTTTCTGAAAATTTGATTTTTTAAAATTTTTTTGAGGTTGATTTCCTGGTACTTATACTGTTTTCTTTTCCTTTATTCCAGAGAATATAAGAGATGGAATAAACATAAGGGAGTTAGATAGATCAGTAGCAACATTATCTTAAACAAAACCATTTTTTTCTCATTCATGTAGTAGCTTTCCATGAATTTTATGTAGTAAGTTCTTTCAAAAAACCCCAGTGTCCTAAAATTTAGGAAATGCAAATTAGAGATGAGGCTGTCATCATCATAAGTCCTGCTGTTCAAGAAAAATTACATCGAAGTTGGAGAACAATTTTATTTTGATACATTCAATGATCACAATCGTAGTAGATATATATAGATAGAGCCATAACCCTATATATATAGAGAGAGAGATATATAGAGATATGGATATATATACTTGGTCATTTGCAACTGTGAGATGGGATATTTGTTCTTTAAAAACTTTAAAAACACATTAAGTCTATTGGTGACTCAGCTAAGACATATACAAATGCGCATATGTAAATGGGTATGCAGCATGTATCAGGCACTGCATTATTTAACAGGTTTGAGAATTCAACGTTCACACTAAACTCTGTAGGTGTTAACAGTTTAGTTGATATTTTTAGTTCAGTTGGCCAGTATGTATCCTCTTCATGGCTCTTCCACAGGATAATTTTTTTTTCTAATTTAAACACAAGTACATTTTCGTTGTTTACCATTTGTGGAGTATATATAGAGTTTTTCAAATAGGCACACTAGAGAGTCTACAATGTGGTGTATTTTTGTCAATATTTGGAAATATTTATAGACAGAGCAGAAAGCATAACAAATAAAACCAAAGACACTCGCACTATTATATAAACTTGATAAGAAAACAGGCTTTTCAATTTTGTTTATGTCTAGCAAATTAAAAAGGGTGTTGACATACAGTAGGTACTTAATAGGTATCTGTTGAAGGGGAAAGAAAGGCATGACATCCTCTGCTTTATGAAATAGTTGGGGTCTGATGGGCTGTTCTTGGTGCTGGCACTTGATGACGCCTTATCGAGGGACCCCATGGAGCTTAGCAAAAACCATCTGTTTCAGATCCCAGTGTTTCCAAGTTGAATTCCAGTACCAATGCTTACACTAACTCTGTGATGTGGGCTGGATACTCAAACGTCTACAGCCCGAGGTGTCTCCTTTATGAAATCAGGCTATTACCCTTAATTTTAGGATGTTGAATTAAATAAGTAACACATATAAATTGCCTTAGAATAGTCTCTGGGCTGAAATAGATGTTCAAGAAGTCTTGTTATCATTCCTTTAATTCCAGGAGCAACCTGCGTACCTCATTGTGATGTCATACTTTGGTTTGTTACCCTTGCTTCTAGCTGCGTATCTCTGAACCATTCTTCCCTGCTTTGATCTAGTCTGTGACCGCTCTGTAAAGTGATCTAATGAACCCCATTCAAGTACTAGTAAACAGACAGTGTTTTAATACTCAAAAGACAATTAGTTATTTTTAAAGGAAGTTGTTGAGGATTTAAAAGTCTTACCACATTGGAACAAAGATGTAATGATAAACTTTTAGATACAGCATCAAGACAATGAGCAAGATCCTTTTAACTAGGAGCATGGCCTTCCAAATGACATAATACCATTTGATGTAATTACTTGTGCCCTATATGAACCTGTGATTGGGATAAATGTTCTCAAATATTCTAGGATAAAAAGTTAATTTTTTTTTCCTCACTGAAACCTTGACAACAAACTTGAAATATGTAAATATCTGAGTAGATAAGAAGGTAGACTTACGGAGCAGCACTGGCAGGCTTTTCTCTCTCTTTGGAATCTCCATACATCATGGAGAAAGGGAAAGCAAGAAACAAATGTATGGCTATGATACCTGTTTTTGGAAAGTTCTAGTTACGGCTTTGAGCATAGCTGGTAGATTATGGCTACTGGTTAAGAAAACCTGGTAATATCAGATCGTGACTTTCCCCTGGATCCATCTCTTGTCATTAAATACCAGATGCCCTGTAGAACAGGTCAAGGATTTCCAAGAGATGCTAGAACAGATATGTGAGAACAGAGCTGGAAGAGATAAAAACTTGCCTTCAAAGATAACAACCATATCAGATCGAAGGTTGTTCCCATGCAGAGAATTTGGGAATCTACATGTTGTAAATCTTAGCTAATGACTGACCAGGAGTACATAAAAGATATTTTAATAATGACGAAATTAGGATAATAAGACCATCTATTTCACAGAATTACTCTGAGTATCAATTAAGCTAATTACGTTAAATAACACAGACCATGGAGTCTCCATCCCAGTCTGTCTCAATCTCAAGAGTATTATGTGACCCAGTTCCAAGTTCTACTATCTAAGAAGGGATTTATGTCCAGGATCTTAACTTGGGGCATACAGTTAAAGGAGGACTTTACTACATCTTGGCACCTCAGTGAATCTCCTATTCCTAGGGAAGATACAAGAAAGTTATGTTAGTAGAGTAAAAATGATCAGCATCTTACCAAAGTCACCAGCCATCTGTTACCATTAGGCAATTATATGTGTATTTACTGCCCACACTGTCTGAGATTCTTCAGAAGGCCCTGAGACATGCGGATGAACCAAGAAGGACACATACAGTTTTTAGAAATAATCAGCTATAAAAGAAGCTGTTAAAAGAGCTGTACAAAAGAAATACATAGAATCCTTTCTGAGAACACAGCAGAGAATATTAGCTTCTGCCCGGGAAAAGGAGCAGGGTCAGGAGATGCTTTCACATTTCAAAAACAGTGAGTAAATGTTTTTACAAAGACTAAGGAATAACAGTTTCATGGTTTTTGTCTTTCGGGAAGGTTTGGGAAAGACGCTATTGTTATAGTGTAGCATATTTTGGGGGACAATGGCAAAGCACAGAGCTGAAAAGATGGGCATGGTCTGGCATTTGAGGGTCTTTTGTGCCAAGCTAATAATGAGTTGGTCTTATTGTCTTCTAAATCATAAAGAACATTAAAGAATGTGGAGTGGAGGATGAATAGGAACGGATCTGGATTTTGTCAGGAGCGCTCTCAGTGATGTGAAAAGCAATACATAGGTAGGCAGGGTAGGGGGCAGGGAAAATAGTTGGAAGGTTGTTGCCATCAGTTTGGTCCAGAAGTGTTGGGATTTGAATCAAAGCAGTTCGAGTTCGTATGGAAGAAGGCTCCTGGGAATTATAGTCTCTTGGGTCGGAAATGATGCGTCCAGCTAAAACGCAGGGTTTTGTTAAGGAGGAAGAAGGGAAGTGACAGTGGGGCGAGTAAGTCACGTTCTCTGTCGTTGTCAACAAGAACTAGTCAATGACACCAGAAATAATTTTTCAGTCCACCCTTCCCACAGTTGGGGCCTCTCCGAAACTGACGGTCTGGCCCAATGTGACAACATTTACACTGGAGCGCTACACGACTGTAATTCCAATGTTTTTAAACTTGGGGTTTGAAAGTTTGTCTTGGCAGATTTCCCTCCGTTTGGGTTTGGTTCGTTTGGCTAGAGAGTGGCATATTCAGACAGGCTTAAATCTCAACCGTAGCAAACACAATCTTCGGCTTTTCGGATTCTATAGTTCAACATACCAGCGATCCTAGGTAGACAGCTCTGGATTACACGTGGGACGTGCTGGCAAGATGTGGGAGTTAGGTCATGAATATAGCATCGTTGGCTGCCTGGCAGAGGGGTAGGAAGAAAATCGTGTCTGGAGTCTGGTGCAGGCCTGACTCTGCCACTTGCTTATTGTTATCCCCTAGAGGAAAATACATCAAATATAAGTTTTTGGATACACTGCAAAATAGTTCAATTTTAGACAAACTTCCTAAAGTTTGTCTAAATTGTCTATCCATTTCTTTCTTAGTTCACGTTCGCTATCTAGGAAACATACACAGGCAAAGCATACTTGTGCTTTGTGTCTGTATCCTCTGCTTATCTTCTTGACTAAAACAGCCTTGTTGATAACTTAAAATATTTTCTGGGTATTTATATGTATATGGCCTTCCTGGCTTAAATAAAACGATTACTGGCATTTGATAATTTAATGAATCTTTATTTTTCCTGGAACTGAGAACGTTGATGTTTTAAGGGAAATGATTATGAATGTTTCATTAAAAGAAAATCCGGTAATCAAATATAGTATAGAATGAAGAGAAGCGCATATAGCCCAGTGTACTGGAGGTACATAATGTCTTTCAGCAAAAAGCAATCTGTTAAAAAAGAACCAGCAGTTGTCACCCTGACAACTCTTTGGTCCAAAGGCATCTAGGACTGATATATGGACCCTAACAGCTAAGCTAATCTTGTCTTGGAGCTTGTAGAACTCTTTCAGAAGCTGGGAAGAAGATCAGTCATCTCCTTTCCCTGGGCTGTGAGGAGTAAATAAAACAATGTATATAAAAGCACATTGGATGTTCTAAGTAAAATACAAGTAATTTATGATTATTCTTCTCATCCGAGGAGACGGAGTTTCCATAAGTTAGAAGGGCTCTAAGAGGCTTCAGGAGGCTCTTTCTTGAGGCAGAGCTGGCCACACGCATAGAGTTTGGGGGTTTGACTCATAGTTGATACAAATGGGTAACCTGGCTTCAATTGCCCAAGGAAAGACATCTGTCTCACTAAGGGGACTGGGTAGTGGGGCCATAAAACACGCTTGTGGACAGGTCTAGTGAAAAATATGAAAGTTGAAGTGGACAAGGAAAATTACCTATTGCAGCACAAGATGCTTGCTTTAAAAATTGCATAGGGGATATTGATCTGACCAAGAATGGCAAGAAAAATACACGGGAGCTGCATATATGCGCATGTGTGTGTGCACATGTATGCATATTATATTTATCTCTGTGGCAGAGTGAAAAAGGAAAAAAAGATTAGCATCTGACATATAAGATAACCCTACAAATGTGATTTACCCATAGAGCAATGTTCGTGTTAGAGTGATTTGATTATGCATTTAATGCTAGATGCTATGGTATTCATTTGATAGGCAACCTAACATCCACATACAAACTGGAGCTGTTGGATCATTGTAATCAATCCTCTGAAATGATACTAACTTATTTTTTCCCTGCAAGTTCTTCACATACTCAGTATGTGCAATTCGAGTTTAAAGGTTGCGTTTTCCTCTGGCAGTAACAGGGTTTTTAGAAAAATATCCCGGGAAATATGCCAATTTCTTTATAAAAAATTATCTCTTTTATTCCCCCAAAGGATCACTTAAAGTGAGTACAATTTCCACCCTCAGTTTGCAGGGGCAACTGAGTCTCAGACAGTGAAATGAGCATCCTCAGGTCACAGGGGCTGGTTATGCAGAACCGGAAGTGACCTTGGTCTGCCTGACATCAAACCCCTGCGCTCAGGAAATTTACCATACCGACACTAATGGGTTGTTATCAGCTCAAGGAGGAACTTGCACACTGTGGGGTTTTGTTTTCATTTATAACATTTCCAGCCCATCGAGGACTCTTATTTTTGTAAAATACGATATAATGTTACAGCAAAATCAAATTGCTATAAAAGTTTTGAAATGCTTTGCTTTCTCATTTCTTAACTCATTATAATTTGATCATAAACGGTTCACAAACTGGTCCCAATCTCCTTTCAGTAGCAGACACTTAAATTCCAGTTCGAGATTCCTTAGATCTCACTTTCTAGAAATTTCTGGTGTCATTGAATTCAAGATGTGGAAAGAGTTTCCTCCAGCAATGTGATTATTTTCATCTTTTGTCATAAATGACGTCAAATGTCTAATATAATTTGAGAGCACCAGGAAGTTTTATTATCATGGCCTCAAAAATAGCGCTCCCAGAGAAACCCCCCTCGGTTTTATGAGCTTCATACATTGTGCCTTGTAAAGCAGGATAGTTTATAAAATGTTTCCATTTTTGCTTAGAGATGTGTTTCATCATTATCCAAAATGTTATAGGGTGGTTTTAGGGTTTATGGTATTATTTGCAGCGGGACTAAGAATCCAGTGTTTTATGCCACAGTTGTATGTCTTCCTTGATGCTTAGAATTCACTTTCCCTTCCAAGAACTTGGCCAAAGTCTAAAGTTCGGTAAGATTCTCCTTCAGACGGTGTAGATAAGCAAGAGGACTGAGCATCTCTTTAGACAAACCTACCAGAATTTCTAGTAAGTCTAAAGTTAAACACATCCAGCCCGTACTCTCTGGGGTTCTATTTTGAGGTGGGTAGGTATTGGCAAACAGAAATGGTACTGTTCTCTTTAATCAAACATACTGGCTAAGAGAGGGTTATCATTTATCTAACTATATCCGAGATGGGCAATCTTCTGTGACCACGGGGGACAGGAGGAAATTTAATGAGTGCAGACTTCTGGGAGTAAAACAGAAGATCCTGGTGGGAAATTAGCTGAATGGAAGGGACTTACCCCATGTGAAGGCATTCACAGTCAATATTGTAAAGCTCTGTATGAGGCAAACAAAACAGGTGTCTGGGCTGCATTTCTATTTTCATCTTCTGTCTGCAGCAGCGTGAATGTTTCAAAGCTTTAAAATGCAATAAAAGCTAATTCTAAACCATTCAGCTTCATCCAATATAAAAATATAATTTTCTGATTTATAAGCTACTTATATGGTTTCTCTCCAACAACTAAAAATCTCCCGGTTTTGAGGACCATGTCAAGGGGAGGGGAGAATGTGTAAATATGAAGCAGAAAATGAAGGACATGGAGGAGCCAGGCTGCCTCTGATCCACGGAGGCTGCGGTGGTGGTTTTGCGTGGGGGAGAGGTAGGGTGGGTTCGCTGAGGACAGGGTTCACAAGGGAGGCGCAAACCGAGTTGAAGACGTGTTCTACTCCTGGTTAAGACTTAATGAATTCTTACTGTGTGCAAAAACTGTGCTAGGCTCCTTGCATGGGATGTTATCATTTATTACTTTCAACAACTTTATGAACTAGTTACTCTCAGTTTCTCCGAGGTGAGCAGGGTTTTCACTAGGGAGATTTAAGCACATTTGGATTCTTTTGTACATCGTTACCATATTTACATGCATAATTCATAACTTCTTAGAGCAAATATTGAAGACGGAAGAGATTTTATGCATTTTAAGTGTTCTTATTTACCTAGATAATGACCTATTTTGTGTTTATTCCTCTCGTCGCTCTGAGATCCTCCAGGGAAAGGCTTGTCTCTGTTCTCTTCAGAACCCATGAGAGTATATGTTGTGAGGGCGGGGGTTTTCCTGTCTAGTTCATGGATGTGTCCCTCATGAATAGAGCAGCATCTGCCTCATACTAGGATCTCAGTGAACATTTCCAAAAGAGTGAGTGAGTGAATTGTTCCCATTTTACAGGTGAGGATGGAACGATTTAGGAACCTGATTAGGGTTACGAGACTGAGTCTGAATAAAAAACCACTGCTCTTGACAATTAGGTTAATCTCTGTGCAGTGAAGAATCATTAATCAGAATAATTACTTGTGTGAATCTGGACTCGGGTAGATGGTACTCAGTGAGGAGAATGGGTGTCCATATGGGGTCTGGGGGGGCTGGGCACTGAGACCAGGACTAAGCCACTCTAATAAAAGAGGTGGTAGGAGATCAGACAGACACCCTTCAGGACATTTTGATAGTCAGGCATAAGAGAAAGGTAGTCACAGATGACCTTAAAGTTTCTAGAATTGGAGACCGAATCTTCACAGGGGTGTCCAGAAATTTCTTCTTCATCCCTGACTGAAAATCTGTCCCCTCCTTGACTGTATGATCTTCTGCAGGAGGAATGCCGGGTAGGAAAGCAACAGAAGAAGAACATCTCCACCTGCCCGGCTGAGCCAAGCTTGAGAATTGCAGGACTTACAGGAGCTCAGTCCCCCTCCTGTTCAGTTTGAGGAACGGGTGAGAGAATAGAATACAGATGAACAGTCCCTCTCCTAGGGTAGCTCAGAGCAGTGGCCCTAACTCACCTTCCCGGTCCAGCTCTAAGAGCAGTACAGGTCTGCATATGAGAAGTTTACCTGAGTTACCCATGTTCATCCCACCTCTGAGGGTTGGTCTGTGGGTTCATGGCGCTTTCCCTTCCAGTTGTTGCTGCTTTAAAACATATCATCTTTCGGGTGGTCCAAGTGCAGTGGTGTTTACAGCTAACTGATCGCAGCCACTTAATAGATTTCAGTTCCTTCTCCACTCCTCCTGCTTTGCTTGACTAGCCTTAAAAATACAAAAACAAAGACCATATCATCTTTCACTTTTTAGCAGTTGTTTTAGTGTTACTCTCTTATAATGCATGTTAGATGTATGTTTTGATTTTTAGTAGGTCATAAGCAATTTAAAAAGACCATATTTTTTTTTTTTGGCCTTATATATATCTATGTTTTGGATCTCTTAGAACTTGTACTATAATCATCATATGGTATATGTGCTCAAATAATGCTGTTATGATACAGCAGTGACAACTTCTCAATTGAATAAACTCTTCCCTTCAAGTCAGTGATGACAGGTAGGTAGATAGATAGAAACATAGGTGGGTAGATAGACAGACAGAAAAGAGAGATGATCGATAGATAAAGGGAGTTTATAGATAGAGGACAGATAAATAGGTGATAGATGATGGATAGATAGATAAATAGATAGATATTAGATAGATAGATGTTAGATAGATACTAGATAGATAGACAGATAGATAGACAGACAGATAGATGATAGAGCTCTCTACCTTTGTGACACAGTTCGATGGACAGGTAGATGAGATAGCCCAGCATGCCCATTCCCAGTGAATAATTCCTACTTGGTGGACAATTACCTACCTTTGAAGAGGTGACCTATTTTTAAGACAATAGAGTATCATTGCTGAAAAAGGTGACCTTATTCTTGTTTCTTAAAGAAACTGTTCTAAGTGTGGGCAATTTATTTCCAGGGACTAGATTATTCATTGGGAGTATGAGACAGGTAGTAAACATCTATTAGCTGATGTGGGACACTAGGCAAGATACAGTTTTGACTTTCCCAGAGCCTACACTTTGAAAAACACTTTAACCTATTTGAAATTCCCTGGAGATTCTAATAAAAAAATAATACATATTTAGGAGTCAGATTAGTGGTGTAACAGGACTCTCACAAGCCTCTAGGAAATCTTCCTCTCTGCCTCTAACAATTTTGTTTTGCTGAAGTATTACTGATTTAATGTCACAGGATTGGAGCTCTATTTTACATTGGAATACAATACTCATTATATAATGAACCTTAATGCCAGATATAGCCTTTACCACAAAAGCCTTATGGAGATTGAATTGTAGGAGAATTTAGTTTAGAGATAATATAAGCTTGAAAGCATGATTGTTTGCTAAAAACATTATAATTCTAAACTCAGTGATACTTTATGCCAATTAATGATTTTGGGATTATTTATTAGAGCATTTCAAATTCACAGAAAGTTTTAAAAGCCCAGAAAGTGTTTACCACACTGTCATCTCAAAAGCAATAGAAGTGAAAGCAAAAGGAAATTCTTCAACCACCTTCATTAAGAAGTTTATTGAAGTGCTCATTTCAACAGCAGGGTATAAACTGAGAAAACAGCCTTTAGAAATAAATATTAAAAGCTCATTTCCATAGACCTATAGGAGAGAACAGAGAGCTAACAACATTTGATATAGCTTGGGAGACTATTCCTCAGCTGGAAATGCACCAAAGAAAACCTTTCTAAGAAAGAATTTTTTTTTTTTTTTGAGAAAGGAACGGAAATTTTCTGAAAGCCTATTAAAACACCCAGTGTGAAATAATAGAAAAAATTAAAGGATGCATCATAAAATAATACAGACTACAAAATCAGCAGGTTATAACAGAAAAGGAAAAATAACCACCTCAGTCATGTTAATAAAATGAGTGAAATTAAACACTATAAATAAGATTTCCTATAGTCTTTAAAAAGAAAACGTTTCAAAGGAAACCATTTTTCTGAGGCCCGTTTCAAATAACTGCTCTTTCAATGAAATGCTATCATTCTACAGCTCAGTCTGGCTTGGGGTCATGACATGTGGATGCTGGGCAGTGGCGTGGTAGAAAGAACAGAGTTTTGCAAGGAAATGATATCCAGTTCAGCTCCTGGTCCTGTTTGGTGTTATACAGCCTTAGACTATTACTTTATCCCCAGGATCTTGGATTTGCTATCTTTGAGTTGCGTGAGGCCCATTTGGGCTGGTGATGAAAGCATAGGTTTCAGAAGTGGGCAGATCTGAGTTGGAATCTGCCATTACAACCTTATGGGCAAGGAAGTTACCCCTACAGACGCCTGTCTCCTAATCTGTGAGAAGGAAACTAATATACACCCCTCGTGTTTGCCAGGATTGCATAAGCTAACTGAAAGCGTTCAGTTTAGCACCTGGTACTTAGCAAATGCTCAATAAATGAGGGTCGATGTGACGTTGGTGATAGTGACAGGAAAGATTAAGTGATACACCTAATATAACGTTCTTGAAATCTGGCAAGTTGTAGGTAAACAGGAATTCTCTTTCCTTGTCCTACTATTTTTGAACAAGACATAAGGTCCTTAATGGCAAAGGCCAGCAGTTACCTTAGTGCCTATTACTACAGATATGTGGTTAGTATCTGTTAATGACCAAGCGAATAACCACATACATGCTCCCTTTACGATTGTATAGTAGTTTGGAGAGTCTGATCATTCTGTCTTCCTCACCTCCTTTGAAAAGCAGAACAACCCCATAAGCTAAGTATCACTGCTATATTTTCCCCATTTTTCAAACATGGGTAAGATTCAGAAAAGTTAACATGTACTAACTGAGTGACATAGCAGGTTAGTGGATCCAGTGTTGCTATCACTTAATTCAGTGTGCTTTCTCTGATCACACACAGATTTCGGGAAGTTCGAGAGTTTTGTACAGAGAAGTTGCTGCTCACACATAAGAAACAGACTTCTTATAGGAACACACCAAATTCCCCCAAAAAGATAGTTCTGGGAAACACACAGCATCGACAGCTCCGTATCCTTCTTTAGAAATAGAAGCTAGAGCTTCGTGGGCCACGGGCAGCTTCTTTGGCATATCTTTTCTAAAGATGCAGACAAAACCCAGTGTGATTCTGCTCACTTTGTACAAAACTGGAGAGCACAAAACACAGGGGACCTGGATGTTCCTTTGATCAATTTCAGGCCCAAATTTCACACCTGGCATCTAAAGTCAAATGAATGTTATGGGGGCCAAAAAAAAAAAAAAAAAAAAAAAAAAAGGAAAAGAATGGAAAGAGGAGGCAAAACAGGAATGTTTCTATTTACCGAGAAGGTAATGCTCCTATTTACTGAAATTGAACTGAAAAGAGCAGACAAGGATATTCTCTCTCCTCTTTCCCTCTCTCTCCTCTTCTTATTAACCTTGCTCTTTTCATGTTAAATCAATTTGTGGAATTCCTGTCTCCTGACCCCCCACTTCCCTTCCTGTCTTAAACTCTGAGGATTAATGTAACTGGTGATCAGATCTGGGCAACCAAGGACCACAGGTGGCTTTTGCTTGTAAACAGAAAGCTAAGGTGGTTTTATTGTTTATATGGAAGTCATTGAGCAGATCAGTGGGTGGATTAACTAGAAACTCTTCTTCCTGGGAAAGGTCAGACTTGTGCAAATAGGGAGGGCTCCTTGCAAGCTTGTTCTCAGTGCCTGGAAAAGCCCACACCTGCCCGCCCTCACATCTCCTTGGGATGCAGGTCATCACCCCCATTTTATTAAAGGTAATTAATAATTATGTTACGGTGACTGCCTCTCTGATATTCTTAAAATGGAAACACCCAAGAGGGGAACACCGGGGCAAAAAGATCTGGGATTTAGAGAATACGTGAGAAAAATCTTTAAATTAATTTCGAATGAGGTAATTATTGCCCTAAATAAATGGTATGGTCTAGAGTATAGGGAACATTTTTTTCAGTTTGCGTGAGGTCCATTCTTTGAACAGGTAGTGCAATTATCCTGCAAGTGAGAAGCCAGGAGTCTGATGAGGGAAAACAGGAAGACTGAGTATGCTTTTCCAGCTCAAGCAATAGTAGAGATGCCTTTCGAGTGGCAGGTAGCACGGTGGGAAGAAGGTGCGCTTGACCAAGACTGAGGCCTAGGTCAAATGGGCTTTCTTTTGATCAGCTCTGTGGCTTTGGAGAGCCTATTCAATCTCTTTTGCTTCCCGGGTAGGTGGTTGTGTTTGTGACGACACATACGTCACAGGTCACAGTGAGCGTTCAGTAGAGAAGCTCCCCTGGGACTCCGAGCGCACCTCTCAGGTTGGTCATGCCTCCTAAGAGCATCAGTACGTCCTGCTGCAGAAGGGGATGCATCCAGATCATTTGTTCCATGGGATTTGCCATTTCCAGATTGTGTGGCTGTGCAGTCAGCAAGGGATGTGATGTGCTCCAACCGTTCATCAGTCTCGGCAGGCTAATCGTGAACTGAGCTGAATAGAACTCAAAAAACTCACTCCTAGCACTCAGATGCGCTACTATCAGACCCTCTCCGAGTGACCAGTGTAGACAGTCAGAGGTGTCTTAGGAGACTTAATCAATCATTTGCCTGTCAACCTTGATCCAATGAACTGGCTAATTGCCTAGCATGATCCTGAGATGGCATGCAGATAATGACAGTGATGCTAAGGATGGCCCAAGATAGTCAATAAAGGCCCTGTTAGAAATGCAAAGTGCAAAGAGCTACATGTTAGTGAGTGCCAGAGAGTGCAATGTGTTGGGGAATGATGATAGAATCGAGCATGTTTTCATGCCACTAGGTCAATGAGGAAGAAAAATTAAAATGTACTAAAAATGAACAAATGATATGCAGGAGAGATTTGGGCTCTCAGCCATGATCCTGCAACCTGGTGGAAGGGGCATTCTGCGGAGACTGTGTCTGGGGCTATCCCAGACGCCCTCCCCGCCCCCCCCCCCCCAAGGATGGCAGGACACTGCTGAAGCTGACAGGCTGAGATCAAAGGACACCCAGAGGTGAAATAAGACAGCCTTTTGTTAGTGTCTGCCTTCCTGGGGCTGAGAGTATAAACAAAGATGTGGCCTTCACAAAAACACAAATATCCACTAAGATTCTGCAGACCCCTAGTCAAAGAGTCCTCTGGAATAGAAACTTCTCAGGGGTATTAGATTAAAAAAAAAAAAAAAAATCACTAAAATCCCTTGTCACATATCTTTCTGTCCTAACAGGCTCCTCTGAAAAGGAAACAAGGAATTCTGTGTGCGGAAGGACAGTTTGGGTGAGTGCTAAAGAAAACCCAAATCTGAGGTCCAGTGGTAATTTATCTGCAAAACTTTGTGCGGGCTCCCCCTTCCTGCCTCTCTCTCTCTCTCTCCCTCCTTAAGTCCTCAAATTGGAAGGAATTCATTTTGTTAAGAAGAAGGTAATTCCAACATTCCTGCCCCTGTTTCAGGAAAGGGAAGGGCCTGATCTCAGGTCTCTGCACACGTAGGGCACCCTACTGACTCCTGAATGCTGAGGCTCCTGTCTCCCACGAAGGGGGCTGAGCAGGTGGACGGTCCGCAGCCTTTCCTCTAGAACTCACTGTGTTCTGCTTATCAGCTCCAATAGCTCTACCCTAGACCTTGGATGCTAACTAGCTACATTTTTCCATCTGTGGCAACTGTATACATTTTCTTGAATCCTCGGATTTTTCTGGAAAAGCATTTTGAGTCTTCTCATCTCTGCAACTGTGATTCTCAAACTTGAACACACTGCTAAAAATGCCAATTCCTTAAATTTATGATTTTAGCAATGTGGCTCGGTGAGTCAGTAGGTAGCCACAGAACCTGCATTTTTATGAACACTTCAAGTGAGGGTAATCCAGGCTGTCTGCAGGCCACACTGAGAAATAAAACTCTCCTGTAATGCTTGCCGAGGCTTACTTCTCTAGACTCCCATTCTGGCCCGTCTGTGCCGACAGTATCTGATTTTGCCCAACCTCGTGTGGGTTCCAAAACTTGAGCTCTCAATGACCTGTTTCTGCCAGGCTTCTCTGACTCAGCTGTACTTTTGGGTCTGGTCACGCCTGGCAAATGAACCCGATACTCTAGACTAAAGTTTTGTGTTTTCTGTCCTGTCATAAAAATAAGACAGAGAACAGGGGAAAATGGAAGGTAACCAGGTTTTTGTGACTGTTGTTTTTCTCTTCCTGTCTTCTATCCTCATTCAGAGAAACAATTGTACCTGAAAATATCCACCAAAATGCATAGAAGTAGTTCAGGAGGAGCAGAGACATCCAGAGAACACAGGTGAGCTGGGGAGGGCAGGAGGGAAAAATTTCAATATATATTTGGAAGTAGTGGATGAAGGCCAATTGCCCTGAAGTGATTCTCTCAGAAATTCACAAATAGGTCGGTGAGTTGGATGTGAACTTTTCCCTCCTGTAGCCAGCCTTACTTGACTTTTTCTCGCTCTCTCTTTCCACGGGTAGTTATCAAAGAGAGGAGCGTTAATTCCATGGAGTTCTTTTACTTTCTCTCTCCTCTTGCCTACGTGAGGACGCGACTCCTGTGTCCCACTCCCTTCCCGAGAACACCGTGATTCTGTCCAGGGCCTTGATGTCTGTGCTTTGCAAAAGATGGGGACTGTTTAAATATTAACTGGTGCTCATTTGATATATATAGCACAGAGCTTTATACCTTTTATTGACTGCGAAGACTAATAAATAATTGTGGTTATAATTGTATCACAGAAATTGTTATACAATTTTTAGGAACTTAAATAATGTTCTCAGTCATCAAATAATGTTTAATTCACACAAGGTACATTTACTACACTGACTGATTTTAAATGAATCATCTGTCTCACCAATGCTAATTGAAATGAAGACATTTAGGCTGTAAGACCCTTACTGAGAACTCTTCTCTTTGCCTCAGCTTCTGCAGACCCAGAGGCCTTCCTCGTGGTTTCATGTTCCCTTCTGGGCACTGGAGTCTCACATTGCATGAGATTACAAGGCATTATTCTTCATCTATATTTTTACCCTTGCTCTACTCCAAATTAAGTCAATTCTTTGGTATTCCTAATTCTTTGCCTAACTACCGACTGACGGTCAGCAAAGGCAGAGCATGAGAATTCGGAATCCTCCTTGCTTTTAAAACGGTAATAAACTGTGTGATATTCCTTAGGTCTGTTTTCATTTTCACAGAGATCTCATAATGACCAAAAATGCATAAAACCAAGGTAGTTGTCTCTCAAACAGTGAGATTTCAGAAATTACACATAGACAGGGTAGTGGTAAGTATCAAATTATACCTTGAAGACATCCACATTGTCTGCTTGTATGCAAAGTTCCATGCACAATATTAGCCTATATGCAAATTAGGCTAATAGTAGCTTGCATCTAAATAATTGTACCCATGTCAATTAAACATGCACTAGGAGCGGGGCACCTGGGTGGCTCATTTAGTTAAATGTCAAGCTCTTGATTTCAGTTCATGATTTCGGTCATGCTCTCAGGGTTGTGAGCTTGAGCCCCGCATGGGGCCTCTGTGCTAACGGCAAGACTGCTTGAGATTCTCTCTCTCCTTCTCCCTTTGCCTACCCCCACTTGCCTATGTGCTCTGTCTCTAAATTAAATATGCGCTAGGAGTAGTTTTTGTCTCAAGCACGATCTCTATTTTTCTTTCAGATATTTAAAAAATATCTTTTCTGTTCCTTTTTTAAAGTATCCCTGTAATCAATGGGGAAAGTCTAGAATGATCTGTGTGGTCATAGTTTAGAGTTGAATGCATCATTAATACGAACTCATATTTAGCTTGATGTAGATCACGTGGCTACATACAGAAATATTTGTAGATGTGTATACATGCACAGGCTAGTATACACGCATATATTCCTTGCTCTGTGGGCTGACGGGGACTAGAAGCACCAGCACCAGCACATGAGTGCACCAGCTCCCAGTATGCATCTCTAATTCCATTCTCTGTGGAGTAGAACCGGGGCTCCTGGGAACAATGGGTGAGTTTAGGACTTAGGAAGACAATACAAGATGATCCTGGAGCATTTTGAACTGTCAGGAGGTACAGGCGTACTCAAGAGAAAAAAACCCAGCCCACATTAATGGGGTACGTCAAAGGGACATAAAAGCAAACTGAAAGAGCCAAAAGGCCAAACTGGAATAATTTGAGCAGCAAAGTCACTACAATATATTAATTATAATCCAAAGAATAAAATGAATATGCATAAGTCCACACTGCTATAAATAAATGGTTGAATAAATTAATAAGTGGGGAAGAAGAGACAAATTGCCATGCAGAAGAAATTCTAAATAATTTACGTAGAGACCCTCCCCCCCTTTCAAGGAGGCTGAGCATAACTCCCTACAGCATGGGCTGCTCATAGTGCTTCCTCCTAAAGAACACATTGTGAAAAGGGGTTTTAAAAAAGAATGACTTTAGGGGTGCCTCAGTGGCTCAGTTGGTTAAGCATTTGATTCTTTGCTTCCTCCTAAAGAACACATTGTGAAAAGGGGTTTTAAAAAAGAATGACTTTAGGGGTGCCTCAGTGGCTCAGTTGGTTAAGCATTTGATTCTTGGTTTTGGCTCAGGTATCAAGCTCCGTGCTCAGCATGGAGTCTGCCCGAGATTCTCCCTCTCTCTCTCCCTCCCCTCCTCTACCCCTCCCCTTGCTCTCTGTCTCTCTCTTTTTCTCTCAAATAAATAAATATGTAAAATCTTAAAAACATATTAAAAATAATTTTTACAATTAAGAAACCTGACAAACACTATCTCAGCCAAGTGATTAAGGCCAACACCAACTATCCTTAATATGATGTGACAAAAAACACAAACTGCCTCTCTCTTCTTTCTCTCCAAAACACATAATCCCAGTCTAGTTATGGGAAAAAAAATCAGACAAATCCTAAATGAAGGACAAACTACAGTACATCCAACCAGTGCTCATTAAAAACAGTTAAGGTCATTAAAAAATAATGTAAGTCTGGGAAACAGTCAAGGGGCATCTAAAGAGATGGGGTGACCAATTATAAGGTGGTACACTAGATGGGATCCCAGAACAGAAGAAAGGGCATTAGGTAAAAACTAAGGCAAGCAGAACAAAATTTGGGCTTCATTTAAAAATAATGTGTAGCAATATTTGTTCATAATTGTAATAAATGTATCATACTAATATAACATGTTAATAATAGGAGAAACAGTGTGGAGTATATGGGCCCTCTGTTCTAGCTTCACAATTTCTCTGTAAGTCTAAAACTATTCTAAAAAATAAAATTTATTTAAAAATGGCAAAAATATTCTTAAAATTTTTAAAATGGAAAAAAAGATAGCACTTTAGTCCATTCTGTCTCAACCATTAATAGAAAATTTGAATTCTCATTCATTTGTAATTTTAACTCTTAAAACTTTCTAGAGAGCACTTTAAATATAACATATTCTCTATTCCCCTCCTTGACATTTTACTAGGTTCCAGGAGAGAGAGATTAGACCACCACAATATTATTACTTCTACAGACTCCTCCAAATATATTTTCAATATATTTTTTTATTTGACACTTCCCTTTATTTTTTCTCTCTTAATTCTTTTGTTACAGACTTTTGAATCTCTCAACAATGTACTTAGCAATTTAAGCTTCACCAGTTAGATGTGGATTGAAATTTTATCTCCTAGTTTCACAGCGATAATTTAAGTGACACAAATTACATTAACTCATTTAGGAGGTAAAGCATGATCATCTCCATAAACCAGAAGGTTTGAGATATATCCAAACAACGTAAAAGTTGCATCTTGTTATATTAGACTAGTTTACTAAAACTCACTTTGCGTAGGCAGTTGAGACATTGCTTTTAAGAGAGACCAATAAAAATGCTTTTAATAAACTAAACTTATTACACATTTAGTTAATGCTTCTACTCTCCAGCGTACATTTTTATATTATGAATGTTTTTCTACTAAAAAGTACAAAACAAGGTCACATTGTTTTTAATGTAGAGTTAAGAAAACATGTAGGAATCTATTTTTAGAAAACATGTTTTATTTTGTTATAACGTGTTCACATTATACATACAAAATTAAAGTGTTTGGTTTCTTTGCTTCTTTTTTTCCCCTTTTTTAATGTGCTAAGAGTTAGGAGATTATGAGTATTTGCTGATTGCTCCCAGATTCCAATATCTGGTCTTAAATTCTGAAGCAATGGCCCAAAGGCATTTCTACTTAGATATCTCATTATCACTTCTAACAATTCTAGTGTTTTTAGAAAGATTTGCACTCAATCCAGCTTGCGTTCTTGTTTCTGCTAAGAGTACCATTTTTCTCATGGTTTCTTTCTCCCATTTTTTTTAAAGATCTTATTTATTTGTCCGAGAGACAGAGAGAGCCACCCAGACATCCCGACTTCCTCCCATTTTCAAAGCCATTCATTCATCACGGATGCAAAGACATCTGATTTTGTGTTGTGTATTTTTGAGATCTCCTCTGTCCTTCTTGAGTTTTGTCACCCTTTAAAGTCTTGGGCCACAGTACCCTAGAATCATAACTGATTTTTGGGGGGAAAGGTTTGGATCTATGTAACAAATCCTAGTTCCCTAACCTTCTTGTGTTAATTTCTGTAATGTGTCCAGCTGGTCTTCTGGCCACACCTCCCTCTGATACTGAGAATCAGTCCTTCCATTTCTTCTCTGGCTTCCATCTGTCTTCCTCTGTTCAATGCCTTTGCTCTTTTAATTACCCCTCCCTTATCTTCCGAATCACCCATTTATGCCTTTATGCTAGGTTATTTCCTTAGTATAATCCATTTCTCCAGTATCTCCTATTTTATAAAACTGGGCTCCTACCTTATATCCCCCTTACATGACTGTCCCATGCCTCTACTCAGCATTCCCTGCACAATTTCTCAAGGGATTTGTTAAGCCTCACTGTCTCTATTCCTCGCTTCTCATTCCCATTCACAATTCAATTCACTTCAATTGGATTTCCTTCATCTCCGTTTTAGTGAAACTGATCTTGCTAAAGTCATTAGTGACTTCCAAGTTGCTAAGTTCAAGTGAATACTTCTATATCCAATGTTTAAATTACTTAAGCCACATTTAACCAATTGACCATTTCTTTCTTCGTGTATTTTTGCTTGACCTGCATTTAGTCCCCCTTATTTAATTAGTATACCCTAATTTTACTTTAGGGGGTCACCCAACCAGGACCACTTTGAGATACAGGCATGAAGTTCACTACTCTGGGTTCTGTTGTTTAAAGAATATATAGACATCTCTATCACTTGAAATCCAGTGCTCAGCACTGACCAAGGAGAATCTGTATTCCCAACATGTGCCCTAATGCCTAAAACAATTCAGGCTTCAAGCAAAATCTTTCCATATCTCTTGCCCAGCATCCTTAAAAGATGACTGTGTCTAAGTGTCATGAAGTTTTGTGGTTATACCACTGCTGGTGTAGAAACCGATGCTGGTTTGGACTGGATAATGAGCTATCATTTCCCAGTAGTGCTGGATGCTTATTTTCTTATTTCACTTTTTGTTCCCATACATAGTTCCAGAGGCATACTGTAATAGTATGGCACTATTTATGTGTGAGTGTGTTTTTGCATGAGGTTGTTGAGAAACATTTGTAACTGTCAATAATCCCTGTTATTCAAATTTTGATGCATGTAGGTCTGTATTTACCAAGTGTGAGGCATGATACTTAATTCCCATTTTGGCAGATAGATTTTAAATTCTAAAATTGTAAGTACTCTTGTTTTTATCAACATTACTTAAGATTTAATTATTTTTTAGATTTAATTACTTTTAATGTAGATAAAGTTTAGTTTATGTAAATGACTTACTATATTTTGATATTAATTAAAACTTACATTTTACCTTTTATGTTTTGAAGATAATTTTGAATACCTTTGAAGAAAGATGACATTAAAAAGATGAAAAAATTGTCTTAATCCTTCAAATTTTACATATACTCTAATACACAATTTTGATGAAAATCTTTAAGTTTATATGTTTGAATAGTTACATTTTCTTATATTTCATATCACAATAAAAATCAAATTATGTAAAAATAATGATCATAATGATTTAATTACTATTTTTCTGAAATGAAAACAAAAAATGATTTATGTGAGTAACTATATAATAATTTATAAATTGTGTGTCTTAATGTCATTATTCATCTAAACATGCTCAATAATATGGTCTAGTCATCTTCCATGTTTTGCCAAATTTCAGCTAAGTAAAATTATATGTTACACATATTTCTCCATTTGTAGGTATATTTGCCCAGGTAGGGGCAAATAATATATTTTATTACCTAGATTTATAATGTTTTTTACTTAATCACATAGTTTGTGGGTCTTCATTTCTACTCTTCCCCTGGAATAACAAATTCTTGCGTATGTAGTTTTTAAACAGAACAACGCAATGACCAAAAATATTTAGACTTTAGCAGATGCACTAAGACCATAAATAAGTTCCAGTTTCCCTAGACCACCTAAGGTTTCAGAGTTTTCTCCAGTTTTTCTTTAATTCTGTGTCCCTTAAAATACTTTCCCCATCAGTTGGTTTCCTGAGGTTAGCCTAATCTGTTTTCTGTTGTTTGAAATCAAGGAAACATTTTTGCCTTCAGTAATACTAAATGTTCCTGGATTTTGTTTTATACCTCACTGGATTCTCTTCTTTATTCTTTTTTGCCTGCCCTTCCTCAAGAGTTATTTTAGAATTGATTCTGGGTCCTTTTCTCTAGTTACAGTCTCACACTTAGGAGATTTTTTCTAGTCCTGTGACCTTACGTGCCCTCTAGTGCTGATGACTCCTACACTTATAACTATATTCTGGACCTTTCCTCTGATCTCCAGATTCACAGTAGGTGCTCAACCACTATGTGGTGAATGAACATGGCAGTATTGGTGGATATCGAAGGAAATGGGGGGGATTGTTAGTGTGAAATAGTAGTTGAAGTGATTGGCTGTAAGACCTAGATACTAGATACTAATACTCAAAGACTACGCACTAGACACTGGATGACACTGTATCAAGTGAAGCTTATGCGCAGAGGAATAAGCAGAGGCCATTGAAATGATGATATGGTGAATGAAGAGAGCATGTATGTACAGAGTGAACAAGGTAGTGCAGCGGGAAGCTGTGGCCCAAAAGAGAATATCAGATTTTAAAGTATTCAAACACATTTAGGTAAAGATGAAGACGTCAATGTGTATATGACAGTGGGTTGCATAAATGAAGTAGCAGTAAAGGATGACAAGGATTTTTGAAGCTAGATGTGTTGGAAGACATCTTCCCAAACCAGACACTTGGATGATTGTGAGCTTTGTGTCAACACCTCGGTGCATGCAGGGCCATGACATGGAAGTTGGCAAGATGACAAGAGCCCGTTATAGGAAGGACTGGTCTGACAATAAGGAGTAAGAACAGTATCCCCAGAGCCAGTATTCCCACCTCTTGATCTCAGCATGAGGACTGCAGGAGGAGAAAGAGCATAATAGTTAAGTGAAGGAAGGCGGGGGGGGGGGAGGAGAGGCAGCAGGAGAGACAGGAGGGAAGGGACAAGAATGGAAGCTCACCAGTGATGCTGAAGTAGGGGGTGTCTGAATAGAAGTATCACAAGCTGCTGAACAAATAAACTTCAAAATGCATAATGACTCAAACACAGTGGGAATTCAGTTTTCTCTCTAGTCCAGCCTGAGTAGCTCCAGATACATGATGGGGGCTTGGTTCCGCATAATTCTCTGAGGAATCAGGTTGGTAGGGGACCTTCCATCCTTAGCTTCTAAGATGCCAACGGTCATTCCATCCAAATGACCAATGAGGAAAAAAACATGAGTGATCATGACTGGAAGGTATTTATAGTTTAGAGAATCAGGCTTGCAGCTGTCACCCATTATTTCTGCTGATACTCCATTGGCTACAGCTCAGTCTCCTGGCCTCAGCTACCTGCAAGGGACCCTGAGCCAGAAAGCTTCATTGTGTGTCCAGGAGCAGAAGGAACCCTGGATCTGGATGAGCAAAGAGCAGTCTCCATCAATGTCTTTGCCCTCTGAAGTTCACTAAATTAAATAAAATGAGTAACATACAGGATTTTCTTTTTCTTTTTCTCTCTCAATCCTTTAAAATATTCAGATGTTTAGCGGTTACTATTCAGATGAGTCAAAATTTTCTTTCTTCACTAACATGAGGGTGCTGTAAAGCTATATTCTGAATTTGCATGTCTCTGTCATTCTCTCCAACTGGAAATCTGATTCCCAACTCCATTCCACTAAAATAACTTCCTATAAAAAGATCTAGGAATTCCCACAAGTACAGCTCAGTCAGAACCTTTATTTAGTCTCTTTAAAATGGAAAACCATTTGGAAAATAAAAATTTCAGGATGAAACAGTGTGCATAGACATCGTAATTAAAACAAACATGAAAAAACAGCAATGAAAAGCACTGGTCTTGGAAAATCCAGCAGGAGGAACATGCATAATCCAATGTCATCATCAGTATTGCTAATTGCTTTGAAGACACTTGCAAGCTCCTACATTATCCATGTAAGTCTAAGAACCAACTGTGTCCTAGTGAGTCACATTGACTACTCGACTGACCTCTCAACAGTCATGAGGGATGATTTCCATGGATTTCTTGGCATCTTGGCGTTCTGCCAATTCCCATCTCTCTACCATTTCTGCTCTTTCTTCTCTCGCTTCTTGTTCCCTACGCACAGGCAAGTTGCTTTTCCTATACTCTAAGCCTCAGCAACCCCATCTCCCTCCTATCTCCAACAATCATCTCTCTTAGATGTTTCCCCTATTGATTCATCTCTTACCTGCCATTTTAGATGTCCTTCCACCACCTAAAACTAAAAATGTTCGGGATTATGCTTAGTTTTTGAAATCTGAGTTGTTTTCTGACAACGTACTTTCTCCATAATTAATCACCAGTCAAATCTAATGCTGCTAATTCCATCTTTCTGATATCCACCTCTCATATTTTACTCTTATTGCCTTATTATCCCCTGCATGGACAAGTGCAGTAGCCTCTCAATAAACATTCTCATCTCTAAATTTCACATTCATAGTTCACATTTTTTACAAAATTAACCTAAATCATAGATATGATTTTGTCATCCCCATATTCAACAACTTACAGTAGCTTCTCATTATTCTAATGGGATAAAAGTCCAGTGATTTTAATATACCATACAAACTCCATTGAATTTTTGCCTGGAGTTTATCTCTTAAGTTAATTTTTCACTTTTACCTAATTCTTTTTCTTGTGCTTTACCCTTGAACTACTTTGAAACTTTGGTTTGTATCCTGGGAACTTTACGGCTCACTACCTTATAGTACTGTTTAGATTGGATTTAGGTAGAACACAATATTTTCACAGCAACAACTCGGGTATGCAAGTTTTCACAAGCTCATCTTGTCAAACTCATCTTTACTTGGAGCTCATTTCCCTCAGTGGAAGACATTTTTATGGAATTAATTAGGATTTGGCTCTCTCTAATCCCCTTTCCTCTTTAGGAATGAATGATATACACTTCTGGAGTTGTTTTTTGTTTGTTTTTAATTCTGTTTTTATAATAACAGTAGAAGTAGGTTGAATGTCTAATCTTGGGTTTGTGGACCACACTGGCATCCCCATAAATGCCATTGTCCTGCCTGGCCCTTGTGAGCACCCACCGAGTTTACCTTGATTTTGCCAACAATCTGGACTATGGCCCACACTGTTATTTGCAAGCACAGTGCCTCATCCCAATCCTGAGCTCTCTGCAAATGTGCTGTCTCTAACGGGCACACCCATCCTGGGGGAGATGGGAAACATTGGTTACTTTCCAGGAGCACTCTGGGATACTAGTGAATTTTGTGGGGCCACTGCAGGCCTCTAGTGCCTTGATACCACATGCAGCACCCTTTATGCCCATGCACAGTTTGTCAGAGAGCCCCGGAAAGCTGTTGTTTCTGTTCTTCCATCTCTACGTAGGAAGTAGAACAGTGTTCTTTCCTGCTTTCCCATTCTGAAACCTATCTAGATTCTGATATCTCTCCCCTTGGCAAAAATCCTGCTGATGCGGCAGGTGATGGGGAATAGGAAGCTCCCAACCCAGAGGAGAGAAACTGATTCCTATCTATGGCACATGCACACGTATTATGCTGGGAGTCCTTTCGCATCAAAAGGCCATGCTTTTGAAACCTTTCTTTCAAATGATGCTTGAAGTCGACTCCTTTTCTTGCTGTATCATTCCTTCTCTGAGCTAGTTGCCTTCTAAGGCCTAAAGTGTTAACTAAAATGAGTTGGAGTAGTGGAGGGGAGACAAAAGAGTACTGTAGATGAAGAACACCCAGCTTAACTTTTCCAAACAACCTTCTCGAAAGGAAGGGTGTAATGCATATAGAGCCAGATATGTAGGTATAAACATCTAGTCTCTGTGATCCTCTGAGACTCTGGCATAAGAACTTAGGGATTTGAGAAATAGACCGAATTAATGAAAAATACAACATGGATCTTCCTACACATAATGGAATTTTTAGCCAAGTTGTTTCAAAGAATTCTAAAACTAAGTTAATTGAGTAGTTGCTCAGTGTTCTATTTTTATTTGATAAATAAAGCAGCCACTAAAATATTATGTTTCAAACCCTGGTAGGAGT
Source organism: Zalophus californianus (assembly GCF_009762305.2). Taxonomy (NCBI): domain Eukaryota; kingdom Metazoa; phylum Chordata; class Mammalia; order Carnivora; family Otariidae; genus Zalophus; species Zalophus californianus. The sequence goes on from NC_045597.1 coordinate 6,572,940, forward strand.
TTGCCATTTAATTTGTTTCATTCACTTGTAAATGTTCACAACCTATCAGTAGGTGCTGAAATTTCTATAGCCTAGGTATAAAATGAAAGCTTTCAAAGTACTATTTTTCTCAGTGCCAGATATTAAAGTCTTAAATGGCCAATTCTAAGGATGCTTGAACAGTGCTTACTGTTTTACAAATACTTTATATAACATGTAAAAAAATGACATTTATTAGCTCCCTGGTTATTTTTCTTTATGATTGTTAACAACGTAGCTCAGGAAGGGAAGAAAGGGATTGCATTTGAAATTTAACGGCTACAAATAATTAACTGGGAAAAAGCCACTAACAAGAAGGTGAATGGGAGAAACAAAAGAATGAAATTAAACCCTGATAGAAGGAGAGGTTTAAAGTGCATTCACAAAATCAAAGACTCTCTTTTCCTCTTTTACTGGTATTTTATCTTGGAGGCCTAAAAATGCCATTTTCAAATTAAATAAAAAAAAAAAACATTGGTGACTATGATCTTAGAGAAATTGGAGTTATAAGGATATTTGACTTCATAGTGGTCAGCATTAAAAATAACTTAAAATTTTTTTAGGAATAAGTGGCAAGAGAGAAGTTTTTATGTGCTCATATCCATTCACTGGGTAAATGATTACTGAGCATCTAGTGTGATCCTGACTTGGTGATAAATGCTGACACAGTCTTAAAATTACATCGTGGAAACAGCTTAGCACAAAGGTCAGATTATGAAATCCTCTGAATAACCTGTCTTATCATTTATAAAAGGAAATGATGAGGAGGAAGATAAAACACGTCTCATTCATAAGCTCAATGCATAAAACACCAAGGTAGGGCATTCAGAAGTGCTTTGAAAACTGCTAATCAAAATACAATGTGAGGTATTTCACATTTCCGTCTAAGATTTTTTTCCTTTCCATTTAGAATTTTGCCAACTTTGAAAATACCTAGCGTGAGAGGGAAATATGTCGTATGAGTTAATATGAATTATTATTTGACTCAGATTATACTATTTCCACCCACCAAGTTCACCGAAGTCATTTCCATTTTCTTGACTTCTGAAGTCTCTGATGCTATGTGATATCTATCTCCATTGAGCTGAATTGCACTTAGAAAATTATTTCTCTGTGCAACTCCAGGACAGCTGGGTATCACGTGAGGCAGGTATTACTGTAAGGTGTTGTGACTCAAAAGGGAAAGCTGCTCATTATGTCAATTACATTTATGGGAAGCAAGGGAACCCGGTTTCCCATCCCTCCTGTGAATTCTTTCAGCAAATTAAATTATGGACACACAGACTTGTTTAATTAATGGAGTGCATTGCAACTCGGAATTGTATCATCTGTGCACAGAGAAATCACCATCTCACCGTCTTGGGGGTGTTTCCCTCTTGGCCTTGCATCATGGATGGCTATCCGCAGCACTCAGTTTTTGAGAGAAGAGAATCTCACGACTGTCACATTTATACAAAACATCAACAACCTCTGATTCCAGCATTGTGCATTGTGCTTAGATGTTCAATAAATGTTTGATTAGAAAGAAATAGTCTGTGGTACAAATTGTTTTTGTACCAACCACTAACTGCATTTTTTTTACCAACCAATAACTTCAATGCTTTTATACGTCAGTGATAGTGGGATAGCTTGAAGCTTTTCACGTGGTTATGTTGTATGGTTGAAGCTGATTGAATTAACAAAAATAATATGAACAACTCTGAGATATTTCTGTTGCTAAGTGTACAAAAATTGAATTTAGTAAATGTTTATTGAGTTTGTGTTTTAGTTAAAGCACTTTCTTCGGCATCCTGGTCTATTAAGCTAAGACTTAACCTTGGCAATTCACAGTTAACTAAGAGACACTGAAATGTAAATTCCTGCAAGTCTATGTGATCAGTACCTTAACAGAGGGTTTTGCAATGTGCCATGGAAATATGGATTCAAAAGCAATTGTATCTATTTGAGGGAGTGATGGGGTAGTGGAGATAAGGGCCAGGAAAACCTATATAGTGTAAATAATATTTCAGTTAAGAGAACAACTTAAGCCAAGCCTTAGAAGTATAATTAAAAGAATGAATTCCATTTCTGAAAACACCGAGCCGTCTAGTTTGGGCTGAGATTATAAATGGAGCTGCAAGGGCTCCTGGATGGCTCAGTCAGTTAAGTGTCCAACTCTTGTTTTCGGCTCAGGTCATGATCTCAGGAGTATGAGATCAAGCCCCATGTCAGGCTCCGTGCTGGGTGTGGAACCTGCTTAAGATTCTCTCTCTCCCTCTCCCTCTGCAACCCCCTCTCAGGGGAAAAAAAAAAAAAAAAAAAAAAAAGGAGCCGCAAAGGAGCACTGAGAAAGCCTGAAGGCCACACTCAAGAATTTAAATATTTCTGAGTGCCCCAAACATGCATTTTTTTTTGTCCCCATAATCTTTTGACAGGTCACTCCCTCCTCCTCATGGTCAGCTGTGCGGTTTGAGGAAGCTGTTTCATCTTCATCTTTCTTCTTCAACTGAAAGAACAAGTGATCAGGATGAGCCAATTTGCACGTTTTCTTTATCAAGACACTACTAAGGGATCAGGAGTAGATCTGACCAAGGAGTAGAACAACCGGAATGAATCTCAGGACACACCAGGAACTGAGACAAAAATGTTTGTACGAGGATGAACGCAAGACTGGAAAGCGCCAGATCACATCTTGTGGTCAAAAGCAGCTCTAGCCTCAGAACCAAGGCACAGACGCAGAACAAAACAACCCTTCCGGCAAAGGAATGCAACAGGCACTTGAGAATAAGCGTCCTGAAATCAAGAAAGAAGTTTCGATCATTTGCAAATGACTAGTTGACTCTATTGGTTATGAATGTTGACTGGAAAAAAACTGGTCTATATTGAGAGAAGACAAGGGCCCCCAAGAAACACTCTTGGGGAACAGTGGCAGTTAGGAAGCAAGATTCTCTGTAAGGAGTGGATTACAGAGCATGCTCATCTTCTAATATATACTTTTGTGTAATTATGGATTTTAAAAATTTAGCACACATTATATTTGCAATGAAAATCATTTTTTTCTAGGTCAGTTAAGAAAGAATGGTAGGTAAAAAAGTAGTGTCTTGGTCACGGAATATAAGGGGGATGAGGGCATAAAGACATAGAGTGACTGCACTTCCCAAGCAAAATTTGCTGGTGAGCTGGTGGGCGGGGGGGCTTGTGCCAGGAAAAATGAGAAGGAAGAGAAAACCGGGGAGGGGTCACTTCCAGAGAAAGAAGCTTTTGTGAATGGCGGTACTTCAGTTGTCATTTGAAGGATGGATAAAGTGGATTTAAACATAATTAGATGGGGGTAGAGAGAGGTGAAGAGAATTCTTCCATCCTAAATGTGCTCCCTAATGACCCCACTCCATTCTGACAATCTGGCCATCAGGGGGTTCACTTTCTTGTTGAGCCTTATCTTCATCAAACAATGCAGAGAGGGGAAAACACTTAGACTCTTGTCTTGTAAACATGTTTATGCTTTATAAAAACGTTCCTCGGATGGATCCAATTATAAGTCCGCAGCTGTTAACGACAGGATGCTAGCTAGCTCTGTCAGAGTTAGATAATCTGAAGCTTTTGCTTTCCTAGAAAAGGCAATTAGATATCCCACTTTGATCCTGTGAGAAACCAAGTCTAAAAATTTATCTTGAGAATATAATTATACCTTTTCTCTAAAGATGTTCATTGCAGGCTTGTTTATCACAGGAAAGACATGTGAGGAGAAGTTCCTGAATGGCAAAAATAGCCGATGCATTAAATGAATTATGATATAGTAATTTAATGGAATTTGTGTGAGTAAATAGAAATAATGTAGGAAAACTGTGAAATGTGAAACATGTTGAGATATGTTGTTTTGTATTCTCAAGCTATCCAACTATGTTTCTGTGTGGTATGCGTGTACATTTGCATATACATTTAGACACACACACAATTACATTTTTATTTTAAAAGTTTTTTTTTCAAATCTCGAGTTACACAACAAAATGTTGACACTTCATTTCTGGCTGGATGAGTCATGAGTGCTATTCTTCCTCTTTGCTTATCCATTTTCAGATTATTTTATAATGAACACATGAAATTTTGACAATAATAATATAAATTATGTTTCATAAATCTCTTCTAAACAAAACAGTACAAGTTTAGTCAATAGGGCTCTTTCCTGAGTAGAAAGTGGCCACAGTTGAGAGATTACCTCTCCACACCACTGGATGGGTACAGTGGAGAAATGACACCACATGTTTATGAGCACTTTTCACTCCTCTGGATGCCCAGTGTCTCAGCTTTCTGAATTTTACCTTGCAGCAAAAAAAAGTAGAAAAGACACAAAAGGCAAGAGAGAAGGAGGGAAGGAAGGAAGGGTGAGCAGATACTTGCTCCCCAAGACGTTGTTAGGTCCAAAAAGGCTAGGGGACCTAATTGTGTCCATGTGAATGCCCTGACTTGGGCATTTGCATATGTAATGGCAAGCAGGACTTAGAATTTATCCCCCTGGAGTTGGCAGCATCCATGGTCCAGAGACAGCACTCATGGTGGTCTAGAGTTTGCCATGACGGCACCCTCCCACAGTTGTCCCTGTGCATGACATTAATTTTTGTTATTTCTAACCATGAGTTTCTGGACCTGAGTCCTCAAATCTGATTTTCTAGGCTTCCTATTGATTCTCTGATTTATTTGTACCCCTATGATCCTTTTTTTTTTTTTTCCGTTTCTGTTAACCAAGTTCATTTCTTTTGTTCCAAACAGTAGTCCTGATTGACAAAGGGTTGGCCCTATGTGACAAGAATGTCAGGCTTGTATATTTAGATTTCTTGAGAATAGCTAGACATGATTTTAGAGCCTTGATAGAACAAGAAACTGCATAGGAATTTTCGTGACACATCTCAGACTGGAAATGAATGATAGTAAGAATTCTGAAAGATTGGAGCTACAGAGTAACATATTTATTATCACTTTCGATCTGACTGTGCCCAGGGAATCAGCAGCTCTAAAGAAATAGTGTTATTATGATCTTAGACTACTAAAGTATCTTATAAACAATGTACAGTTGCAACATTAGTGTTAAACCCATGCCATCTGAAATTATTGAATGTGCATTTTTAAAATCACGCATTTTTTAAAGCACTATTCTTTGCTTGAATTTGTTTCCCATGGTTTAAAAAAAATGGTTTTTGATTTAGTATCCCTTTCATATTTCTTCAGAAATTTTACTATTTCTGAATCTCAATTACTTCACATGGACATCTGGATCAAGCCAATTACTGCATCTTTCTCATTCAGTACATAAGCAAGCATCCATAAAGAAGGGCATCTGCTGTTTGGTTAATTGCGCTAATATCTGGGAGAATATGAAATAATTTTACATTTTGGAACTAGTGTAACTCAAATAGAAATCTGGAATAGTCTTTCCTGTCATCCTCTTCTGATTGCTTATTTATAGTCCAAAGTAATTGAAGAACAAACTTTGGTATATTGTTACCGATAGTACTTTTCATAAAAATAATTATCTCACTATTTCACTTTCTGTTTACTTTTTCTTCAAATGCCAACCATCACCATTTGGCAGACAGAATATTCTCACTCAGAAGATGGATTTTTTCCAAGTTCAACAGATTTTTCTGAGAAGAAAAGAATGATGAGCTGGAATTTATGATCAAAATTGTAACAAAACATAAATATAATAAAACGATTATCAGATGAACATGATTTAACTGGTTTCTCTCAGTTGGTTAGTTTCAGCCACAGATGTGTAGTCCTCAAATAAATACTTAAAAAGTTAGAATTATTTTTTGATGAAAGGCTATTTCTTGCCCACAGTAAGGTAAATAGGAAAGTTCTGAGTGGACCTTAGCTTTCACTCTCTAACTGGGACTTGTACGGGTGACAATGTTAACGCTAGTTTCAGTCCCACTAAATACTCTTACCTGGAAGCGATGAGAGCACAATGGCATTGTTCAGACATCTTATGGTTCTACAAAGGTGCACTGGGCCACAGAGGTCGGTAAGGTGGAGGTAGAAGGGAAATGTTCATCTTTAAAGTAGCATGCATATCATAGTTTCATAAAAGGTTTCATTTGTTTTCTCCTTTTCAAATACAGTTTGAAAGCTGGTACCTTAAAAGTTGGTGTAGAGGCGCCAGGGTGGCTCAGTAGGTTAAGCGTCCGACTCTTGCTTTCAGCTCACGTCACGATCTCAGGGTTGTGAGATCAAGCCCTATGTTGGGCTTCACACTCAGCAGGGAGTCTGCTTGAGATTCTCTCTCTCCCTCTGCCTCTGCCCTCTGACCCTGCTTATGCTCTCTCTCTCTCTCTCAAATAAATAAATAAATCCTTAAAAAAAAAGTTGGTATAAAATTCTTAAAAAGAAAATGGAAGGAAATGAAAACTAAATTTAGTGAAATTTAATTTTAGATAAGGGCATATTTGCTGTCATATTTAGGGAGCACAATAGCTTAGAATCAACCTAGAGGGTAATAGGGTCTTAGGGCAATAAAATCGAACCACAAAACAAGGTGTCTGTAGGATAGTGTTTCAGACAAATACAGCATTTTGCCTGTTCAATTCACTCCAAATTAGAGCTCATTACTCTTCATGATACATTTGACTGCTCTCAAATTCTCAGTAAATGTACCATGAGAGGAGTAGAGTTATTACTTTTGATCAGCAACCAAAGCTTCCTTGGGAATAACTCTGACACGTCACTCATCTGTGTGGACTGGCGAAGTCACAAGAGGAGGGCTCTTAGAAGCTGCTGACCTTGAAAGAGCTCAGAGAGAGGGCAGGAGAAGCAAATTATCAGAAGCAAACAAGCAACAGAACAACAGACAAACAAACACAATCTAATCCTTGGAGGCCTCACTCTGAAGTTTCAGTACTTTAGCTAATAGAATACATTCCTTCTTTTGTGGTCACTAAAACAGGGCACAGACCTCCTCCATCCCAGGAATATGAACAATCAACTGCAGAGGCATTTAATTATTTTCCAGACTGTAGGCTGCCTGGCCAGATAGCTCTGATGTACGTCGCTTTCTGTGGCCACAATCCAACAGAAGTGGGGAAAAATACAGAAAGGAGTATTAGGTAGGAGCCATAGACAGATGGCTACTGATGTTAATCTATCTCCTATATACACATATGCAAAATATTTAGATCTATTATGGATGTAGGTATTGATATAGAAAAAGGTACAGATCATCGAAAACCCTTGGATCTTCCTTTAGCTTTTCCTTCTTAGCAGTGGTACCTCTCATCCCCTCAGGCTGCCTATGCTGAATTTAGCACAGAAGATATTCAAAGGCATAACTAATTTTTGCTCCTGTGAGAAAGTTCGGTGGAAAATTATATTCTCTTGCAAATGTAATTACTGTGTGTCTACTATGGCCATGGGACAGGTTCCCGTCCTTATGAAATTATAGACCTGTTGAATTTACATTTTGTGATAGACTGTTTTAAGCCTTAAAGAGATATTCTGTTTTTACCTCTCACTCATTAATCAAACTTACCTTCAAGCCCAGGAAAAGTTTCTGAAGACCACAGAGGTTCTTGCAGAAGTGCGCCTGCCACCCACCTGGGCACCACCCCACTGAGGTTGGCTGCAGGTAAACCCCTTCCTCACACCCCCTCCTCACATCCACGCCAAACCCCCTCCTCACACCCAGTGGTGGCCCCAGATCTTCCTCAGAGAAGTCCTGGGCTTTTTCATTGGACCATTTGAATGTGGATACCCTCTTATTTCTTTGCCTGCAAAACTAATACCGAGATGGTATATTCTGGGTTTCCTCTTGGTCTTCCTCTTGAAATCTCTCTGATCTCCTGTTGACCATTTCCCCAGCACTACAGAATTGTGCCTTCAAGGGTTTATGATATTCTGTGTCCTTTCTGACTCTACACATTCCCTCCGTTCTTTACAGTTCTGCCGCACAGCTATCTGAAACCCCACCTCCACCTTGCAGATCATACACATCTTTCCCTCCCACAGGACATGTGTGCCTCGTATTAGCACCTTAAGAGAATTCTTTTCAATACTTCTTCTCCTAATTAAGGCTCATGATGCCTGGCTGCTTCAATGACCTTGGGGATACATAATTTTTACCATGTTCTTCACTCAGGAAAACATTCCTTCTGTGCACAACAATTTTGTTGTTGTTGTAACTCAAGCTATTAACTTGTACCTCAGGACTGCAGGGAAATTCCTGCCTGAGCCTATTTGATTAGTGAAACAAGCAGACTCTAAGCTCTATTTTCTCAGTTTCATAGTTTAGCCATCACTTCCCAATATTATATGATGTTGGAACTGCTCTTTCCCCTAAAGATCACCCATGAAGTCGCTGAGACCAGTGTTTATAATCAGGAGGGAGGAGGGGAAATAGCTGGACATGGTCAGGAGTCTTTTTCTGCCTGTTAGTTTCACATAGCTGACAATGAACAAGGCTCCTGACAAGGTTGATGCATACGTTGCTATCTACTTGAAATTACCAGTAAATCAAACAGGCCACATGTATTTATTAAAACAGATTTAATTGCCTCCACTGTGTCCCACAATGTACAAGCAGGTTTTTAAGTATATGCAATGGGCAGATAAGAATCATCAAATATAAAATAATAGAATACTATGATATTCAATACAATATAAATACTTATGAAATAATGGGGAGGAAACTAAATTACAGTCAAGTTCAAGGGACAAAGACATCTTGGAGGACTGAAGGATACAAGGAAAGCTTTATGGAAAATGTGAGAAATGAAGCTGAGACTTCTTTGCAAATGTTCTTGATTTCTTACAATTTGGTAGAGAGATTGCTGTGATGGGTACAAATCTCTGTTTTGTGGTTTTCCCAAGGCATCAATCTGCTTACATTGCTTCACTGATGTTATCCTGAGGCAGTAGGGTTTGGATGATATACAGCTTTACCAAAGTTCTGGGGCAAGTAGGAATATCATGGACAAATGGGCCCTGGGATTCTCTCGCAGAGATCTCCGTTGACTTTCCAGAGGCCTTGGTTCTTTAATAATAAGGCATATGAAAATTGCCTGGGGACTTGTTAAAATCAAGATCCACATCACCACCACAAATATTCTGATTTATTGTTGGGTGGAGCCATGAAGTTAGTTAGCACTTTGAACAAGTATCCCAGGTAATTCTGATGCTGAAGGTCCATGGGCTGCTTGGAAAAACACCATCCTACTATAGACAAAGTTCTAAACACCAAGTTTATCTATAGTTTGTGACATGCTTTGTTAGGATTCTAAACATTCATGTCTGGCACATAATGTTCTTGTCATCATGATCATCTTTTACCGTGCGTGTCCACACTACTTAGGACACTTCCGCCAATTCCTTTACGTACAGAAAGGGAGCGGTATTCTCTAAGGAAATGTATATTCTGGCACTGGTGAGTTTAAAGGGTGCTCTGAGAACAGGAGTTCCTTCCTTAAATATGACTGAAAAATAATGGGTTAGACAAAGCAACCCTGGCTCCTTGCCCATAGGTCACCTCAGAATAAGAGTAAGTAGGTGCTTATAGATTATTAAGAATCTTCAGTAAGAGGTTGTTAGGTATAGCCTTTTCTAAATGTGGTTGGTTACAGAAACACATATTTTTTGAAAATCCTCCTACATAAGAAAGCAAGAAAATAAGTTCAGGGCATGCTGCAACAGAATGAAGAAGCTCCCACAGGGAAGGCACTGTTGATGTCTCTCCTTTTCCCTGTGTCATGCTGCACCCTTTAATTTTATAAAATCATCATCACTATCTTAACAAGGTTGCCCTGGGGCCTACTCTTGCCCTGCTGGTGGCAGGAAAGATCTGTAAAAGCCCAGATAGTACATAATTTAGGCTTTAAGGGAAGCCCTAGAGAAAGGTAAGTAAGTGGGTGTGACTGTGTTCTAATAAAACTTTATTTACAAAACCAGACCATAGGTTGAGAAACCTTCTCTCTTTTCAGTTCTTCTTCACAGTGCTTATTTCTGCCCTAGAAAAGTGAAAATAAGGAACAACATGGCTTTATTCCTCAGGTATTTATTGCAAACATGTTTGAAGACAGTTCATTTATTGATTCATTTCCCAACAATTTGTTGAGCATCTCCTGTGTGCTGGGCACACAGACATTTCCTCCTCACTTTGATTTTGGCCAGGATTTCTCACTCATTGTGAGAATTCTGTTGCACTTTTACATCTTGAGTCTCAGTTGGGGTCGATGATAGATACTTTAAAGGGAGGCTCGTGTTCGGGATTTTAGCAGCTGTTACAGTTTGTAGCCAGTTCTCAGTTCTTTCTAAATGTGAGCCTATGAAATGGATTATTTTTAAACTAAGTGGAGAGCTTTACACTTGTCAATGGCCCCTTTCTTTTTTTCAGTTTGGGTCAATAATTTGGGGCTTTCCACATAGTTATGTATGTGTACTTTCTCACTCAGATTTTAAGAAGAAACTATCTGATACTTCCTAATATCTTTGCAACACCTTATTAGAAGCTTAGCCCATAGTAAATCTTGAGCAAGTACTTGTTGAATGAATTAATGTTCTATTGCTTCAATCTTTTGGGAGAATTTTAAATTTAGGATATTTTAAGCAAAATGTGATCTATAGCCCACTTGGATAGGCATAACACTTGTTCTCGTTTGTAAAGTGGTGTATTTATTCCCATATTTCTTCTGATCTGGCTCATTTTGCAAAGGATAAGGGGGCAAGGGAAGACGGTGAAATGTTCTCTTGGCAGATCAAGGATAGGCATAAGTAATATATTGATTTTTTTCCCTGAATCTCTACCAAAGCATATAAAAGTCACTTGCTTTTCATTAACTACTCAGAGAGAAACGAGAAGTGAAAAGTTAAAAATGGGGCATATAAAGGTGAGAAAATAACGATTCAAAAGATATGGAAAAGTTGATTCTATTTCAGGGTAGGGAATTTCTACGCTTCTACCTTAAAATCCTTGTCATGGAGGTGTTCTTATATGATAAAGATTGAATTTTGTTTTCCGTAGAGTTGATCATTTGGACAAGGAACTTATTTTCTGAAAATAAAGAGAAATGTATTTAAACCCTAATGAAGGTAAGGGTCAGTCTCTATATTCTGCTTGAGGAAGATGTATTATTATATGTGTGTGTGTATATATATAGATATATATCTATATATATATCTTCCTCATATAGTTTATAGTTTATGTATATGTGTGTGTGTGTATATACACACACATATATATTTATACATAGCTTAAAATTACTTGTTAAGGAGGAAATGTATAAAAGAACAGACATGATCTTTGTTGTCATAGAAAAATACTTAGATCGATGATCATATTCTAGAAAGAGCAAAGTCACAAATACTTCTGTGCTCAGGCTCTCTCGTTATTCTTGTCTTAGGAGATGGATGTCAAGTCAATCTTTCACAAATCTCACTTCAGGTTAGGTTTAAGCAGGATTTATTCTTTGTAAAGTGAACATTTTTGCTGGGTTTTAAAAAGCCTTAATTTCCTTTTTAGATCTCCACCAGTAATTTGGCAGAAATAGCACATTCTTCTCATAATTATATTTATATCTCCGTATTTCCTAAGTGGTGTTTATTGTATTTCCTTCTCAGGAGGGATTTTTTTTTCCTTAAAATTATTCAAACAATAGGTCAAAAGCTAGGAACAATAGAAAAACCACACTCAGTACAATTTCCTACAGCAATGTACGCTTCTCCTGAGTTTTTTACTGCATTTACCAAAGAGGATCTGAGCAGAGCAGAGCAGTTTCTTGTGGCTTCTTCAGGATTGTCTTGCTCTACGATGAAGAGCCATTGTACCATATTCCACAGCGGCATCTTGAATAAAGTTCAAGGTGGACATAAGTGTTTTAAAAGCGATTTTAAAATAAAGTTCATAATACTTTCTTTCATGTTCTAAAAATGCACACTTTCCCCAAAATGGTTCCAAATTGAGTGTCTACTCTTATGTGACTTGACCCTTTTGAGGGCACTGGAGAATAGGTGCTTTTACACGTAATACATTCAATGCAAACTTTGGACGACAATTTGATCAATTCATCAAAGGATGAAACATTCATACCTTTGTACCCTGCAATTTCCACCTCTAGGACTAGATCTATCTTGCAACATAGATCTTATTTGCAACAAGTGGCAAAATATATGTATAAGGACAGTCATTAAAGCATTCCAGTAGCAAAAATCAGAAACAGACTAACTCTTCATCTGTATTAAGAGGGTTGAATAAAGGATACTGTATCCAAACAATGGGCTAGTGGACAGGTATTTAACAAATGAAGGGAAGATATGGAAAGATAGTCCCAATAGAATAGTAAGTGGGAAAAGATATTTAATGGATAAATATCTGGGTTGCAAACTCAAAGAAGCCAACCAGGTAAGATCAGGCCAGGTGTGACCTAGGACAGGTGACCGTGAGCATGTGAGGGGAGGGGGGCTATGTGGACTGAGGCCCAGGACCCCCAGTGCCTGCCAACTGGTGCCCTGCTGGAACCAGTGCCCCACTTAGATGCTTATGTTTCTCAAGACAAGGCAAACTAGATTCAGGTGCTAATGTATGCTTTTGTGTATGTGTTTAATGTTTTCATTTCATTTAAATGCTTTAAAAATACAGTGTTAGCCAAGCAAAACAGATGTGTAGGTGAACCTTGGCCCAGCCATGGTGTAACTCTTGGTTGTCTAGACATTGAAAAATTTAGAAAATTGTACATTAAATCATGACAATGATAAATTTTGCAAAGGAGATTTGGAAACAATGTCTTGGCATGGCACTTTATATATTTCTGTACTGTTTGATCTTGTATCATTGTGTGTACACTATATATCTTTAGTGATCATGCCAGGGGGCAAAATAGCCATCCCTTATAGTCCCATGGTTTAAGGGGAGAAACCAATGTTGAGTATATGCGACATCCCTATCTCTGTGACCTTGGCAATTTACTCAGAACTCAATTTCTTCACCTGTAAAAGGGGTAGAAAATGGCTTGCTTTACACATTGGTGAGATTTACATAAGGTGATATTTACAAATGCCCCATGTGTGGCCGTTGCTTCATTAATGTTTATTTCTTACCTGTGCCTGTTGTAGACCAAAACTAAAATGGAGTCACATATGTGCAGGTGATGAAGGAAACCTAACCCAACCTCAAAGGAAGTTACAGTTCTCAGAAATTAGCAGAGGGCATCAGCCAATCCCCAAATGTCAAGGCTGTTCATGCCATCACTGGACTTCCTTCTTCATCTGACAGCTAATCTGATCTAAAGTAAGAAAGATCATCAGGCAACCAGTCAGTTAAAAAAGACAAATCACCTCCATATTTGTCCCATAAGAATCCCTTGGTCTATGAGTAACTTAGAACTCATTGCTCCTATAGCCCTGAGTTTCCTGGTTTTGAGATTGAAACCATCACATCAAATTCATCTCTCTGCTTTGTTCTATTTACTGTGCAAAGTTTGGTTTTTGACACTGTCAAATCCACCAGCATTTGGGGATACCAAGAAACAAGTAAAATCGAAGACCATTCTAAACTGAGATTTTTTACAATGTGCGTCTTTATGCAGCTGGTTACAAATGCTAAAGTGTGTCTACCTTCCGGAAGGATTTTTCTACATTAAGGATTAAATAGTTCAATAACTGGTTTTGTAGTATAATTAGGGATTTTGTGAGGAGGAGGGGTGTCACTAACTTTTCATTTGTTCTTTCAGTAACTCATTTTGGTGGTCATTTGTGCTTTTAACAAGTCTTCAGACTAAAAGATTACCTCTAGTTTTCAATGGGGGTAAAAAGCAATGGAGAGTCTATCACTAAAAATGCTTAACACTTTAGTCTTGACTATTTTTTTCTTGTGCTTTTTGTTAAAGAATCTGGTTTCCTTAAACATGTCAACATTTAAAGGAGATATCAACATTTAAAAAAAAAAAAGGATGGAATTGTCTTAGTATAGGGGAGAGAAACTGACTTTGAATATAGACAAATTAATGACTGCATAGAATTCATTTTATAAGCAAAAATAAGTGAATTCCTTACCATCACCTTCCTAATACTGCTTTAATCGAGAAAAATCTCCCTGTGAATGGTACTTCTAAAATATCACCAATATAATATACACTTCAAGGAAAAAAAAACAGTATAAATATTGATCTACACAAAAACGCAGCACAAAGTCAGAGAGAGGAAGAACCAATCTCCCCGCCCCCCCCACAGAATTAAAAACAATAAGCAAAGAAGCTGAATGCAATTAATCAATCAGGTATTTTAAAAACAGTGAGATTCTAATGATGACATGTGAAATTATTGTATATATTATATTACAGGATGTATCAGTTTACCTGGAGTAGATGGTCTCTACTTTTCCATACACAAAATACCAGCTGTTCATTCACCCTTATCACGGTTTTACAAAAGCTGTGAAATCGCACATTTTTTAGTAACTCAGTCTTCAGGTAAATTTTCTGCGAGACACTGCAGTGTGGCCCATGCGAGGCCCTCCAGGACTCCCTGCTCATGGCCGGGCCTGCCCTACGAAGGACTGCCAGCATTTCTGAACCTCACATCCATGGCTGTTGTAGAAGCTAGCTTATGCTGAGTTACAGTCCCTCAAAATCTCGTCTGTGTCCTAGTGAGAATAGCAAGGCTTGAAAACCAGAGCATGATGATCCTAGATCCCAGGTCCACCTCTTGCTGGGTTTATGGTCTAAAGAGACAATGTGGTCGGAACTGCTCTGACATCCAGTGTCCTCGTCTCAAAACTCAGTGAAATAATCTCAGCCTTGCAAGATTATCTTAAGTGTTAGAGAAAACACATTAAAAACGTTCTGGCAGATAGTAGTTTCTCAATATAAAGTGGGTATTACGATTTTTGTTGCTGTATTATTATAAGACTATTTTAAACCACATTCAGTTTCTGTATTGGAAGAATATTGCCATTTAAAACACTATACTAGTGTATTTTAAAAACGTCAGCTGCTAAGTATTTAGGGCCTGTTAGGGCTATTAATATACATAGAATGGCAGAGTTTCATAAGATCTGGACACTATTTTGAAAGAGGACAGAGAGACTAAAGTTTAAAAGGAGGAAAAAGAGCCAGAGGAAAGGACCACGAGCTCTTTACATCATCTTCAAAAATGACAAAAATAAGTACAACTAACATGTAGTGAACATGGTATACCAGCATAACTTTATCTGCTTTTTGACATTGTTTCGTCATTGTAGAAATCTTATATTGTGGTTTCTATCATTATATCCACTTTACAGATGGAAAAACTGAGGCACAGAGAAGTCAGTTTATTCAGTGTGATGGTGAACAGAAAGAGTAAAGTCCTTAATCTCATGACTTACATTATGTCGGAACATAAAGACAACAAACATGTAGACAAAAAAATACATAAAATATTTGGAGAAGATAAGTGCAAGAAAGAAGAAAGCAGAATAAGGGCTCGGAGAATGAAGAGGGTTCTGGCAGAGCGGGGTTGGCTGTGATGCCTGCCCTTCTGCCAAGGTGGTGCTCCAGTGAAAGCAAGGTGTTACTCGAGGGGCAGGCTGAGCTGATGCCTGGAGGAAGAGCAGTGTGGCCAAGGGAAGGGTAAATGCAAACATCTGGGAGCATCTAGAGAGAGCAAGAACGAGGCAGGAGCAAAGACAGAGGAAACCAAAGGAGACAAGGAGCCCCATCACAGAGAGCCTTAAGTTTATGGCAAAATTGGAGTTCCATGTTGAGGGAGATGGCAAAGCGTTGAAGAGTCTTGAGAGAATGGAGAATCAACCCCACTTTGAAAAGATGGCTGGGTCTGTATGATATGACAGTGGTGGATGCATGTCATTATACATTTGTTGGAACCCATAGCAGGTACAGCACCAAGGGTGAGCCCAAATATACACTATGGACTTTGGGTGATGATGATGGATCAATGTAGGTTTATCGATTATAACAAATTATAACAAACGGACCACTCTGGTGGAGCATGTAGACGGTGGGGGCTGTTGTGTGTCAGGGTGGAGGTGGGGGACATATGGGTAATCTCTGTATTTTCCGCTTTATTTTGTTGTGAACCTAAAACTGCTCTCAAAAATAAAGTCTATTAAAAAAAGAGATAACTGGCAGCCCTGTGGACATTAAACCATAGGGGAAGAAGGTAGAAAAAGAAAGGTTAGGCTGGGAAATGATAGCATTGTGCGGGTGAGAAAGGATGTTGTCTTTTATCACATAATAGGTGTGGTGATTTTCGTATTAGATTCTGGACCTATCTTGAAGACAGAGCTGATGGTCTATCTTTTTAATAGATTGAATGAGTTGTCTAAGAGGAAGCTAGGTGTCAAGAATGACTTCAAGGTTTGTGACCTGAGCCTCTGGAAGTATTGAAATCCCGTTTACCAACAGGGGAAACTTTGAGGCAGGATCCGTATGGGGAGACGGGGGAAGAGTTTAATTTTAAACATAAGTTTGAGACACGGCACATGCGGGAAGTTAAGGAAATTCCCCAGGGCCACACAGGTGTGCGAGTAACAGAGCAGGGATTAAGACCTGATCCCAAGAAGACAGAGCCTGTAAGGTCTGTGTCTCAGTGCCCTTTGGCGGCACCTGGCACACATTTTCATATGTAATTTGTACGCAAAATAAATATGTAGTGCCTGGAAGGAAAAGACTCATGGGCTAGCTACCGTTGGTCTTACTGCTCTGTCCCCAGCATCAGACATAACGCCGGCATGCATTCGCAGAAATAAAAAGATATTTAAGATGACTTTCGTTCATAGATTTTTTAAACCCTGAAATGGAAATCCCTTAGACATGAAAAACTTAACTATATCCGTCCCGTAGACAGATATAGTAAGTTTCCACTAATATTGAAGAATCTAGCTAGCTAACTCATGCCTTTTTAAAAAATTATTATTATTAACTCAAAAATCTAAGAATACACTTCTTACTAAAGAGTATTAGAACTTTAGTCCAGGACAAGCTGTGAATAAAAAATGTGCATATTTTGACAAGAAGTTAAAGTTAGGAATGAGTTGTAAAGATTTAATAATTGGTTAGAGAAAATCCAGAGTTTATAAGAAAAAAGAATTCTAAGAAATAAATCCATGTGGCAAGTTATATGATAAATGTGAGAACAGGGGAGAAGTGTGTTCAACAAAGGTAATTAAAAGTTACTCTTTTTATTATAGAGAGATAATGCAAGTAGGTAAACAAAAAATTATGGGTTAAAACATAAAATGCCAATCGAGAGGCTCAGAACAAATAATTGTCTAATGCCCTGACCTTCCTGGGCCTGTGCAGGCTGGCCCCACCCTCAGAGGCTTCACAGGCGAACTCCAGCTGTCCTGAGGATGGGGAGACCAGGAGTGAGCCCTGTACCAACTTCCCACACACCAGGAAAAGTGGTTCCGAATCCCTCTGCACAGCCTGAACACCCCAAAACTGAACTACTAGAACAGGAACCAGAGGATTCAATACGTGGCTCAGAGGAGAAATAGGCCTAACTCGGAAAAAAAATAAAAAAAGTAATTGATAGATCATTAGTTTCAAAGTTTAATAGCACTATTAGTCAAAGAAAAGCAAAGTAGAACACTCATTCATTCCTTAAACACATGAGTTTTGAATGTCCTCGTCGATAGGCAGGCATTGGGAATCCGGCAGGAAGCAAACAAGCAACAGATCTCAATCTTCATGAAGCTCCAATTCTTGTGGAAGATGATGGAAATGAAACAAAACAAATACATAGCATTCTTTGTTAGACATTGTGGAGGACAGAAGAGAGAAAGGAAGCAGGGAGATGTACAAGGCGAGACCTTGTGAGTGGCAGTAAGAGCAATTCTAAGTCAGACTCAAGAAGAAGGCCCCCCCAAGGAGGAGACCTATGAGCAAAGACCTGAAATCCTGTTTTACTGTCTCACATTGGTGGAAAATGCAAGGAATGCTGGGCTTTGAGTCTGATTGTATCGAAGTCCACACCCCACCAGGTCCTGTGTTCTCCTTTCCTCATTTGCAAATTAGGGACAGCGGGAATACCAACTCTTGGATTGCTGCAAGGATTGAGATAGTAAGGAGAAGAGACTTATGGTGTCCCACGGGCAGCAGGCTCACAACTTAAATTTTCCTTTATTTTTGTCAGTCCACTATTGCAGATTTTCTTTTCTTTTTTTTTTTTTTTGGAATGCTAACGTGTAGAGCTGTCAGGGTTGGGTCCAGCTGATACAATTAAGGGGAAATTTGTGCTATTTAGGATGCTTTCAGGTTGCTGCAACTGAAATTCTGATGTAAATAATACATAACTTGATTTCTTTGTTCCTTTACTTATTTATATGTTTAATTTATTATTTTTTAAATAATACGGAACTTTATAAATACCTAACAGGGAATCTAGAGTTAGGGTAGCCATTGGGACTGGTTTATTAAGAGCTTCAAAGACGCACCAAGGACATGGGTTTTCTCCACTGCTCCTTCTTACCACTGTTGTCGTCTGCAGGCTTGTGAGCCTGACTGTTACCCCGTACCCAGAATAATGCTCTCCAGTATGGTAGCCATAAATTAATCTACTTAAATATATTTCAAGGTTCAACCCATTTATTGCTGATAACAGAATTACAATTATTTTTAAAAAGTCTTCTTTTCTGTTTTTCTTCTAATTTTCCTCCCCCCCCCGGATTTATGTTATTTTCCCAGAGAAATAACCATTAAGATAGACATACCCACGCACATATGTGTGTATGTAAATGTATGTTTTAGAACTAGCTAGCTATATATATAATTGAAATATGTCTTCTTAGCTAATACAGTGCAGAAAAACTGTTCTTAATTATATGTGGAGAAACAATATTGCATATTTACTATGATTACAGCTGCAAAAATATAGGTATAGAATAAGATTGGAAAAAGTAGAAATTTTAACAGTGTTACTCTTGTTAGCAGTAAAGTTATAGGTGAAAAATTGTTTGCCTTTCCATATTTTATCAAATATACATTATTTTTATGCTGGCAGTTTAAAAAAGTATTTGAAAAGGGACAAGTGAAGATGAGACAAATATGTGTTTGAGGACTACAGAGTTTTACAATTCTAGCTCATATGCAACATTTTCACAGTGGCCTTGTGTCAATTCTTCTACCATAAAAAGCAAAGCAAGGAAGGGCGTTACTCTTTTAAATGTTAAACATACATTGTTAATTCTATGTTTTTTTACATATTTTAAAAACATGGCTAGATCATTTCATAAAGACTGCCTTACAGAACTTAATTATCCTTATTTATAGTTTTACATTTTAGCAAGTTAGAAATTTACACATAGATTTGAGTTTTTCAAACTGAGCTCGATGCACAGAAGCCTCGGCTGGGAAGTACCTCCAGGTCTGCCCAAAGGTGTCGGTCAGGCCAGAGGAAGGGAGGTCTTGGAGCCTCCCACCACCGCCTTTACCCACAGCGGTACGTTCATCTGCTGTCTTTTTTTTTTTTTAAGATTTTATTTATTTATTTGACAGAGAGAGACACAGTGAGAGAGGGAACACAAGTAGGGGGAGTGGGAGAGGGAGAAGCAGGCTTCCCGCGGAGCAGGGAGCCTGATGCGGGACTAGATCCCAGGACCCTGGGATCATGACCTGAGCCGAAGGCGGACACTTAACGACTGAGCCACCCAGGCACCCCATCTGCTGTCTTTTGCAGTGAATTTGTGTGTAAATTTTATTTAGGAGAAAATCATGTCAAAATAATGCAAGAAATCACTACTTTAGATGGTGGAAAGATTGTCCGATGATGATCACATTTATGTCTCATGGGAGAGCAGTTGAGAGAAGTATTGGGGAGAACTTTTTATTTCCCTATGGTTACTGGACATACTAGCTACATTCAGAAGGCAATTTGCCCCTTAGAGACCACTGCTGAAAATGCCAGAAAAGGGTCTAAGCCTGCTCTGGGTGCTTTTCAACGAACACATGCAATGTAGGAGTTCTGTATTGCAAGAATTGTGGAATATACAAAGGAAGAATAAGGCATGACTCCTGTAGTGAAATTGCTTACACTTTAATCAGACTAAGGATGGAGAATATAGGGTAGTATAAAATTAAGGGCTAATTTGTATTAGTTAGGAGATTTTAAATTATGCATTAGGAATCCAAACCTAAGTCACAAAGAACTCTATAAATACCTAATAAAGAATCAGAATTAGGCTAGCCACTGGAGCTCGTTCATTGAGAGCTTCACTGATGCACCAGATGTGGATTCTCTATCGCTCCTTTTTACCAATCACTACTGTCTTATTTCACAGGTTTGTAGTATGGCACTGGCCTTACATCCAGGCATGACACTATCTGGAACTGTGCTCTTCAATGTGGTAACCAGTAGACATATGTGGCCACTTACATTTAATCAAAAATCAAATAAAATTCAAGGTCCAATGCTTCAGTGGCGCTAGCCACATTTCAAGGCTCAAGAGCCACAAATGGCTATTAGCCATCATATTGGACAGCACAGATATAGAAAATCTACATCTTTCTAGGGAGTTTATTGGATACCACTGAATTTAGCAAAAACAAAAAAAGTAGAAGAAAGACGAAATAATTGGACGAAAGAATAGGAAGAAGTAACTAACAGAAATGAATAAGGAATCTATCATCTATCATCTACTATCTATCTATCTATCTATCGATCTATCGATCTATCTATCTATCTAACATCTATCATCTATATCTTCCGGTGGTTCTCAAGAGCCAGGACATATTCCTAGAAGCATACAAGTAGTGTTACCTATATGGTTCTTGGACCAGAACTGATTCCCATGCTCGTCTGAGGTAAAATCCTGATAAGGCAAGGAGCTTACTGATGGACCTACGAGCTAACCACAGAGGCAGCATAGAGCTGGGATCCCCCACATTCCTGAGGCTGTTCTTCAAGAGAAAGGCTGGAGAAACGGGTAGCGATGATCTCCTGGGATGAATTCTAGACAGATCCAAGCTGACAAGAGGAACAACCGGGCTCAAGGCTGCGCAATGCGAGGGTGCATTCTCCTTGCTGGCCTTGGACCCTGGCACCCCACCAGCGCGGTCCCTGGGTCTTCGCCCTCCTGGAAAGCAGCCCTGGGCGGCCCGCGCATGCGCAGTTCACTGCCCCGTCTGCCCTGGGAGGTGCGGCGCTTGGAGAGCCTTTGGCGCAGCACAGCGCCCTTTCTCCCGCACCTGGCCAGCCCTGCGCTGTGATTCTGCGGGTGGGAAGGAGGCGTCCACAAGGACTGGGGTTTACATAACAAGGGGCATGGGCCAGACTCCTCTAACAGGTGAGCCTGGGAGGAGGGGCCGGGGTCCCAGGGCAGCAGGTGTTTGTTGTCCTAGAACTCCGGCAGCCCGTGTACCTCCCGAAGCCCTGCGAGATCCGGCTCCCCGGGGAAGGGTGTGTGGGCCTCAGCGCCTCACGCCTGATTTTGCCCCTTCTGCCGCTGCAGCTCGGGGCACCGTCCCCTTTATGCACCTACCTCGGGTCCTGCACGTCCTGCCCCCCACACCGAAGCCACCTAGCAGCACCCTGCCGGCTCCAGGTGTGCTCTTTTGGCCTTCTGGGAAACTCGACGCCACCTGGCCCAGGCCGCAGCCTCTGGCCCGCGGGCCTCCGCGCTGGCGTTTCGAACCCGGGGTGTCGTGTAGACCCGGCTGCGGCCGGCAGGGAGAGCTAGGGTCCTGACCCGGATGGGCCGGCAAGAAGGTGGGGCACTAGGCGCCAAGCAGAAGCGGATCCACAACGTCGACTCTCCGAGCCCACGGAGTCCTGGGGAAGGCAGACCCAGAGGTCCACAACAGGTAAGATTTTTATCAAAAAAGTCTGGTTCGAGCTGAGTTTCAGGTTAAAAAAGACAGACAAAACAAAACAAAACAAAACAAAAACCCCAAAACAAAACCACACACCAAAAAACCGGACTTAGATCATTTGAGAGTGAATGGAAGGATATTTTAAGCATGTTTCTACTTTTTGAGATCTATACATGTCTACTTATTTATTTTACATCTGCTCTGGTTTCTTATTAGAAATAAAAATTAGGACTGAATCTGAAGAATTCAAATAAATGAATTCGTAACTGAGGAGACATTAGTGAATTCTTAACTGAGGAGACTGGTCTCTTCAAATCAAAGTTCTGTTGAAGAGTAACAGGACTAAACCATGGAGTGTCTAGAATGAAGGTGATAGATTCATCTTATACCTGAGTATGTTTGAAAACACTGACAATCACAGTCAGTGTGGGACTCCTCCTTTTCAGTAATCATTTTCAATCTAGGGTTCCTATCAAAGTCTCACTGTAAGAGCTTTAAAAAGAAACATTCTCAGATGGGTACAAACCAAGTCATGCACAGTTTTATTAAGTTTTACAAAGAGTTCTATTGATACTCACTATCTCCAAATAGGCCTCTAACATAAAGGAAAAAAAAAATCATCTTTGCTTCCCGTGGCTTCCAGAGAGTCAAGGTGAATTTTTTGGCATTGTATCAAGGCCCTCCAGGGTCCACCCTGCCTACATGTCCAGTCTTCTCTCTTGCCACTTCTCCTTCTGTTCTCTCCAGTCAGACTGTAACACATGCAGCTTCTGGAATAGAAGTGCCCCTATCCCGTTATGCCGAACTGGTTACTTAATGCAGACATAACATCCTATGGGAAGTTGTGATTGTTGATGGGGCTGTGATTCAGTATCCACTTCTCCTTGCAGGACTTCCCTTTCTTACGTTGTTGAATTTAGGTGCCCCCAGACCATAGGACTTTGATCAAGAATGTATGAGTGATGTATGTCATTTTCCATCACAAGCTTAAAGGACCTGTGCATGTTTTTGAGACACTGTTTCCTGTGCCAAGGTTACTGGCAGAGAGAGTTCCAGAGGGCTGTTCCATCCACACCTGCTGTCTGAGCTGTCCAGTGAGGTTGATGACTGCATGGAGCAGAGCCCCCCAAACTCGGTGATGGCCATTAGTATGAGCAACAAATGAGCTATTTTAACAACTGTCATTTGGGTTTCTTTGTCACTTCAGTGTAACCTACTCCATCCTGACAGATACAAAAGTACTCCAAGACTTTCCTAGTCAGGGGTTGGTTTCACATTATCAAATGTTACCCTTGTGTTAAACCAGGCATCAGCAAACGTTTTCTGAAAAGGGCCAGACAGTAAATATTTAAGGCTTTGTGGGCTAGAGCCTTTGTTGCAACTATTCAACTTTGTGTAGCACAAAAACAGCCAAAGACGTGATGGGAAGAAATGAGTGTGGCTGTGTTCCAATAAAACTTTATTTATATAAACAGGCACTGGGCTGGATTTTTGTCATTAGGCTGTAGTTTGTTCCTGCTGTTTTAATTCATGAGTCTGAAATCAATACCAAAAGTCCCTTGGTTTGTATTTCAATAACAACAATTTTCTTCTCATGCCTCTTTTTATACATATTCAACATGAATTTTCAGCTCTGGTTTTCAGTAAGAAAATCAGGATAGATTTGAACCCAAGAATATTAACTTTTATTAAATCATGCATGGAGTTTGGAGAGAATATTCTAGAAATTAATTCCTAATGAGCACTAAAAGAAACAGCATATATAAGCACAAATTGAAAAACATAAACACAGTGTATTATTTTACCTACCACACCTCTAAATAACTAATATTAAGAAGAGCTATATGGAATTGCTGTTCTGTAAAGAAATATTGGCAATATCCTATGGCACAACATGTTACTAATTATTATTCACTAATTTTTTTATTATAGTTTCTGTATGCAAGAGCCTAGAGCAACACCAAGTTCTGGGGAATGGAAAACCTGGTACACACCCAGCCACACTCATGCATAGATGTGTACATGATTTTACTGTATCTGTGGACTTAAGTGCCAGTCAGTATCCCGAAATCTCTGAGAAATCAAGCCAGTTCTTTTTGCAAAACAAGCACACACCATGTGCTCTGCTTCTCCAGCTCCATTTTTTTTTTTCCCTTTTGGTTTGTTTTCATAAGAATGTGTATTTGTAGAAGAACTTCATCAGATTGAGCAGGCAAAAGCTCTCATCTTCAAGTGAGAGCAGTGAAGGAACCTTCTGGAGAGATTGCCAGTGCAGGGGCAGGAGGCACGGGGGGCATTCCTATGTTCTGCACAGACCTTTCAGCCAAAGGGACTATTATTTCCTTTGTAGTGATTTCTAAAACTAAAAGTAGGAAAAAAAAACAAAAAACAAAAACAATGGTGAAACATGTCTACATCACACAAAATTGCAAATCATGACATGATATAATATTATATGGCTCATCTTGTCTGTGGGGCAGAATGTTTATACCATATTGCTTTCTCATGGTATTTATAGATTTCCTGAGAGTGACTAATTGTTCTCCAAAATTATATTTTCCGTTGTCTTCTCTGTATCCACAGCTCTAGGAAATGTTAGACTCAAAAATGTGAGGCCTGTTGGTGGACCTCCATCTGTTTCTAGTGGTTTCATTCAAAAATGTGTATATCTCTAGAAGAAAATTTTTTAGAAAGAATTTATTTCAGCTCCATGTCATCGATAGCTTTACAAGTTATCCGTCATAGTTTATTTTATACGAGATATACCCTTTCAGGAAAAAAAAAAAAAAAATCCCTTGAAGCAATCTTACAAAAACTGTGCTAGGATATTATATGTATGAGAAGACTCTAAGAAAACAAACCTATGGACTGAAGCTAATGAATTATCTATGGGTCCAAGTTCAGATTTCCTAGGTTTACTTAAGAAGATGAATATATTCAGAAATCAATGCCATTATTATTTCTTTGTCTGCTAACAAATGGCATTGCCAATAGATTTTATTTTATAAGATACACACATTGCTTAACCTAGGGTAGCCCAGAAAATATTAATAGTCAGAAATAATGTAAATTCCAGTAATAGATTTATGAAATATACTGATGCTGTCAGTCTTTGTTTATTCTACTGTGCCATGAAGTCTAGACGGAACAATAGTGTGTTCTTTGTAGAAGCATGCATTTCAAAAATCATTGACTTTGCTGTAATGCCAATCTTTGAGTCTCATTCAGGAAATTTTTACACATAGTTTTATATTCCATCTATAGAAAAAAATAATTAGCAACCCTTACCCCCTTCCAGTTCAACTAGAATTGTGCCTTCACTATTAACAAGTAACCTTTAATTTCACCATTGTGCCTTAATTTTTCTCCCTTGCCTATTCCACGCGTTCCAATTTATCATGCAAATGTCAACTGTTTCAAATATTTTCCTTCTACGAACATGTCACAGTGATACAGCTTGTGTCATTATAAAAACATCCCCATTTTTAAGATTTGAATTCGCTGCAGATCCTCACCTAGATGCTGAATAAAACAGTATCTCTAATCCCAAACTTTTATTGTTCATCACTTAAATTTGACCCGATTTTTTTTTTCAACCTAAAAGCCATAGCTCAAAAACCTATGTGTAAGGAAAAACAGAGCTCACTCTTCACAAATCTGAAAGGCCCAACTGACAGAATGAGGAATCTATTAAATCTTCAAAGATCTGGTTTTGTGCAGCCCCCACCTCCTTTGCTCGAGGCAACCCCAAATATTCAGCATCAATCATGCATTCGTTCCTCTTACCCCTGCTTCCTCTCTCGTGCCTCCTGAAATGCAGCATGACGTTTGTTATCGCCACCGTGGAACTGATTCAATACACACTACCACTCAACAGAAGAATCTGTATTTAAATTATGGACTCTCCAGGAGTTTAAACATGTTTATTTCCCTCTTGCTTGCTCTTGGTCTTGTCCATGGGAAATTGATTTTTAACTGACAGCCATCCATTTATAAAAAGGTGCTTTGTATAAGCTTCTTTATCTTCTTTGCTGATGGTCTCATTTCCCTTGTGCTCCATTTGTCTGCCCTGATGTTTTTCTGCATGATGAGAAGGTTATCTGCTAAATGGCAGTAGACTTAGTTCGAGTCATGGCAGCTACTCTATTTTAGGTGATCTTCTTTATCATGTTAACTTTCCCAGAGAAAAGACACGGTATGTGTGCATTAATGGGATTATTTGAAGGTGTGCTTATTCAGATATACATTTGGAACTTTCGCTTGACACGTCTGTGTTTTTCTGGTAACGTATGCCGCCCATGCAGTCTGGCTGCTTTGAATCCTATCTCCCATACCTTCCCGGCTTTTGACCTTGGGCAGGATGATGAATTTCTGTATCTTCACTTCTCATCCACAAAGTAGAGATATAAATATTACTGTCTACATTTTGGGGAGGATTAAATGAGTTAATATGTGAGAAATTCTTAGTTTGGCGCCTGGCATCTAGAACGCGCTCCACTTAGGTTGGCCATTCTTACCTTTGCATCAATAGCTTGGTCTCAGTGCACTGAAAGGATCACTTACTATTTCTCCAGTCTTGAATGGTTTGTCTGTATGACTGATGGACAGGCATTTTCACGATATTAACCATTATTTAGGATAGGACTAACTCCTTTGTCTAGGGATGTTATTATGGAAGTTGAGTGACACCCAAGAAAAGCCTGAGCAACATTATTCAATAATATTGAAGAACCGTAGCCTTTTTTACAGTTAATTTAAACAACCAGGAAACTAAACAAGCATGCCCTTTCCAGGACAGTTTTCCTGGCAAGGCATGGTTATACAGTGCATTTGGTACAGACACGTGGGGGATTCTGACTCGTCCCTATAAAGTTCAATATAAATGTAAATATAGGAATGTAAAAAAATGTAACGCTATTTTAATTTTGTGTGTGTGTTATGGTATTCTGACAAGAATTAAAAGCATCACTTTTATTCTATTAGGGCTTTACTTACAGAAATGGGAAAATAAACATAGATCCCATTGAATATGAGAAAATATTTAATATTAGAAATATTTGCAGAAATCAGAGAAGTAGTTTTATAAGTACTATGGGCTATATCATGTTTTGAGACTTAATCTAGAAGGGAACAGAGTAATACATTAATGCTGTTAACAAGGGAACTGTCCCTGGCTTCTCTCTTTCCCCTCACCACCTCATCCTACTGCTTTTCCACTGGCTAGTCACTCAGCCCCGTTCACTCAGCACACTGAGCGTCTCTTTAATCCTTCTTCCTCAAGGATGAGCCACCACCATCTTGAACTTGATCAACTGTCATAGTCTCCCCAACGGTGTACACATCTGTTCTTCTCATCTACGATTGGAACCGGAGACATCTTCTAAAACCTCTAATTAGTATGTGACCCTCCCTAGGTCTTAAGCCTTGAATGGCTCCCCATTTTCCACCTGATGAAGTCCCTGATCCTCAGCTCGGCTGAAGAGCCCTGCGTAACCCATCCCTGCCTTCTTGCCAGCCTCATTTGGGGTTTGTTCTTCTTGTCCTGTTCATTCAGTCAGGTCTGTAAGTCCTGGGATACAGCCACTTTCCACAACATTGACTAGTTAACTTCTTCCTGCCTTCAGATCTCAGCATGATCCCCATTCGCTGCTGCTGGCCTTTCCAGTATTCCTCAGCAGCCCCCATGCCCACCACACACATGCTTCCTGGCATTACACCAATCTCTGCTTCCCCTTTTGCTCTGTTCATCCCATGTATGACAGCTGGTTCTCATTCTTCCCTTAGAATGTGAGTGCAGAGTTCAGAGCAGGAATCATACTTGTCTTGTTGCAGAAAATAGCCCCAAATTCAGCAGAGGATCTGACACATAATTTTTAAAGCTCATTGAATGAATGAATGAATGAATGAATGAATGAATGAATGAATGAATGAATTTAGAGAAAGCCTAGGTAATTTCTTAATACCCAATCACTATATTATAAAATGGGTTGTGGAACTAGTTTGAAGCTGGACCTGAATAATGCCAGACTTACTCAATTAAATGAAATTAAAACAAAATTCAATTGGTTTATTTGACCACTGAAGGAAAGTATAATGGATTTGTGGAAAATATTGTCTCCAAGCCTGGAATGCTGGGTCTAAATGCTGTGTTATTTAGATGTGTCTTTGGGCTAATTATTGGCCTCTCTCTATTACCTCCATCTCCTGATCTGTCAGATAGTTGCAGGGATAAATTAGTAAAAACGTGTACGCTACTGGAACAATGCTACTAATAAGCCTAATATTCAGACACTGTCATCTTAACAAAACAAAACAAAACAAAACAAAAACCTCAAACTCTCTCCTTTTGTCCTCCCTTCAATTGGATGCTTCTCTAACTCTTCTTTTATAAGCTAAAATAGTAATATAGAATTCTAAAATTGTGCAAAGTGAAAAATCTGAAAAACAGTAAACAGCCCTATGAGCTTTCCTCTGAGGAAAGAAGTAGCCAGATTGGTCTGAGCATTTTAGGTGTTAGGGTCTGTAAGAGTTCTGATGCCCTCCAGCCAAATCGCCTGGCCAGGAGGAATTTATATGGGTTTCATCAGGCACAGTGTCTGCCTCACCGGTTCTTGCCTCCCCTCTTTTGACTCACTGAGCTGAGTAGAGACAGGCTCCCAGGCCACCTCCAGATTGCACATGGCAGGAGATTTCCCACCAGGAGAGCAGCGGGGCCACCAGTGGAAGAGAGAAACCAAAGCTTTCGTTAGGATGCTTGATAAGCTGTCAATATATGAGCAGAAGTTTTTCCTGTTGTCCTAATAAAAATGTCTATGTACACCTATTTTCATAAATTTTAGTGATAAGTTTCCACTGGACCACATTAAGAGCTCAAAATAAGTTTTCTTGGGAAGTTGACAGGAGCTTAAGAAAAATCACAGTGAGTTATGGCTTCTGAGTTTTCTAGAGAACATGTCTTCATCAAGTCCTTAAATATATTTCAAAATCATTCAAATGGAATTATTTTCCTTTCACCCACCACAGACTGTTTTATAGAGGATTTAATCCACTGGTGAGCTAACAAAGGGAAGACATGTTTTCCAAGGTAAATTTGCTTTTGAGAAATAAGGTTGCTTTGGATGAATTTTGAAGTCTGTATATTTCAAAGAAAGAGCACTTAAGTACAAAATTATAATTGGCTATTTCTGTCAAACTGAAAAAACACCTTGCCCCATCAGTAATTAATTTTAGATATATAGTGATTCAGAAAATTTTGATTTTCCTCTTAAATTAACTGCATATTAGCATATTTTGTTCAATAAGATTTTCTTTTTATTCTGAAAGATGCATTAAGTATGAGAGAAAAGTTTTTAAACAGACTTAATTAACAGCTAGAAATGACGTGATTTATTTTTGTGAATTGTACATATGGCTGTAGTTCTTCCTGTGCCACATTTTGAATACATTAAAAATGTTTTTTATATTATGATGTTCTATAAAACCATTTTTCTTTCTTTTTTGTGTTTCTAATTAGGCATCATAAGAATGCAGAGAAAAGCAGACATGGGAAGTAATAAAAATAAAAATGTGTGTATCTTCATTGTACTTCAAATGTATATTGACCCATTTTTGTCTTAGAGTAAATGAGCTCGGGAAAACCGTAAATATATATATGAAATATATAACATAATAAGATATATATTACATATACATATATTTTACATATTTTTGTTAAGCTCCTTTCAGCTTTCTGAGAAAAATCATTTTGAGCTCTTAATGTGGTAGAATAGAAATTTATCACAAAAAATTATGAAAATTTCTTCGTATAGACATGTTTGTTAGGACAGAATGTATAAACATTCTATATATTTATTATCTATGTGTACTTTTAGGATTGCCATCCTGGAGGCTAATAAAAGGCTTACTACTTCCCTGGATTACTGCTACACACATTGTAAAACCAAACAAAGTAGATTTACTAGTGATGACATTTTAAAACAGGAACATTTGGATGGTTGGGAAAAGTGAACTGATTCTGAGCCTCAGCTTAATATTTCCATGGTAACGCCAAGGTTCAGAAGTCCTCCCTTGGAGGTAATCATTGGGTGCTCTGAAGAAAAGCTTAGATGATTTAGTACTGTTTTTCTCAGGGATGTTACGTAGAATCTATTAATGAACTGAAAAATGGGAAGACTTGATTTAATGTCCTGGTAAAGGTCAATATCCATGAAAGCAGATACCTTTAATGGTTTATCCTGCCTATGTTTCCCCACCCGTGGGTCTCATCCCCCGACCCCCATTTCTGGGATAGTATATTGTTAATTTCCCCAAAATGAAAGAGGCTAATTATCCAATTTTACAAATCATTCCTTGGTTATAGCTGTTAATAATAAAGGAAAATGTATTCCCCTACCCACCCACCCAAAGTATTCCTGCATCAGAAGGGACAAGGGATACATGGCTTCCTTGGATGAGGGTGGAGAGAGAAAAACACAACACAACACAACACAACACAACACAACACAACACAACACAACACGGATGTGTTGACAAGTCTTCCGGGGTGTTTTAGTGGGCACGGACCAACACAACAAATGCTGTCTTACGAATTTGGACATTTTTCTTGAGAATAAAATAAACTCTTAATCTCTCCCCCTGATTTCTAGTATTATATTTAGACTTCCTGTAACATAAAAAGTATTACCCACAGACATCAAAGATAATATCTGTCGTGCTGGTAGAAGGGAACAGTGGCTCAAAAAAAAAATCTATGTATAGACTGCTCTTATTATGTAGAGTTTCCAGCTGGCTTTATCAAACAAGAGGTTCTGAATAAGTCTGTAGCTTTTTGTCTAAAGCTTTCTGAAGAATAACCAGTGCCCGAGTGGCTTTGGGACATGAGCAGAAACACAGCTTCAAGTTCTCCTTTGTATATTATCTGCAGGATCATCTTTATTTCTAAGTGAATCTCTGCCATGCTGCACACCAATAAATGTGCTGAGCACACTTTCATGGGCCAGAAATAGAGATGATGCTTCGTAAAACTTCTCCATAGGATCTATAGAGGATCGAGCAGAGAGTTGGAAATGGGGTTATTGAATTACCCTGTGAGCATTCGGGAGAGTTCAACTTGTGTTTCTCAGTTCTACAGACATGTATTGAGAAATCACTAAGTTTAAGCAGTTACAAGAAAATAGATGACGTTCCTGTCCCCATCTCCAAGGAAAATGGTCATTCCATATATAAATACGCAAATAATTTATTATAATTGTACGAAGTGCTTAAAAATGCTGCAGTGGGAATACTATTCCAGAAATAGTATCCCCAAAATACTATTTCGGGAATCAGGGAAGGCAAAAAAAAAAAAAAAAAAAATTCCCAATGTCTTTTAACCTGGTAGAGCATAGTCACCTAAATGTTAGCTAGAAATAGAGCAGGGGCTTCTTATTTCCTTTCATATTAGTACACTGGCAATGCAAGTAATGAAGTTTAGTTTCCACTCTGGGGCCCCTCAACCATTTCTACCTGTAGCCCCAGTGAGTGGAAAGGGAGCTCTTTCTCCACTGACCTTCCTAGAAGATGATGAGTATCTCAGTGGTGGCCTAAGTTATTCTTCATTCCTTTATCTTATCCATTATTAATAATTCCAAGTATGGTGGCCTTTACATGCATTGGCTTACTAAATGGTGTATTAGTTTCCTGTTGCATAAAAAATTACAACTTAGTGGCTTAAAACATATTATGTTAATTACCTCAGTTTCTGTAAATCGGGAGTACAGGCGTGATGTAACGAGGCTGTGTTCTTATCTGGAAGCTTGATTAGAAAACAGTCTGCCTCCACTCTGATGCAGGTTGTTGGCAGAATTTTTTGCTTGAAGCTGTATGACTGAGGGTCCCTGATTTTTGCTGCTTGTTGGTTGGAGGCTGCGCATGGGTCCTAGAGACAGTCCACAGTTTCTTGCCCTGTGAGTGTTCCCACCCTGACTGCAAGCTTCATCAAGCCTGCCAGATTAACTTTCTTCCAGTCTACTAAGATGGAAGTCTTATGTAATGTAGCATAAAACCAAATGACAGGAGTGACATCCCATGATTTTTGCCATGTTCTATCAGTGAGGGGCAAGTCAAAGGTTCCAGTTGCATTTAAGGGGAAGCAATGAGACAGAACGTAAACATGAGAGCCACCCTGCAGTCTGTCCACTGTGCTGCCTACTATTGCATTTTACAGAAGTTTCTAAAATAGATTTGTCCAGATTCACATGCCAGAAGAGAAGCTTGAATCTGAATACTGGTCTCCAGGACTCTCTCCAGTAGACTTCATCTGCACTATAGGGGACATAGAACATGACTTTGGATAATGACTCATTAAAAATAGTTAAATGTCCTCTCAAATAACTGAACAGCTCTTCACTTTTTAGAATTCTTCCAAGTGTAGATTATTGAACCTGCAGTATCAATACGCTAGGGACACTCAGCTTTTTTTTTTTTTTTTAACTTCCTTTGTAATGTAATTAATTTGATTATATATTTGACCAAGTTCTCTGAAAGAATCATAGTTAAAAACCTGGAAATCAGTGTGGTCAAGACCTAAAGATATTAATAGAAAAAGAGTAGAAAGGGGAGTTTATCATCTGGTACAGAAGTTTTCAAACTTTTGGGCTGTCAACACCCTGTTACAAATGAAATTTGTTGGTAGCATCCCAATACAAAAAATAAATAATATAAGGTGTTTTGTTCATTCATTCACTTACCAAAAATACTGTGGGCTGAACTTATGACAGGCACTCTTCTGAAAAACTAGTCCTGAACATGGTAATCCAAGTCACCAGGCTTTAGGATATTTATATCCTAAATATATGTGTGTGTGTGTGTGTGTGTGTGTGTGTGTGTGTGTGTGTGTGTGTGTGTGTGTGTGTGTGAGAGAGAGAGAGAGAGAGAGAGAGAGAGATTTTAGGAGGTGGTAAGTGATAAGAAGGAAAATTCAGAAGATTAATGGAGAGTTCGATGGGAAATAGGCATTGTTTATTAAGAAGATGACCAAAGTACTTCTCTGAAGAAATAGCATTTGATCAGAGAACTGGATGAAGTAGTGATGGGATGAGCTGTGTATTGTTGTAAGGAAAATATGTTCTGAGTACTGGCAGGTGTTTCCACCCTGATGCATGAACAACAGAAAGAAGTAGAACATGAGAAATTGACAACTCTTGGAAAGTGGTGGTAAATGGTGCAATGGGAGATGGTTTGTGTCTGGGGAAGTTTTGTTTGTTATTGTTTTTATAATGAAAGATTGAACAATATATAAAAATGAGTATATAAAATATCAAATAGAAGCAATACTTGATGAAATAGCAGAGTGAACGCAAACTTCAAATGCAAAGGTCTTGACTAGGCACAGGGGGTTTGTGATCTGCTTCTCCAGGGGTGTTGAATACAGGGAGTTCATCTGCTATTTTAGGAGCAAAGATAGAGTATGCATGTATGGTTCAGACACAAGTAGGTTGGTGAATTTGGTAAAGGGGTAATAAC
This sequence comes from Zalophus californianus, assembly GCF_009762305.2. NCBI lineage: Eukaryota > Metazoa > Chordata > Mammalia > Carnivora > Otariidae > Zalophus > Zalophus californianus. The sequence continues at coordinate 6,606,227 of NC_045597.1, forward strand.
CTGAATCTATTCTGAATGCCAGTAGTTCCTCAGTGAAATAAGAGGCCAAGTCATCAGTTGAATGTAAGAATGAAGAAAAGCTGTTGGGGATGGGAGGAGAGAGAAGAGTCAGGAAGTAGTTCTCTAGTGAGTGAAATTAAAGGTAGGGTTGTTCTGCACAGCCAGGGGTATGCTTTTAATTTTCTGGTAAGAGATCTTAAGTGTGCTCTGTCAGAATGGTCAGACATTTTTCTGTAGCCATATTTACCTGCTCTCATCTAACCAAACTGGTGTTTGGCCAGGCTTGCCCGCCAGAGGGAGAAGGGAAAAAGAAATTATGGGCATATGTAAAGGAGAGATTTATGTGAGAAGCGAGCATTTGCCAGGGGTGGGGACCCCAAAAACAAGGTAAGGACAGTGCACTGAAGATACTAAAAGGGTTGACAATCTGTGGGGTAGGCATTCTAGGCTGAGTGAATTACGGTGAGGTCTGTGAGGAGCTCACCTGCTCTGGTCATCTTCCCTCTCCCTTCCCTACACCCTGAATGGGGGCTATGCAGACCTCTTATGACTAACTATAAAATTGAGGCTATTTTAAATCAGTGAGTTTGGTGGGGTACCTGGATGACGCAGTTGGTTGGGCATCTGACTCTTGGTTTCGGCTCAGGTTGTGATCTTGGGGTCCTGGAATCAAGCCCTGTATCAACCTCTGTGCTCAGTGTGGAGTCCGTGTAAGACTCTCTCTCCCTCTGCCCCTCTCCATTGTGCTCTCTCTCTCTCTCTCTCTAAAATAAATAAATCTTTTTTAAAAATCGGTAAGTTTGGTGAAAGCAATAGTAAGGTAGAGCATCATGTGCAGATAATAAGGGAGAACAATGCTTCAAGGGAATTTTAAAACAGTGATACAACCATTCAAATCTGTTTTGAAAATAGCAGAGATAAAATACCTCTCAGGGGAAAAAAAAAAATCCTTGTATCAAGGGATCCTGGCACACTCATCTCCCTGTTCTTAATCCACTTTTCCAAACACATGCTATAGTTTCTTAATCCAGAGTTGAATAGCCCAGTTACTCTTCAGAAGAGTCCAGAGATGATCCTGAGATCACTGCGCAGATCTGATCAAATCTTCTTAATACCCATGATGTCTAAGATGCACAGAGATGTCAGAGTACAAAGGTAAAAGAAGTGAAATCTGAACATCTGAGCATTGAACTGAGGAACCAACTAGCCCTGAGAACGAATCTTTGAATGAATGGAATGCTGATATGCAGTTAGACACGGGAGTCTGGAATTCTAAGGACAAGGGAGGGCTGGAGACATAAATTTCAGAGCATCGATATGAAAGCATTAAAAGCTATAAGACCGAATGGAATTAGCATGAGAGTGAGTACTTCTAGAAAAGAGAAGAGGTCCAAAGATGGAGCCTTTAGTGTCTCCACATTATAAGGATTTAATATAAAGATATAAAGGGGAAAGGTAACTGAGAAGATGAGCTAGTAAGGTGAGAGGACAACCAGGGAGGGTAGTATCTTGGGACCCAACTAAAGAATGTGTTTGAAGGAGAGAGAAATAGTATAGGTGTTCCTGTTCCTCATTTCTACTTGCAGACCATTCCTCTTTCATAAAAATATTCATCTGTGTCCAGTTCTTCTGGCAGCACAGATAAATTAGATATGGATATTGATCTTAGGTTTTAGTAATGTAGAGGTCATTGAGTGTGTGTGGTTACGGAGTGGAGGTGAATTTGTTTAGAATGAAACTAAGAGAAAATGAGAAAATCCAGTATAAACAACACTTTTGAGAGAATCTGCTGTTTAGAGGGTGAGACCATGATAAGGTTATTTTTTTATGATGCAAGAAATAATAGCATGTTTGTACTCTGATGAGAATGATTTGTTAGTGAAGGAAACTGTGTTTGACGTGGAGGAGAAAGAAGAGAATGACTTGAGCCATGCCCTCGAGCGTCAGAGAAGACAGAATCTAGCGTGCGCTGGGGAGTGATCCTCTGAGAGGAGCATGGCTGGGCCGCCACAGTAAAAAGAGGAAAGGCAGAATGTACAGGCTCACATTCACGGGGGTGTGGGACGTGGAGGAGTACCTTCTGACTGCTTCTCTTTTCTAACTGAAGTAAGAATCAAGAAAACTAATGCAGAGTGAGAATGGGAGAGGAGGCGCCAGAAGTTTGAGGAGAGTTAGAAAAGGTATGGAAGGGACACTTGAGAGAGAAGGGGAGTCTGTCTCACACTAGGGAGATGCAGCATGGTCATGGTTGCTGGGCAGTATGAGGGCCCACTGAGGGGTAGCAAGAGTGAACTGAAATGGGAACCGTCAGCACTGATGTTTGTGTTTCTCCAGTCACGGTTAGTTCCACGAGTGGTTGCGTGACTAGTGGAACGGAGGAGAAAGAAACTGGATAAAATCCAGACCAGAATGTGGTTTCTAACCACCTGCGATGGAGAGAGGGGAGAATAGATGTTGCGAATACATAGGAGGCGCTGATTATATCTACTGGCCCTAGAAATTATTCTGAATAGAAGGAGGAGTGTGGGATGGTGGGAGAGAGGAAAAATATAGTATAATTAATGAGTAATAGGTTTCTGTAAAGTCAAAGGATTATGGGACCCAGGGTTCTAGTAGGTAGTAGTGGAGGAGAAGGATGCTTGACCCTTGGGCAAAGATCAGAGCTAGAAATGGCTGTGGGAGGAATGATGAGTTGCATGAGGACAAGTACACTGGATGAAAGGATTCCCAAAAATTGAGAGTCCAGTTATTGGAAGGATCCCATCTGCACAAGTATTAAAGTCTCTAGTGTAAAGACAAGAGGGAGAGGGACCTGAGACTTGGTAAGTGGACAGCAACGAGGACTACAAGGAAGCGTCAGGCACGTTTTTCCAAGCTAGACTGGAAGGGAGCGGAGATTGTCTGGAAGCGGGGATGAGGAGCCAGGGGACTATGCGCCTCGTCTCTGGGCTCAGGAATGCACCGCTGTGAGAAAAACAGCCGACACTGAGAGGGCTACAGAGAAAGCAGGCTCACAACTTCCGTTCTCTCTAAGTGCTTCCTTCCCCTGGCAATTCCCAGTCCAAAGTCCTGAAAGATAAAACGTGAAAGACATTCTGCCTTTCTTTAGGATAAAATGTATCCTATTACAGTTCTGTTGTACTACCCAATTAGTATTTGGCTGACATGAAATTACCTGGCTCAAAAATAATTCTGCGTTGGGACACCTGGGTGGTCTAGTCAGTAGAGTGTCGGACTCTTGGTTTCGGCTCAGGTCACAATCTCAGGGTCATGCGATCGAGCCCCGCATCAGGCTCCGCGCTCAGTGCAGAGTCTGCTTGGGATTCTCTTTCCCTCTCCCTCTGCCCCCTCCGCCCCCCACCACGCTCACACACTCAAAAGCTCTCTCTCTCAAATAAATAAGTAAATCTTAAAAAAAAAAAAAATATGTGAAAGGCAATATGGGAAACGATAGTTCTGCCATCTTTGCTCCTTTGTCCTCCTGATGGGACTTTTTATGTCTGAAATGTTCACTTTGGTTAACCTTTGAATAGTAGCTAGGTCTCAGCAAGGCTGTGACTCCTATGCTTTCCAAAATGCTAGAGTTGTTATGGAGCATAAGGAAATTACATTTAATTTGATTTCTTTTTTGAATACTGAACCATACTTAGCCAGAACTCAAATAACCATTTAATTGGAACTGTTCTTATGTTGTGCTGTCTTAGCCAAAAGAGATAATTATTACTTCACCCAACATACACACACACACACACACACACACACACACACACACACACACACACACACACGTACATGTCCTACCATACACGTACACAAACATATAAATTATTTCACAAAAACAGAACAGGGCAAACGGCCATTTAATTATATTGCTTTGAGTCTACTGTACAGTACGGTGAATCTTGAAATCCAGAACCGAAGCTCAGAAACTTAATCTTCAAAGAAAAATTAAAGAATAATCACTATATTTTAGTTGTTCAAACGGGAAAATGAGCAAAGTAAAACAAGTAAGGATGGAAACAAACCAAAAAAGTTGAATTTTATTAAACTGTAGTCTCTCAAGCATTCTGTTTCTTTAGTGTTACTGTATTTTGATGCAGGATGTTGCATAAAAATAAACATGTTAAACTGTGACAAGTTTAAATGAAGAACATTGCATGGAATGTTGTCTCCTTTCTCCTCGTGTATTTGAAATTCTTCAGTTGGAGAGTAAGTGTCAAGACTTTTTCTCCTTTATAGCAGACAGAAATTGGATCTTAGTTTTCTTCTTTAAACTTTATTCTCTCTCGAATAAAAGTGGTGAGTCAAACACCTTGGAGCACATGCTATTATTCACTTACATTCTTTTTTATGGCTCTACCTCATGGAATCTCACTAATACCCCTTTGTCATTGAGCAAGTCCTCAGCTGATATGTAATAGTCTTTTCAATATACGTGATTTGTGAACATGGAGTTTTTGTTCTGTACTTATGCTGTTGATGTCTAAGGTAGACAATAGCAATAATAACTAGGGTTGTTCCCTTTTAGTTAGCTCTTATGATAATTTATATGAATTACAGTAACAGTTATATCTAGTAAGTTAAAGACCATATAAAATTTCCTGGTGTAAAACAGTAAGGTCACTCCACTAACTATTTCAACATAGATGTGAACCTTCTCAGCCCACTCAGTTTCATTGTAATGTTAATAATGACCTTTTCTCACAATAGCTTCTCTTACATCATTCCTTTTGTCTTTCATCCAAACAAACCAAGACCCAGACATCATGGTATTTTCAGACAACACTGAAAGAGTTTCCCAGCAAAGTTGCATGCAGTAAAATTCTTGCAGTAGAAAGTATTTAAGATCTCAGAGAAAAATCTTAACAGTGCTGGATTCTAATATAAGCACAGAAAAAAATCTTGATATTTTATTATCAGTTAAAATAACTTATATCAACAGAAAAGAATCCCATTTCCCACCTTTGTCTCCCAATTCATCATAAAAGACCAAAAAAGAAGTCAAAATACCAAAGCTAATCCCTGTCAGGAAGAGATTGTTTTATTGGGTGATTTTCCAAAGAATCTTTGGAAATATGTGATCCCAAAATCTATGACTTAAGTCTTTTAATCAAAATGGGCATTCCTGAAGTTAATTCCAAATTTGCTAATAAATAGATGCATATTTGTCAACAATTACAAATTCCCAGACCATTAAATGTATTTAATATCTTTAAAAGAGAAAAAAATAAAGTTTTTTTCATCAGCTGCTTGTATGTTTTTGCTGATGTGAATATTTTAGTGAACAAAAGAAAGATTGTACAGAGGTAATTACTTGGTGAAATTCTTTTCTCACCAGTGACAACAAGCAATGATTTCTTATTTATGTTTGTTTGGCAAAAGATGCCCATTTAATTGTCACCAATTCTTTGCCTGAAAGTGCTAGAAGATAAGGCTATTCTTTAGTTTTCTTATTTGCAAATGGCATCCCATGGGTCCTTAGCAAGGTAATGAAATTAAATGCAAAGATACCTGCCCTTATTCTTTTGGTGTTATCTTTAAAATGAAATAACTTTCAAAGTCATAAATATGTTTTTATCCCAGTGGGATGCAGATTCATTATCTAATCAAGAAAGTCGTGAAATATTTAACTACAAAGAAAATATCATGGTTTAACATGGTGTTATCTATAGGGTAAACTATTTAATGAGGAATGAAAAAAAATACCACTCATATAATAAAAAGCTTTTTATAAGATAGATTAAACAGGGAGTAAGTTTACCCCCTCACTATAAACATCTAAGGAAATAATAAACAAAATGTATAAAACAATGCGTTTCAAGACACTTTACATCCGGGTACAAAGGACAGTGATCCCTGAGAGATTAAATATAAGCCATGTGAGTTCTACAGTTTCCCCGGATTAAAACCTTAAGAGAGTTTTCAGGTCGTGGCACATGGAAAAGGAACCTGGCCAAAATCCAGTGTCATCCTTGAGTTGAGGAGAAGGAGACCAAGGCAGGTAGACTTTTCAGGACCCAGTTCCAGAGAGATGAGAAATTAAGAGAGGGAGTGTGAGGGAGGGGACAGAGGGAGAAAACTCTTGAGATTTTCTGAGAGCCCTCCTTGGTATTCAACTGAATATTGATCAGCACTGTAGGTGAGGAAACTATCAAGGCAGGAGAAAGAATCATCCGAAAAGACTAGAGATACATTGTTTGACACTCACACAGGAATAGAACTTATGGCCATGAGCTAGACTGGACAACCTCATAATTTACTACATGTTGGATAGAGTACTTAGAAGGTCTTGCTTCACTAGTCATAAATAATTTATGCTGGATTGAGTACTTCTTCAAATTCCCTGACAAATGATAAAGGCAAGACCAAAATATTTTTAAAGTGTCTCCAAGTAATTTAATTAAATTTGAAAACAAAGATCAAGAATACTCATAAGAATATAAAATGTTTAACATCTACTTTGGGAAAAATTCACAATGTATGGCATCTAATACAGAATTACCGGGCATGCAGAAAAACAGTTAAATGCGACCCATAATAAAATCTATCAGTTGAAACTAAACCAAACATGACAGATGTTAGAACCAATAGTCAAGGACCTTAAAATAATTATTATAACTGTGTTCCTGTGTTAAAGTAGATAAAAATATGGAAGATGTGAAAAAGACCAAAATCAAACTCCTACTAGAGATAAAAACTACAATGATTTATATGAAAAATTCACTGATAGGGTCAACATTAGTCATTGCAAAAAAGAGAAGTGAACTTGAAGGTATAGCAATAGTAGCCATGCAAAATGAAACAAAGACATAAAAATTAATTTTATAAAGTTAAAAGAATATATTGAACTATGGAACAGCTTCAGGTGGCCTGTGTGTGCGAGTGGAGGCTGTGAAGGAGAGGAAAAGGGGAGGAACAAAAATGACGAAGTAACGGAATTTTGCAGAATTTAATGAAAACTATCAAGCTATATATCCAAGACGGTTAAGAGCCCAAAGCATAATCAATTTACTAAAAATAGTGAAAAAGGAAAAATCTTAAATGAAGCCAGAGAGAAAAAGAAACTGACGTAAGTGTGGCAGCAGATTTATCAAAGGGATCAGTGCAAGTGAGGAAAGAGTGGAGCGACTTCTTTAACATCCTGACAGGAAGACACCTGCCCTACTAGAATTCTATACCCAGCAAGGTTTGTCTTGCAAAACTTAAAGTGAATAAAGACGTGTCTAGACATACAACACCTGAAAGAATTCGTTGCCACTGCGCCTACACTACGAGGGATGTAAAAAGATGACTAGGTAAAAGAAAAATAAAACCAGATACAACTTTGAATCTCCATAAAAGTATTAAAAACACTAGAGATGATAAACACATGGTGGCATTAGCACGAAGTTTTGGAAGGGAGAAAAGGTAGTTAAAAATACAAGCTCTTATACTACAGAAAAAGTAATATAATATCACCTGAAAGTAGGCTGTGACAAATTAACATTATATATTATAAATCCTAAGGTAACCACCTGATACCGTATAACAAAATGTTTTATCTATTCAACCACCAAATGAGAGAACATGTAATCGTAAAAAAATTACTTACAGTTAATCTAAAGGCAGGCAAAAAGAGGAGTAAAAGTTAACAAAAATACATGAGACAAAAAACAAAGAGTCAGATAAAAGAGTTAAAAGCATGTGAATGTTACCCTTAAATGTACGTGGTCTAAATGCTCTGATTAAGGTAAGCAAGAGCCAACTACATCCTGCCAATAACATATGCCATTTATATATGAAGACAAAAAGACATTAAAAATAATTGAAAATAAACCACACTGATATTAATCAAAATAAGTCTGGAGCAGCATGTTAATATCAAAAGTAGATTTCAGAGGAAAGAATATAGTCAGAGACACAGGAATTTATTTCATAATGATGAAAGGGCTGAATTCATTAAAAGATATATTCCAAATGCTCATACACCTAATAATGGAGCTTCAAAATTCACTAAGTATGGAGTGACATCAGCATGATGTGACTAAGAAGCTACAGGCCCTCCTTCCCCAACTGCAACACTGAGTTAACAATGATAGATGGATCAGAATACTTCTGTGAGAACTCTAGAGGCTAGTTGAAAACTTACAGGCAACAAAAGCAAAAATAGACAAATGGGACTACATTGAACTTAAAAACCTTTGTACATCCAAGAGTACAATCAACAGAATGAAAAGGCAGCCTACAGAGTGGGAAAAAATATTTGCAAATCATGTATCTGATAAGGAGATAAACCAGAATATATATTCAGAATATATAAAGAACTCCTACAACTCAACAATAAAAATAGAAATAACCCGATTGAAAAAAATATGAGCAGAGGACTTAAAGAGACGTTTCTTTGAAGAAAATGTACAAATGACCAAGAAGCCTATGAAAAGATGCTCAACATCCTTTGAAAATGCCCATCAAATCCACAATGGGATATCACCACATAACCGTTAGGGATGGCTACTCTAAAAAATAAACACAACAGCAACATTGACAACAAGAACAAAAAATAAAACAAGTTTTGATGAGGATATGGAGAAATTGGAAACCTTCTGCACTTTTGATGGAATTATAAAATGGTGCAACTGCTATGGAAAACAGTACGGAAATTTCTCAAAAAATTAAAAGTAGAACTATGATATGATTGAGCCAACCCATTTCTGGACGTAGATCCAAAATAATTGTAAGCAAGATCCTGAGGAGATCTTCAGAGGAGCACTATTCGCAACAGTCAAAAGTTTATAGCCACCCAAAGGTCTGTTGGCAGGTGAATAAACAAAATGTGGCGGATGTATACAATGGAATATTATTTACTCTTAAAAAGGAAGAAATCCTGTCACAGGCTACAACATGGATGAACCTTAAGAACATTCTCCTAACTGAGATAAGCCAGTCACAAAAAGAAAGATGCTGTATGATTCCACTTGTATGAGGTACCCAGAATAGTCAAATTGTAGAAACAGAGAGTTTTGAAAGATTGTTCCCAGGGACTTGGGGTAAAGGGAGAGGGAAGGAGTTAGTGAGTATAGAGTTTCAGGTTTGCAAGATGAAAATGTGCTGGAGATCTGATTTACAACGATGTGAATGTACTTAACACCACTGAAGTGTACACTTAACAAAAGGGTAAGATGGTAATTTTAAGTGGTGTTTTTTACCACAATAAAAAGAGATTAAGTAAAAACTCATGAACTTGAGAGAATTAGACAATTTCACAATTACGTTTTGATAATTTAATATTTAATATAATAGTCCTCTCAACACCTGCAGAATTCCCATTATTGTTAATGTCACGTGTCACATTTACCAAGGTAGATCATATTCTGGACAGCAAACAAGTTCGTAATACATTTAATATAATTCATACACAAAATATGTTTTCTCATGGATATAAAATTAAGTGAGGAATAAATAACAGAAAGATCTCTGGAAATTACTCAGTTATTTGGGGAGTAAATGACATACTTCTAAAGAACTTGTGTATCAAATGAGAAACCAAAATGGAAATTAGAAAATATTTTGAACTGAATATAAATGCAACATACCTGAGTAAGTGGAATGCTACTAAAGAAGTAGTCTAGACAGAATATATAGTACTCAACCCCCATACTAGAAAAAGGAAAGGCCTCAAATTAATAATTCCACTTTCCAACTTAAGAAACTAGAAAAATATATGCAAATTAATCACAAAGTAAATAGAAGAAATAATGAAAATCAAAATAGTAATAAAATAGGAAACAAAAAAGTAGAGAAAAATACAAATTAAAGCTGGCTATTTAAGAAGATCAATAAAATTGATTAATATCTAGATAGAATGATCTGGAAAAAATAGAATCCAAAACAGAACCAAAAAAAAAAAAAAAGAGATGGCATCACTATAGATACCATAGATACTAAGAGATAAAATAAAAATCCACAAAAGGCAAAAAAGAATGTCATGAACAACTGAATGACAGGAAATTTGACACCTTTGGAAAAAAATGGACAAATTACTTGAAAAGAATAGCCAATATTCACTCAAAGAAAGGCCCTTTATAGTATAGTTAAAAATCTTCCCACAAAGACAAATTCCAGCTCAGGTAGCTTCGTAAGTATTCTCTACCACATATTTAAAAGAATTATTCTGTCCAAACTTTTCCAGAAATTTTAAAGGGGAGAAACACTCCCAAACATGTTTGTATGACACCAGCTTCACGTAATACCATAACCAAGGATATTGCCAGAAAAGAAAACAGGAATAATTTTCTTTAAAAGCAAAGAGGCAAAAGTTCTAAACAAAATTTTAGCAAATCAAACCCAGTAACATACAAAACATAATACATATTACATAATGAACAAGAAGCATTTATCTTAGGAATTAAAGTTCAGTTTAATATTCGAAAATTAACCAATTTTTCATATTAATAAACCAAATATACTCCTGATAAGTACTCTTAGCAAAGTTAGAAGGGAAATGACTTAATCTGATAAGTGTCATCAAAAACATACTCAGTGGTGAAAGGTTGAGTCTTGTCTTACTCAGATGAGTAACAAAATAAAGATCCACTCTCACTATTTCTACTGAACATTTTGACTGGAAGAAAGTCTACAAACTCAGGAAAGTAAAAGGAAGTAAAAGGAAGAAAAAAAAAAAACAACAATGAAGGTTAGGAAAGAAGCTTAACTGTGTTTATTCATCAGAATTCCAGACTATTTTTTTTGTAGAAATTGATAAACATTCTAAAATATGGAAATGCAAAGGATCTAAAAGAGTCAAAATAACTTGGATGAAGAACCAAGTTGGAGAACTAAAAGTATCTGATTCTAAGACTTCCTCTAAAGCTATAGTAATGATGATGGTGATGTATTGGGATAAAAATAGACAAATAGACGAAGGGACTAGAACATATGTTCCAGAAACAGACCCATACACATATGGACAACTGATTTTTTACAATGTTTCACAGACAGTTAAGTGTAGAAAGGATAGTCTTTTAAGCAAATGATGTTAAAATAATTGGATATCCACACCTAAAAAAATGATCTCCGATCCATACCTCGCTGGATACAAAATATTAACTCAAAATTTATCATGAACTTCTATGTAAAACTAAAAACCATAAAACTGCTAAGAGTGCTTTGTGATTTTGATAATTAGTTAAGTACCGATGCCTTACTACACCAAAAGCATGATCCAAAAAAGTAAATTGGAATTCATCAAAATTAAAACTTCTCTTCAAAAGATACTGAATGAAAGAAAAGCCAGAGACTGGGAAAAATAGTTGCCAATTTATGTGTTTAATAAAGAACTTGTATCTTTCTGCATAACCACAACTTAAGGTTTACCGATAGAATATTTGGTTTAAGAATAAAAACCAAATGCTCTTTTAAAGACTTTCTCATTTATTCACTTAGGCACACATCAAATACTTAATTATGTGCTTGGCTTCAGAAAGGATGCATATGAAGACATTATCATGTTTGGAAAAGACAAATCAGATACAAATTCTGTATTCATGCCCTCATACAGAAAAAGGGTCACAAGGTAAGGACAATTAACTAAATTATTTCAAATAATTAAGTTGAATGATGTTTTGTAAAGTACATGATACAGAACTTGATACAAAGCACATACTCAATAATCATAGCACATCATTAATAAACAAGAGAGTGATAAGTCATATGAAAAGGATAAATATGGGAATTTCAAGACAGAAGTGTGTGTTTGTGTGTGTGTGTGTAGGTGGAGAGGGTTATGTTTGGGGGAAATAGGCGTGTCCAGACAGCCCCACGAATTGGAGAACTTTGAGAGCTGATTGAAAGGTGCCCCGAAGCGTAAGGTTATAAAAACAAATTTTACGGATAAATAGATGGGAAGAAGAGGAAAAAACTTTTAGGTCTGAATTCCATAATTACCTTTAAATGTCATTGATTTTTCCTTTGTCTTCACTGTAGTTTTTGTTGGTAAAGACAGAACGAATGCCAATAAATAAATTACCAGCTTTAGAGTATACACCAAAAAAAAAATGGAGATTTGGAGGTTAATTACATGTGAGGAGATAGCCACCTGCTCTTAAAAACAAGGAAAACAAACCCAAACAACAGCAGGAAACAAATGCAGACATGACATAGAAAGTCCCCCACACTAGGTTTTCTCCTGGCCGCCACACCTTCCTTCTGTCCTCAGGACACTCCTTCTTTCTCCCACCTTGCTGACCCCTAACCATGATGAGGTCAGAGCAGTTTCTAGCTATAAACTATGAATTACAGGGAGAAATTCACATTATTGTGGGAATTTGGCTCAGGCATTTGAATTAGGTTAAGGCTTTAATTTTTACTAGTAAATACTCATAGACCTGCTCCCGAGGGCAGAGCACTGTTCTAGGCACTCGATGAGAAATGCCAAAATACTCTGGAATATCCCGTCAGAGGAGACCACAATACACAAATGTGTGGATGATGGAGAGAACAGACCTGCAATATTCAAAGGAGTGAAATACAGGAGAAGAGGAATGAAGTGTTGAGTATAGCAGAGGCTTATATCAAGGTTCTGCAGCTTGTGGGCACCGCAATTCCTTTTGCATCTCCCTAGATGTACCTTCTAGATTATACACACGTGTATGCCACATGAGGTATTGGAGAGATTTAGTTTCATGCTTATTTTTTTAGAACCCTTTTCAAAAAGGTTCAGTGCTTAAAAAGGTTAGCGAGGCTTAAACACTGACTGCATATGTTAAAGGAATCTTCTCTGAATTGTTCAGTGGTGTCGGTGAGCCCTGTGAAAGCAGTTGGGTGGTCCAGCTGATAGATCTCTTCTGCTTCATGGGGTGTGGCTATAGGTCATGAGAGAGGGCCTAATTGAAGAGCCATCTGAGCACCCTACCCCACTTCCTTATCCCTCCTGAGGTGAACACAAGATGTCCAGGCTGCATTCCCTCTCCCATTGGTTCATTCCATTATTTCTTTTAAGTTGAATTTCCCTGTATTGAAATCATTTCATTGGTCTTTAATTTTATAAGGCTCTCTTTGGCCAGACACACAGCCGAAGTACACTGAGGAATCAAGCAAAGGAGAGGAGAACTGCATTAACACTCTTTTCGGATTCGTCCACACATTCACCATGGCGATATGTTGTAGACTTTAGTATTATCGTGGTGCTTCCTCGTTTAAAAGTACCCAGTCTCTCTCTCCATTACAAAGCCTAACCTCTTAGCATAGCTCCTCCTATCTTTACCTGCCTACCGTTCTAGCCTTTCCATACCCTTCGTGGTAGCCTTCCCTGCCATCATACTGCATTCCTGATACTTCCAGAAATGTACCAGGCTGGCCCATGCCTTTGCTCGTGCATATGCCTCATTCTAGGCATGTTTTTAACTTCCTTGTCTGTCTGGCTCACCACTACTCATCCTTCAAGACATGTCCTTCTGGTGTCAGTAGATCTGGAGCACTTTCCCTCTCCCTCCAGGGTGAGCTGAATGTCCTTTTGGGTTCCTTTTTTTCATGGTCTATATTATCCCATTAGACCATAATCATTATTTATACCTTATATTGGCATCTGGGCCTGGTACACAGTAGGCACTCAATAAGTATTTATTGGATGGAGGTAAAATAGTGTTTTAGATAATCAAGTATAAAGCATAGTCTTAAAAACCTAAATAATTCAGTGTGATCTTCTGTATCATACTTGGTAGTAAAAACTCACTGATAAACAGGCAACATTTGATATACAGATCAAGGAGGCACCACAAAATAAAAAGGCAATATTCAAAGTATTTTCAAAAAATTCTTATGGCTTACCAGAGAGCCAAGTTTGCTTTCAAAGACTCCAAGGGAAAAGATTTACTTGCAGATGCTCGGAGAATACCCTCTCAAGCCCAGGGCAATGCGTTATCTACAGAAAGACAGCATAAAGCCATGATGTTGAGGTGGGTACAAGTTTTAGACTGCCCGACTACTGATCATGTTTGCTTAGGTTATCTAGCCTTTTTACCCCAATTTTGAAAATTTGGCAACATACACATAACATGAAAGCTACTGTATTAGTTATTTTTAAGTGTATCGTTCAGTGGTATTCAGTACACTCCTATTGTGGTACAACCACCACCTCCATTCATCTCTGGAACTCTTCATTTTACAAAAATGAAACTCTGTATCCATTTTAAACAACAGCTCCATGGTCCCCTCACCCTGGCCCTTGGAAACCACCATTCTATTCTGTCTTTATGAGTTTGTGAACCTAACTAGAATGATACAGTATTTATCTTACTTCACTTAGCAGAGTGTCTTCAGAGTTCATCCGCCTTGTAGTATGTATCAGAATTTTCTTACTTTTTAAGGCTGAATAATACTCCCTTGTATGCACATATCACATTTTACTTATCTGTTCATCCATCATGGATGGATGGACACATGGGTGGCTTCCCCATTTTAGCTGTTGTGAATGCTATTATGAATGCCCATGGGTTGTCAATAACCTAGCCTTTATAAACTATGGATTCCATATTTAAAATGAAGGGGTTAAGGGCGCCTGGGTGGCTCAGTTGGTTAAGCGACTGCCTTCGGCTCAGGTCATGATCCTGGAGTCCCAGGATCGAGTCCCACATCGGGCTCCCTGCTCAGCAGGGAGTCTGCTTCTCCCTCTGACCCTCTTCCCTCTCTTGCTCTCTCTATCTCTCATTCTCTCTCTCTCAAATAAATAAATAAAAATCTTAAAAAAAATAAATAAAATAAAATGAAGGGGTTAATAATACATAAAACATTAAGCTGTTGAATGGCTGTATTAAATGATCTATGTAGAGCAATTAGCACCTCTGGCACACACATAATTTTAAAATAAAATGTTAACTCTTATTTTTATGGAAGTGTTAACTCCACACAATTTAGCAGTGTACCTTTCCCGGCCCTCCAGGAGCTGAATATTAAATGTCACATAGACAAATCCAGTATCAGCAGTGTGTAGTGAGAGCCGGCTTAGAGACCACAGCTATGTGTTCACTCAACTGAATTTTTTTTTTTTTTACCTTAATTCTTAGAGTTGTGTCTTTGCATTTTATTCTGTGGAGTGCTAATAGGCCATATGTTGGAGAGGTCTGGAAAATTATGACTTCCCATATATAGCCCTTTATAGGTCTGATCATTTGTGTGCTTCACATCATTTATCTTTCCATTTATCTATCCCTACAATAATAAAATATGGGATTAAAGTGGCTCTTATCTGTAGTTGGAGAGTGGATGTATTTTATATGTTAGTTCTTTAAAGGGGAAACTTTCAGAGCTTCAGAAAATATCACTGAGGAGTTAAAAGAATGTTTAGGAAGAACATTTCTGAGTATTGTTAGGATTACAATTTTACCGCTTTAAAGTAATTATAATTTTCATTGCAGCATCTATTAAAAAGGCTTTTACCTGACAGTAATTTTTCTTGTAGTTCCAGGTCATTGTTAGAATGAAGGGAAGAAAGAAAGATGTGAAAGGGAAATGGGAGTGTTTACCTAGTGTATCGTCACAGACAAAGGGAGACAAGAAGGGCTGAGAACTTTAATGCCTACAGAGTGTATATTATTTACAAGGCATAAGAATTCTGCTCTAGCTTCCCAGAAGCCTGCTCTTCTGAGGTATAAAACAGGAGGAAGGCTTCTTGAGACATTCAGGTCCCTGCTCCTCCATATCCAGTTATGAGGTTTTGCATCTTCATTTTATGGAATAAGTTATACTTTGAAATAAATGCTGTATTGACAGCAACTGTTTGTAAATTAGGAGATTGCCATAGTTTCTGAAAGTTTGTGGAGTATCATTTTAACTAACAAAATAATCTTCTTGCCATGTAATTATCCAGATTTATTGCATAAAATAAAGATAGCACAGCTTCGTTGTAGTCCTTAATATTTGATAAGCAGTTAGTATAATCCATGAATAATCTAAAATATTATTTTAGCCATTTGTTTGAACTCTGTCATTTATTAATTTTTTTAAACAGTGCTTTCAGAAGGAGGAAAATGAATACCTTTCCCCCATTATTATGGAACTACTAATACTGATAAAGCTAAAACTAGATGGCAGCTTGAGGGACACAGGGCCATATAGGTACATTGTATAACATGGGTAAACAGCCTCTCCGTTTTCTTGAATTGCTGAAAAAAATCTGTTGTTGGCTCTAGTTACAAGAATGAAGATTTATATTAGACCAAAAATCCTTAATTTGCTTAGCAAGTTGTATGTATTTGATGGACTAATTTTTGAAAGGGACTCTAGAGTTTCAATTAAAAATTCGTGTTTTTTTTTTGAAGTAACTCAATATGGACTGGGGAAGCCAGAGTAAACCACAACATGAAAATCTGGAAGACAGTCTCCAATTTACATTTTCTGCATATGACCTATTTTAATGAGGAAATGAAAATCATAAAATTAGCTTTTATCTAACAGTCTAAAACTTGGTTGTGAAAAGTGTTGTTGATGACAAAGGGAACATTGCCTCATGCCAGTGGCGGGGAACCTTACGGGAACCCAAATGACCCAGCCGAGCAGCTGGTAACTGAAACTCATCTTGTCAATGTCAACTGTAGTCCATCTTCCCATTTGCCAGAGAAAACACAGCCACACTTTGCTTATAGTGTCTGGTGTCAGAAAGACCACACTCTTGGCTCCCATCCCTTTAGGACTGTGGAGAGAAAGCCAAGGCATACATACAGTATGCCCACCCTGTCAGCTGTGGGACAGAAGGAGATGAAGAATGCTGAAAATTATGAGTCATTGCTTTCAAGTATTCAGAGGCCAAAATAGGACAAAGAGTTTTTTAAATATAATTATATAAAGGAGAAGAAAAAGAAGCCAAAATTATGCCTCCCTGTATTTCGGTTTTGAATGTGTGGAGATCAGAAAGAAAAAAATCTGTTTGTTTCACTTCTTAAATTTTGGGTAAAGATATGTAAGAGACAATTCCTGTTAGTGAGTTATCCTCAAAATGAATTTGCTGGAAGAGGAAAGCAACTCAAGATACAGGATAAGCAAACAATTAATAAATTCTCCTATAAATAAGATTAAGTAAGGATAAAGATAAAGGAGGAAATATCAAAGAAGAAATAACAGAATTTTCCAAAGCTTAAAAATAAAATCACATCAAAGAGAATTCACTGACGACCTGGCACAATGAATATAAAGATCCTTACATGGAAACATCACTTGAAATCACAGAAAACACCCACAAAGGAAAATCTGGTTGTCTACAAGAGGTAAGAATCAGACTTCCATCAACATTTTTTCTTGAAGAGAGGGACACTTCACTTCTATGGCATTCTTCTAGCAAATCCATAACCCAAGTCTAATCATGAGAAAATGCCAACCAAGGCAACATTGAAGTATGTTTTATCAAATACCTTACCAGTACTCTAAAAATTCCAGGCTATGAGAAACAAGAGAAGACTGGGGTTCCATCTCCAGTTGGAAAAGACTAAGAAGACATGAGGACTAAATACAATGCAGTGCCCTGGATGGGATCCTAGAACAGAAAAAAATGACATTAGTGGAACAGCTACTGAAATCTGAGTGCTGTATTTTAGTTAATAGCCTTATACCAATGTTGATTATCTATCTATCTGTCTGTCTGTCTGTCTGTCTATCTATCTATCTATCTATCTATCTATCTATCTATCTATCTATCTATCTATCTATCTATCTATCTATCTGAGAGAGAGAAAGAGCAACCAGCAAAGGAGGGGCAGAGAGATAGGGAGAGAGAGAATCTTAAGCAGCCTCCATACCCAGTGTGGAGCCAGAAGCGGTACTCAATCTCGGGATCCTGAGATCATGATCTGAGCCAAAATCAGGGGTTGAACACTTAACCAACTGAGCCCCCCAGGTGTCCCCCAGTATTGATTTTTTAGTTGTGATAAATGCAACACTGTTATGTAAGATGATTCCCCTAGAAAAAAAATGGGGAAAAAGGGTATATAGGAATGCTTTGTGCTATCTATGAAACTATTTTGTAAACCTAACATTATTTCCATATGAAATTTTAAAAGTTCTTACCAGAAACACTGGATGCTCAAAGATAGTAGAGAAGGGTCTTCAAAATTCTGGAGAGAAATTCATTTTCATTCTCCAGTCACATTATCAATCCAGTGTGAGGACCAAATCATGATATCTTCATAATATGGAAAAAGTTTGGAAATTTACTTTCTACCAAAATTTTCTTAGATAATGAGTTTAGAATGGTATAGGAAAACAGACACAAACTAAGAAAATAGTGTGATATGGGATATAGAAAAAAGTGGAAGCCAATTAGGAAAATGAGTAAATGGAAATCCCATGATAATAGCAGTTTAAGAATCAATGTAGTTTGAAGGAGAAGTTGAAGGCCCTCAGGAGTGAGGCCTCTAAAAATATTAAAGAACAATATTCTTGTAAGATACTTGATTGTATAATGATGTTGAATAAATAACTGATATGATAAAAGGTAATAATGTAAAAGAAATTGAGAAAAGGAAGGAAGGAAGGGTAGGCAATTAGAAATTCCAAGAAAACCAAAATGTTGCAAAAATATGAAAATACATATTTATTTCCCAGTTGGCTCTTTAAAGAGAAGTATTTATGTGACCATGACACTGTAATTGCTGTTCATTGATTTCGAGTAATTTGGCATACAAAGAGGCATTAAAGCATCAGTACTCTGATGAGGAAAGCACCAGGTCGAAGAGCATGCATAGGAAGGGTACTTCAGGAATCAAGACTCCAGGAATCAAGAAAAGCTTTCTGTAGGAAGTCATGTCTCAGCTGAAACCTGAAGACTGATTAGTTTGAAAGAAGGATATGGTAGTGGAGAAGATTTTAATCAGGAAAAAAACAAAACAAAACAATATTTGAGAAGGCCCAGAAGTCAAAGAAAACATGCTGTGTTCAAGGTACTAAAAGACCCTGAGATTCACATGGGAGCAGAAATCTAGGAATGGGGAGTTATTGGGCAATAGTCAGAAATACAGTGTGAGAGGTAAAGGCTAGCTCATGGAGGAACATGCATGGTTCTAAAATGAATAATGACAGTTATGTTACCATTTTTAGAAAGTATGGAGAATGCAGTGCGGAGAATGGTTGGAAATGAGAATGAAGGCAGAGAGGAGAGTAATTACCATAGTGGGAAATAGTTTGGCCTAGACTAGAATAGGGCCAGTAAGAAAGTGGAGACCTGAATGGATATAGAGAGCCCTTAGGGTACAATTTAGTGATTTTATGAACTTGGGGAACAAGGAGGAGGGAGGAGTAAGGAAGCATATGGTTTGTGACTTGAGTCACTTTGTAGATCAAGGTACCAATCATTCCACTCAGCATAGACTGGGGATGGTGTAGAAAACCTAATGTCTCCAGTTGTCAATATCAATGCAGTGATTCCAAGATGAGATTAAGTTAGGCAGTTGTATGTGTGATTTATTTTTTAAATTTTTAAAATTTTTTAAAAGATTTTATTTATTTGAGAGAGAGAGAGAGAGAGACAGAGCATGAGCAGGAGAGAGGAGGGAGAGGGAGAGGCAGACTCCCCGCTGATCAGGGAGCCTGACGCGGGACTCAATCCCAGGACCCTGAGATCATGACCTTAGCCAAAGGCAGACACATTTAATGGACTGAGCCACCCAGGCACCCCTGGATATGTGATTTCAAGCTCAAATTAAAGATATAGGCTGGAGATATTTTTGGACAACATCTGATAATGACTAGTGATTAAAGTCATGTCAGTGAATCTTATGTCAATGTTCTTTGGAGAGGATATCTTTGCACAGCTGATATCTTTTTTAATGGGATAAAATGAATAGTAATTCAGAAGTTTCTGTAAAGAAAAGTCAGTTACAAATACTCATCCTTTCTCTTTCATTTACAAAGCACACATTGGATACCTAAGGTCTTTGGAAAAACTTAGGTGAATAACTCGAGGTACATAAAAAACTGGTGTAGGGAAGGGGCACCTGGGTGGCTCAGTCGGTTCAGCTCATGATCTCAGGGTCCTGAGATCGAGCCCTGCATAGGGCTCCATGCTCAACTTGGAGTCTGCTTATCCCTCTCTCTCTCTTCCCAGCCCCTCCCCACACTTTCTCTCTCTAAAAATGAATAAATACAATCTTAAAAAAAAAAAAAAAAAACTGGTAGGGAAGACCTATATATACGAATCTCATTATAATACAAAGAGATAAATTCTCCATTATAAAAATGCAGTGTGCTTTGTGGGAACACAGATAAGTCACACTGAGACAGAAGTATTCAAACCGGTTGTCATTTCATAGTAAGGCCGGATTTTCCAAGCGGAACCTAGATTCTCTTACGAATTTAGATGTTTTGGGGGCACCTGGGTGGCTTAGTTGGTTTAAGCGACTGCCTTCGGCTCAGGTCATGATCCTGGAGTCCCGGGATCGAGTCCCACATCGGGCTCCCTGCTGAGCGGGGAGTCTGCTTCTCCCTCTGACCCTCTTCCCTCTCATGCTCTCTATCTCATTCTCTCTCTCAAATAAATAAATAAAATCTTAAAAAAAAACGAATTTAGATGTTTTTGTAGTGGGTCTTCTCTGTAGCCACACTTATACTGAGGTTGAATTTAACCTACCCATCTAGAGCATTTGATTTACAAAAATGTTTAGACAGCCAACAGGAAATGCCATGAGCCTTAGGACAATCTGTTTCATTAGCTGATATGCTGCCTGAAACATGTGGGGTTGGGGGCCACGGTATGGGGATCTGGATAGGAGAGCCTGAGGAGCTGGGGAGGAGCAACATTCTGTTAAACATATTTGCTTATCAGTCTTTGGATGAAATAAGCTTTGAGCAGTGTTCCTTAAATTTGAGTATCTTTCTTGACCTAAGAATATAAGGAAATACTTATTTGACTACATTGTATCTCTAATCTTCTAGAATACTATTAATCTGAGGCTATTTCCAGTGCCATATGGTATTTATTGATTAATAATAGGCTCCAATATTGTTGACTAGATGAAATAAACTAATGAACCTCCTTTACTTTAACTTGCTACTAATTAATTACAAGATAACCTTTATTCAAGGGGTTTCAGATATGGAAGGGGCCAATAAAGGAGTGAGCAGGATGAAAATGTAAGAGCATGTAAGTAAGTCCATCTGGATTTGGGTTAGGTAATGCAGATGCTTGAAGTAATGAGAGCAGAATGAAGTCAGCTCAGGAGGCAATGTGTTAAAAGAGCCTGACAGGAGAGAAGGGAGGAGCTGCTTGAACGGGCAGCTCGGGCAGCTCGAGCCGCTCGAGGACTCAGAGAAAGGTGTGTGGGAGAAGTGGGGGAAATGGAGGGCTGGCCTCAGTGGCCCTGGTAATGAGCCCAGGAAGATGAAAGATGGACTGATTGGTAGATGGAGTGAATTTCACATCAGACTGTGGTAAGAGAAAAAAGTTAAAAGCATTAAAATATGTTGGCGGCTCCTGAATTACATTCTTGCCTAGTGATTGAGCATAAGAAATAATGGGAGATGTTCTAGGTTTCATGTCTGGTTTAGGGAACGGGTTATGAAGATAATGAAATAGGAATGATAAACAGATAAATATGAAGAGGCTGGTTTTCTTCATAGGAACTATTTGTGAAACTGCTAAAAGATACAAGGATTGAGTCGTTAAAACGCAAATTAAATTTATGGTAATAAATCATTTTTATACAGAAGCATATGAAATTATCACTCAGCTAAAAAAAATTTCTAAAAAATAGCATGTGTAAAGACATATAATAAAGACTCTACTGTGTTTATTTCCAATGTGACAATTTTTAACCACACAGAATCAGAACAACCTTAGCTGAGAGCATGCTTGATTCGCACAAGAGAGGATTTAGAATTGAAGCCATAGGATCTAGGAGGTGCTGCCAGGTTATTGAGGGAAGACTGGTTGGTTTTGGAAGGCAAAATGGTTTTGGCAGGAGAATCGTGTAATAATGTAAATGTGGAATTACAGAACTATGGTGATCAGTTATGAGGGTGTAGCTGTAGGAATAGAGAGAAATGGTTCAACACAAATCTTGTTTGCTTTTTTTTTTTTTTTAGAGAGAGGGAGAGAAAGAGCCCAAGTGAGTGTGAGTTGGGGGGTGGGGCAGAGGGAGAGAGAGAGAGAGTCTCAAGTAGGCTCCAAGCTGAGCATGGAGCCTGATGCAGGGCTCTGTCCCAGGACCTGGAGATCACGACCTGGGCCAAAATCAAGAGTTGGACACCTAACTGACTGAGCCACCCAAGTGCCCCAACACAAATCATTTTTTAAAGATGCAAAGAAAAACATAAATGGGTTGGGATGATATTATTGGGGGAAAGGTGGATAAAGAATGAGGATTCCAAAATGAACTTAAAAGAGCAACGACTCCATAGGCAGAAATCGATTGTTAATTTTAAGGGGAAGTCAGTTTTTGGAGAAAGATGATGTGTTCACATTGGAACACATTGGGTTTGGGATGACAATCAGTTATTATCCAAAGGGATTTCTATCTAGACAGTTAGATGGGGCAGGAATACCAGACACATAAATGTAAAGTCATAGGTACACTCACTGAGTGAATTAGCACATAGGAAGTAAAATGTGGGGGCCTGGGGGGTAGAAAGACTAATAAAGTCTGTAAGAGGAAGTTAAAAAGAGTGAGACAAGATAAACTGGGAAATTTAAGATCCCTGGAGGCCAATGTAGGTGAGATTTGTAGGAGGCCGACCTCCCATGACCCAGCCATGGGAGCTGCTATGGAGCCCCAAGGTTAATGATGGCCTAGAGGAGACCCTTGGCTTGGTGCTTAGGTGTCATTAGTCATCTAGGAGCAGTTGAAAGAATTACAGCCACAGAAACCAAGACAGCCTGAGGAAAAAAAGGGAAGCAGCAGGTGAGACTTGTACTTCTGGGAAAGAATTCTTGGAAGAGATTTCTGTACATTTCTATTTTAGGCCAGAAGTCTTTGAGGACATGCTAGAAAGAAACATGGGTTTTTAAAAAGATGCTTAAATGAGGTGGTTGACATTTTTGGCAAAGAAAGGTTTAGCTTTAGAAGACCAAAAATATTCAATAGCAATATTTAGCCCCAAAATAGTGTGGCATGAAATGTTTGTCAAATTCCTGCTGAATTTGAAGAAACCCCAATTTACCACTTTTTTTTTTTTCTGCAGTAGTTTGTGTTTATAATATTCTTAGAGTGAAAGAGTCTGTCACTGGAGTAATATTGATTATTTGATTATTGAGCATTTAACAATGAATCGATGAGATCCTCACTGGTGGCACCATTAGAAAAGGTGGTATATTTTCAATTTAAACTCATAGTTTTTGATGTAGGATTAAGTGAGTCCATCCTGTGAGCTAAGTGTAGAGGGGTATTACAGGTATCAATAAAAATAAAAATGAGGGAAAAAATGGGTTTAAGTTTTTCAGTTTATTACTGATACTTTTTATGTACGTTCAAGGAGGGATAGAGAATTGCATTCCCCACCACAAAAGTGATTCCAGTTCAAACCCCATTTAACAGCAGAGCTGCTCAAGAACCACTGTTAGAAAGGGAGCATCCCTAGTGTGCCTCCCCCTTTGGAGAAAGGACCATGATCCTCAGCTCTTGCCCTTGCTTACTCATGGCTTCTGCTTACTGGTCCCAGGGAAGGGTGCAGTGGGAATGCTTGGGGCTTCCTTCAGAAAACTGGAGGGTAGGTATGCTCCAGGCCAGAGAGAAAACGGTTATCCAGCGCGAGCCATTCTGTGTGCCTTTCCCACTATATGTTCCCCCAAAACCTTGTTTCCAGTTACAAAGAGCACACTGTAGGTTCCTATCAGTTTTGTGGATTTTATTCATGACCCAGAAAGTTGCTGAACAGTGTGAATGGCTATATAGGAGAAGACAGGAAAGGACCTACTCAGAAAATGTGGAAAGGGGTCCGGGGGATTCCACTGCATTTTAATTCTTTCTTTGGGAAAGAAACACAAAGGCATTATGATCTTTTGCTCAGGCCAGGATGGCTCCTGGGCAGTCAGAATTCATCCATATCCTCATGGCATGTCAATATCACCAACGTGCACATGGTTTGTCATGCTTTTACTCAAGCACTGTGGTCTTACTATTTTTCACCGAAGTGGCTTTTAAACCTCACAGCATTCTATCATTTTGTATGTGTTAAGGAAAGGGCTGTGATTTGAAGGGCCACCACAGACCCACTAGGAGACAGAGTGACAGTTTATTTCCAAGACGTGGTGGATATCTTCCAAAACAACATTTCTTCCATAGAATTAAATGGTTCTCTGGTATCTTAGAAAGGTGATTTCTCTTCAAATGGGTGAAGTCATTATATGTATATTATATAAAAAAATAAGTGCAAACAATAGGCCTACGAAATCTAATAACCTACAACATTCCCTCTTTATTCCATGTGCTTCCAGAGAGAGTGATCCCAGGATTTTGTGATAATAAAAAAACATGTAATTGTCTTCCATGTACCAGGCACTTTGTAGAACCCCGTGATGCTGTCCAGATTTTTGTGAAACACAATTTCTTTCCTATTCTTTGCCAAATCTGAAGGTTTCTTTCAAGTCGCTCCACTCTCCAAGAGGTCTGATGCCCATCACTGTGTCATATATGCATATGTTATGTAAACATGTGTGCAGACATACCCTGACACACATCTTTTGCATTTGTAATTTATTTTTACCCAGTCGCCTCATAAAAGATTAAAATGGAAGATTAGACTCCATTCAGAATTTCACAATGTCTCAGTAATAAATCAGTTATCATCATTTGAAGAACCGTGAGGTAGGACAAAAGCTGATTTGAGATTCATACCGTTGTATACCTACTCTTAAAAAAAAACAAAAAACAAAAAACAAAAACAAAAACGGAAGCAATCTACACATCTGCAAATCTTAGGAAGTGGCGGAGCGGATTTGCATGATTTGGGCACATGAAGCCCTTTTAGCACAAAAATTCCTTCCTTTCATCTCTAAAGGGTGTCGAAGGATCCAAACATGTTTTTTGCAGATGATGTGAATTACTGACTGGCATAAAGAGCAACTCTCACTAATGCTTCAGAAATGTGTTTTTTATTGAATGAAGATGGCATCCAGAAAAAAATATGTAGGAAAAATCATCTTTATGAGTGCTGAAGATACAGAAGCGGATATACTATTTTTATGCGTGTGCTGTAACTGACATTCAAATTTTAGGTGTTTCTTTGTTGTCCACTTAATGTGTGCAGCCTTGGTTGAGACATTTAATCCCAAAGATGATAAAATAATTACATGATGAGTAAGAAAAGTTGGGTATTAATTGCTCATTAGACCTTCCTAATCTGTATTAAATAAAATGGGTTAACAGGTACATATGGACTTTTAGTTACTGAGAGTATTAGAAGTTTATTTCAATTTTAAAATATTATGCAGTATATTCTAAAATGAACCCAGTCAGATTTTCTGTTAAAGGACTTTGTTAGTTGAGGGTATTATAAATAGTTTCTCTAAGAGTGGAATTTTTGCATCATAATTCAAATAATCCGAGAACCGTAAGCCATAAACCGAAGTGTGGAATGCATGAGCTAGAAGCATCTCTTAGCGTTCATTCTTTTACACATGGAACAGAGGCCCAGAAAATTCCAGTGGGTAATGAGAGGTCACACATCCTGGCTGTGACAGAGCCATGACCAAATCAGGTGGTTGGTTGTAATTCTTTGGACCCACCATGTACTGGTCCTTCTACTGAATATGTTACACTATCTCTTTAAGATGATGGAAAACCTTGAATCATTGGCAATCTGTAATACCCAAGTTCTTGGTATTGAGGGGAATTTACCCTAAGAAGCACCTCAGACATAAAGATTCTCTTGGGTTTAACAACAGGGCAGAAGTGGGATTAAATAGTTCAGTTTATATAAAAGTAAGGGAGTCTGACATGCTCAAAAAAAATTTTTTTTTTGTCATTTCAATTTGTTTAAGCTAGTACGATTGACTTGAATGACAGGAGTTTTAGAAATGCTAAATCTGTTCTTGTTTTTTGCCTCTTGTTGAATCAAACTACTGGATTGTGAAGCTTCATGAAGGTAAGGAACCGGCTCGGATGGTTTTGTTATTCTACCCCAGGACTTTCATGTGCTTCATACATAATGAGCTCTATCACTTCTCTCTCCCTCTGTCTCATACATGCATGCACGTGCACCAGATAGTTACATGCATTTGTAAATGATTAAATGGCTAAAGTATTAAGTTATGCCTGAGGCCTGTAGTAAAACCCAAGGGTATGCACAGAGTTGTCCAAAAGCCCTGGAATTGAGTAAAATTATTTGAAGTAAAATTCAAGATGTCCTACAACCCAATACTTTTACTCCAAGGTATTTATACAGCAGAAATGTATAAATACGTGCACTACAGGACATGTGCAAAATGACTGTGACAGCATTATTTGGGCTAGCCCTGAATGGGTGAGAGTCCTGATGTCCATCAACAATAGAATGGATGAATTGTGGTATATCGATAGAATGGAATGCTGTAAGGCAATAAAAATGAAGGAACTCTTGCTACACACCCAACAACATGATGAAACTCAAACATACTTGAGTGACTGAAGCCAGAAACAAAAGACTGCACTCTATACAGGGCATTTATTTAAAATTCAACCACAAGCGTGAGCATACTGCCATGATAAAAGTGAGAAGTGGTTTACCTTTAGGGGTCAGTGTAATGGTGTAGGGGTCTGAGGGAAACTTCTAGGATGAGAGTGAGACTTTATCTTTTTTTTTTTATTTGCTTCTAACTACACTGAATTTACTTTGAAAAATTCATCACACTGATTTATACTTTCAGTATGTTTATATAAAAAATTGAAGGTCATCCACTTTTTGGTTCTGTAACCTTGGACAACCTTTCTCTGTTCTTCTCTGTTCTTCTCTGTTCTTCAATTCCCTCTTTGGGAAAAGAATGCTTACCTCTTAGGGTTAACATGAAGGTTAGATTAACAAGTAGACTGTGTAAAATCACCTGGAATGATGCCTGGGGCATGTGTTCAGTATGGCTGGAGAAACAGTTGCTTTCACAAAAAACAACCAAACAAACATGACATTATAGGGAGATCCATAATCACCTAACATCCTTCAGGCCCACTCCGGTTTGTGGTTAGTGACTATCCACATCATCATGGCCTGAAATAGCTATGAAAAGTGTCAAATGAACAAGCATTCATAGCTGTGTTTGTAAAAGTTTCTGAGGAATATGGATTGATGTTTTAAATCTGAATCATTCACCCATTCATTCAGTCTTGACATCTTTGAGGGTCTACTGTGCAGTATGCAGGGTGCTAGGTGTTGGGGTTACCAAGATCAACAAGAACTAGTTGCTGCCACTGAAAACTCTAGAAAGTCCTATAGGAATCTCTCGCAGAGATTCAGATTAAAAAAAAAATGTAGTCTTACAAAATTTGTAAAAGAGCAACTAAGATCATCACAGAAATTTTTGACCACTGAATGATATACTTAACTGGTTTAGGTTTATTTAGGAAAGAGTCCATGTGCTGTGATGTCTTTTTGTTCAAGATTGTTTGATTATTTTGGTAAAAAACCCATAACACAAAATTTACCATCTAAATCATTTGTAAGTGTACGGTTCAGTAGTACTAATTATATTCACATTGTTTGGCAGCAGATAGGCAGAAATTTTCATCTTGCAAAACTGAAACTGTCTACCCATTGTAACAGCTTCCCCTGCCTCCTCCCCTCAGCCTGTCAGCTACCCTTCTGCTTTCTTTCTCTCTGAATTTGGTTACTTTAGATGCCGCATCTAAATGGATCAGTATTTTTTTTTTTTTTTAATTAAGAGTAATGCCAAGATTTTCTACTTCCCATCAATCTGTGTTCTTAATTACTCTATAGTTTTGAAGTGTTGGTTTACAAAATAGATAAATCTAAAGGTTCCTGTGCTGTGTTGGATTTTGGGGGAAATTAGATGATTGGCTAACATTTCAGCGTGAATGAAGAGGGACTGCCGTGTTCTCCCCTACCTATCCTGTTGTCGTCTCTTTCAGAAACCTGTTGCTGGGTAAATGCACCACAGGCTTGAACCAGTTTTGATGTGGTGAGGATTAAACCAGAAGAAAGAACCCAGTGGATCACTCCCCAGCTCTTTTGCCCTTAAAGCATCTCTTCCCTGCTTTTTTCTGATCTCACAACTGAGAACAATGGCGTTTCAACAGTTATAGCAGTAAAAACTTTTCTTTACCTGAAGCAGAAATAGTATACATAATTACCTTATCACATAACTTAAAACATGTAAAAACAGTATCTTCTTTGTATTTTTATAAATTTAAATTTATAAAATTAATTTATTTCACAATCAGTATAAATTGGAATTAATGTCAATGATTTTTAATGTGTACAATTTGGTTTATAACTCCTTTGGGGAACACATGATAAATTTAATTATACTTTTAGGAACATCATTTGTAGGTAAAAATGTTGAATAAAAATTTGAAAGCACCTTAAGAGTTGTAGTGAAAGAGCCGTTGTGACCACTTAGAGGTGATAGTCACATTTTAAGGGCGGCGGCGGAGTTTATTTATACAAAGGAAAGGGCAGTGCAGCTAACAGTAAGAAAGACCATCATGACTCCAGAGAACTGCGAACAACTTTTAGGTCGTTGGTGAATCTAGGTTTCTATTTTGAGAATCTGGCTGCACAGTACTGTACCGACCAAGACAAAAACAGGTTAATGGTGGAAATCTATTTGAAGGAAAATAACATGTTTCGTTTGTACAGTTGCAATGCATATTGGAAATCAAGGGGAGAGTTTTTGCAGGCAGTTGCATAAGTAGTCTTGAAACATGTTACAGATACTAGGCCAAAAATTGGTTCTCAACAATAATTGCTCATTAGGGAACTTTTAAAAATTACGAAAGCCCAGGCTAAGCTTCCTATCAACTAAATAAAAATTGTTATGGATAGGACATGGACGTGGTTTTATTTGTTTTTATTTTTTAATAAAAAAAAAAAAGAATTCCCAAGTGATTATAAGGTGCACTCAGCTTTGGGAGCCACTGGTGTGCAGTTAATGGTATGGGGTCATCTGTGTATAGGTTGTAGTCAGAATTACAGGAATGCATGAGATCATCCAGGGAGTGTATATTGTAGCTTCATGCCTTCTATTTGTTCTTCAGATCAGCCCTTGTCACTGTTCTGGTCCCAACAACACTGCCCGAGTGGACCAAAGCAGTGGGCTCTCCTGCCCTCTGGGTTTTGCAGTCTGCCAATGAGAGACACTGGGAAAAATCAGGAGATAGAAAGAAGGTGAATACATATTTATTTCCTGAGCTCCCCCCCCCTACTGGGTCAGTGAATCACTGAAGATTGACTATAATTCTCTGTCAAAGACCACAGCTCCCTCTGGGAGTCCCCCTAACCTCTCTTTCCCAGACTCCTTCAGACCTACGGGTGATTGAGGTCCTCTTGGGGTTGCGAGCCTCATAGTTCTCAACTACCCTCTGTTGATTTCCCTAACCCCTGCCTACCCCTTTGTAGATTGTACCTTATAAACGCTCCTCAGTAATTTAAAGCTGTGGGAGTTTGCCCCCCTGTTTCATGCTAAGTCCTTGGCTGACTAGGTAGCATTAAGACAAGTGTGGGCTGAAGATGGATTCACAGGGAACGATGCCCTTCACAGGATGAGCAGAGAGAGAGAAAGGGAGCCAAGAGTAATGAGGAGGATCAGGGAAGGTGTTGGCGATAGTATCAGAAGGACCAGAGAATTTAAGTATACAGTGAGGAAAATGTCCATCACCTTGCTCATGGGAGGCTGTTTCCTGATGAGTTTGGTGGTGCGCAGACAACAAAAACCAGATGACAGGAGAGCAGGACATGAATGCAGGTGGAGAAATGGAGACTAGTTACTTGGCAAATTTGATAACAGGAGGAAGAAAGAGTTTGGAATTTATTAAAGAGAAAACTTGTTTGTTGATATTGACAAACAGTTCTACTGGAACCTATGTTCTCTCTCCAGTGGTTAGGACAGAATATTAATGATATCATTAAGATACTCTACAGCGGTGTATGCAAGATTACAATGGTAATCTTAAGGGTCTGATTTTGTCAGCCACTTAAGAAAAAACACAGAAGAGTTAAGTCTTGGTTTAAAACTGAACAAAGACATACAAAGACAAAATACAGAAGAGGTACAAATTAAAACCCATGCTGCCCCAGCTGTTCCAGAATGATTCCTGGGTTAAGTCAGCAGAGACCTTCATATCTGACATCATTTACCACCCTTTCTCCTCTTTTCCCTAAAGACTTTTTGCTAAGTCAGACTTTGCAGTGATATTGCTTTATCTGGAAGGGTATTTTTAGAAACCACCCTAGAAACTTGTTTTTAAAGATGATAGTCATTAGGTCACACACAGTGTCTTCCTTAGGAGAGGAACTCTGAAAATTATTTTCTTTAGTATTTATAGGCGATCGCTTTCATTTCAAATCAGCTGGCTTGCTTCTTACACAGGGACTGTGCTTTTGAAAACTGCCAGTATTTTCCACTTTCCCTCCACTGCTGAAAATTATGGTTGACCTTGAAGCTCCCCGTTAGGAAGGACAATGACCTCACAGGCAAATTTTGTGGATTAACTTTGTTTCTGGCTTTTTACTTTAAAAAAAATTAATATCACTTACCTCATTTTCCTGATTTAAAAAAAACTTATTTTGCTTCTGGTACATAAAGTGAATTTATTTTTTCTATTTTTAGGAAAAGGCTGAAATTAAAGGTACAAACAAACCTAAAAATATAAAAGGGCATGACAACTGTAAAGTACTAGATGCTAGTGCTTGGTTTGTGTTTGGAATTGTGTGCTGTTTCCTCCCTACCTCTTTTCCCGGTGATGATTTTCTAAGCAGGAACAACATAGTTACACCTGAGGCTGTATTTGCATACACCACCAAGTAAAGTGGAGAACTGGCCATTTCCTTGATTTAATTTAATCAGTCAAAACGGTCAATCTGGACAATTCAGCTTGCTAATTTGTCTACATTTATGAAATTAACTGACCTATTGCCAAATCCCTCCCCTCTTCTTGGTTTGCTTTAGAGGACTTCAAAAGAAAGATTAAAGGAAATGAAGAAAAAGAGGGAGAGAAGGAAAGAAAGAAAACACACTAACTTTTCTATTCAGCTTACAGGTAGCATTTAAGGTCTTGGCAAAAAGGGAATGTAGAATTATCTGAAACTTTGATCCTTTTTTTTCCCCCTGCGGACAGTGTACAGATGCTACGTAACTGAACTTTCACCGTAATATGGTGCAGTGCAGAAGAGTGTTGTCTCTGGGAATAGAACTGAAGGGTCCTACTCCAGAGCCTGTATGTGTGGGGTGTGGGGGGAGGGGGTGGGGGTTGTCCCACTGATTCTTCACCATGATTTGGTTTTAGCAAAGAACATATATAAAATCCTGTAACATGGACGCCGTTCATCCTGTTTGAAGGGAGATAAAACTAATGTGAAGGTCGGCATGAGGGGCTGTCTGAGCTGGACTGGGCCCAGCAGGCTGGCAGGTCACGGAGTGTGGGCATCAGCTGCAGGCACATAGAGATTCTTCACTGTCAGGAAAGACACTGCCAGTGAAAGATTTTGAAATGGGGGGAAAAGGAGCACCTGGGTGGCTCAGTCGTTAGGTGTCTGCCTTCAGCTCAGGTCATGATCCTAGCATCCTGGGATCGAGCCCCACATTGGGCTCCCTGCTTGGCTGGGATCTGCTCCTCCCTCTGCAGCTCCCTCTGATTATGTTCCCTCTCTTGCTGTGCCTCTCTCTGTCAAATAAATAAAATCTTAAAAAAAAAAAAAAAAAGAAATGGGGGAAGGAAAAATAAAGACAGTTTCCCTTGTATTACAGGATAATCTTCCAGGTTATCTGTGTAGTCCTTTTGTGAATTGGTAGAACTACATAAATTGCAGATAACTGACTATAATAATTAAAGCGACCTCTGTCCGTAGAAATGTAAATGATTCTGTCTCTAGAAGGGACACTGATTCTGGGACACTCCCCACTGCCATGAAAAAAGCCAGTTTTCCATCCATTTGTAAATTCATTTGAGCATTTCTAATTTACCTGTGTGGTAGTGGAAAAAATTTTTCCCTCTATACTTCTGTGTTCTTGGCTAGGACCCCCTGTAATGGAAGATTCACAGGAGAAAAACAAAGTGGCTTCGTAGCATGTATACCTCCAGTATACATGGGAGATATTCAGGAAAGCAGGAAAGCCGAGTAACTCCCTGATGGCCCAAGTCATCACCTTGAATACCGCCTGCAGTTAAAGACAAAGGCAGGTCATGCTGTCCATAGCAGCCAACGCTACTGAAACCTCTTTGACTTCGATTGTAACCCCTCAGTGGACACAGTAATAATAATGGGAAACAGAATATCGAGGCAGAGATCTATAGGACCCTAAAAGACAAAGCCTAGGAGAAGTAATACAGCCACCGCCCAAATTGAGATTGAATAATATACTTATCGTCACACATCTTCAGGCTCTATGTTCACAGAGTAATTTGGGAACAAATCCATTATTTGCTGGGTACTAAAATACTTAGCAGATTGTTGTATTACACTATGGCTTTCCCCAGAAGTTTCTAAGATGGACTCCAAATCGCTGATGGAATTTTGCTGGAACTGGATCTGGGGCTGCAGGGATTCCTCTCCACAGTTCTGGAGCTGATTGTTCCAGGCTTGGGGGCACCAGGTCTGACTGGATACAATCCTAATGTGGATCTCTTTAGGCTCTAAACTCTAACCTCAAGAATAGGAAGTGAAGATACAAAGACGTGTGATGAAAGATAATTTGTATTTATGAGATTGTGAGGCTTTTCTTGTTAATAACCTCAATTGTTAACGGTGAAGGGTTAAGCTATAATGTGCTTCATTGATTTCCTCTGTCCCTTGTGATGTTTTACTAGAACTGGTAATTTGTTCATTATTCTAGTATTTGTAGAGAGATGTTTTGTATTTTAATGTATCATGATAATAGTACCAGTTTGGCTGATTGGTTTATAGGTTTAAGTACAAGAAAATAAAATACCCAGTTAAAAAAAAAAAACGACAAAGGCAGATCTTGGCAGGGAGTAGGGATGGTACACGGGTGTTAATGGGAGGTCACCCAGGAGAAGCAAAGGAAATAGGGGTAGGATGTATGCAGATCTAAGTCAGTGCCTTCTCCATTGATAAGAGTTTCTAGAGACTGAGCATGCTCCTCTTCCTGAAACAGAGAGGGAGACATCCTTATAGATATGCCTTATAACTGTAAATATTCCTTACAAAAATGTTCCTTACTTCTGCTCTGTTTTCTGAGATTTTCCTGTGTCTGTAGTCTCAAAAATAATCAGCCTAAAAAAAAAAATCAGTATGCCCAAGAGGTATATTTTGAGGTGGCAGATTCTGCTCCCTTTGACTGATATGTGTGTGCTTCATGTTTTGAATTCCACTTCTCACCAACTGTAGCATCTTCCTAGTCCGCTCATTAGTTACAGAGTTAAAATAATGTACTTGGTGTGTTCTTTCGATTTGTGTATATCGATCTCATGATCCTGCCTTTTTTAAAAAAAATATTGTTCAAAACCAATACATTTTCTTTTCAGTAATGTTCTTTGCACTTCTTAAATTTGTTTTAGGGGGACTTCATAGAATTACAACAGAGATTTATTTTAACCATCATTTTGTATGTGTCTATGTTCTTTAGTTAAGAGTAATTTATTATAAAGAATAAATGGGCCCAATTATATACATCTGTTATAACCTGATGCCTTAAAAATATAGCATTCAGTGACTCAATAGATGGTCTTTCCATCATTTGTATTTTATAAACCAGTGGCATTAAGGAAACTAAAAACTGAAGACAAGATGATTTGCGGCTCATGGTGCTGAGGAGAGCACTCCAAGAAGGAGAAATCTGGGCAGGGCAGTGTGGCTAGACGAAAGCAGGGCTTCCACGAAACAGCTAAGTTTTACTTTACAAGTGTCAGCATGCTAAGACGAGGCTTTCCTGGGTAATTGTTGGAAATTTCCTTGAGGAATGGCTGTCTTATTTTAATCAAATGATATGCAGTACATTTGAAACTGAGATCTATTTATGCCTGAGATTATAGGAACATAATGGTATAAGAATTCATGTAATGCCATCCTCATTCAACCAAACTAAAAAAGGGTCCAGAAACATGCATTATTTATTCTGTTATAAGTGCCTGATTAAGGAATTCCACAGACCCATCAACAAGTCAAACAAGGGTTTAACAACAATCCTATTGTTGGTCTCTCTGGCTTTTATTTGTTCTTACAATACTAACAGACAATTTCTGTGATGTTGGTCCAACCAAATTCAAGGTCTAAATGATAAGGCTTCGATTTTTGACAGCACTGTGGGGTCCACATAGTATGGTTATTGTTTTAGTTGAATTAGGTGTTTCAGTTAAAAGAGCAGGTGATTTTACATAAAAATCTGGATTTCCAGACTCTCTTTAAAAATTGTAAATTTTCCCAGTTCTGGTCCATGTGCTCCCAATGGTGATGCCATGTGCAGAGGCATCTTTCTGAGACTGGGCATGTTCTCTCCACCTCTCTGCTCCCTGGGCTGACATTGACCATATAACATTTTCAGTTATTGACTTGTGCTGTTGTTTTTCTTATAGTTAGGAGAAAAGTGAAATATTTCTTGTGGCCATGTCTCTGTCCAAAGGGAAGATATGAAAAATAGACTAAGACAGCTGTACACAGTGGATGGAAAGGATGCATGATGCAGTTTTATGAATGAGAAAAAGAAATCCCAATAGAATTGTTTTTGAGCCTAATAGAATGAATGATGCTACAGTGAGATGCTTCAGAACACATTGGCAATGATGAGTCTATCACTCTCTCCCTTCCTTGCTGTGGACCCTGCCTGGCCCTTGGGGCAACTGAGTTTGCAGTTCCCAGTAGAGGATGACACTCTGTGCTTGAGATTTCTTCTAGTACTTTACATTCATTTGCATTTTTTTAAAAACATATTTTATTTATTTATTTATTATTTATTTCTTTATTTATTTGAGAGAGTGGGGAGTGGGGGGGCAGACAGAGAATCTCAAGCAGAGCACAGAGCCCAAGGCGGGGCTTGATCTCAGGACCCTGAGATCACAACCTGAGCTGAAATCAAGGGTCCAAGGCTTAACCGACTTGAGCCACCCAGGTGCCCCAAGTTCATTTGCATTTTTAATGGATCATCAGTTTATCTTTAACAGCTTCAAGTTTGACTTAAAAAAAATTAAAATAGTTCAGTTTGCTTGGACTGCCAAAACAAAATGGCACAGACTGGGTGGTTTAAACACCAGAAACTTATTTTCTCACCATTCTGGATCCTGCAACTGCCACGTCAGGGTGCTTTAGCTTTGGTTCCTGGTGAGGTGTCTGTGTGCACCCAGAACCTCTGCTTACCGTGTGCTGGGTGCGGGGGGAGGCAGAAGGTGAGTCTCAGTGTCTCTTCTTCTAAAGACACTACTCCCATCCTGAGGGCCCCACCTGACCCATGTCACCCTAATCACCTCCCAAAGGGCCCATCTCCAGATACTGTCACAATGGGCCATTATGTGGTGGGGAGGGCTTTAGCCTGTGAACTTGAGGGGGACACAAACATTCCGTAACACATTGAAATTTATTGCATTCTGAATGTTTGAATAAAGGCTTATTTTGCCATTATCCAGAACTGATGACTATATTCTTATATTTTAGTGTGTTTACTTAAGTTAAACAAGCTTGAACTGCTTCTGTCTCTCCTGCCTTCCCCACAGATTTCAGCTTCAATACACAAATAATGCAGAATATATAAATACTAAACCACTTACCAAAATAAATGGTAAGTTGTCAGAAACTAGTATACTTCTTTTAAATAAAATTCACCAGTCATTTCAGTAAATACTGTTGTCACCTCCCCAAAATGGGAAGTTTAAACTGTGCTGTACTCTATAAAAGATATTTTTAAATTTGATTTATCAAATTCCAATTTGAATGATTAGACAAACATCTCTTTTAATGCCTACAGTCCCAATGACTTTTTATAGGATCAGAATATAAATACAGGAACAATGGTAGTATAAGCTTCCAAGAAATGTATAAGTAGCCACTATGATTGTCTCTTCCATTTTATTAACCAGGGTCACCTTGAATATCTCCCAGAACAGAGGCCTCAGTAACTCTTAGGCCATTCATTTCACTCATGTACATTTGTGGGTTGTTAGAAAATCATTTTTATATTCACTTGAATCAATGGATCTATGTTCTGTCCACTAGAGCAACACAAACTTAATATGTTCTATTCCTAAGTAATAGCCCTTTACATTTTTCTTTTCTTTTTTGAGAGAGAGAGACAGAGTGGGGGCAGAGGGAGAGGGAGAGAGAGATTCTTTAAGCAGACTCCATGCTCATAGCAGAGCCCAAGGAGCTCCATCTCATGACCCTGAGCTCATGACCTGAGTGGACATCAAGAGTCAGACACTTAACCGACTGAGCCCCCCAGGCACCGCAGCCCTTTACATTATTAAAAGCAATTTTGGCTCCATGATTTTTCTTTTTCTTCCTGTTTTTCCCCATGTGGCAGGGTGTCTGGGCAACATGCCTTTCTAAACTCTCTTCTCTGCTCCCTGTGACTTTTGTCCACAACCCTTTCCAAAAGCAGTGGGCATTGTTGTGCACACTCTTCCCATTGAGGTCTGCCCACACAGGAGCTGCTGCTTCTGCTGATAGGAACTTGGCGATTGTCTTGGTGTCATAAAAAAAGATTTCAAGTTATACTCCTAGGTGCTGAGCTAGATCTCCCTGATTCTATATTTTAAATTGGCTTTCTTTGAAGTTGAGTTGACAGTTTTGAAATCTTACACTTTTTAGAGCCAAAGGGAACGTTGAAATCATCTGCAGATTAGGATTGATAGTCCAGTTTCACTGTCTAATAGTTATGTGGCTTTGATGAAGTTTACTTCCTGGGACCTCTTGTTTCTGTTTTGTAATCTGGGAATAGTAATGTCATCTCCCCCTGCCTTAGAGGACTTTCATGGGGATCAAGTAAACAATACCTATAAAAGTCCTTTGAAAAGGATACACAGTATGTAGTATCACTGGCTTATACACGTATCCCTTGATCCTATATTTGCCTTCACTACTTCAGGATCTTGTCCTTTTGTGAAACCCAGACTTCTTAAACAAGCAGTTGTGTGGTTTCCTCCAAGACCAGCCAGTACTCTGACACCAACTGCGTGTTCAACGATTAAAATCAATTCTGACACTAACAACCCACAGTTAGAGAAGACCCCACAGAAGAAAGGCTTAGTCTCATACAAGACTGCCCCCACTATGGACACCAGGTGCCAAAGGGGAGCCCATTCTACCCACACTTCTCAGCCAATGCAAATTTGAGATTTCCATTATCCTTCTTCAAATTTGATGCTTTACTAGAATGACTCCTAGTGCTCAGAAAAATGCTACCCTTAACAGTTACCAGTTTATTGGAAAACGTGGAAGTCAGGAGATTCAAACTGAAGAGTTACAGAGGACAAGGCATCGGGAGGGAGGAGTGGATAAGAGCTCCTATGCCTTCTCTGGCTATGCCACCTTCCCCACATCCATGTGTTCACCAACCCAGAAGTGCACTGGATCTTTTTTTATAGAGTTTTTATAACTCAACATCAAGTCCCCCTTCCCTCCCTGGAGGTTAAAGGTGGGGTTACAAGTTCCTACCCTCTAATAACGAGTTTGGTCTTTCTGGTCACCAGCCCCCATCCTGAAGGTATTCAGCCCCTGACCCAGTCACCATAAAGGATGCTGTGATAGAAGGGGGCTGGCTTATCATGAATAACAAAGACACTTAGGAAATTCCGAGGGTTTCCAGAGCTCTGTGCCAGGATCTGGGGACAAATCCCGAATGTATATGCCACATCTGTCAATACTCATTTCCACTCTTTTTCTTTTACACACTCCTCAACTGACAGTTGCCCTCTGCCCCTTCACTCCACTGAGACAGTTCTTCTGCCTTTGTCTCTTCTCTTTTTACCTAAACCTCTTAGGGGCACCAGAAGCAGGTAACCCTTTATCTTTCTGGAAAGCAGGCCCTCTCTTTGGAAACTGTAATACCGCAATTTCCTTGTTTTTCTTCTCCAGTTCTGACTATTCCTGCTTTGTCTCCTTGGAGACATGTTAATGAGGGAATAAGTAAGATGTTATAACCAGCTTCATGAGAATTTGACGCACAGAGATATCTATTCTCTAGGGGACACGATGCGTTTATAGTGTCATGAACAGTAATTATTTGCATGCCTATGGAAGGAAACATTTACATTCTTACCAATTTGTTACAACTTAAGTTCTATCTCTGCAGAATTGTAAAACAACCAAAGATGCACATTCCTATAGAATCCGATAATCACCCACAGGTTCTGCTGGACTAACTCCCAGCATTTCACTGAAAGGACACTCAGTAATTTCTGCTGCCCATTTCCTGAACTTCTCCACTCTGACAAAATTAGTGTCTAAAGGATTCTTGACCACAATAAGACAAGTCTCACTAGATTTGAACTGTTTACATAGAAGCAGCTAAATTTAAATTAACCATATGAGCATCCTTGAGTTTGCTTTGTAGATCAAAATCTAATCAATTATTAAGAAGTAACGTTGTGTCTGGGGGTTTTCATGAGGAATCCTGCATCGGGATTTTAAAAGCCTCTGTGATTTGTTATTACAAACCCAGAAAACCAAACCTAAGAAACGCTCTTCCCCAGACTTAGCCTGTCTTTCTGGCACCTTTGGATGAATTCCTCAAATTAGCTAAGGTTTGTGATGGGCCGGGAAGTGACCTGTGTTATCACCTGAGGCTAAGAACCTGTAAGCCAGGTACCAGAATGCTTTTCCAGGAAAGGCTTTGAGGCTTTGGCTTCACACATAAAGTCAACCCTGCTGCTTAACAGTGGGCTTGTTAGGCCTGATTAAGTGAGAATCATTTTCAAATATGGTACTCCAAGTAATGTCTTCGTTGCACAATTAAATTGTCCAATTATATCCAAGTAAAATGGAAGATAGATTCCTAGAGAACTCATGGAAATATCCACACAGCATTTCCATAAAACATTAGGAGACTTAGTGAGGTTTCTGACTTGTGAGGAGTAAGAATCAGACTCCTTTAAAAATAGTTCATTTCATCTTTAAAAGCAGAGTTTACAAGATTGAGCATTAGATTTGCTTCAAAGAAAAAGGGCTTTGTTATATATGTTTTAGAACATTAAAATAACATTAGCAGTATTCCCCCCAAAACTTTCATTTCCCTTATTAGTTCACACCTATGTAATCAATACTTGTTCTGTGAGTTCCTGCTTTCAGAAGGAAGTCTACTTTTGGATCATCCAGTATCCTGGAAAGTCTGACTTTGTTTACCGCTACTGTCTGAGAATTGTGAAGCATTATTGTAACCAAACTAATATGAGTTTGAGTAAAGAGATCACAGGGAGCACCTTCCAAAGCCGTGACTCCCTGAGCAATGGTGAATGGGTTTCTCTTACTTAGGATTACAGTGAATTGTTAGAGCAGACTTGTCATCATATATAGAGGCGGGCATGTGCCCTAAGGAAACATGCCCATTTACACGTTGTATGTTATGTAAATGAGGCTTGTGCTCCTCCTTGGGCAGAGATTTTAGTATTATAATGAGGTAAAGGTAACTGTCAGTCACTTTATGGGCCACTCCATGGTCTATCTGCTCAGGTATGAGTTGGGGGGTTAAGTTCAAACTGGTCTGGTGGTCTGGGAAGTTGTTACTGCTTGAGGGCTAGTTTTGGTTTCCATCATGGGATGTTATGCCTGTCAGGTCTTTTGCCTGAATTAAGAGATAATCTGGAAAGAAGAGTTTAAGGAAAAATGTGGAACTAAAGGTCAGTGAGTACAAGCAGGTGGGCAGTAAAGGTCAGGTCTTGGGGTCCAGTTGGTGACACTATCATCTTAGGAGCAGAGAGAACATTTTAGAAGTATCAGTAATTAAAAGTTCCTGAGTACAGACTTTTTTCCATGAAGCTCTGAGACTGTCCTTCTATATTGAAGACATCAACTCTGGTGTGAGGCTTGTATCAGAGTCTTCAGATGACCAGCAATGTAAAAAGTAACTATGGATTGCAAAAACTG
Source organism: Zalophus californianus (assembly GCF_009762305.2). Taxonomy (NCBI): domain Eukaryota; kingdom Metazoa; phylum Chordata; class Mammalia; order Carnivora; family Otariidae; genus Zalophus; species Zalophus californianus. The sequence goes on from NC_045597.1 coordinate 6,646,355, forward strand.
AATGTCTGTAGGTAATTTATTATAGCAGCTAATAGTATCAGAATGGAGGAAAGGGAGATTCTTTATTAGGGTACACTACACAACTCTTTTGTTTGGGTTTGGAATGTTTCCTTGAAGGTAAGACTATATCATGGATAGCCAGAGAATTGGCAAATCTTTGGGTCTTCCCATGAATTGTATACTTTCTGAAATATTTATGTTAATAATTGTTATGCACCGAGTTGTGTCCCCCCAAAGTTCATATGTTTAAGATCTAACCCCAAATATGACTGTATTTGGAGACTGGGTCTTTAAGCAGGTTATTAAGGATACATGAGATTGGAAGAATGGGGCCCAGATGCAATATGATTGGTGTCCTTACAAGAAGAGAGAGCGACACCAGGGATGTTCATCCCCACACAAACAGGCCCCGTGAGGATAGCAAGAAGGTGGCCATCGACAAGCTAGAGAGAAAGGGCTCACCAAAAAACAACCCTGCCAACACCTTGATCTTGGACTTTGGACCTCTGGTCTCCAGATTTTGAGAAAATGTGTTTCTGCCGTTTAAACCATCCAGCCTGTGGTTATTTTGTTATGGCTGCCCCAGCAGACTAATACCATAATAGTTTCCTGCTTAAACTTTTATCGGGTGATTGTGTAGCATTTCCGTTGATTTAACAACTCTTCCTGCAGTGTTGAGGTGAGTTAAGAAATAGGGAGTATGTCAAATCTAATTATTTCTACTGTCTTTCTTTTTATGAGGTAAAGAACAAATCTTTGTCATTACCCAGAGACCCCGAAGAATAGTTTTAGGTGTAAAAGATATACAGAATTTTATTTTTCCATAATTTAATATGCAGTCTTAGGCAAAACCTAAAGAATTTGTAGCAGAACCCATTTGTCTGCCCAAAGCACAGCAAAGCTCATCACTGAGACATTGGGTATGCAACAAGAATAGGGTTTATTCATGAGGCAGCCAAAGAAGGAGACAGGCAGGCAAGCCTCAAATCCCCCTCCTTGAAGTGGGAGAGAACAAATTTTTTATAATCATAGGGGTGGGGATTACGTACATATTGATGAAAGGGCGGAAGAACTTAACGACTGTTCATGAGGAAAGATGGAGCGTGAGCATTGAGCAAACATGTCTGTAGCATGCATTCCATATTCACTTGGTGGGGAGACTTCACATCAAAATGAGGCACAGTTCAGCTCCTGATGCCAGGATAAGAGCTCTAGATTTAAAAAAATACACATTACTTTAATTTGCCAGAGATTTATTCAGTTACATGAACTGGAATGTTAAAATATTTCTGAAGTACAAGTTTTAATTTTTTTAATCTAGTCTAAGTTACTAGAAGTTAATTTTTCTAATTTTCCTTGAAGTTTGGGAATAGCGGACATATTGAGTGCTTATTTATCTTTATAAAGACACTTCAGCCACAGGCCAAAAATACACACACAGATACAGACATTTATTAGTCCACATTTCAAAGAGCTTTTGTAGTATTTCCCAACACATAGGAAATCCTTAGTTGATTCGAGCTCCCAAATGAAAAAATAGACAGCAGACCTAATAAATGAAATTATCTTTCAGTCAGTAAAGAGTACATCTACAGAGATACTCAAAATTGTCAGATAATAAAACCAAATTCTTTATTGTTTCCTTTAGTAAGGAATATATTACCGGGCATGGCATAGCCAGGGACAAAACAAAATGCAAAGTCAGTAGGGAAAAAATGGGAAAGAAACAGAGTTAACGAAGGCTCAGCTTTTATTGCTGCTTGTGGTTCTCTCTGGGAGGCAGGAGACATGGTCAAGGCTTAACCCAAGCATCAGGGGCACTTTGCTAGCCGCTCCATTTAACTGTGAAGTTAGCAGCTGAGCATTTTGACAGATGACCTACCTACCTCTAAACTTGTTAATACATACTTTTCGAAAAGGTAAAATCATGATTCTCAGGCAGATTTAAAATCACCACGTCAAAATTTTATTTAATTTCTCAATTAATGAGGAAACCAGTAAGATGTTGAAATCAGTTCTCACCAATTTCTGTTTTCAACCCCTGGTTCCACTGACCCAAGTCCTTCCAGTGATTGCTTATTTGACATTCCATCGGGATGTCCTAAATGCCGCTCGTATTCTACCACGTCCAAAAGGGAATTCAGGATTTTTCTTCCCAAACCTTTTCCAGCATTCCCTGCTTCTGACAGTGGTTCCATCGTATGTCAAATTACTTATGCCAGAAATCTAAGACTCTACTTCCCCCTATACTTATGTGTGTCACCATGTGCATTCTGTTACTGAGTTTTGTGGATTTCACTTTCTAAATATCCTCCTCCCTGTCTCCTGTCTTTCGCTGATCCTGCGCCACCATCATCTGTGGTTCACCAATACCTTTCCATGCAGACTGAAGCATTAGCCCCATTTCTGCCCATTGCCCCACTACCTGGGGCATCCTCTTATCCATCCAAATCACTTCTCGTGTATCAGCCACAATGATACTTGCCAAATGCGGATCTGATTATTTATTCCATTACTCAAAGCCTTTTGTGGCCCTGTGCCTGCCTGCAAGGCTCTGACTCTGCCACCGGTTATTCTCTCCTTCTCTTCAGTGCCATCATGAGCCAGGCTCCCCCTCTTTCTGGTTCAAGCTTCACTAATTTCTCTACATGTCTTTCAGTGCCTTCCCACCATGGGATCTTGGTGGTGCTGTTTTCTTGTAATGTTTTTTCCTCACTCTCCCACTTTGGGTTCATACCTATAATCAACCCGAGTTCGTGTCATTTCTTACCTTGTTAGGGCTCTTTCCTTGACTGCTGAGAGTAGGCCAGATACCCACCTTCCTCCCATGGCACTTAAAAGTCATTGTAATCTTACACTGACTTTTGTGATTACTTGAGCGTTTTCTCTAACCTAGCATTGTAAGTGTCAGGAGGGCAGGGCCATGTTCATTCTATATCTCCTTCTATTATGAGAGCATAGTGTGTAGTTCACCAGTTGTGTGAGCATAGTTCTATATTTATAGGTTACTGAAATGTCTTTTATGTTTTTAAAGACTGATTGATTGATTTAGAGAGCGAGCAAGCACCGGGTGGGGGAAAAGCAGAGGGACAGAGAGAGAATTTCAAGCAGATTCCCCACTGAGCATGGAGTCCAAAGCAGGGTTTGCTCTCACAACCCTGAGATCATGACCTGAGCCAAAACCAAGAATCAGACGCTCAACTGACTGCACCACCCAGGCGCCCCTGAAACGTCTTTTAAACTCAGTCTTCTCAGTAAGATCGTGGGAATGATATCACCTTTCATACAGATGTTTTTTGAGAATTACTGAAGAATGCATTCAAATAATTCTTGAGTACTCTGAGCATTTCAGTGTCACCTGTCATTCAGATTTCCTTCACTATCTCGGATGTTCTTCATTTGGGCCTAGAGAGGGTTAACCACTTAAGAAATATCACTGACTTTAACTGTTACCTTACTATCCCATCAGTTAGGACTGGATTCACCCCCTGGTAACAGGAAATTGGTGTGGTGGATTAAAAACAGATTATTTATTTATCTTGTGCAACAGGAAATACAGGGATGGGTAGGCAAGGTCTTGACAGCAAGAAAATAGATCCCTTGTAACTTCCCACAATGGGGGTAGCACCTCTGGGCAGGGAAGCAAGAGAAGAAGTGGTCTCAGTAGCTTTCTCGTTCCCCGGGAGGAGGGAAAATCAAGTTTTTAGCCTCCAGGGTTTCTACAACAGAGACAGACGAGGCAGCAGGGAAGGAAGGAGAAGGTGCGTCCGTCAACTGCTAGTGTCTGCCACACCTACCGTGGATGACTTGTTTACCCCAGAGTGAGGTGGTCACACCAGACATTCAGGGGGGTATGCCACCAGCTCCCCATCTCTGTGACATGTGGGAAGTTAGTTTTGCCTTAATTGTTATGTATTTGTCCTCCAGGAGGACATATAGACTTGCAAACCACCATCTTGAAAAGTTCTGTGAAATGAACGTGGTGGTTTCCTTTTGGGACAGAGTAAGACCATTAGAAAGATTGTCCCTGGAGGACAAATACCAATTCAGAGCTAGTGTGAAGTAAGCATTTTCAGTAACAAAAGAAATGCCTCTCATTTTTGAACTGCATAGGCAACTCTTATGTTTTTGAATTCCGAAACTGCAGCTTGACAAGAGAGAGAAAAATATTTTCTTTTCTGAAGGCTGCCAAGAATAAAGGCTCTTCTCATTTGTTAAAATAAGAGGAGGTAATAAGTTAAAATAAGCATACTCTGACCTTATTTTTGAGACCAACACTCTCTAGAAAAACACTTCTTTTAAAAGGGAAGTTCAGTTATTTTTGCAGTCATTGCTTTTTTGTAGGCCCTCATTATCTTTCAGTTTTATTTATAATAGAATTTACTAGCTTCAAGGACAACTTTTGGAACCTATTACCAAATACTTAAGCATCCTTTACATCTTTCTGCATTCTTACAAGAAAATAGCTTTATGGACTTAAACCATCCTGGGGTGCAGATCTTTTCATTCTAGTAGTTGGACACGTGCTTGTATAAAGATCTCCATATGCTGTTCTCATAGAGAAATGTGAACCATAAATGATTTACTATTGTTAAAAAAGAGACAACGGTCCCCAAATGAAGCCATTTGTACTAAACTCCATGTCACCCAATGGAGACTTAATACCTAACTTAATTATAGTCCAGCCTCCCCAGGAATGGAATCTTACACCAGTCAGTCTGGAATTACCTGATCAGCATAGCAGGGGATCTGCCTCCTGATAGACCCCATCCATCTCCTAAAGAAAGGTGACCTTGCCACATGCAATCAGCTCTTTGCTAGAATAACTCCCTTGTCCCACCCCTTCCTCCTGTGGAAGTCCTTCATTCTGGATAGCTCTTCAGAGCTCCTTTTTATTTGCTAGATGGGAAGCTGCCTGATTCATGAATCACTGAATAAAACCAGTAAGATCCTTAACATTTACATTAAATTTTGAAAATTTCTTTAATATTTACTCAGTTGAATTTTTTTTTTTTTTAACAGATTCTGCACTACTAAATGGGCTGGAAGCTTCCACTTCCCTCACTTTTCCTACCTTGCCACTCTATTAGCTGAAGCTATGATACTCCATTCAAAAATATCTATATACTTTTCTTTTTTGTAATAACACAATATGAAGGGCAGACTCTATAAACCTTAGAATACCTGAGATGACAAAGTACAAAATATTTATTATTGAAGCTGATTGTTACTTTTTACTCAGTATGCTACTGCAAATAAACCAGAATTGTTTGGTCCATGTAGATAATTTGCTATGCCTCAATATTTCTTATAAACTCTGACTAAATGTCTGTAACTGTTTCCGTAAGAGTAGAATAATGAGAGAAGGTGCCTAAAAATCACTTTCTTTTGTTCCTTTTCTTTATAATTTTCCTCTTTCACAGATAGGCCACTTTTTATTTTCATTTCGTAAGAATATACATTTATGTTTTGAGTAGTTATAAGTTTATAGAAAAATCAGGAGAGTACAGAAAGCTCTCACACCCCAGCCTGGCTTCTCATATTATTAACATCCTACATTAGTATGTTACTTATTCTAATTAATGAACCCATGTTGCTACATTATTTTTAACTAAAGTCCATATTTGATTCGGATTTCTTTAAGCTTTTACCTAATACTTTGTGTTGCTACTTTTGTTCCAGAATTCCACCCAGGATACCACAAGACTTTTAATCATCTTGTGTCATTAAGCTCCTCTTGGCCATGACAGTTCCTGAAATTTTTCTTGTTTTTTTTATGACTGACAGTTTTCATGAGTATTGGTCAGGTTTTTGGTGTCCCTTTCTGGAGATGTCCCTTTCTGGAGATTTTTTTTTTTTTTTTTTTTTTTTTTTTGTATATTTTTGTCACTGTGAGATTAGGCTTAGAGGTTCTGGGAAGGAGGATCATAGAGGCAAAGTACCATTTTCATCAGATCATATCACGGGTGCACATTATCAACATGGCTTATAGCCGCCAATGTTAATTAATCACCTGGTTGAGGTAAGGTTTGTCATGTGTTTCCACTGTTACTATTTTTCATTTCCATTCTGTATTTTTTGGAAGGAAGTCACTACGAGCTCCCATGCTTAAAGAGTAAAGAATGATGCTCCATATTCCTGAGAACAAAGTATCAATATTAAGTTATTTGGTTTTCATCTTAATGAGAGATTTATCCTTTCTCTCCAATTTATTTACTTATTCAATCATTTATTTATATTAATGTAGATTCATGGATATTTATTTTAAATCTGGGGAATTATCCAATCCTACTTTATTTCTTTTTGCTCAAATTGTTCCAGCTTTGCATTTGGTACTTTCAGTGGGCTGCTATATCCTTTTGACATTATTATGGATTTTTGGGGTGCAGTTTCTTACTTTCTGACACACCAACATGCTCTAGGCTCATTTCACGTATCACCAGTACCAGCCATTTCTCCAAGTGTGTGACAAATGCATAGTGTCATAAATCCGCCCTTACAGTGTTACACAAAATAGTTTCACTCCTCCTGCCCCAATCCCATGTGCTGCCCCCTCTCCATGGAAACTTTTGCAACCACTGATCTGTCACTGTCTCTGTACTTTTGTCCATCATAATGTCATAAAAATGGGATCATACAGTATGTAGCCTTTTCAAACTGGCTTCTTTTACTTGGTAATATTAATTTAATATTCATCCATATCTGTGCATGTGCTGATAGATCTTTTTTTTTTTATCACTGGATACTATCCCATTGCATGGATGTACTACTGTTTATCCATTTACCTACCGAAGGGCATTTCGGTGGTTTCCACTTCTGAGTGATTATGAACAAAGCTGCAGTAAGTACTTGTTTGCTGGGTTTTGTGTGGACATGAGTTTTCGTATAAGTTGGTTAAATACCTAGTAACATGGTTGCTGGATTGTATGGTGAGGCAATGATTTGCTTTGTAAGAAACTGCCAAACTGTCTTCCAAAGCAGGTGTATCTTTTTGAACTCTCATCAGCAGTGAATGAGAGTTTCTGTTTCTCCACATCCTTGCCAGGAATTATCTCAGGTTTTTTTGTTTTTCCATTTAAACATTTAATGTATAGGGATTATTTCATTAATTTTCATTTTCTGATGACAAACAATGGATTTTTTTGTATGCTTATTTACAATTTGTATATCTATTTTGGCAAGGTGTCTATTCAGAAATTAGGCCCTCTTTTTTTTTTAAATTGTGTTATGTTCTTTTTGGTACGTTTTAAAAGTTCTTTGTAAAAAAAAAAAGTAAAAAAATAAAAGTTCTTTGTATATTTTATATACAACTCTTTTTTTTAAAGTAGGCTCCATGCCCAGTGTGGAGCCCACTGTGGAACTTGAACTCATGACCCTGAGATCAAGACCCGAGCTGAGGGTGGCTTAGTCATTAAGCATTAAGGTCTGCCTTTGGCTCAGGTCATGATCCCAGGGTCCTGGGATCGAGCCCCGCGTCGGGCTCCCTGCTCCGCGGGAAGCCTGCTTCTCCCTCTCCCACTCCCCCTGCTTGTGTTCCCTCTCTCGCTGTATCTCTCTCTCTAGATTAAATAGTAAAATAGTATCAAATAAATACAAGTATGAAATGAATAATAGTATAATAGTATCAAATAAATAAAAGTATCAAATAAATAAATAAAATCTTTAAAAAAAAAAAAAAGACCCGATCTGGGATCAAGAGTTGGACGCTCAACCGACTGAGCCACCCAGGTGCCCCTATACAAGTCTTTTATTAGATTATTAGATACTGTTTTGCAAATATTTTCTCCCAGTCTGTGGCTTATCTTTATTCTCCTAACAGCGTCTTTCTCAGAGTGTAAGTTTTTTTTTTTTTTTTTTTTTTTTTTAAGATTTTATTTATTTCTTTGACAGAGAGAGACAGGGAGAGCAGGAACACAAGCAGGGGGAGTGGGAGAGGGAGAAGCAGGCTTCCCGCCGAGCGGGGAGCCCGATGTGGGACTCGATCCCAGGACCCCGGGATCATGACCTGAGCCGAAGGCAGACGCTCAACGACTGAGCCACCCAGGCGCCCCAGAGTGTAAGTTTTTAATTTTAATAGGGTCCAACATATTTTTGTTTCCGATTGTGCTAGTGGTATTGTATTTAACACTCATCACTAAATCCAAGATCATGCTGATGTTCTTCTGTGTTTTTTCTAGAGGTTTTATAGCTTGCATCTTACATATGTTTTGATCCACTTTGAGGTCATTTATGTGTAAGGTCTAAGGTTTTTTTGTTTGTTTGTTTGCTTTGTTTTGGCATACGGGAATTCAATTAATCTGTTACCATTTGTTGAAAACTCTGTCCTTTCTTTGCTCAGTCATCTTTACGCATTTGTCAAAGACTAATTGACTACATTTGAGTGTATCGATAGCTGGGTTCTCTGTTCCACTGATCTGTTTGTTCTGTGGCCAATACCATGCGGTCTTGATTATGCTAGCTTCATAGTAAGGCTTGAAATGAGCCCTTTGGCCATCTTCCTCCTTCTCCTTTTCTTCTTCCTCTTCTTCTTGTATATTGTACTAGTTAATCTAGATTTTTTTGCCATTTGTATAAACTTTAGAAGTGATTTGTTGATATCGGAAAGATAGCTTACCAGGATTTTTATTGGCATCACAATGAATATATAGATCAAACTGAAAAGAATTGACATCTTAAAAATGTGGATCCTTCTCATCTATGGACGTGGAATATATCTCCATTTACTTAGATCTTCTTTGATTTTTTTTCATCAATGTTTTACGCACATACAAATTATTCCACATACAAATTGTGTACATACTTTGTTAGATTTATATCTAAATATTCCATTTATTGCATGCTCTTATGAATGGTGAGGTTTATTTAATTTCAAGTTGCAGTATTCATCTCTCATAAAGAGGAAGGCAATGGGCTTTTTAAATATCAACTCTGAATCCCGCAGCCTTGCTGGGCTCACTTATTATTCCAGGTAGGCCGGTCTTGGCTGTGTCTGTCTGGATGAGGTGGCATTTTATTCTGTAGCCTCAGTTCTTTGATGCATCCAGGAAAATTCACTGATTTTTCTTGTTAGGACAAGAGTGAGGAAGCCCTGGGCTTCATGCGTCAGAGCACAGACTGGAAGTTCTCATATCCTGCTTTCTAAAATTTCTTATTGTTTTCCTACTCATATATGTTTTATTAATGTTTGTCCTTGAGGTCTTAATTGTTTATTTCTATGTAATAGAAAATTGACAGAGGCAGATAACGAGCAAATATAAATGATAATTATTTACAGTTCTAAAGGCAATTGTGAATCTACCCAACAGCAACAACAACAAAAAATAATGTCAGTAATTTGGAGGCAACTCTTCATTTAAACAGTTATGGGCAATCCCTTTCTTTCTTTCTTTCTTTCTTTTTTCTTTTTTTTTTTTTTTTGTATGAAGCCCAGTATGAAGTTCTTTGAACACCAGGAAGAAATTTCCTGTTAACTTCTGAGCTATTCCTGCTTTTAGAGTAGAAGCACAGCAGGGGACCAGTGGAAGATATATTTGAAAAAAAAAATGTTGTTGGCCACATTTAACTGAGGACCCTCAGGCACGCACATCTGCATACTAAAGTGATTAGCGCCTTCGTTGAGCTCACATAAGGAGGACAGAGAGCAGCTCTGAGAGTGGGACAGTGGCAGGCCGCTGTTCATCCTGACATTGATATTTCTCTTCCATGTGGCCTGAAACGTCAAGTTCTGTTGAAAAGAATGGCCCATTTGCATGTAAGCCCCATGACTAGAACACATGTATTTCCACACAGAATCTGTCCTGAGTCACACATGCCATGGGACCATAAGAATGACTGACTTCAAGTTGAGAACACATGGGGCAGATCTTTATAAAACCTGCCAGCCGTGCATCATTTCCCCTTGAAGTTGCCTTCAGGCCACTCTGGGCACTTTGCTGCCTTGGGGTCCATTTTAGCACTTTGGGGAGAAGGAGCATCAAAATGTGCATGGGGGGCAAGAATGTGTGTGGGGGGGGAGGCTCTGTTAAAATAAAGCAGTATAGTTTAGTGATTAGTAACTATAATGAAATTTGCTATACCCTTCATAATTTTCATGTGCACATAACTTACCCTATTGTATTCATTGTTACTGTGCTCAATCCTAAAGATTTTGTGTTTAGACCTACAGAGAAATCATAGAGACAAGCACAAATAATGCAAGATCCAGAAATTCTGTACCAATAGGATAGCTAACTGAGCTACTCTGATTTAGTTGCCTATCCTAAAGTGATCAAACTCTCGCAGTTATAAATCCTATGAGGGACCAAGTTTTCTTCTTTATGTATTATATAAATAAAGTATATCTTAAGATGTTGTCATGCTTTATTCCATGAATATTTCATGGATTCCACAGCATAAAGAGAATTTCTCTACCCCTTCTCCCTATTAACCATGAAATGTTATGTCATGCTTCCTGATCTTACTGAGAGCAATGATTACAGAGGGACTTTTATATCTGAGTTATTCGTGATCACAGCAAAATAATGGACTGGCTTATAGTTTGTCAGAAAGAAGGCAACTGTGATATAGTAAAAAGAACTCTGGATCTAAGATCGGAGGAGCTGGTTAAATTTACATCTAGCCCTTAGCATTAGTAGTTACATTTGTTATCGATTGCTGCGTAACAAATGATCCCCAAACTTAGTGTCTTAAAAGAAAAAAATGTGTGTTACCTCCTATAGATTCTATGGGTCTGGAATTTGGGAGTGGCTTAGTTGCATGGTTCTCTTTTGGAATTTCTCATGAGATGCCGGTTGAGCTGGCAGCTGGGGCCATCACCATGTGAAGGTTTGACTGGGTTAGAACATTGGTTTCCCAAATATCTCACTCACAGGTTTTTGGTAGGAGGAATCTGTTCTCCTCACTGGCAGCTTGGCCATCTGCACACCTGGCAGCTGGCTGCCCTGAGACTGGGCTTCCCAGAGAAGAGAGAGCAAGAGAGAAACCACCACGCCTCTATGACCTAGTCTTAGAAGCCACAAATCATCATTCTTACATACTCCATTAATTGGAAGCAAGTCATGGAGGTCTGCTACGCTCCAGGGCAGGAGAATTAGGTCTCATCATTGGACATGAGGAATGACAAAGAGTATATATGGGTATATTTTAAACCACCGCAGGAGCTACGTGAGTAATGATTAATACAGCCTCTCTGAACATCAGTTTCCTTCACAAAAGAACAGTATCTAACTAGGAGAATCGTTGAGGCTATTAAATAAGACGATGCATGTAGCATATTTTGTAAAATGTTACCTGTTTTACATATGTAAGATTAAAAACAGATAGTAGGATCAGTGCACTGTTAATGTTATTTTATTGTGGCCTTGGTATATGTTGAAGACATCCCACTCAATGACCTCCACGTTGGGCAGACAGCTGTGCAGTGCAGACTCTTTTGGAGAAGGAAACGTGCAAATCCGGACTGTCACAGCCTAGTAGGCAACACTCATACACTGCTGTAACCATGGAGAACAGTCATTGTATAATGCAAACTTAATTCCCAGAGAATGAGGGGCAGTTAAACAATCAGAATTATTTTCTTATTTTTTGAGTGGCTTGATCGAATATGTGTCGTTTCCCCCACCTGACAAGAGGTTGGTGACAGGCAAGCAGAGCAGGCTGATGCAGTGGCTAGAGGTCCGCAGGGGTCAGAGACTCCGGCTGTCTCGGCACCGCTGTCCCGGCTCGTCCCCTTTGCCTTAACCTGCTGCCCTCGAAACGGTGAGCCTGCGTTCCACGGGGATGCGACAGGGACAAGGGACAAAAAGGGCGTGCTGAAGCTGCCCTGTTTCTGTGTTTGTAAGCTTTGATTTCTAATAAAATTAGACTTATGGAAAAGTAGAAGTAGAGATTTCCCTTATATTCTTTTCCGAGCTTCACTTGATGTTAGCACCATCCATAACGATAGTGTATTTGGTGAAATCTGGAAATTAGCGGGGGGGCGGAGCAAGATGGCGGAGGAGTAGGAGACCTAGATTTCGTCTGGTCTCAGGAATTCAGCTGAATAGGGGTCAAACCATTCTGAACACCTACGAACTCAACAGGAGATCGAACAGGAGAGTAGCAACAACTCTCTGAACAGAGAAGCGACCACTTACTGGAAGGTAGGACGTGCGGAGAAGTGAATCCGAGGCGATATTCGGGAGGATAGACGGCGGGGGAGGGGGCCTCCGCCGGCCGCTTCTGGCAAGTGCTAGAGCCGCGGAGCACAAAATCGGACCTTTTAAAAGTTGGCTCGGCGGAGGGACGTCGCTGCAGTGGCTAAGCGGGGGGTGGAATCCTCCCGGGACAGTGTGGTCTCAGGACCCTTGGGGTCACAGAGAGACCGGGGGTGCCTGAGTGCGGCAGAGCTCCCAGGTGTCGGGGCGGGGAAGCCGGCTGCAGAGACGGAGCCGAGGCGCGGGCTCTCAGCTCGGGGTGGCCATAGACTGTGATCTGCGGCCCAGTCGGGGCACGGCTCCCCCAGCAAGGACCCAACAAGCAGCAGATCCGGGGAGACTCCCCTTCCTTCCCGGGGAGGAGCGGTGCGGGAACGCACTGCAGGGATCTGCTGGGTTTGGAGACTCCGAGCGGGGTCGGGTGCCAGAGATAGCAACGCTCGATCACAGGCCGGGTGAGCACGGAGAGCGGCCGGAGACCGGGGACACGGGAGTGACTGCTTTTCTCTGGGGGCGCACTGAGGAGCGGGGCCCCGAGTTCTCGGCTCCTCCGGGCGGAGACTGGGAGGCCGCCATTTTCGCCCTGGGCCTCCAAAGCTGTACCGAGAGCTTACAGGGAACAAAAGCTCCTGAGAGCAAACTGGAGCAGCTTCCTTAGCCCGGACCGACAAGGGCGGGGCAATTCCGCCTCCGGCAAAGACATTTGGAAACCACAGCAACAGGCCCCTCCCCCAGAAGATCAACACAAACAGCCAGCAAGCCAAGACCAAGTTGATCGATCAAGGAGAATAGGAGAACTCCAGCGCTAGGAGAATACTGCACATAGATTCATGGCCTTTTTTTTTTTTTTTTTTTTTACCATGATTCATTATTTCATCAAAGTTAATTTTTGTTGACTTTTTTTTATTTTTCTTTTTCCCTTTTTCAACCAACATCTTATAAATCCCTTTTTAAAAAAAAAAACATTTTTTATTTTTTTTTCATTTTTAGAGTCATATTTTATCCCTTCATAGTAGTTATCCTTGTTTTTGGCATATATATATAAGTTGTTCTCTCTTTAAAATTTTGAGGTACAGTTTCTTCTAACAGATCAAAATATACCCTAAACCACTAGTGTATGGCTTTGTTCTAGTCTCCTGCCTGATCACATTCTCTCCCTTTTTCCTTTTTTTTTTTTTTCCTTAAATCTCCTTTCTTTTTTCAAACAACTTATCTTACCAAGTCCTTTTATAAAATCTTTTATAATTTTCATCTTTACAGTCATCTTCCATCCCTTCATTGTATCAACCCTTATTTTGTACATATATGTCTTTCTTCCTTTAAAATTTTAGGAGGCCCTTTTTTCTAACAGACCAAAATACGCCCAAAATCTAGTGTGTGGCACTGATCTATGCACTAGCCTGATCATATTTGATCATATTCTGCCTTTTTTGAATTGTTTTGTTTTTGTTTTTATCTTTTTTTTCTTTTTTTTTTTCTTTTTCTCTTTCTTTTTTCTTTCTTTCCCTTTCTTTTCCCCTGGTTTCAGGTCTTTTCTGATTTGTATACAGTATATTTGCTGGGGACGTTGTAAACCTGTTAGCCTTTTGTTCTCTCATTCATCTATTCTCCTCTGGACAAAATGACAAGACGAAAGAAATCACCTCAGCAAAAAGAACAAGAGGTAGTACCGTCAGCCAGGGACCTACTCAATACGGACATTAGTACGATGTCGGACCTAGAGTTCAGAATCATGACTTTAAAGATACTAGCTGGGCTTGAAAAAAGCGTGGAAGTTATTAGAGAAACCCTTTCTGGAGAAATAAAAGAACTAAAATCTAACCAAATCGAAATCAAAAAGGCTATTGATGAGGTGCAATCAAAAATGGGGGCACTAAATGCTAGGATAAATGAGGCAGAAGAGAGAATCAGCGATATAGAAGACCAAATGATAGAAAATAAAGAGGCTGAGAAAAAGAGAGAGAAACAACTACAGGATCACGAGGGCAGAATTCGAGAGATAAGTGATACGATAAGACGAAACAACATTAGAATAATTGGGATCCCAGAAGAAGAAGAGAGAGAGAGAGGGGCAGAAGGTATATTGGAGCAAATTATAGCAGAGAACTTCCCTAATGTGAGGAAGGAAACAGGCATTAAAATCCAGGAGGCACAGAGAACCCCTCTCAAAATCAATAAAAATAGGTCAACACCCCGACATCTAATAGTAAAACCTATGAGTCTCAGAGACAAAGAGAAAATCCTGAAAGCAGCTCGGGAGAAGAGATATGTAACCTACAATGGTAGAAACATTAGATTGGCAACAGACTTATCCACAGAGACCTGGCAGGACAGAAAGGACTGGCAAGATATCTTCAGAGCACTAAACGAGAAAAATATGCAGCCAAGAATACTATATCCAGCTAGGCTATCATTGAAAATAGAAGGAGAGATCAAAAGCTTCCAGAACAAACAAAAACTAAAGGAATTTGCAAACACGAAACCAGCCCTCCAAGAAATATTGAGAGGGGTCCTCTAAGCAAAGAGAGAACCTAAAAGCAGCAAAGAGCAGAAACGAACACAGACAACAGACAGTTAACAGTCACCTTACAGGTAATACAATGGCACTAAATTCATACCTTTCAATAGTTACCCTGAATGTAAATGGGCTAAATGCCCCAATCAAAAGACACAGGCTATCAGATTGGATTAAAAAACAAGACCCATCAATATGCTGTCTGCAAGAGACTCATTTTACACCCAAAGACACCCCCAGATTGAAAGTGAGGGGGTGGAAAACCATTTACCATGCTAATGGACACCAAAAGAAAGCTGGGGTGGCAATCCTTATATCAGACAAACTAGATTTTAAAACAAAGACTGTAATAAGAGATGAGGAAGGACACTATATCCTACTGAAAGGGTCTATCCAACAAGAAGATCTAACAATTGTAAATATCTATGCCCCGAACATGGGAGCAGCCAATTATATAAGGCAATTAATAACAAAAGCAAAGAAACACATTGACAACAATACAATAATAGTGGGGGACTTTAACACCCCCCTGACTGAAATGGACAGATCATCTAAGCAAAAGATCAACAAGGAAATAAAGACTTTAAATGACACACTGGACCAAATGGACTTCACAGACATATTCAGAACATTCCATCCCAAAGCAACGGAATACACATTCTTCTCTAGTGCCCATGGAACATTCTCCAGAATTGATCACATCCTAGGTCACAAATCAGGTCTCAATCGGTACCAAAAGATTGGGATCATTCCCTGCATATTTTCAGACCACAATGCTTTGAAACTAGAACTCAACCACAAGAGGAAAGTTGGAAAGAACTCAAATACATGGAGGCTAAAGAGCATCCTACTAAAGAATGAATGGGTCAACCAAGAAATTAAAGAAGAATTAAAAAAATTCATGGAAACCAATGAAAATGAAAACACAACTGTTCAAAATCTTTGGGATACAGCAAAGGCAGTCCTGAGAGGAAAGTATATAGCAATACAAGCCTTTCTCAAGAAACAAGAAAGGTCTCAAATACACAACCTAACCCTACACCTAAAGGAGCTGGAGAAAGAACAGCAAAGAAAGCCTAAACCCAGCAGGAGAAGAGAAATCATAAAGATCAGAGCAGAAATCAATGAACTAGAAACCAAAAGAACAGTAGAACAGATCAACGAAACTAGGAGCTGGTTCTTTGAAAGAATTAACAAGATTGATAAACCCCTGGCCAGACTGATCAAAAAGAAAAGAGAAATGACTCAAATCAACAAAATCATGAATGAAAGAGGAGAGATCACAAGCAACACCAAAGAAATACAAACAATTATAAGAACATATTATGAGCAACTCTATGCCAGCAAATTAGATAACCTGGAAGAAATGGGTGCATTCCTAGAGATGTATCAACTACCAAAATTGAACCAGGAAGAAATAGAAAACCTGAACAGACCTATAACCACTAAGGAAATTGAAACAGTCATCAAAAATCTCCCAAGAAACAAAAGCCCAGGGCCAGATGGCTTCCCAGGGGAATTCTATCAGACATTTCAAGAAGAATTAATACCTATTCTCCTCAAACTGTTCCAAAAAATAGAAATGGAAGGGAAACTTCCAAACTCATTTTATGAGGCCAGCATTACCTTGATCCCAAAACCAGACAAAGACCCCATCAAAAAAGAGAATTACAGACCAATATCCTTGATGAACGTGGATGCAAAAATTCTCACCAAAATACTAGCCAATAGGATCCAACAGTACATTAAAAGGATTATTCACCACGACCAAGTGGGATTTATCCCTGGGCTGCAAGGCTGGTTCAACATCCGCAAATCAATCAACGTGATACAATACATTAACAAAAGAAAGAACAAGAATCATAGGATCCTCTCAATAGATGCAGAAAAAGCATTTGACAAAGTACAACATCCTTTCTTGATCAAAAC
Source organism: Zalophus californianus (assembly GCF_009762305.2). NCBI lineage: Eukaryota > Metazoa > Chordata > Mammalia > Carnivora > Otariidae > Zalophus > Zalophus californianus. The sequence goes on from NC_045597.1 coordinate 6,662,993, forward strand.
TCTTCAGAGTATAGGGATAGAGGGTACATACCTCAATATCATAAAAGCCATCTACGAAAAACCTACAGCGAATATCATTCTCAATGGGGAAAGGCTGAGAGCTTTTCCCCTAAGGTCAGGAACGCGGCAGGGATGTCCACTCTCACCACTGCTATTCAACATAGTATTAGAAGTCCTAGCCACAGCAATCAGACACCAAAAAGAAATCAAAGGCATCCAAATCGGCAAAGAGGAAGTCAAACTCTCACTCTTTGCAGATGATATGATACTGTATGTGGAAAACCCAAAAGACTCCACCCCAAAACTGCTAGAACTCATACAGGAATTCAGTAAAGTAGCAGGATATAAAATCAATGCACAGAAATCAGTGGCATTCCTATACACCAACAACAAGACAGAAGAGAGACAAATCAAGGAGTCTATCCCATTTACAATTGCACCCAAAACCATTAGATACCTAGGAATAAATCTAACCAAAGAGGCAAAGGATCTGTACTCAGAAAACTATAAAATACTCAGGAAAGAAATTGAAGAAGACACAAAGAAATGGAAAAACGTTCCATGCTCATGGATTGGGAGAATCAACATTGTGAAGATGTCAATGCTACCTAGAGCAATCTACACATTCAGTGCAATCCCCATCAAAATACCATCCACTTTTTTCAAAGAAATGGAACAAATAATCCTAAAATTTGTATGGAACCAGAAGAGACCCCGAATAGCCAGAGGAATACTGAAAAAGAAAAGCAAAGCTGGCGGCATCACAATTCCGGACTTCCAGCTCTATTACAAAGCTGTCATCATCAAGACAGTATGGTACTGGCACAAAAACAGACACATAGATCAATGGAACAGAATTGAGAGCCCAGAAATGGACCCTCAACTCTATGGTCAACTTATTTTTGACAAAGCAGGAAAGAATGTCCAATGGCAAAAAGACAGTCTCTTCAACAAATGGTGTTGGGAAAATTGGACAGCCACATGCAGAAGAATGAAACTGGACCATTTCCTTACACCACACACAAAAATAGACTCCAAATGGTTGAAAGACCTAAACGTGAGACAGGAGTCCATCCAAATCCTAAAGGAGAACACAGGTAGCAACCTTTTCGACCTTAGCCGCAGCAACTTCTTCCTAGAAACATCGCCAAAGGCACGGGAAGCCAGGGCAAAAATGAACTATTGGGATTTCATCAAGATAAAAAGCTTCTGCACAGCAAAAGAAACAGTCCACAAAACCAAAAGACAACCGACAGAATGGGAGAAAATATTCGCAAATGACATATCAGATAAAGGGCTAGTATCCAAAATCTATAAAGAACTTATCAAACTCAACACCCAAAGAACAAATAATCCAATCAAGAAATGGGCAGAAGACATGAACAGACATTTCTCCAAAGAAGACATCCAAATGGCCAACAGGCACATGAAAAAGTGTTCAACATCGCTTGGCATCAGGGAAGTCCAAATCAAAACCTCAATGAGATACCACCTCACACCCGTCAGAATGGCTAAAATTAACAAGTCAGGGAACGACAGATGTTGGCGGGGATGTGGAGAAAGGGGAACCCTCCTACACTGTTGGTGGGAATGCAAGCTGGTGCAACCCCTCTGGAAAACAGTATGGAGGTTCCTCAAACAGTTGAAATTAGAGCTACCGTTCGATCCAGCAATTGCACTACTGGGTATTTACCACAAAGATACAAATGTAGGGACCCGAAGGGGTACGTGTACCCCAATGTTTATAGCAGCAATGTCCACAATAGCCAAACTGTGGAAAGAGCCAAGATGCCCATCGACAGATGAATGGATACAGAAGAGGTGGTATATATACACAATGGAATATTATGCAGCCATCAAAAGGAATGAGATCTTGCCATTTGCAACGACGTGGATGGAACTGGAGGGTGTTATGCTTAGTGAAATAAGTCAATCAGAGAAAGACATGTATCACATGACCTCACTGATATGAGGAATTCTTAATCTCAGGAAAGAAACTGAGTGTTACTGGAGTGGTTGGGGGTGGGAGGGATGGGGTGGTTGGGTGATAGATATTGGGGAGGGTATGTGCTACGGTGAGCGCTGTGAATTGTGCAAGACTGTTGAATCACAGATCTGTACTTCTGAAACAAATAATGCAACATATTTTAAGAAAAAAGAAAAAGAAGATAACAGGAGAGGAAGAAAAGGGGAGTATGTCAGGGGGAGACGAACCATGAGAGATGATGGACTCTGAAAAACAAACTGAGGGTTCTAGAGGGGAGGGGGGTAGGGGGATGGGTTAGCCTGGTGATGGGCATTGAGGAGGGCACGTTCTGCATGGAGCACTGGGTGTTATGAACAAACAATGAATCATGGAACACTGCACCAAAAACTAATGATGTAATATATGGTGATTAACATAACAATAAAAAATTAAAAAAATAAAAAAAAAAGAAATTAGCATTTACTATGAACTAATTAACTGATTGCTATTAGTAACAGTATAACTACTGTAACTAGTAACTATTCTATTAACTCATAATACCATTACTTATTTGTTAATAATGGTGGCATTAATAATATAAAATAATATATAATATACAATGTAAAATATAGTGATATAGGATATTAATAGCAATCCCATTACTATTTTTACTCAACAGTACTACTGACTAATGTATAGACCTTATTACAGTTTTTCCCAGTTTGGCCACTAATTTTTCTAGCTCTAGGCCCCGCGATGCCGTCATTCACTGTGTCCGTCTGTATTTCCCCACACGCACCCATCTTACTCTTGCCTTTTGTCACCTGGAAACTTCAGAAGAGTCCTGGTCAGTAATTTTGTAGAATGCCCCCAAGTGTGGGTTTTTCTGATGTTTTCTCGTGATTCGGCTGGGGTTATGCATTTATGCAAAACAGTTGCCAAGGTGACGTGCTTTTTCCCTCGCCTGGTCTTAGTGGGTGCGTGAGATGTAAATCTGCATTCCTTGATTTTGATGGCATCTGCCTTGTTTACATCTCCGTACCCTGGAGACCACACCATGACAAAACATATGCAACTATTTTTAACTGTGTAATTGGTAAGTGTCTTCTGGAGAGGTATTTTGAGCCTAAGGAAATTTCCTGTGTTCCATACATTTGCCCACTAACTTTAGCATCAATAGATGCCTTTTGCCTGTAACCGCCATGAGTCTGTTTCTGTAGTGTTGGTTCAATTTGATGACTTTTTTTTTTTTTTTTAAGAGTGATTTGATGGGCGCCTGGGTGGCTCAGTTGGTTAAGCGACTGCCTTCGGCTCAGGTCATGATCCTGGAGTCCCGGGATCGAGTCCCGCATCGGGCTCCCTGCTCGGCAGGGAGTCTGCTTCTCCCTCTGACCCTCTTCCTTCTCGTGTTCTCTATCTCTCATTCTCTCTCTCTCAAATAAATAAATAAAATCTTTAAAAAAAAAAAAAAAAAGAGTGATTTGATGACTTCTATAGATACATATAAATGAATCAAAGAGAAACTACAGAAATCAAATCCATAGCTTAATATGGAAATGTGAATATCTGTTTGGCAAAATGAAAACAAAACAAAACAAAACACAACACTTTGGGACAATATGGTTTCATACAGGGAACCAAAAAGCATTTCTTGAATTTCTGATCATATGTGCAATGTTCCTGAGCCTTGTGAATATGAAAACCACCAAATCTGTTTACAACAGGAAGAACTACTACAGATGCTTACAAAATCCAAAGAAGATACGACAATCCTGTACCTAAAGTCTCTTCCTCGGTCCCGTAAATCTTCAGGGAAATGGTGGAATTGCTATAGACATGTTTCTTTCCCTGGAAGAGGTGGCAAGAGAAGTGAGTGGCATTCGTTACGCTGTGAGGGATCGGTTTTGCTTCTTGTTTTCACCAGGAGAGGAGAAGGCTCTGATTCTTTATTCATTCTAAATCACCGTCGCAATTTTTTTTTTTTTAAAGTCAGATGATTAGGGTTTTCATTACTTACTGGCAGATGAATTAAATTAGAGAAAAAGGGTATGCAAATTAAGAGTGTGGTAGCTGTTGAACAAAGTCAGTAATCCACCCCGGGACCCCAGGGTAGAGTCTCAGTTGCCTGTCTGTGCAGAAGTTTGTCAGATTTGAGAAACAACCGGGCAGCATCCACAAAGAGTGTTTAAACAGACCAGTCTGGGAGTCAAAAGGTGGTGCGTTGCAGAAGGCTGGGGGTGTTAATTCAACATGGATTAACACCACAGCTGTTTCCTAAAATAGGGAAGATAGGACACACTGGTGTGAGCCCAGAGACTTTTCCTGTATCTGTTCTGGATCAGATGGGTCTGTGGTGAAGTGAGACTGGTGAGGCTAAACGGAAGGCTTCGAATCACACACGGAATCCAGTTCTGCTCTTATTCCTCACGAGAGAGGGGCGCATGCGGCCCCGAATCAGAGAAGGCCCCACTCTGCCACACCTGTGTGCAGTCTTCCCTCCCTCTACCGGGGAGCGAGGATTCAGAACGTCCTGTGGGCCAAGGGAACATGCCCACAGTCAGCCTGCGCCGGCTTCTCTACGATGCTCCTGAAATGTCCTGCTCACAGTCTGGAGTGGATTTGCAAGAGCAAGCAGGCCTGTTGTGTGGATTCCTCTTCTTGAGGTCAGACCACACCGTCACCAGGATGTGCCTCCAGGGGGGTAAGGATGCTGCTCGCTTATGGGGCCACGCTGCCAGGAGGCCGCCCCAACTACCAGCATATTCCAGATGGGAAACAGAGAAATCCACCGAGCCGAAATTCAAATTACACTAAAAGGTCTATTTATCAAGATAAGAGAAAAGGCTATAACTTACATATTTAACAGATTGTTTCTTTGTTTTCTTAATAATGTATTTTTATGTGGTAAACTACTCATATAGATATATACCAAATATGCCTATAATTGACCACTTTAATTGTTAAGTGTATCACTCCGTGTCATTTAGTACTTTCACAGTGTGTACAACCATCATCACTATCTTTTTCCAGAACTTTTTTAATCATCCCAAATAAAAATTCTTATACCCATGAAACCCTAGCTCCCTACCTTCTCTGACCCCAGGCCCTGCTGACTTCTCTATTCTTGATGTCCTTAAGAATTTTTCCTATCCTAGGTACCTCTTGTATCTGGCTTCTTTCAGTTAGCACGGTGTTTTCAGAGTTCATCCCTGATGTAGTGTGTATTAGAACTCCCTTTCTCATTTGGCTGAATAATGTCCCATTGTACATAGATACCACATTCATCCCTTGGCGGACACTTGGGCTTTTTCCAACTTTTGCCTATTACGAACAATGTTGCTGTGAACCCGTGTACAGTTATCTGTGTGAGTCCCTGTTTCTGGTTCTTTTGGGTAGATACTTAGGAGGGGAATTGTTGGAGCATGTGGTAATTACATGTTGAACATTTTAAGGAACTCCCAAGTTGTTTCCTCAGTGTTAGCTTATACTGTTTGCATATATGGTACATGGGTCTCCCTTGTGAAGCCCTGGGGCCTGCAGATATGAGGGCTGGGGCCTGACAACAGCTCATGAGTCTGTAGGTACTGTCTGTCCTTAGAAATGTTGTTCATTTACTCTTTTCTTCTTTGCTTCCTACATCTTATAAATAAGACATCTGAGTTTCCATCCGTGTCCAGACTTGGAAACTTTTGTATCATCAAAAAAAAAAAAAAAAAAAAAAAATCTAAGTCATGCTGTTTTGTGGTATTTCAGGTCTGGCTGAAATCAGGAAGTAATAGGAATATAAAAAGAAAACTTGATCTTTTGAGGTTTTCTGCACTACAGTAGCTTGGGTAAAAATTAAGCTTTTAAAATTTTTTGAGGTTCCTCTATTAATGCTACTGATCTTAAAAAAAATACTGTATTACTCGCATCTTTGGAAAGAACTCAGCTCTCCTCCAAGGCTTTGTAGAAATTCTTTGTCTTAAATAATGTAGCTTAAAAAATGAGTCTTTTAAAACCGTGAAGGATGTCAGAAAGAAATGTGAAGAAGGGAGAAAAGCAGAAATTAAAAGAAAAGAATGAGCACCACACTCGCAGGGGGACCCAATCCGAACCGTGTGGGTCCAGGCAGAGCCTTTCAAATCTTTTGAAGTTCATACAGTATTCTGATCCTTAAGCAAACCATGTTCTTGAAAATTAAGCAGGAAACTAGCGTGGGCTAAATGCCTTTATGTTTGAATTAGAGGACAGGGAGAGGGCCTGCTGCCTTCAGGGAAGGTTTTTAATCAGAATGTCTCTTCATCCTGGCTTTTGACCTTTCCTAACATTGGATTGTTTTTTCACACTGGTTTTGAAAGAGCCTGTGGCTCTCAGGGAAGAGGGGATGTGTATTGCCATCTTGCTTAGCATGGCTCATATCAAGAGTTTGCCCTTGTAAAAGCACCTAAGTGTGCTGATGACAGGGAGCAAAGATGATTTGCAAGTGGTTTCTGCTTTTCTTAAACTTTTATTTCAAAACAACTGGAAAGCACATCCCATCACTGCTGTGAAAAATTCTACCTTTAATTTATGAGGAATTCTTTGGAATTTACATTTTCTGATAAAAACATATTTCTCCAAGTAGTATTCTTCCTAATTTTTAGTAAAGACACCATGCATTTTGCACCTCTCTGCCCTCTTTATATGTCTGAAAATATCAAGTGGTATTTCCCGAAGACTATACCAGGGTAGCAGCAAAGTAGTCTGAGTTTTGCATACCGAGAGATTGACAAGCCTGAAGGAATTCTGCATAACATCCTCAGGTTAGCATTCAGTCCTGGGAGGCCTCCCCACCCACCTTACTCCTATGATCCCCATCCTGCCCTTTTCCTAAGATTATACAGCAGCATCGGGGTATGTGTAGGATTAATCCATAGTAAATCTTTTATTCTCACTCGACTTTAAGGATCTTGAGGGTGGGACAGTTATCAATTTAAACGTTTTAAGCCGTTTTATTTCTGATATCATTCTATCTCTTGGCATTCAACATGTTGATGTTGGTGACTGCATAAAAGAGAGTGTGGGCAGTGGAAAGATGGAGGAGTTTCTAGAAAGGGACACAGACTTTTAAGTGTTAGCCACTCGTTAACTGTGAGAATTAGGGCTGTTGGATTTATCACTTAACTTTTCCATTAGATCTGTTTATGAAATAATCATTGAAAAAAAATCAAAATTGTTCCAAGATCCTAATGGTAGCTTTCATTTAATGTGTAATGCCTAAGAGCTAAGAAATTCGGACATTTCAGACATCTACATGTCTGGGAGCAGAAATTATATATTACATGTCAGGGACACATGGGCATCGATTACTCTGAAAATTTCTGCAACCAAAGGGCATGTTTAGTATTTTCTAATATAGCACACATTTTAGGAAATCATTCTGTTACCAAGCTTTATTTTTCCCATATATTTTCATATTATTGTTTTCAATTCAATGACAATTTGAAGAAGCATTCATTGATCTTTTACAGGAACACACACATGTATATGCATATGTATGTATATACACACGGACACACGGACACACACACGGACACACACATGGACACATGGACACACACACACACAGATCTTCTATTACTCACCCTAGGGGACTAAATGGATTCTCGCAGTCTGCTATGGCTAACAAATCTACTAAATTTCTGACAAAAAAACTACTTTTAAGTGAAAGCACTGTTGAGAATTAGAATAATTTAAGGATCGTTTGAGGGCATCCTGAAAATTGTCACTCCATGCGGACGGAAAAAGCCATTGGCCTTGGATAATTTGCAAGCAGCTGTCTTCTTTTCCCCATTCCAAGCTCCCATGTTTTATGCAACTAATACATTATGAATTGCAGCCCCATTCCTTACAGAAATATGAATTTATAAAAGGCATACATTTTACATCATATTCACCTTTCTCGCCTTGGTCTTAACCACTGCTACTTTCTCCCACCTTCTGAAACCACACTAGCCTGGTCTTCCCCCAGTTTTTTCCACCTCACCAAAGCTTTCTAATTTGTAACTTGCCACTGAAGCTTATAGTCAGGTTTTGCATCTGAATGATCTTTTCTTCCTCTTTTGGACACATTACTTGACAAATTTTAAAAGCTCTCTCTGCTATAGAGTCTATTTTTTCTTCATTCTTTTTTTTCTATTAAACTTTATTAAAAATAGCTGCATTCACTATCGCAAGTATTCATTATACTGGTATTTTTCTTATAAAATCCTCCTGAACTAATTCACGGGTGGTTAGCTTAAAAAATAAAGCATAACGTGATATTTTCAATACTATCCCTGGCCCTATGTCCGGTATTACCTATAATTCATGAGCAGAGTACAAGTTCAAGATCATGTGATGCCATGAACTTGAATGTTGCCACAGTGTTTATGCTTAATAAATGGTTTTTTGATACCTCTTTTCAAATACATGCATTCTATACCTGGGAGCATAGGCTAAAGCTAGTAGAAAAGTTTTAGGTATTGTAATGAGTAAATATTCAAAATAGATTTTTGATCTAATTTTTTAATCAGCCTATGGTTAATAAGATGGTTGAAAAGGCCGATTATGCGGGCCACGGCCGTTCAGCTGAAGCATGTTGTCGCGGTCAGAGACTCATCGGGGGAAAAGCTGTAGCTAAGTACTGCAGGTGTGCTAAGACACAAGCTTGTTCATCATTTAAATCAGTGAGGCAAAGCAGACACGGAGTCTGAGATGTTTGCTGACAGTCTCACCTGTCTTTCCAGGTTGACTTGGTTCCTAGTGGTGGAAATCAAGTCGGTTTTCTGTAATTAACTTTTGAACGAGATGGAGTTTTCTAGGAGGAGGTTAATCAACCCTTAGTATTTGAGTTGAATACATCTAAAAATGCTTGTATACTGTTATTTTAACACTATGCCACTGTGGGGTACTTGCCACGAAGTTTTTGAGTACTAAAAATTGTGTCTTGTTGGACAATATCCAAACCAGACCCTGTGCACATTGACTCAAGCTTACATGGTAACTTTCCTGCACGTACGTGTATGTGTGTGTGTGTGTGTGTGTATTCATATACATATATATGTATGTACATACATATATATATATGAATATCTAAATCCATGTTTATATCTTTAGCTAAAAGAGAAGATCCACACATTGATACAGATATATAAAAGTGAATACTAATGCTCAATAATTTCTGTGATGATACTATGAGTTAAACAAAATATATGCAAAACACAAAATATTTTTGTTAAGGTACTAAGCATGCACAAGGAGAACATTCTGGTGCTTGAAAGAATCTCTGGGAATAGAAATGATTATTTTTTGTCAGGGATCATGTGTTTAAGCACAGATCATTAACAATGCTTTGTTCAATATTTATTCAGTCAATGGTACATGCTAACTATGTGGGAAATTGCAATTTACAATTAAAATGTGGAATACTCTTGCTTTCTTAAAATTTTATTATAAATGTGGCTGGTAATGGATATATTTCATTTAATTTGCAGGCTCGGGAACATCTGTTATAAAAAGTTTTCTCTATAGAAGGCATTTATCAGTGTCCTATCTTATCTCAACTTTTTTTTGGTTATTAAGTGCTGTGATAATTCTAAAATTTAAACCTGAAATAATTTACATTTTTACTGTTCTAAGTTTTGGGAATGTTACTTTTTTTTTTGTTTTAAGTAGGCTCCATATGGAGCCCACTGTGGGGCTTGAGCTCATGACCCTGAGATCAAGATTTGAGTTGAGATCCAGAGTCAGATGCTTAAGCCACTGAACCACCCAGGTGCCCTGGGGATATTACATTTATAAATGTTTATAGTTATTTTATCATATGGCCTACATAAATAATAAATAGCAGCATGCGTTATTTTAGAAGGAGACACTAGAATTTCTTTTTTTAAAATATTTTATTTAGGGGTGCCTGGGTGGCTCAGTCGTTAAGCGTCTGCCTTCGGCTCAGGTCATGATCCCGGGGTCCTGGGATCGAGCCCCGCATCGGGCTCCCTGCTCAGCGGGAAGCAGCTTCTCCCTCTCCCGCTCCCTCTGCTTGTGTTCCCTCTCTGGCTGTCTCTCTCTCTGTCAAATAAATAAAATCAAAAAATAAGGAGGGCACGTACTGAATAGAGCACTCGGTGCTATACACAAACAATGAATCATGGATCACTACATCAAAAACTAATGATGTAATGTATGGTGACTGACATAACATAATAAAATAAAATAAAAAAAATAATAAAATATTTATTTATTTAACAGAGAGAGAGGGAAGGAGAGGGAGGGAGAACAAGCATGCGGAGCAGCAGAGGGAGAGGGAGAAGCAGGCTCCCCGCTGAGCAGGGAGCCGGATGTGGGGTTTGGTCCCAGGACCCTGGGACCATGTCCTGAGCCGAAGGCAGATGCTTAACCGACTGAGCCAGGTGCCCCTAGAATTTCTTTAATAACTAGAAGGTAATGGTGTCTGCTTCTTTGGGCATATTATTTCAGATGCGGATTAACCAACAAGTGGTGTTAACATGTTTGTCATTTGATCATCTGGTTATCCGAATGCCATGTGCCTCATCGATGTCACCATCCTTATCAATCAGGATATACCAAGTTATACTGTGGTAACAAATGACCTCAAATCATAGTAATTTATAATAAAGGTCATTTCTCACTCATTATTACCTGTTCTTTACCAGTCGTCTTTAGCTTTGCTCCCATATCACCTTTACTCTGGGCCTCAAGCGTTTTCTCTTTCGAAGGTGGCTGCTAATCAGAGAGAAACAGCACGTGAGTACATTGGTGCTGCTTCTCAAAAGGTTTTCTTGGAAGTGACATATTACTTCTGCTCACATCTCCCTGGCCTGAACAAGTGGCACGTTAACCCTGATGTTAATGGTATCAGAGCAGAGAGGAACAGTGAATATTTGCGAATAATGCCATGATCTACCAGCATAGCACAGAATGATGTTAGAGTCAGGTATATTTCAATGAATGATTCTCGGTGTTTCTTATACTTGTTTTGTTTACATATCTTCTAAATGTTTACATATCTTTCCAGAAGCTAGCGTCAACTAACAAAACAAAATGAAACAAACAAAACAAAAAAACCCAAAAAGCAAAAATAAAAACAAAACATTCCAAACAATTTGTTTTCTCACATCCAAAATCAATGTCCTAAATTCCATTTAACTTTAATCAGAGTGTAACAAAATCAGATAGCTCAGGTTTTAATGGGCTAGTACTTTTTGCCTAATTATTTGATATAATTGTTTATATTGATCATATTATCTAGAAGTAAAAGGCCTCCTCAGATCTTCTAACACACACACACACACACACACACACACACACACACACACACACACACACACCCAGCAGCAGGAGAGAAGTTACTATGACGGGAAGGTTTTTCTTAGCAGGTGTATTTCAGTATGGGTAGGAGTTGCCACAGTTCAGAAGCTGGTGGCTTCTTTGACAGTTTCTTATTAAATTATGCCATGGATTTTTCAGAGCAATTAGCTCATCAAAGATCTTGGTAGTAGTGCCCCTCCTAAGAGAGGAAAATAAAAATCTATCCTACTAATTACAGTTGCCTAAAATGTCCTTTTTGACTTTATGGGTGAAGGACTTTGTGGGTAGTCGTTGGCCTCCTTCACACTCATTTAATTAAGAATATGTCAGAAAATAGTTTTTAGTAACCAGCGTATCAGAATTTAGCTGAGAATCATCCTACCATTGGAGGTCCAAATTATTTTGCACCATAGTTATGAGTTCAGGAGTTATTGTTGCTATGATTATTATTTTAGGAGTGCTCGTTCACATAGTTTTTCCTTTACCAGTCTCAGTGGGTGAAATATTTCTTCCCAATTTTTTCGAGGACTCATATTTAAAACTACAGCTGTAATCAAAAGATTATTCAATTTTAAGCATATTTAATGGTTCTAGTTTTACAACTATAACATAACATAACATAAATTATTCCGTAATTTCCAGAATCAATTCCTTTGTCAGGAGATGAGGATTGTTTCTGGTTTTAGACTTTCTAAAATGTCTAACAACCCACACAGAAAGGGTTATCCTTACATGGTGATGTGTGATGTGGTTTCATCTATGTAATGTATCACACACCGTATCTTACTTCCAGCTGAATGTAATTATTTTTTAAAGCAACCGAGGAACAAAAAATAGGGATTCATTGACACAAATAGACAGTGGTGAATTCAGAATGCAGAGTAGATGTTCAAATTAAAGCAAATGTTTCCATGCCCAATTACCTAATTTGTAATTGCAACTGTTCATTGCACTTGATTCTTCTCTTCAACTTCCTCCTTTCCCCTCTCCCAGCTCCTCCCTCCAGTTGCTGGATGACAGCTTAGTTGTAAACCCAGAATGCTTCACTATTTCCTCCCCAATTCGCCCCAGCTTCCAAGGCCCATGTTTGAGATGACCTGCTGTAAAGACGTTCAGTATGAAATGAGAATCTTTGTAACTTCATGTTTCTCCTTGAAGGTTTTGGATGGAACTGCATCAAACATAAGCAGAACAGTGGGCTCTGTGCTCAAAGACAGGTGACAGACAAGTAATGTGTGTAAGTGGGAGATAGACAGAGAGACAGAGGCATTTTTAGAGACAGACACAGAGAACATTTGGTGCTAGTGCTTATAAGGTGTAGAGAGAAGGCATGAGGAATAAGAACTCACTCTGGCACGGCAGAGGTGGAGAAATGATAAATCCTTGCTTAGGAATTATCATTTCCCATACACCCTGGTAGTAACTCAGATCAGAATGATCACATCAAAGATATATTCAAACACTTTGTCTTAAGTGTATGGGGCTCTTCTGCAAGGGGGAGTGGTTGCTTTCAGACTGTGGCATACTCAAGCTTAGGCTGGTCTGCTCACCTGTGCCCCACAGGTCGCCTGGGCTCTGTTCGCTCTTGTTTAATTCTTTTATTTCTGTTCCTCAGACCCAGTGATCCTCTTGGTTTTGTGCTCAAACTGGTAGGGTCTCCCTTCTGCCTGCTCACATCTGCCTTTGACTCCCTCTCGAGAGTGTTTTATTTGGTCCTTGAACCCTTCAGCTGCAGAGTTTCTGCCTGATCTCTCTTTAGGTTTTGTCTTTATTGACATTTCCATTTTGTTCATACATCATTTTCTTGACTTTCTCCCCATCTTCTCTTAGTTTTTAAAACATCTTTAAGCCAGCTTTTTTTTTTTTTTAATGTTTGTCTAGTAGATGTACCATCTGATCTTTTTTTGAGGACAGTCTCTGTTGGTTTATTTTTTCCCTTTGAATGGGCCATAATTTTCTGTTTCTTTGTATGACTTGTGATTTTTTTGTTGTTGTTGAACACTGGACATTTGAATCTAATAACATGGTAACTCTAGAAGTCATATCCTCTCCCTTCTCCAGGGTTTGTTGTTTTTTATCTTGTTTTTGTTCTTATTTTTCGGATTGCTATCCGCTGTCTCTGTGCTGAGCATCAGCCCAAGTGTTAACCTAAGTCCAGAGGTCTTCCCTGAGCCTGTGCCCCCCCGCCCCGGGCACACCTGGGGACTTTCTAATTTCCTCATATAGACTGTTGCCTTCAAGTGTTCTGCTCTTCCATATCTGGCTCCCAAAAGGGGAAAAAGATAAGAATGAAGGGGGAAATTAAAGATATTGCCCCTTAAATCCCCTGGACGAGACCTCAGTCAGAGGGGATGGCTTGCGGCCATAACTGCTGCCCCTTGGTGCTCACTTCTGTGATCAGAAGCAGCAATCCATGATCAGACCACAGATCCCCAGTGTCTGGTACATAGGGTACCTTTTTTTGCCCACCCTGGCTTTTGTAAGCGGTGTACAGCTGCTCTAGGAATATGTGTACAGCTGCCTGCCACAGAGCTGAGCGGTGGAGGGTGGGTAGCTGCCATGGTGCTACGAGTTTATAGTGACTGAGATTAACCACAATTTACTGTTCACGCCTCCCTCAGGATGTTGCAAGCCTTCCTAGACTCCAGAGTTGCAACATAATTGTATCAGATTCACCCAGTGTAACTGTTGTCTGTGTGGGAAAACAGCTATCTGATACTTCCTACTCCTTTATCATCCCCAAATCCTCTCTCCTCAAACTTTTATAACATAATATCTGGGGTTGTCGCCCAATAATCTGTGTTGAAACAATTTCTTAGGTTGCTTTTTGCCTGCTTTATGTTTGCAAGCTGGAGATAGCTGTTTAAACATTCAATCTTCAGTATAAAATGAAGGCGCCATGAAAATGGTTGGCTGTGAATATACTTACCACATAATTTATTTTCAAAACCAGAACAAAATTGAGAGTAAAAGAAGTTGTTATCAATAATTCTTCCAGTATAATAGTGGTGTAGTGGGACTGTCCAAGGCAGTCATATGAAGGACACTTAGATCAAAACCCACTCTGGGAAATCTCTTTTAAGGGATGTCGCTAATATGGTTTGTCCTATTTTTGCATCAAAACCTGACTTTCGTAGTGAAGCAGCATCCACACAGTCCAAGTATTCATATGTAATAATCCAAAGGCATTTCTTGCTATCCATTTTATATAGGGCACAAAAGAATAACTTGAGATGTCTTGAATCCATATAATATCATATGAGTTACAAAGAGTTTACTACTTTGTTTTTATGTATTCAGTGTACATAATATCTAGTGGGTTTCTGGTACTAACTTCCAGTTTCTCATCCCTAGTGGGCTGATGAAATCTCTCATGCAGGGCATCATGTCTTCTTATACCATCTGCATTCTGTCAAGACTCTGCCATGGGTCACTTACGGTTCTTGTTCCAAACCATTGTGCATGGACCCCATCTCTTACTTGTGTTAGAATCAACATTACTACTTTCAGAATGCCTTGGTTTTTACATTGGCACATGCTCAAATAAAATTTTAAAACCAAGTCTTTATAAATTCTATTGCCAACTTTGGTTCTTCTAATAAAGTGTAGTTACTGTGCAGCATTGCTCAGTGGGATGTGTGTGTGTGTGTGGGTGTGTGTGGGTGCGGGTGTGGGTGTGTGAGTGAAAATGGCATTTTAAATACTTTTTGCAGAAGAGTAACCTGTCTGGATTGAATTGAAAGCTAATATGGCTCTCTGTTTGGAAAAAATGTAGATGTTGTAGTGATTCTTGTATAAGAGCATTAAACAGCTCATCCTAAATGAAGCACCTCGGAGGATGGCATGAGAGCCATAAAGTTTATGGAGGAAACATTTACTCTTGGAAAACTTGGGTACTGCAAGAACTTGGAAAGGAATGATAACAAATATCCAACTGTGCCTCAGCAGGGAAGTACAGTTATGTTCCTGGGTCACTGGACTCTTGTTATGGATTGAATTATCCAAACAATACAATCAGTCATAGATAAGCATAATCAGAGCTTTGTGAAATAGGACTACTCCATTTGGATTCAGCTTATAAACAATACACCTCAAATAGATTTGATATCAAATAAATTATGTAGTCCTTACCCTTGAATTTATGTAAATTTTAGTTTATTCTTTTTTCCCTCATATAGTAGGAACTAGCCATTAGTGCGTTCTTGTCTAAAATTTATTTTATGCATGTGATGTCTGCTATGGCCTTTTTAATTTTTAGGCTATGTCTGCTTTCCTTTCTCTATTTCCTTTTATTCGATGGGCTGAGAACTCCCTTGCCGTTCGATAAGCTGCATCTGACTCTCGGATGTCCCACATAGGGGCTCAGCATCACTGTGATGCTTTTCGCTAAGGCGAAAGTGAGTATTTTCTCCATAAACTTTACAGATATCATACCATCCCCTGCAGTGCTTTTTTGGGGGGTGAGCTGTTTAATGCTCTTCTCCAGGAGTTGCTGTAACGTCTCATTTTTTTTTTTTTTTTTCCAAATGGAGAGCCATTTTAGCTTTCAATTCAATTCAGACTGGTTACCCTTCTGCAAAAAAGTATGGTCCCAAGTTAAGTGCACCCTTGTCTTCTGTGCAAGAGGAAGTGAGTTCACTGTCTTTCTTCACTGTCATATGACGGGACATGAGTTTGTCATTATTGTGTACTGTGACATTTTTAAATCACTTTTCTTGATTTATGAAAATTATTAATAGATGTAAAGCTTTTATATTTTGGTAAATTGAATGCTAATATTTCATTTGCTTGCCCCTGCTACTTATGTGGTGTTTGACAGATAGTAGAAAAGAGATTGCATTAGACAAATATAAGAAGACATACTAGCATTAACATGAAAGGAAAAGAAAAATAAGTGTCTGACAACAGACAGCACCTGCATGAACATTACAAAATTCTGGCTGCCATCCAAAACATTTGCTTTATCAATATGATGTCAATGCTGTAGATGTTTTACCTATTCTCTGTTTGGTTATGTTTGTTTTGTTTAAATGTAGCTTTTGGCCAATCCTGCAGAATTTTAACAAAACAGATTTAACTGCAAAAAAAAAAAAAGCCTAAAATTAATTTTCCAGGATGCATCATATAGCTCACGTTATCCCTGATGATAGCATGTTTTTGTAGTTATACTTTGAGAGTGGCAATGAGGAGATATGGGATCTCCTGCAAAGTAGCGGATAGTACCTGTGTGCTCTTGGACTGGTCATTTAACCTGTGAGTTCTAGTGTTCCTGGTAGCTCTAGCACCTGCTGTTTCCCAAAGCTGTACCAAGCAGAAAGTGGAGCCTGGCATTTGCAGTGCTGATAAAAGAGATTATTTCCATGCAGACATAACTGTGAAAATGAATGAGCACAGATTCAACATTTCCTTTGTAGAAGCTTAGCCTTTTGGTTTAGGGCGATGTATAATGAAATGGAATTTGGATAAGGAAATGAACTCAAACTTACAAAAAATATCCTCAGGTAATTCAAAGTTATCAAAGGTTCAAGTATATAAACAACCTCTTTAATCCTCTTATGCTGGGGGAAGAGCAAAAAGTCCCTGGTAAACAGCTGAGTGGTGATACCAAGTCTAGGGCTTGATTTCTATGAAGCTAGACATTGTGATGTACACTCTTAAAAGTACTCAGGCTTATTTCTTGATCTCATTCTCCTGTATTCTTTACCTAATTAAATGTTCTTTTTAAAAAAAAGACTATTTATTTATGAGAGAGAGCATGCCCATGAGTGGGGGGAAGAGGCAGAGGGAGAGGAAGACGGAGCCTGACTCCAGGGCTGGATCCCAGGAGAGTTGAGATGAGGACCTGAGCCGGAAGCAGACACTTAACCGACAGAGCCACCCAGGCGCCTCAAAAGTTGTTTTTTGGTTGTTTTGTTTTGTTTTGTTTTGTTTTTTAATGATTTCTCCCAGTGATTGTGCATGTACCACTATCTTTAGAAAGGCTGACTCTTGTTCTTCGCTTTTTCTCAATTGAATCACCTTTCCTTGGTGGAAATAGAGTTTTAAAAGATAATAGAAGCAAGTGGTATTAATTTAGAGGGTTACTAAAACTGAAAATTAAGGAAATGTAGATAATACAAACTAAGGATATCAAGGCAGTTCTTTTCTGTATTAGTATTAGACCTTTTAGGACTGAATGAGGCCGAGAATTCATTCGTATAAAAGACCAAAGGGAACAAGCGAAGGCATGAGGAAAGGACATACAATATGCCAGTTTGACTTTTTAATAATAGAACCAGGTGTTACTATACAGGGTTGCATTTCTTTTTCTTTTGATATGCATACAATCTCACTAAGAGTAGAAAGAAAAAAAAACAGAAGAAAAAAAGAATTTTTCATCAAAAAGAGACTGATAATTTAGTATCATGAAGAAGTTATTATTATATTGATCTTGACCTTGATCTGTAGCTCTTGACACTTAGCTCTTGCAATGTCTATTTATTTGTCTGGCTGCTATTCTTCTTCTGTAGAAACCCAACTTCGGCTGTTAGGACATGCAGACATACAGGTGAACATATATGCTTATTTCCATAAAGTCAGTAGGTAACAAGGCTCTTTTCTGCCTGGGTGGTTGCTTTGATGTTTTATTTGAAATTCTGTTTATATTCACATGTATGCATTAAAGTAGCTTGAATGATGTCCGCATTCACCAGTGTTTCACAATAACTCTTTTCCTCCTAAGGCGCGTGACTTTGGAGAAAAGGAAAGTTAACAGTGTGAAACTCGGAGGGAGTCTTCGTCAGGAACTAGATAACATTTTTTTTTTTTTTTTAATCCATGTCCCCTTTCACTGTCTGAGCTTCAGCAATCTTTGAAAAGAACAGAGTCAAACCCTGTATTTTAATTAGGATTTTTCAGTGCTCATGGCCTTGAGGAAAAAAGTGAAAAAGAAATTGTGCGGGTATATGTGGAAGAACAGAGGGCTGAGTTTGCTTTCTTTGTGAATAGAATTTATATTATCCAAGAGTCAATGATAAACTTGAGATTAGATTTGTAATATGGAACCAAATGAACTGAGAGGGAAGTATAATATTTCAAGCTGGAGATATTAAATCAATGCCTCATGTAAAAAGACCCAGTCGATAGTAAAAGAATATATAAGAAGGACAATATATCATCAGAAATGCTATTTCTAACTAATTGAAACATTTGCAGTCAGGTTTGTCATGTGCCATCACTTAAGTATTAATCAAATCTAAGGTATAAGCAAGTCTTTTATTTTTAAGGGTCTTGGCAAAGCAGGAGAGCTTGCCAATGAATGAATTGAATGGCCTTCTCAAAGCTTTTATTTATAACTACAATTATAACTTTCCTATCAGCATGTGAATTATTAAGAGTATATTGGCATTTTGCTATATATTTTACTTATCTTTAAATTATTTCTCATAGTGGGAATAATATCCTAATTAAACTTTTGTTAGGTAAATTTTCAACCTAAGCTAAGTTTTTAAATCGATGCTCATTTCAGTTAGGAGATAACTTTATTTTTCCTTTATTTCTTTGAGATCAATGTCCACATGATTTTTTATAGATTAAAGTGTTCTATTTCTGAAATAACAATGAATAGTCTGTAATTTTAATATCACCAAAGTTATTTTAATGTCCTTAATGTCCTTATAGATATGAATTCTAACTTGAACAACATATGTAGATACAGATATATCCACATATAGATACATGCGTATTGAAAAAATAAATCCATCCCCAAAGACCTGTAGAAATATATATCCCATATGTGTAAAGCCTATTAAAACTGCCAGACCACAAAAGATATCCTGTATTTACAAATCTACTTACGTTTCTGGGTCTGCCAAATTTCCACATCTTGTTGCTGCTATTTGTTTAACAAGACTAAAAGGAAATTTAAAGTATTTAGAGCATCCTCTTTAGGATCCATTTGGAACACTATAAAAAGTGTGAAAATATTGATCTTGGACCTCTATATAGGTTGGAGGAACCTTAAACTTGCAATGGTGTATTCTCCATTGACTCCAGGACTGTACTTGAAGTGTGCTGCCTTGTAGGAGACAATACAATTAACTCTTGTACCAACACCATTTCTATAAGGTTTTGCCGACACACTGACAATGTGACCCTTCACTGAAATGCTGAGGGGGTGATGGGAGGTGGACTACCCTGACTCATCCAAAGAATGTTTCCCCAGCTCCTGTTGGACCTCTGAGTGTCTAGCACCTTTATAAAAATTTGCTTCAAAAATGAATTAATTCAGGGTTAGTTATGTCGTGTGAAGCTAAGTAACCATCACTCCTGCAACAGGGCTCCATCTGCCTCAGGACAAATATATTGTGTGAATTGGGGGCACATGCCACCTCAGCACTCAGGCAGGAATCTTGAACCAAGGATGGCACCCTTTCCCGAGGAGAACAGATGTAAGCTGAGGATCGTTCTCAGTACAGGGCTCCAGGAAGCATTACGTGTTAATCTGCATTGGCACAGGAAGAGAAAACTGTTTTGCCAGGCTGCCATATAGTACTTATTTTCTTTCGTCTCATACCAAAGTTTCTTTTTAAAATGAAACTGTTGTCAGCCAATGAGTAAAGGTACTTCTTTGTGGTGAGATTTTTTTTTTTAAGTTCTTGTTTTGAGACATGGACACCCCCCCGCTGCCCCAACTACATAAAACAACAACAACAAGATATGGAATATAAAGAGAAAATTTAAATAATCGAAAGCAAAATAAGCACATCAATGAGCCAGAAATAAGGAAGAAAGTGCAATGATAAATAGAGCTAAAGCCACAGGCTTGCCAGGCTCAGGTCTGGAAGCAGGCATAAGCGGCGGCGTGTTTGTCTCCTCTGGGGCACTGGGAAGCATACCACGTACGAGATGAGTAACCAGAAACAGTTACACTGCTTAAAATAATACGCTGGTAGGACATCTGGGTGGCTCAGTTGGTTAAGCATCTGCCTTCAGCTCAGGTTTTGATCCCAGGGTCCTGGGATGGAGTCCCACCTCGGTCTCCCTGCTTAGCAGGGAGTCTGCTTCTCCCTCTGCCTGCTTCTCCCCCTGCTTGTGTGCACTCTCTCTCTCTCTCTGACAAATAAATAAACAAATAAAATATTTTTAAAAATACACTGGGTTTCGGTTACCCAGCTTGAGAAATGATGCTGGAGGAATATGTAATGCTGACCATCACCCGGGACCAAGGCTTAGGGAGTAAGGTTTACATAGGAAAGAGGAGGAAGCTGACAGCTGTAGCCAGGATAGGGCCACAATGTCTGTTGGTTGTGCTACAGGATCTGAGATATCCTAATATCACAGTGGAAAGGTTTGCACTATTCCAATAAATAGGTCTGGAATAGAGACCTTAGGGTGGGCAGGATGGAGGCAAAAGCAAAACTATAAGACCCATATCCTTAATGAGAAAGAGCAAGATTAGGAAAAGGAGAAAGAGAGATTAGTATGCATCAGATAAAATAAATATAATAAAACAAATGAATATGAAAGATTCTAAACATGAAGATACGTTAATATCTTAAAAAAAAGACATAACATCAGTATTAGTTTTGTGTTGCTGCTGTAACAAATCATCACAAACTTGGTGGCTTAAGACAACACAAATTTGTTTTCTTACAGTTGGTTAGAAGTCCAAATATGGGTCTCTCTGGGCTAAATTTAAGGTGTCAGCAGATCTCTTTCCTTCTGAAACCTCTAGGGGAGAATTTGTTTCCTTTCCTTCTCCAACTTCTGGAGGCACCTACATTCCTTGGCTCATTGGCTTCTCCCTCTGTCTTCGAAGTGTATTGCTCGGGCCCCTGCTACCATGACCTCCTCTAAGCCTCCTTTCACACTCCTGCCTCCGTATTGTAGGATTCTTGGAATACTTTGGACCCATCTAGATAATCCAGGATAGTCTTCCATCTCAAGATTCTTAATCACATCCAGGATGTCCCTTTTGCCATACAGTGTAACACTTTTACAGTTTCTGGGACATGGCATGAGCAAGGTTGGAAAGTGGGGAGCAGGGGGGATATTGATTTGTTTATAACAGCATCCATACAAAGAACAAAACAGGTCATAAAATAACTGAGAAAGACAAACATCATAGGATTTCACTCATGTGTGGAATCTGAAAAACAAGACAAAGGAATAAACAAAGCAGAATCAGACTTCCAAATACAGAAAACAACCCATGGTTGCTAGAGAAAGGTTGGGGGGACAGGCAAATGGGAGAGGGGAGGAGGTGATAGAGGCTTCCAGTTATGGAATGAATAAGTCACAGGTATAAAAGGTACAGCATGAGGAATATAGTCAGTGATATTGTAATAGCACTGTATGGTGACTGATGGTAGGGACACATATGGTGAGCAGAGCATAAGAAGTTGAATCACAGTATTGTTCCTGAAACTAATGTAATATTGTGTGTCAACTATATTCAAATAAAAAAAATTAAAAAGGTTACGAAATAAACATATACAGAAATGAATTTGTGGCTGCAGGAAAAAATAAAGTGAACATATTAGAAATGAAAGATATTGTCACAAAAATATTTGATAGTTTCTAAACTGGACACAGGAAAGAAATCACCCGCATACAGTGTAGAGAATGTGCTGGAGATTATACTAAGGCGTTATGTGCCCAGGTGTGTGTGTGCATACACACGTGTTGAAAACAATACGTTTTCAGCTCAGAAATAGAGTATAGTGGAGAGACTCCAACATATGCCCAAAATAAGAGCAGAAAGAAAACTAAAGGGAAGCACTATTTGAAAAAAAAAAAAAGTGGGGAATTTTCCACATTTGAGGGGAAAACATGACACTTCAGGTCAAATGTGTGGGATGAATATTGAGAAAAGTAAATGAAATAAATCCACACAAAGGCACAGAATAATAAGTTGCACAACATCAAAATGTATATTCTGTAAAAGTACAAGAGAGAAAAAGCACTGCCCCACAAAGAAGTAACAATTACACTTCTCTTCTGCACCTGAATTAGGAAAAAAAAAAGACAATGGAGAAATAATTTCAAAATGCTTTGGCCAAAAAACAAAAAAAGAAAGAAAAGAAAAAAAGGAAGTGAAAAACAAGTGTGAGGGGCGCCTGGGTAGCTCAGTTGGTTAAGCATCTTACTCGTGATTTCAGCTCAGGTCATGATCGCAGGGTCTTGAGATCCAGAGCCTTGTCAGGCTCTGTGCTGGGTGTGGAGTCCGCTTAGGATTCTCTCTCTCCCCCCACTGCCCCTTCTCCAATCGTGTTTTCTCTCTCTCTCTCTCAAAAAACGAACACCCCCCCCCCAAAAAAAAAAACACATGTGTGATCCTAGAATTCTATACTCTGACAAAATATCAATTAAGGTTCTGGACAAAATCAAGTATAATGTCTTGCAGCCTAATTTTCCCATCTGGGTTGACTTTTCTTTTGCAGAAGCATACTGTGTAGTATTTTTTACAGTAACATTCTATTTTTTTGGTATGTCTGAATATACATATTTCTCTGGTAACTAATCCGAGATACAGAAGGAATGAAAATATTAATGATAGAAATCAGGCCATGAGAAGAGGAGTGACTACTCCTTCCTGTGTCATGGGGGTCTTGAGTTGACTAGAGTGTATGAGATCCCAAAAGATCTCTTGACCAATGAGACTGAATTTACATGAATCAAAAGAAGTGTGTAGCATTAAAGAACCAAGGTCATGGTCCCAAGAACTTGCATTTTATTAGAATGAGTTTATGATAGAGCTGTTTTTAGAGGAGAGTCATTGTCAGATAAGCTTAAAAAAAAAAGCATAAACAGCTTGATTTCTTTAACTTGAAAGTACTATTGAAGACCCTGTGGTTCTTCGCTGAATGAAAACACTTTGGATGTTATTATGGAGATAACACTAGAGAAGTTTCCTTTGGATCAAGATCAAGGCACTTTGTATGTTCTACTGACTATCTAAATGTTCATTATTTATCCAAGTTAGTGTCTCTTATAAATACTGTAGATACATTAAACTATCAAGTAGGTCTTCACTTAGGAGCCAACTCTAATCACCTGTTAGTGGCAAATTAGAGTCTTGGTTTTGGAAAGATTTTCATGCCTAATCTCAAGGCAAAGTCCAATGGAGTTTGGAATCAATTATAGATAACTGTGAGCAACTCACTAAAATGGAAGGAATGGCCAGGGGTCTACTGCTTTTGTGGCCTGTGCAGCAGTTGGCTGCTAAACATTTAATGATGTTCTCTCATGGTTGGTTGGGAAGGCCTGATTTATAGCACTTGCCAATTTCCTTGGTATAAATATTCCGACTGTGGCTGATTTAGAGTTACTCGTAAATAATGATGTAATTAAATTCTGAGCACAACTGGTTGTCACTAGCTGATTTGAGCTGGTTCTAGCACATCACTGTGCTGGTGATTTCATTCTAAAACTCCATATCTGAAGTATTACCTGTTGGTCACCCACAGGTTTTCCTAGGTGAGCTAAATATAGAGATGAGAAGAGTCTGAATTTAGATAACATTTTATAATAGTTTAAAAGAAAATAATGAAAATGGTTAAGGTCTTGAATGAAGAGTGAAGAAATCCATGTGCTTTATCCAGGAGAGGTGGCAGCTGATTGGTGATTTAATGATCTTTATGTTTAGGGAGGGTTAGAGTATGGTTTCCAGTTGTTTTCCATTCCTAAGGATCAAATCCAGATAAACATAGTCTGAAACATTCCCCTTTCCTACTCAGTAATTATGCATTGCTTTACAAAAGGTTTTGGCAAAAGTATTTTTTTCGAAGATAAACTTTTTTTTTTTTTTGATTGGTTGTTAGTTGATCCAGTCTTTGCACTTTAAATCCTTCTAGCCCTTTATAGTAAATGGAGAATTACGCAGTCAAGAGAGGGGTCCAAGGAGAAATTTTTGAGGCCAAATAATTCAACAAAGTTTGAAATATGGGCAGGCAGGAGTTATTTTCCCCAGTCACCTGAGCTAGGAGCTCTATTCCTAACTGACCCCTCCTGTTCCCTGGCATAAAAACCATCATGCTGTTGTATGAATTCTAGTTCCAGAAGTTCTCTTGAATTTTCCCTAGCCTTTCTCTCAAATCACTGGCCCAGTTTAAGCTATTCTCTATAGGACTGTATTATTTTCTTGTTTCAGTTGAAATAAGCAGGTAGAGAATTCTTGGCCAGATGTATAAAAATTTCACACCAATCCGACAATTTTCCCTCAACTAACATTCTGTCTTAAGCTGTGCTTGCTGGAGGAGAGGGGGTGATTGTAAGTCTGTCCCTGATGTTATAAATGTAAGGCTGGATATATTTTGCACGTGTTTCTTTTAGTCTAGTCTAAAAGATTATACCATTTTCAAGAGGTTACCAATGATGATTGGCATTAAAATTCGTGTGTTTCAATGTTCTTAGGTTTATTCATTTTTTAAAAAGATTTTATTTATTTATCTGAGAGAGAGAGAGACAGAGAGCAGGAATGGTGGGGAGGGGCAGAGGGTGAGGGAGAAGCAGACTCCCCACTGAGGGGGGGGTCCATGCCAGCACTGCAAGATCATGACCTGAGCCAAAGGCAGATGCTTAACCAACTGAGCCACCCAGGCACTCCTCAATGTTCTCAGGTTTAATTATCCTGAATCCCTTTCTTAAAATGCAGGTACTATTTTCTATGAAAAAAGACACTCCAGTTTATACAATTCTTCTATTTCTTTTTCTCTAAATTTTGGAAATAACTTAGACCTGTTAAATGTGTAGTAAAATCCCTAGCGAGAAAAATAAAATTTATAGTTCACAGACTAGGTTGAACAGGCAAACATCTGTCAACTTAAAACATTTTGTCTCAAGTAATAAATTAGTTCACAAATGATGATGGATTGAGTGGTTGTATTAATTATTTATTAATTAATCTATTAATCCAACTCTTTTTAAAGGCACTACTTTGAATGAAGCATGTGTGTGAGGGATATACTGAGAAAAAAACCTAAGAGTTGATGGTCTCCTAATATTGCTAAATGCTTTGAATTGTTACATATAAACACATGGGTAGGATAGGTATCACCTGCCCTTTCCAAATGAGTAAATTGAGGCTTAAATAATTTATTTATAGGATTTAAGTGTGTCACAGAATTCAAGTGTGGAGTAACAATCGGAATCCAGCTCTTACTGGCTTCAAAATCTTTCTCTGATTCCATGCAGCTTTCTGCAGAGAAATATATATGAAAATGTAATGCATAGTTCTTGTTTTCAAAAATTTTAGTCTAAATGGGGAAAAAAGACACAATATCATTATTACTTAGAAATATTACTTAGAATTATTACTGGTTATCAATATTACTTAGAAACAATGTATTTGATTTAAAATATGATTAAAAGTAAGTAAGTGGTAATGAAAATACATGTGTTTTTAGAGTTCAAAGGATAGAGAGATATTCTCTGTAAGCTAAGGAGTTTCAGGGATTTAATTGTATTTACTGCATGTAATGAAACAGCTAGTACACCATCCATCCGTCCATCCGTCCATCCATCCTCCCATCCGTCCGTCCATCCATCCATCCTCCCATCCGTCCGTCCATCCATCCGTCCTCCCATCCGTCCGTCCATCCATCCATCCATCCATCCGTCCGTCCATCCATCCTCCCATCCCTCCATCCATCCATCCATCCATCCGTCCGTCCATCCATCCGTCCTCCCATCCGTCCGTCCATCCATCCATCCATCCATCCGTCCGTCCATCCATCCTCCCATCCGTCCGTCCGTCCATCCATCCTTTGTGTTTTCATGCGTCCTTCCATCCATCCATAGAGCAGTAACTAATTTTTAAGGAAGAAGATGAATTTGTTCAGAATTTATACAGATAGAGGTATTAAAATATGATATTAAAATATAGATATTTATAATTTTATGATTGCTGCTTTCCAAATGTATGCAAATCACATATTTTTAAGATTTATACTAGCAAAGACAATAAAACTTATAAATAAAGAAAGTCATATCTTAAGGTTGATTTAGATTTACTACACACACACACACAAACAACTAGCAGGAAAAATGCTTTAAAATATTAAACTAAGAGAGAGGGATTGGATCAGTAGGGTAAAAAAAGGATCAGTTATGCAGCAAGACAAAAACCAGCACCAAGACCTCAGAGACTGAACACCACAAAAGTAACTCTGGTTCGCACACTGTCCACTTTGGGTTCCAGAGACCCGCAGATTATCTCCGCTTGGATGACCTGGATTCAGCAATCTGTGACACCTGCATTTCAACACAATGCTTTACGTTTCAAGGACAGGGAGCCTGGATAGTCAAGAATTGGCTCTGAAATACCTCCTCTTAGAGATGACACACATCATCACTTCCAGTGACATTTTATTGGCCAAAACCCAGTACACAGACATACCCAAGCCTAACCTTGGGAAGGCAAGGAAGCGGATTCAGCTGTCTATCCAGGAAATAAAGGAGATCCATGAACATCAGTGAGCATTAATACTGTCTGCCGTGACAGAAAAGTGGCAAATTGTTACTGTTTAAAACCCAAAGAGATGTTTACCAGGATAAAAAATATGGAGGCATTAAAGATATTTACCAGGAGAAAAACATAAACCTGGAGGTGAAATTCTGAGTAGCACTATTTTTTCGCCTTTCCTGAAGCTAACATTACTGTATTTCTAAAGCCAAACATTCCCTTTCATTCAGTGCTTAAAATGTGTCTTGGAGAACAGAAAAGGAAACATTATATCGTGCACACACATACCGTTGTTTGTATATATATGTACATACACCTATATATACATTTATATACATAAGTGTATCTTATGTATGTATACACACATACATACATGTACATTACATATATGGGTGTGTGTGTGTGTGTATCAGGGTATCTATTTTTGCTGAACCAGTGCATATTTATTATAATTTTTTTCTCTAACTTGTTGGTGAGAATTTTTTTTAAGTGAGTTGTTAATATATATTTTTTAAAAGTACTAGCTTCTCTTCTTGGAAATGAGAGAATAGAAATATTTTTACTGTTGACAATTGTGCCCTCAAGTGTTAACATTATTCACAAGTGCTTAAGAGAATAATTAGTTTCATTTTACTCTATCATACTCGTATTATAATTATAACATGACCTTTGTTCTATTTATACATACAAGTAGTATATTCTAGTAGGATTTTTTTTTTGTGAAGAAGAAACACTTGATAATAGCCTAATTCCCTAACAGTCTTATTGTACAATGGGTCATAAATGACCTTACCTTGGGGAAAAATTAAAAGACACCTGCATTAGAGATCAGTTTCCTGATTTTCAGTTTAAATTCATCATGCTGAGCTATCCAAGGACACCTTTCTTGTCCTACCATTTGATGGAAATGATTTCCATGTGTTTTGTGATTCAACCCCATTCTGCCTTAGATGATACAGTGACATCAAATATTTCAGCTCTTCAATTGACTGGCTGACTGTGCCTTGTAAAAATTGCCTTTTATTGTCAGAGTACTCTAAATTGTAAATAAGAAGTGGACAACAAATTTGGGGCAATAATAGTAGCACTCGCATTTCAGAGTGATTTCACATTTCAAATTATTTACAAATATGACATCAAACATTAGTGGTTTTATTTCATTTTTGTATTAGAGGGATTCCAAATGTGATGTGACAGCCTTAACTCTGAATTTCCCTGTTTTTGTCAGTTTAATCCAGATCTTTGCTCTACAGTTCTAAACACTGCCATGCTTCTAAGTTTTAAACAAGAAACAGGTGGTTAGTATTTAACCGTACATGCAACTCTGACAACTTGACTTTAGCTTTGCACCTAATATTTTGGTAATGCCTTCATCATGGTGGTAGTTGTCTAGAAGCATCTTATTGTCCCTTTACCAGTTCTGTTAAATAGAATATTAGCAAGGAATTTATTGAGGCTGAATATTAACGAAATCTCAATTCTTTAACCCATCTTCTCTTAAAGGATGACATTTTCAGTTTTGTTATTGATTTGGTGTTAGTCATATTCAGGGTCCCTGGGCAGCTGGTTGCAGGACACTTTGAGATTCATCTCTCCTGACACACCTCCATTTGCACTGGAGTCATTCATGCATGATCGGAAACTGCAATCCTTGGAAGTTACTGTTGATAATGGGATTCAAATGCTGCCCTGTTTGATCTACATTAATTCTTTGGGGCTCCAGAATGCTCACTGATAGTCCAGAAGTCACCAAGGAGTGTTCTGTTGTTTCAGTCTTGGGGGACGATTTGCTTTGAAAATTCCACTTTTCACACTCTTGAGTTATCACCTAAATGCCCACACGTTTCCTCAACGCACTTCAGTCTCAATTCCCCCACTTGTCTATAAAATGGAAATAATTTACGAAGTAATAACCTCAAAACTCAACCTCCATCAATAAATAGGAAGGCATAGCACCTGCATTCTCTCACAATTACTGGACTGGCTCTAACTCAGCATCACGGATCACATCTACACACTTTCCTGGAGCTCAGGTTTTGGTATTTGTCACTGGGCCAGAAGCTGTGTGGGTTTAAAACCCTCAGCTTCACCCCAGGGCAAATTTCTGTTTGCTTCAGAGTTCCCTGACTCCTCCCTCCTCTGTGGTTTATGTGATGAGTGACTTTCCTCTCTGGCTACAACAGAGAATGTAGAGGAGAGAAGTAGAGGGCTATGAAGTCAGTAGCCAAGAGCTTAGGATGGAGGGTCAAGAGAAAGAAGGGCAGAAAGACTCAGAACAAGAAGTACAGAGTACTCCATGACCTATCTAGTGTTGGGGTTTTAATTAAGACTTTTTCAGTCTTGTAAATTTAGAACCTTTGGAGAACACACACTCCTGGAGATTAAAACACCAGTTTCATTACTGCTGAAGCTAAATTAGAGACTGCAGCTTATCACTATGATCATACAATTGGGCTTTCCATTTTTTCCCCTTGAATTGATTATATTACTAAATTGGCAGGCTTATTTTTAGTGACCATGAAGTGCTGGCCTTTGGAAGTTTATGGCATTGAGAAGCAAAGAATTTGAATGTCCAGTGGACAGGATGGCTCTGAAAAAGAGTGAAACCCAGATGGAACTGAGTCAGGCAGACTCTATTTCATCTCTGAACAGAAGCAGTAAACTCTTAGCATGGGAGGTTGTAAAGACCCGGGCAAGAACCTCTGCCTCCCTGGTGGGTGGGAGTCCTGCCCTGTCTATGTGACATATGAGAAGTGTTGGACAAGCAGCACTCCCCATGCCTTAGTAGGCATCATGGCAGGCTCCCATGGTGATTCCTGAAGGTACAACCTTAAATTTATCATAATAGTCCCTTACTCTTTGTTCTGTTTTACTGATTTTTACCATTCTTAGTGCCTTCTTTTTACTTATTTTGGGTTTAATTTGTGCTTTTTTTATCTCCCTATACTAGAACCGTAGATAATTAATTTTAGATTTTTATTATCATCTAATGTGGACATTTAAAGTTACAGATTTCCCTCTTATGGCAGATTCGATATACCCCTCAAATTGCATCCCTCAAATTTTGATATGCTTTCTTCATTTTCAATCAATTTGAAATATTTTCTAATTTCCCTTGTGATTTCCACTTCAACATATAGTTATTTAAAGTTCCATTGTTTACTTCCCAAAAACTTGAGAATTTTTAAAATATACTGTTGTTGATTTCTAGTATAATACTATTGTAATCAGAAATTATACTCTGTATGATTTCAGTTGTTCTTTCAATTGCTGGTTATGTGTTTTGAAACTTTGTCATTGTGTTTACTCACATATTTAGTTACTTTTTATTTGTTTAATAATTCTCTTTTATTTACCCAGATTTTACCTTTCTGAGATTTTTCCTTCTCTTCCAACTAGTATTTTTCTCTTGAACCTAAAAATATAAAGTGTGTTTTTTTTTGTTTGTTTTGTTTTCGTTTTTTTTTTAGCATTTCATATAGAACAGATCTACTATAGATAAATTCTCTCAGTTTTTTTCTTTTTATAAAAAATATTCATTTAGTGTTTTTTAAAACATTTTCTTAGGATATAGAATTTGATTTTGACACATTTCTTTTGTTTTGCTATCTTTCAATACTATAGAGATGTCCCATTGTCTTCTGTTCCCCATGGTTCAGATGAGAGGTTGACATCCCTTTTACATGCATAATGTGTCTTTTTTTTTCTAGCTCGTTTTAAGATTTTACATTTGTATTTGGTCTTCATCGTCAATTTGATTATCATTTGCCTACCTGTTGTTATATTTAAATTTATTTGCTGAGCTTCTTGGATATGTGGGTTGATACATTTCATCTATTTTGGAAATTTGTCAGCTGTGAACTCTTCCAGCATTTCTTCTGCTCCATTATATGCCTCCTCTTTCCTGGATCATTAATACAAATATGTTTGGCTGCATGATATTTTCCAGAGATGTCATATGCTTTTTTTCCTCTTCTTTCTCTCATTCTCTCTCCCTCTCTCTCTCTCTCTTTTTTTTTAACTCTTTGATTTTCTTTGATTTCAAAATGGATAATTTCTATCTGTCTTCAAGTTCACAGACTTTTTCCTCTAGTATGGCCAGTCTGTTGATAGACTACTAACATTAATTTTTCTTCTTAGTATGGTATTTTTATTTCTTTCATTTACATTTAGCTTTTCTTTTTTTTAAAGATTTTATTTATTTATTTATTTGAGAGAGGGAGAGAGAGAGAGCATGAATAGGGGTGGGGGTGAGAGACAGAGGGAGAAGCAGACTCCCCACTGAGCAGGGAGTCCGACATAGGGCTCGATCCCAGGACCCATGAGATCATGACCTGAGCCAAAGGCAGATGCCCAACTGACTGAGCCCCCCAGGTGCCCCTACATTTGGCTTTTTCACTGTGGTCAGATCTGTACTATTTCCCACTTTTTTTTTCACACAAATTGTCTAGAGATCAATTATGTTAAATCTAACATAAATATCAACTTATCTATCATATTTATTTTAAATCTCCTGTCTAATAATCTCAATATCTATATCGTATGTGGGAATGTTTTTATTTCTCTTTCTTCTCTTGACCGTGCATCATATTTTTATTCATATATCTTAAAGTTTTTATATATCCTTCACATATCTTGCAACTTTCATTCTAGGATGACTATTGTGAACAAAATAACATTATAGATGGAAATCAATAGCATTTAGCTACAGAAAAAGGTGCAACCCTTCTTCTTTTGGCCATTAGTGTTGGGGGATAGAGGGTTACACCATCTAACATGTATTTGATCTCTGGGGTTTATTTTAGTTTCCATATATTCAGTTCATTACTGGCTTCAGATTTAGCAAGTCTTAAGATCTAAGCACCAGTGAGAATCCAGTTTTCTCTTTGTACTTTATAACCTAACTACTGGTTTCCTGAATAGAAGGGCATCTCTCTCTTTTTATTTCCCTGTTTCCTGATTTGGGTCTTCTGGTAAGTTCTCTTTGTTCTCCCATTTCCACAATCAGCTTTTTACATTCAGGAGATTCCTCTGCTCTGATGCTCTCTGTTTATTTTCTTTCTTTCTTTTCTTTCTTTCTTTCTTTCTTTCTTTCTTTCTTTCTTTCTTTCTTTCTTTCTTTCTTTCTTTCTTTCTTTCTTTTTCTTTCTTTCTTTCTTTCTTTCTTTCTTTCTTTCTTATTTGCTTGTTTTTGTTTTTTTCTAAAGATTTTATTTTTAAGTAATCTCTACACCCAACATGGGACTCAAACTGACAACCCAGAGATTAAGAGTCACATGTTCCACCAACTGAGCCAGCCAGGTGCTCCACTTTCTGTTTTGAGCCTTCAGAAGGCCAAGTGTACACAGGGACATCCTGGGGAACTTGTAGGTATTTCTTGCTGTTCCGCTGCCCTAACCCCAGTTTTTGGTGGCAGCCTCGCAGTGGGCAAAGTCTCAGATCTGTTCAGAGGGATTTCTCATGGTTATCCTCATCTGCTCCCAGTCTCAGGTGGGCTCTGTAAGCCTTAATGAGGATTATTTTTAGATCTCCTGTCTTGCCCCCGAACTTGGGTATATAACTTGCATGCACTCAGTGACAGCCATCTGGACAGAGAGGTAAGCAGGTGCAGATCTTTCTTCACCTGGGCTTCTTCAGGCATCTAAACCACCACTCTAAACCTTATGGGCTTCTAACACAGTGGCCTGTTTCTTTGCACTCTGTTCCTTGGCAAATTCCTTCTTTTATCACTCTACCCAGTAAGAAGACAGCAGTCAGTGCTTCTTGTATAGGAAGGTTTCATTACTCTCTGTATTTTAGTTCATTTAGGTTTTGTTTGTTTTCAGGTCATCTATCTTGCTCTTCTTTTTAGGTCTCTTACAGCTTTCTCATTCCTAACCAGAAGTGAAAACTGCTAGTTATTATTTATATTGCTGTCCACTTCTATTTATAGGAGTCATATATGAACCCAGTGAATAACGGGCCAGGAAAAAATGTTAATGATAGATATCATACTGTCATAAGACATGCCTTGCCTTTCCCACCTAAGTTATGTTGTTCATTCAGTCTCATTGTGCCTGCACCTTCTCAACATGTAAGTGCTTTGTCTTCCTGGAGTGTCATCCATGTAACTAAGCTTCTGGAAAAAATTTATGTGGTATCTCAAGACATGTCTGAATTTCAGTTTAAGATCCAGCTGGGAATCTCCATGCCTTACTCTTTCCACACCTCCCCCTGCACACAGTGTGTTAACAAATTTGTAGGTCAAGTTATTGGGTTATCAGGGAATTTATATTGGAATGGATTTCCAAATCTTTTTTGGTTTTGTCCAAGAGGATCATTACTGTCCAGTCTAGATATTGCACAGAGAATACAGGCAAACACATGACTGATGAAACAAGAAAAGACCCAAAGAGAAGAGTGATGGTACAAGGAGACTGATGGTACAAGGAGACATCCCAAAGGAGCAGTGGTCAAAATAATGACTGTTGGTCATACAGAATGGGGATGATCAAGAATAACTATTTGAGCAAGGTCTGTATAATCACAGTACAGCCCAAGTGGGAAGCCACTGAGTGAAATTAGTAGTAGAAATAAGCACATATAGTAAAGTATAAATAAATATGTATATTTCCAACCAGCTATAATAATCTTTCCCTTTTATAAGGGAGAGATACAACGGTTGCCTGCATTCTCCCACCATGCTCTGCAGGAAGCCTGCATGGTTTCCCAAATCTGCACCGTTATACCTCCCACCATTGGCTCATGTTCTCACGGGTACTTCCTGTTCCTCCTTCCTAGATATCTGCCTCATCTCTTATAATTTTGCTTTTTTTAAAGTTTTTTTAATTTTTAATTTTTTAAAGATTTTGTTTGTTTATTTGACAGAGAGAGACACAGCGAGAGAGAGAACACAAGCAGGGGGAGTGGGAGAGGGAGAAACAGGCTTCTCGCAGAGCAGGGAGCCCGATGCGGGGCTCGATCCCAGGACCATGACCTGAGCTGAAGGCAGACGCTTAACGATTGAGCCACCCAGGCGCCACCAATAATTTTACTTTTTATATTGTCTGTGCTCACTTCACCCTCACTCGCTGTCTGTTTTAGAGCAACTTTCCTTTCCTTCTTTCTCCTCCTGAGCTGAAGGCAGACGCTTAACGATTGAGCCACCCAGGCGCCACCAATAATTTTACTTTTTATATTGTCTGTGCTCACTTCACCCTCACTCGCTGTCTGTTTTAGAGCAACTTTCCTTCTTTCCTTCTTTCTCCTCCTGTAGCTAGCACCATTCCTCCGACAAATCCATCAATTCATCCAGGCTTTACACACACTGAATCTCTACTGTAAATGAGTGCCTGCAAGTCTGTTTTGTCTAACAAAAGGAGAGACTCTGTTTCTAAAAGGAATCCAATCATCCTTTAAGTTGATCAGTTCACAGGACTACCAGCTTTTTTAAAATGGCTATCTTTTTTCCTGTCTTTCTAATTGCGAATACAATAAAGTAGTCACTGTCCTAAGTGCTATACCTTTACTAACACATTTAATTCCCCCAAACACCATGTAAATCATGTATTTCTACTTTTAGTCCCTGCTTAGAGATGAGCAAAAAGGGAACTGAAAAGGCAAATAACTTGCCTGAGGTCATGTGTATAATTAAGGGTCTGACTCCTGAGCCTAAATTCCTGACCCCTTTTCTACCTCACCACATAGTTGTGAGTGAATCATTAAGCAAGCAGTAAGATACTGTTCTCAGGAAATGGCAGATAGGTATTTCATTCAGTCTGTAGCGGTATCTTGTGTTTTTTTCCTATATACTGGCTATTATAAATGCCATAGACAGTATGCTAGACTAAGAGAAATTTTTGTTTTATACAATATGGCAAACTTAAAATTTCTTAAATTCTGATGGAAGATAAAAATGCCCCCTCAAAAAATGTACCCTCATGTAATGAAACCCCCCAAAGTTTGTGTTTTCAGGACACAATCAAAATGATACAATAATGGCCAAATATAAAATTATGATTTTACCATTGAATTTGGTAATGAAATTAAATCCACGAAATGGTTTTTCTGTGTTTCATGAGGCAGTTTGCATGTGAATATACTTAAAACAAATTCTGATTCTGATATGATCTGTATGACTGGATTGTATAACTGTCTGCATTTTTATAAATAGATGAATGCACAATACTTCTTACAGCTTTGTAGCTATGTAATTAAAACTATCTGTATCAGTTTGGAGAGCGTTCAGTTACAAGGAAAAGAAAACCTGATTCACAGTGTTTTAAACAAATGAGGGTTTGTTTTTCCCAGGATACAGGCAGATTTTGACATTAGATTAGTAACAGTGATGTCAAGGCCATCATATCCTAATTCCCTGTCCTTTTCAGAGGACTGAAACACAGGGGTCTCTGCTGCTTTAGCCTTCATGCCCAAATCCAAAACAAGAAGAAGACAGGAGAAAGGGTCACTGATTCTGCTTCCTCAGGAAAGTAAAGAGCCTTCCTAGAAACCCTCTTAACAGTTTTCCATTTATATCCCATTTATATCTTATTGGCAGAGCCTGGGTCATTTGGCCATGCCTAAGTGAGAGGCTTGGAAAGTGGGAGCATGAGCATCATCTGTGGCTGAGCCAGTCGTCTCCCATCTGTTAGGTGTGTGTGTGTGTGGGGGTGATATCAGGTAG
This sequence comes from Zalophus californianus, assembly GCF_009762305.2. Classification (NCBI taxonomy): domain Eukaryota; kingdom Metazoa; phylum Chordata; class Mammalia; order Carnivora; family Otariidae; genus Zalophus; species Zalophus californianus. Next base: position 6,698,396 of record NC_045597.1, read on the forward strand.
AAAATAGTCATTGTTACTCTGCTTAGGTGCTCTGAATTGTATTACCTGATTCTGGAAATTCACTATGAAAAGTTAGATATTCAATAGTTGTACTGGGGCAATTCAATCCAATATATATGTCTGTTGCTGTTTAAAGGGATAAAAATCAATTTAATATCTACAGCAATCTTTTTTCCCCCCAAGTTTGATGGTAATATTGTCTATCTTTTAAGTCTTCTATTGATTTTGTTGTATTTTTATCAATTTAGAAAAAAAGCAAGAGTCTCTTTATTTCCTGACCACAAATGGAAATATCAGATTGTAGTAAAATCATCAATGTTCCTTTCTTCATCCACCTCCCCTCCCTCCACCCACATGCATATTCAGGAATGGGAATAGTGTTGACATCCATGGAACTTAGAGCAAATACCAATGCCAATCATGTCTAAAATACGAACACATTTCAAATTTATGTGAATTTTAAACAATCTGTTTTCTTTGGCTTGTACAAAAATTACCAAATAGCATATTGCATTAAGAACAAAATGTTCTTTAATCAGGATCAAATTATAATCTTATAGTACTAACACATAATTATATAGATGGAATATTGAGGTTTATAATCATATTCTTTAGACAAAACATCCAAAGACACCAGTATTTCTTTGCTAAAAGCTATTTTCTAGTTCACTGAATAAATGTAAATATAAAGAATTTGGTTTTATTAAGATTAACTTTAAGTTTTTTAGTTCTTGATGCAAAGCATAGAAAAAAATGGTAACTACATCTTGGTTTGATGGTTTGAAAAGTCTGGCGTAATTTAAAAGCAACTTTCGATCTAGCTGGTACAGTAAGCAAATGGAATTAGAAGAGATTTGGTGTCTGTTTCTTGATCTGAGTGATTATGATTAGTATGATTTCATTGGTTTGCTTTTATTACCGTTTTTACTGTTTTTGGTATATCTGTATGGATATGCATAAAAGGTAACATTTCTATCCTACTGTGGCTTAACAAATAAAATAAGAAATATGTACCTTATTACCTACTCAGCAGCCTCCCTTTTTCTTCCCTCACCGTCCTCTATGTAACCATGTGTTTATGGAAGGTGACGTCATCCCCAGTCCATGGGTAAATTCAACTACCTGAAGCCATTCAGGATAACCCTCTTTTCTGGAGGATTTCTCAGAGAAGATTCCTTTTGGCAAACAGAAGGACGTGGTAGGGGAACAGTTCATGTGCCAGATAGAGTCATGTGCTCATGGAATGGCTGGAAGTTTGGAGCCCATTGAGAGTATGAGGGCTGCAGATGGTGGTGCAACCAGGCAACCTTTGAACCACCCTAATTAGGTTGTTTTAGTGATGAGATAGGACATGTTTTCCTCATTGCAGAATTATTTTCTCTTATTTGTAGCTCAGTGCACCCTGACCAATACAATGGGCCATATTCAAATATTCTGAAATCCATGTCCATTCAAGTGAAATATAGGTTTTTGTTGTCTAGTGATTAAAAAAGTGTCTCAAGCAATACTGTGTGTAAGTATGTGTGTATGTCTGTGTTTGTGTGTGTTATATTCTTAAGTAATGCTTAGAAGAATTTTGCTCTGGATTCTAATGGTAACCCTACATCCTGACTATTTGATACGTTTTTTAGGATTGAATAATGTCACAATGAATTCATATATGTATGATTATTTGTCCATATGGATTTATAGACCTTACTTTGTTCATAAGGTGTACATGTTAAGTTCTATAGTTCTTTTGATATTGATATTTTGTAAAAGATGTTTTTGAGTTGTTAAAGAAAATAATATTATAAATAATCAGTTTACTATAAGGTTTATAGATATTCTTAATTATTTGGGTATTGTCATGTTGTTTCATACCTCATAATAACTAATTATCAATAATTTTTACCAATTATTCTCTTTTTCCAGAAGGCTAGTAAGACATTCCTGACCAAAATATTAGTACAATTTCTGGATAATTGACTCTTACTTTCAGGCATTTCTAAAATAAAATTTGTAAAAACCCCAAGAAAAAAAGGAACTTTTAAAAATATGAATTGAAAATAAATAAATAAATAAAAATATGAATTGATGTAATTTTACCTAATACAGAAGATTGGGAGAATGTCTTTAATACAGTATTTTAAATGTCCAAGTTTATACATCTGAAATTAATAAAATCAGGGCAATTCATAACACGTGATCAGTCTTATGCCACACCTGGTCCTGAAAGCGTAAGAGCACATTAAAGTCATTTCTAGTGGGTCCTGGCTCTACCCGTCAACCCTGGGGTGACTTCACAAATTCTACATAATGCGTGTCAGACACCCAGGGGTTTGTGGGTTTAGCTACATCACCATGTTCCCTGGGGATTCTTTTGAAGAATTCATAGAGTTGTAACTTGTCTTAAGACATATGAGACCAATGTTGAGAAAGACAAAAAAAAAAAAAAAAAAAGAAATTCAAGTGCACTTTACATTGCTTTATGAAAGGGTTGTCCTCAACCTTGAGTAAGTAGTCTGCCAGTGGGGCAAGGTGAACTGACTACAGTCTCTGCTTCTCTCGTGCTTGCTTTTGACGTTCCCTTGGTGTCAGGAAATTCTCCCATTGAAGCTGCGATTGCTCACGTTCAAGTTTAAGCACATTTCCTCCTTTGGCATCCGTGAGGAGAGGGTGTAGCCGGTCACCATCTTCTACATGCCTTTTCTTCAGAGGCCATGATCCTACTTCAGAGACTCAAACAGTTAGAAAGGACCTTGCAGGCGTCCCATCCTTTCTCTGCCTTTAGACAAGACTCCTCTTTAACCATCCCCAACGATGAGCAAATCCATCCTATTTTTAAAAGAGATCAAGAGAATCTAATCAAAGCCTCCAATGCTCACATAGTCTTCTGATGAAAAACCCTCACTTTCAGAGAATCATCATCATTATCATCAAAAGGCATTTTTTTAAACACCCACATGTGCAAAATATGTGTGTCTATTCAGACCCTAACGAGGGCCCAAGAGGCCCAGAAGAAGGAGGGAAGGAAACTGCGCAAGTGCACTGTCCACATCAGGCTCTGCTCCAGGCCCTGAGGGAGTCTAGCTTACGGCACAAACACACCTACCAGCAAACTCATCAAAAGCCAATTATTTTTAAGAGACATTCCAGAAACCCCAGAGGATTTTCATTTTTTATTTAGGAAAAGTGCCTTATGTTTAAAGGATATGGACATTTAATTTCCTTCTGTTTTAAATACTAGGACTTACTAATTACTGTCACGTTCAAGTCTTGTACCTTAAGAATGAAGAACATAAACACACAGTGTATTAAATCTGAAACAAGTATGCATTAATTTAAAGTCTTAACATGCACAGCACACATAATACTGAGTTGACTGCCTCTATTTTAAAGTGAGGGGGTGAAAAAAGCTATCTTTAAAAAACTTTCAGTTCTCTTCTTCCCGTTTCTGGGGCCCCTTTCATGCTCCTGAGAGTCAGAGCTCAAAGGCTGACCTCAGAGTTTCAAAACTCCCTGTCTTGGGCTCAAGCTCCACGTTGGGTGTAGAGCCGACTTCAAAAAAAAAAAAAAAATCCTAAACCAACTTTTGGGGCACTTGGCTGGCTCAGACCACAGAGCTTGAGACTCTTATCTCTGGGCCTTGAGTTCAAGCCCCACCCATATTGGATGTAAAGCTTACTAAAAACAAAAACAAAGCTCCCTGCCCCAGGCTGGAATGTCCCTGTGTCCTTCAACTTCATTTCCCATCAAGAAATAACCATTCTCCGAGACTTACTGATTTCTGCTAGGTTTTAACCAAATAGAGCAATTCACTTGCCAGTGAGCCTTCTCTTAATATACAAACATTTGTTTAAAGGAAAAATTGTTGATTCGTATTTACCCGTCAAATGGGCTGGCTGTTGAGGTGGGAAGGTTTTGAACCAGGGTGGTCCTCCAGGTTTAAGCCTTCTGCCCAGGAAAGAAGCACACTGCCTGGAATCACACATTATCCATATTCTCCTCTCTCACCTTTGTGGTTTTCCCAGCTACACTCCATTGCTTACTTCTTTAAGAAGCTTCATCTAACTGTGAAAGTAATCACAGTACTCAGAGATCAGGAGCTGGCAAAGCGCCTGCAGATCCCTGAAGGAGCCCTAATAGGGTGTGCATGGCACCCCAAAATGTGTGCTACACAAGTATAAGGGGCTGTTTTGATGACAGTTGCTATTCGTTTTGATTTGATTTGTGACTGCAGCCACCAATTCATTGCATAGTCCCTGTGGCTGGTACTGTGCGGCAAGACTTTACCAGAAACATAAAATATGTTTATAGAATATGCAATGGTATTGGTATATAGCTATTTTTATTTTACGTTACAATAGATAATGTCCATTCTGTTCCTTAAACTTATTCAAAGCTTCAAATATTTGCTACCAATGAATAAAATACCAAAATCTTTTGGAGGAATGGTAGACTTCCCTATGCATATTACTGAATATCTCTTCTATTTGAAAGAAAAGAAAATAACATGGAATGCTTTCATACGTTATTACATTTAAACCTTCTAATTGCATTTCAAGGCATGAATATTTATTCTCATTTTTTTCCCCCAAGAAACTAAGCCAGAGAGAGGATTCCTTTATGAAAACCTGAAATCAAATACAGACATCTCTGGTCCTGAAGTGTGTATGTGTGTACAATCATGCAATTAATTTGGTCTAAGAATCATTGAAACTAAATAAATACTAGGTTTCTAGAATTTATCAAAAACAAACAACCACCTCCCCCCCCCCCCCAAAAAAATAACAAGCAAACCCTGAAGATTCCCTGTTTATGGTTTATTTCCCAACTGCAATATGCGGGATGGATGTTTTCATTTCCAGATAAAATCAGTACAGTCTCTTTTTGATCTTGTGTTTTTTTACAGAAGTACGTCTGTCATTAAACATCCTTAAATTCTTTCCATTGGCCTCCAAATGCTTCCCACTGTTCATCAGTACTCTTTCTCAGTCTTGGGCACTCTCTCGCTTTTTAAAGTCTGTGCTTATCAGTGGCTGTGTATTAGTAGCATATGAAGTCCCTTATCACTGTGTGTCAGTGTTCCTTCCCTCTGTGCCATAGGCTGAACACTGATCCTTTGATTGCAGTTCCCCGACAGCATCCAGACATCGCGAGTACTGCTTGCGGTGGTTTGCTGAGAGGCCAGAATCTTCACCTATGCCGCAGGACCTGAGCCTGAGCCTCGGGGCTAGTGTTGCTCACGTTACTAGTATCAGAAAGCTCTGTACAGGAAGCGAGAGACCCACACCTGCTCTGTGACTAAGCCCTAGTAGAGATAGGCACTATCTGTTTCACATAACAAAGGAGGGGCTCAACTGTTTTTTTTTTTTTCTTTTGTTCTATAGGCTGCAATTGTAGATTAAATGACAATTTCTTTTTCACCATACCGTGATCACCTATTTAGGATACCAAAAGTTAAATCTATATGTATCTATGAAAACACTTACATTAAAGGGGTTTTTAAATACAGAATATTGGCAAAAGGAATTCATTCCTCCCGGTATAGTCTATTTTCCATACCATAATTATTGATCTTAACTATTGGCATCAACCTCTATAAGAGAGAAAAAACATTGGGAAGATAGGGGACTTAAGACCCACTTGAAATCTTCAAAAGGATACCCCTTAAGGTAATACAATTCCACGAGAACAGTATAGTATTTATCCTAGATATTTCTATTAATCAACACTGATGATGATTATGAATCACTGTTTAGCTCAGGTCTTGGTCCCACAAACCTGAAGTAATTTGGCTAATTCAGAAGTACAGAGTTAATTCAGACCAGTTCCAGCTCTGTCACTTCATGATTAAGCAATTTGGAAAAAATGACAGGAAATATGAAATGTCGTCTTCTAAAGGAACAGGTAAGTTCATGGGTACAGTTGTACCACTGAATTCTATAATCTATGGAAAATACTGGGAATTCTCATCTTTGAGAATAAATGGGTTGAATGAATTCAATTATCTCTATTACTCAGTTTGTTTATCAGTTTTGTTATGTGCAAAGAAAAGCAATGGGTGTGTTGCTTAAAACAGTTTCACAAATTAAAAACTTTAACCAAAGTCTTATCTTCTTTTTACGTAAATGTACGTAAGTGTGTGAGATCATTTTAATCCTCATCTGTTTTTTGTAGTTTTGTTCCATCCTGTTAATGATTGTAAATGGACTCCAAAATATAAATATAAGGAGAATAATAGGTCACTGTAAATTCAGGTGGCCTCCACAATTGATAGTGGAATGATATTAGGAAACTTTCCTCATTCAGTGTTAATCAGATTAATCAGCATGGTCCTGCAGGTCTGCAGAGCTGGAAGAGAAGGTCCCTCCAGGTTTATTATGTAGACTCTTCCTGGTCCTCAGTTTAATCAGCCACTGGGGCTGATACCATCCATGGAACAGATTGGGTGTTGGATTCTTTTATATGTAATTCTGAAAATAGAGCCCTGTGGTCTTCTTGGACACTTCTTAAATGTTTGTGGTCAGCCAGTATAAGCAACACAGAGAATTTGTGGTCAGCCAGTGTAATATTCCTGGGCAAGCAGTACACACTGTTCTTGTACTTACACCAGCAAAGTCGAATCTGGACAACGGATCCATTACCTCGGAAGAGGATCTGGTAGGTTTTACAACATTTCAGTGCCAAGTCCACTGATTTTAAAAGCCTCCTTTGTTCTTTCACCATCACTGCATTCTTGTAAAAACTGGATTTGAGCAAGATACATTTAATTAATCAAATCCATGAGGCAGTCAAAACATTGCTTCTCTTGCAATGAAAAGGAAAAGCATGATATCACAAGTGGATGAAAATGGCATATGTAACTCTGCTTCTCTGAGTGGGCTCCGGTGCATACTTTGTCTTGAATTTTCCCAGCTCGAGAGGCTTTCAGATGTTTCATGGTATATGTTGCTGTGAAGCTCCATCAAAATTCTGATTTTTGACAGGTTACTCTACACAGTTGCACTATACCTGGCCTTCAAAACAGGGTAAACTAAAACCCACTGAAGAAGAATAAAAAAACTATTATTACAATCCTTGAGGATTTCAAAAATCAATGATCCTGCAGAAGGAGAAGAGGCCATTTATCATTACTCTGTCTCTTTGATGTCAAGGGAAAAAAAAAATTGCCCATAAAATCTCAGCTGGTATTAGCAGCTTTAGAATTTACAAAGCATTTTTCCATTCCATATTTCAGTTAATTCTCACAGTGTCTTCACAGTCAATATTAATATTGCATACTGTGATTGACCCATTTGAAAGCTGAGAAATTGAGGGTCAAAAATATATGTCATCTTCCTAAGGACATTCACCTGCTAGGTGATTATTCTAGGATTCCATCTCAAAAAAGATTGAGAGTTAAATATTTTTTCCATCCCATTACAATGTGTGTCTAACATGAAATCTAATTATGAATTGGGGAATAATCTTTATTTACATTGCTGCATTCAGAATATATCTAAAAAGTTTCTAAAAGTGGTTTGTAAATACTCTTTTATTTGAGTAAAATGAAGAGTAAAATGTATATTTTTATTTGCTCACTAGAGACAAATACAAACCCTCTGGGTCAGTACTTTCCCAAAGATCCTGTAGTTTGAACAAGAATATTATTCCAGATTACTTGAAATTGGGCATAATTATTGAGTTGAACCAAGTATGCATTACGGTTTTCAATCTTCACACTATTGACTTTGGGTTGAGTAAGGCTTTGTTGTCAGAAGCTATCCTGTGCATTGTAGGGTTTGTGCATTCTTGCCCTCTACTTACTAGATATCAGTGGCACTCCTAGCCGTGACAACCCCAAATAACTTCAGATGTTGCTAACTCACCATAAGTTGAGAATCATTGATCTACCTTAATGTAACTGGCAGGACAGGTGCTCTCTTTTAATATCACATTCGACAATTGGAAGGATTTGTCATAAATCAGCAGTGGCATTAATCTTTTCATAATGGTGTTATAGTGGATACATTGGATGCTGTATAATTTCCTAATCTAATTCTGTCTGTGCGGTAGACCAAATTAACACAGTTCCAGACACAGACATCTTCTAATCTTGATCCACTCTTACTCGAAGTGAAGACCTTTAGCTTGTTCTGCTTTCTCCAGGTATATCCCATTGGGAGATGACTTATCCCTCACATTTTTGGACATCTTTCAAGTCAGGCATTGACTCCCCTTTTGTTCTGGACTATCTTTTCAAGGATGTATATATAGTGAACAGCTTGAGAAAAAAGAGATGGTGTCTCCTTGTGGAGCAAAAGGTAGACATTCTTCATCCACATTATAAAAATTCAGATTCCCTGAGCTCAGGTTCTCTCCCAGAATGTGACCTCCTGTGAGTACTGCTTCCATCTGATTCTATTCACATTGTTCTATGGGACTGAGATCTGGGGAACCAGGAGAAAATGGTCATACTCTGGCTACTTCTATTGGTGGGAGAAATAAGCTGTCTTTTATGTCATACCCAGGAGGCTCATTGTCTCCTATCAGCATCTGTACAGCTGTGGGCCGCCTCAATTTTTATTCTGCAAGTTAATCAAAATCTCAAACCCCTCACATTTCTTGACAATATATCCTTTGACATAAATGGACAATTAAAGGCTGTTCATTCCTCAAAATATTAACTTATGCATATATCATTTCAGTACACTCTTCATGATTACATCACATACGATTTCTTTTTGCACCGGTTTGAATGGACATTCTTAAAGAAGTCATCCCCTGTAACACATAAATTTTCCTTTTTATTAACAATGCTCTCATTATAAAGGATAGGCTCTTCTTTGTCTAAACAAAGGTTTCATTTCATCTTATGGCTATCACAAAAGATCTGATTCAATGCATTTCATCCTTGCTACATCGTATAGGAAATGAAGGCTTCCTTTTTTCAGTCAACCCCTGACAGCTGCATTGTCTCATTTGTTAATGATGTTTGGTGTTAATCTTACCAAATATTTATTATTTTTCTACTTTTAAATAATTGGACATCTGGGGAAATAGAGTTTAAAAAAATATGCCAACCTTTTAAAAGGTTCACATAGCAAGTCACGTTGGAACAGATTTTTATTAATGGGGAAAAAAAGTATCACTTGAGTGGTCTCCTGGATATGTCTGTCCTGTGTCAAGATCACAGGATCTTTCGTCTTTTTTCTTGGGGCTCTAGGTTAGGGGATAACTCATCTGCACAAAGATCTCAGGGGTCTCCTGCAAGCAAAATGATTGTGATCTTCACAAAGTTTGAGAAATTGATGGAATGGACTGAAGCTATATCTGGAACAGCATTCCAAGAGTACAACCCAGAAGCTTCCGGAGAACTCACCAAGAGCATAACAAGAGTCCAGAGTGATACTTAATTTAACATCTGACTCCTAATTCTGGTCCGTGGCATTGCTGACTCTGGAGAATTCAAGCACCACCCACTCTGGCACACTACCTTCTTTGAAAGATAAATGCATGAGCACTTGCATGCACATTCTTAAAGTTTTGATCATGGAACCCAAGTATGTGGCAACTCTTAATCTGTGGGAGCAGAAAAGCCAAGTGATCTTCAGACTGTGTGGATCCCCATGTTCAGTAGCAACACTGCCTGGCAGGACTAGAGGCCACTGTTAAAGTAGGTAAAGATAAAAGAATTCAACTACCTTCTCTCTCTTAAAGATGAATGATTGCCAGGGAATGGTTCTTGTACATCATGGGTCTTTGGTTTGTTGCTTGGTTGTTTTCAGAGAAATGGTAATGATATCAGGTAGGAGAAATAAATTGATTATTAGTAGATTTAAAGAAATACAACCATGAACAGTGTTATGCTGACTTCTTTTTAAATTTCTACCCTATTCTCTCATCTATTTATCACACTCGTTCATGGAATTTTATGTGAGATACTTCAAGCTTAAATAGATCAGGTTAGTTTTTAATTAAAAGACTCTACTATCTTTAATATATATTAATTTATTTTTATGTATTTAATAGGACATTAAAGATTTTGGTAAGCAAATTTGACCACTGCAGGAATATATATTATCTCTATTCTAAAGGTAGGATATTTTTATTTATGACTGCATTGTTGCCTGACAAAGGTATCTGGAAAAAAAAATCATAATTGTAATGATTGATATCTTTTCAGAATGGATTTGTCTGTAAAAATACATTCATGTACCGTGATATCAGAGTTGGATTATAATTCTTAAACACAATGAAGAAGAATTATCAATATTTGCAGTTGTTAATAGATCATCAGTGATGTGAAACAACTAAATAAAATCAAGAATGGAAAATGACCCCATTTAATTGATACTTCTGGGAAGTTCACGTAGGTGTCTGAAGTCATTGAAGGCACTGGGCAGGTTACCAGATGGTATGATCTATATCTTTTTCATTTCTGTAAGCCTGAAATATATGGTATTTTAAATGCTTCCTTTATGTATTGCATTAAATCAGGAAGTAATGGATTGGCTTAGTGTGTGAGATGGCGGTGCAAGCAGCATTGTGATCTGAGTGCTATGGTGTCCTTGGTCACTGTGTATCTATGACCCTGACATACAAGATCCTGATATGTAGATAAGGGGTCAATTCAGAGAATATAACCTTTGCTCAGGAAACTTTTAAGTTTTCATTGATTTTTCACTCATTATTTGTCTGTACTTATTTTATCAGTCCTAAGCTGATGAACGCTTACATTTATAATGAATTTTCAGTAATAGAAAACTGGTTTTAAATAAACTTTGTAAATCAACTTGTATAAATGAAAACACAATAGTAAAAAAAAAAAAAAAAAAAGGAAAGAAAAGAAAGCAAAACCAAAAAGAGGTCTTAGTGCTTGGATGTGACCCAAAAGGACCATTAAAGTTGTAAATTTTCCCGTTAAATTGATAACAGTGTAAGCTGTTCTCTCTATCAGTGGAAATGCTCCCATAATTCTGAGTAATAACATCCCTTCCAAGTGGCCTTTGATACATTGATTCTGGCTTTCTTGAGCCTGAGCACATTTTTTATTTTGAGGAGTGTGTTGATGGATGGTACTGAATTGGAGGTCTACCCAGTTCTAAAGGGATTCTTTGCTGCTTCTGGCTCTTACGATGCCTTTTTGTTCTCTCGATTTTGCTTACTTAAGATAATGAACTTTCTCAGCAGATGTACAACCTGAGTGAGTTCTCTTTTTCCAGCTATCATAATGATCACAGAGCTCTACACTCCGTTTTGTGTGATGCCCTTTATGACCGTTCAAAGTTGGTATTCAATGCATAACCAACAATAGGAACAGAGTGTTTTCCTGTGGTACAAATTGAAGCTGAGGACAGAGCTCCACTCTCCATGAAGCCATTGGCTCCTGTAAGGTAATGACTTCTGCCCTCACACTAGGGTTTTATCGGGGAGGTGAGGGGAGGGCACAGCAGAACTATTCTATGCTGATTCTTGACTGAACTCCAAGAACACAGGTGCTGACTTTGTCACCCACACATGCAGGGCACTTTCAGCGTCACATTTCGGATACTCCTCAGCCACTTCTTTCCTAGAAATAGATCTGAAATCCCCAAGCAAAATGAAGGCTCTCAGTTTGGATACATTGCCTCCTCATTTTTATTGCTTGATGTTCTTTTATGTTCTTTATCTTATATCACACATACACACACACACACACACACACACACACACAAAACAGAGAACCACATGTATTTTTCTAAACTCTTTAAATGTTCACTGTAGAAATCATGACACTGTTCCCCTAAATACTTTGATACTCCTCTCCTAAGAATAAGAATATGCAGTTAGATAACCAAAGTGCTTTTAATCACATATAAGAAAATCAGTAATAATTTAATAATACTGTCTAATGTACACATTTACCTAGAGGTTTGTCTTGTTTGTTCGTTTGTTTTGGATCCAGGATGAAAATCAAGGTTCATGCATTTTTTGTTTATTTGTTTTATTTTTCTTTCTCTTTAGTCTCTTTCAGTGGGGAATGGCTTTTTGTTCATTTGTACAGTGACTTGGTTTGCTTTGGTTTCCAAAACATGGACTTTTTGAAGTCTATAAGAGTTGTTTCCAGAATGTCCTGCATTCTAGATATGTCTCATTGTGTCCTTATGTTTACAGTAAAATAAAACATTTTTGGTAAGAATACTTCGTAGGTGAAATATGTACCAAGGGCATTGTAACAGGAGGTACATAATTTCGTGGTGCCCACTGTTGGTGGGATTGTTAAATTTTCTTGGTGACTCTAAGTTTGATGACGTGGTTACAGTGGTGACTGCCAGTACCTCCACTGTGAAAGTACATTTTTTGGTGCGGGGGGGAGGCAGAGGGTAAGTGAGATGTTGTTGCCCTGTGGCAGTGTGAATGTCCTTTATCCCTAAAACTTCCACCCAGTGGTTTTTACCATCTAATGGTTGGTTCTTGCCAAAAAAGGTTATTATTGTGGATTGAAAAAATGGCATTAATTTCTGATTTTGTCATATCCTTCATATTCATTAGCTGGCATTCTTCTGTAAAATTTTCCTTTCTCTTTAATTTTTTGTCTTTAAAAGTTTTTAATTTGTATCCTTAAAGTATTTAAATATTTTAAGACATCTTGAAAATTTTAAAGAGACGTGCTAAAGTAGGATATTTTCTGTAATTTCTATGAACGTATGTCTTGGTAAACATAGACAAATGCATATTACGTGAAGTCATACAAAAATATTTTAATTTATAAAAATAATTTTCCTTTCTTTTTTTTTTTCAAAGTAAGCTTTGTTAAAAGTAGAAAGAGGAAAAATCTACTGTGCCCCGGGTTTGAGTTTTCTGTTCACACTAAGAATTGGATGTCTATAGAAATGGATTATTCATTCAACCTTTCCTGAGGACCTGCTATCTTCAAGGCATAATTTTGCTGTAAATCTGATGAAACTTGTGTTTTTACCTCTACTCATTAAATAAGAATATAAAAATATATAAAATCTATATTATATATATATATACATACACATATGGCATATATATATATGTATATATAATTTATGATATTTGATTTTATATATACACATGCACATATGTATGTGTATTTCCCCAAGCAGTCATATGGGTTGAAGGCCAATAAACAGAAAATTCTCCTGGTCGCAGGTGACCATGTCACCTGCACTTATTATAATACGTTTTTTATTCATGGAATCTAAATGAAGTCAGCAGAAAGTCCCATGGAGATCCACATGATTGAAGATAGTACATAGTACACCCAATAGGTTGATTTTTTTTTTATTGTGAATTGTTTCCCCTGGAAGAGTTTCTTTCCATAAAGTTTAAAATATAATTTTAACTAATGAAATGGAAAGGTAGTTGTACCCATCCTGCAGCGTAGTATCTTCTTTCTATTGGACTTATGTGGCATAAGTATACATATATATATATAATAAAATAACATTATAAATACAGGAGAAAAACATCTCCTTATTTGATTATCTTGTTAATATTATTTTGCTTAATATTTTGTCATCTTTTGGTGAATTTCCTGAATGAGTTACCCAGAATTTACATAGCCTAATCTAATAAGAGATATTTATAGCATATGTAATAATAAAGATAGACACTTGGGGACTTTTACAGCGATACAGACTCTTGTTTAGTAAAATACTTAGCAAATGTAGCCCATGGAGATTCTGCAGTGAGAGACACATGGCCTTAATTTTCTCTCCACAATTTATTAGCTCTATGATTTGGTCAAGTTGCTTAGTGTCTCTGAATTTCAGTTTTCTCATCCATTAAGACGGGGTGCTAATGGGACACCTGGGCGGCTCAGTCGTTAAGCGTCTGCCTTCGGCTCAGGTCATGATCCCGGGGTCCTGAGATCGAGCCCCGCATGGGGCTCCCTGCTCCGCGGGAAGCCTGCTTCTCCCTCTCCCACTCCCCCTGCTCGTGTTCCCTTTCTCGCTGTCTCTCTCTCTGTCAAATAAATAAATAAAATCTTAATAAAAAGGGGGGGTGATGATGCATAACGAGTATTTTGACAGGCTCTTAAAGGCTAGAAATGATATGTGTAAAGAGCTTTCCCATAGTAGGTGTATTAGCATTCTCCACAGACATAGAACCGAAAAGATCTGTGGGGCTGGCACGTGTGAAATCTGCAGGGCAGGCTGGTAGAGGGTAGACCCAGGGAACATATGATGCTGCAGCCTGAATCTGAAGGCTGTCTGGAGGCAGAATTCTCTCTTCCTTGGGAGAGGTTACTCTTTTTCTTTTACGGTCTTCAGCTGACTGGATAAGGCTCATCTATGTTATGGAGGGTAATCTGTTTTATTCAGAATCTATTGATTTAAATGTTATCTCATCTTAAAAATACTTTAATAGCAATATCTGAATTGGTGTGTTTGATCAAATTTCTCGGCACTCTGCTCCAGGCAAACTGACACATAAAACAAACCATCAGAGTAGGTCTGCATTGAGAGGTACCTGCACAGAATTCTCCTTACAGGTCCTGAGGTTTGTCTGGAGAGGCAGATTCCCTACTTCTTCCGGGCAGTTGCTTGGATGGTGTCTCCCCTGGGCTCTTCTTACTCCTTCTTACTGTTGTTTCTTAGATATTTCCAGATGAATAGCACTGTTGAGGCCCTTGGTGCTGCTGGCTCCCAGTGTCCCAGAGACACCACATGGATAGTGACACCTGACACTATCCACAAGGGGGAAAACTCCTCTCTCCCATTCTTTGTGCTCTTGTTCATCACCTGTACCCTAAAATAGCACTTACTTGCCAGAGACCCCCAAATCCATCAGAAAGTAGCCACTCCAAACTTCTAATTTGTCCTTTCTCTCTATTGAGAAAGAAAGAAAGCTCAAAACAGTCCCTCAAAGAAAGCACAGGGATGGCGTCATTACTTTTGGGTCTCCCCTGGTGCCTCAGACCCCTTTATCTGCTCTCAGACAATCCTCCCCTCGCCCCACGAAAGACCAACAGACGGCATAATTCTTCCTGTGAATCCATCAGTGCGTGCAAATAACTTTAGAGAAGAATGATCCCAAATTCCCTATAACCAAACTCAAATTCTAGCTGAGCTCAGTTGATGTGCTTTTAAAAATAATGATTCTATTTATTTTACAAATGCCAGATAAACTGAGAGATAAGTACTGGTGTTATAATTCACTTTAAAGACTATTTTGAGGTGCAAAGCAATTTGGACTGCACATCTACACCCTTTACTTACAGAATCCACATTTCCTCCAAACTTTATCTCATTCCACTCAGGAAACCAGCTGGGTATCTTCATTTTTTCCTCCCATCCAATGTTTTTATTATCATGTTCAAGGCTTTTGATTAAGTTGGCATTGTGAGAAACCTTTTCTATTTTCTTTCGTGTTTTTCTTGACAAGTCTGAATCAGTAATTTTGGCTGGTACTACAGGCTCATGTTTTTGGGTACATTCATTTATCACACAGTGAGTCACTCCGCGATTTCCTTTCCACTTGACTCTGGAGGGCACCCACAGAAACATTATAGGAATGCAGGGTTGCGGCAGATAAATTCTTAGGCCAGGTCTGCACTGTGTCTCCACAGCCGATCCGCCCTACACACCATCATCTTTGAACAATAGAAGGTAACAGCGAGGGATAAAAGTGTGGGCTCAGATAGAACAAGGCTTGGTCACCCAGAATATCCACCCTACCTTTAATCTGAAGCCAAATATTTTCACAAAGTTATTTTTTGTGGCTTCTGTCCTGGTCCCCTAATAGTGAAGTTTTTGTATCTGGTACTTCTTTGTTTTTTGTTTTTTAATTTGTTTATTTGCTTTTCCTATTTCCTTTATTTTAAATTGTAAGCCTCGGGGTGTTTTGTTTATAAAGTGATTCTCAATTTCTACTTTCTGTAGGCTTTCTTAACCATTTGTGGTTTTGCTGAAAGGGAAGAAGAATCTACAAAAGATTTTTGCACGAAAGAACCTTTTTACGACATTATATAGAAATATAATAAAATGAAATTAATTATTGGTATACCTGATGTACATTGATCAATGAGATTCATGCATCTGAATATGTTTGTACAAGTAAACCACTAGGAAACAGAAATTATATGGCATTTCTGACTCAAGTCTCTCGATTTAAACGTTAACAGAGGACCTGCTATGTGGAAGGTCTAAAGTTCTTCACAGGCAAATGTAGGAGCTGCTCCAAATGTTTATGGGAGCAGCATAATTCTTTTGAATCCCATTTTTCTTGGAAACCTAATCTGTCCTAAGCTAACCTAATATATAAACACAAGCACAAGAGGGAACTTTCCTCGTCAAAGTGGGAAGAGGGTAGCATGAGCCAGATCCCACCTCATCTGCCTTCTTCCAAATATGGAGGTGGAACTCAGGAGTGTGAATGCACAGAGAAATGATCCATCCACTGCTCTCTCCCCTACCTACCAAACGTGCTGGAGGGTGGTTTCTAAATCAGCTCTTGGAGGCTTCAGAAGGGTCTCAGCAAAGGTTCTCCTGTGGGCACTTTCCAGCCAATGCCTGGAGATGAGCAGGCTGCAGCAAACACTAACCTGAACTGAGCCGGCTCCAACCTGTGCTCGTGTTCCAACACGGAGGGCGACCTTGGAGGGAGGACTGCTTTTTCTCTTTGATCTCATTAAAAAAAAAGTATTAGTGATTAAGTCTAGATTCCTTCTCGTTTCAGTTATTTTCTTGCATTTCATGGATAGTCAAATGCTTAAGAACAAAATTGATGGCCCTTCCTTCAAAATTGTTGACTTTTGGCTTATAAGGTTGGTAGAAGTGAGCATGTATATTCTTCGTTCTGAAGGCAGACTTTATGTGTCTGTAGGGAGTAATATACTTTATCCTGTTTTCTCATTCTGCATGCATCTGAATAAGGATCACTTAAAAGTTTCCTCCTATCAATAGAAATCACTGAACTAGAAATTGGTTGTTGAAACATTTATAGGCATATTATCCACAAGAGTGATATGATTTTTATTTTTGTGGAATAACACAAAGGGACTCATAAAAATGTATCTGTCTACTAATGAACTGCAATCATTTCAAATTTTAAAAAAATATTGAGTTTCACATCACTGGAAACATGTATTGACACAGTGGCCATTGGTCACTGATATCAATGAGGAGATTGCTATGTTGAATGGGAATCTAAGCAAGATGAACTTCAACTCAAGTCCCTGCTTAATTAATGGTCATATACAAAAAAATAAATACACACACACAGCTGGTTTATTTATCAAAAAGGGTTCAAAGCAACAGATTTACTTACCTGAAGTCAAAATTGTGATAATTTTTGTATAGCATTTTGTTGTAAATTTAATACATTAACTCCGATTATTGTAGTTAGCAAATTAAATTCAAGTCTGTTGGGATGCCATTAATTATATAAACACTTAGAACTGGCATCTATATCAAATGGCTGCAAAAAAGCAGTGTCAGGTTCAGATGATTTCTTACAAAACTGAAATGCTGTGGAATAATCTTCATGGTGATTCATAAGTTTTGTCACACACACGCAGAATAAAAATAATAACTTTCTTCAACAGTATTTAATAAAGAAAAACTTAGTTTGGGAAAATCTAAATACTTGGCATTAATTTAAATTTATAAATTTTCTAGTGTATTTTATACTTAGCAGGTTAGCATAATATTGATTTTAATGGATATTCCATTTCTTACTGATGTAAATACATTTAAATAATAACATATCTATTTAGAATTAGTTTTGATTGATGAGGCAGGTGCACCTTCTGTCTGGTTTTCCCCAATTTTGGGCAAGTCACTTTGGTCGCTACATTAGCTCTTCCAGGCCACTGGGAGACCCACTGAGTGAACTAAGTTTAAGTGGTAGGTACCCGAATAAATGAAAAGAATGCATGTGATTTCCAATAAAACTAATTTATAATTGGGAATTCTGAGAAACCACTTAAACCAGAATTATTGTCTTTGAATGAATTAGCATAGAACTCATAGTTTAAAATCTTCTAATGGACAGTTTTTTATATTTTCTATTTTTGTTACATTTTAATTTAAACATTTTCCCCCAAATATTTTTGAATATAGTCATTTGATTCCTTAAAAAGATTAGAGTAAAATATGCAGAAATCCCTTTAGCAATACATTTTTAAATTGGAATCATAATTAGTCATAAGGGGAAAATCATTTTGGTGGAAAATAAAATTCAGAAAAGCTACACATTAACTGCTGAAGTTTCTTTCTGCCCTTTGCAAATTCTTTCTACATGATATCACTCTCTATATATTTTTGAATGCATATTTCCAAAGGAATTACATTTTTGCTCAATATAAAATTCTAGGCAATTAGATGCAAAAGTGTAGTAAAGCAACATTAAAGTTGCCAAATTAAACACAGGAAAGCAAAAACAGTCCAGAGTTAACATTCTGACAGCTATGTTAACTAGCACACTTGGTAATGCCTGCTATGGAGACAGACACACAGAACTATTTTCATAGTTACTGAGCTCTACGTGAGACAGAGCTGAACTTACCTGTGGTAGAAAAACAACATCATTCCCAGATAAGTTTCTGACTATCCACACCTGAAATATTTTGCCAAACTGATGAAAAACTATGAATGTGTTCACCAAGATTATCTAAGATAAATAGTTCATGACGCTTCATTTAGACATTTTGTAGGCATGTGAACTTGAGAGTGACATTTGATGATAGCCATTTTCAGGGTTATAGATGGTTGTTTGTTTATTTAATAATCATGTACATTATTAAGCAGAGATCTTTAACATGTAAAAAAGTTTGATAAATTACTGAAGAAACCAAACTGTCCTCCAGGTTACTTCTCACAGCAGCCTGCTCAAACCAGGCAAAGCCTGGAACAAGCAGAGACGTGGGGACCCCTTGGCAATGTGATTTTTATTTTTCCTAAGTAGAGATCCTCATGTTTGTTTTTACTTTCAAACTCTTGAGTTTCCATATAGATACAAATAACAAGACAGCTCTGAGTTTAAGTCGTGGTTTTTCAGCTGGCATCTCTAGGACAACTTATTTCTGATTCTATTTCTTCATCTATAAAATGGAAATAATAGATCCTACATTATCATGTTCTAGTGAAGAGCAAAGATGATATTATAAAGTATTATGCATGGCTAAGACCTGACATAGGAACTGTAACAAATTCAAAAATGAGGGAGTGATTATCATCATTATATTTTTATTATAGCTAATATGTTGCTGGGGATTTTTAAAATATGGTACAGTGGGAATTCTAATATGCATATGATTACCAAGTAGATGGACGTTTGAGACTCTGTAACATGGTCTGGAAATAAAGTCCACACAACACTTTCCTACCCCACCATGACTATCCAGTCTTCTCTTACTGCATAGATATTAATTGTCCCTATTCCCTATTTCTCTCTCAAGTTTAGGTACCTACTATGCACCAGATAGTAGAGAATAAAGTGGCAAAGAAAATAAACATTATCCCTGATCAACGGTGTTTACAATATAAAGGATGTAATGGAGGAATTCTTGGCTTATGTGTTTGTTTGTTTCATCCATTTAAAAGAGGGCAAAGGGGAAAAAATAAAAGAGGGTAAGGGGTATGTGAAAGATAAAAAAAAAAAATATTTCCGTCTCTGATAATTATAATACTTTAAAGGTATGGGTGTGGTGGAACAGAAAATGGAGAGATTATAAAAATCAGAAAGCTATCCAAGTCCAAACGAAAACTATCCAAAGGTATAATATAGACTGAGATAATACAGCCCGAGATCAGAAGAACAGAGTTCATGTGTATTTAGCCAGTCAATCATCTTGATTCCCCATACCCTTGTCTGCCTCTGTCAGGCAGACCTGGGTGCTTGGGGCTGGCTCCGAGGGAGCCCAAACATGACTGGTGCCCATCACAGCCGTGTGTCTTCCCTCCACACTCCATCTGTACGTCCATCTCCATGTATTCATATGTTCAGAAGTGTTTGGGTCACAACAGAGGAAGAATGGGAAGAGTTCAGGGTAGAAAGATCTAGGCCAGAACTGAAGGGAAGCTGAACACAGACACTGTTATTGTCATGGTGGTACTCCTGAGCTCAGGCAAATTTGAATTTTTGCATTGAGTGATTTATGAGACCAGAGGGACAGAATTTTAAATCTCTCAAAAGTTGGAGATTCTCATAGAAGACCTTATCCAAATTAAGCAGAAAACTTAAGGCTTCTCTCTCAGCTAAGCCTGTATCAAAAGTTAACCAAAAATTTGCAACCCAGATGCACATTACTTTCAGTAGTTTAGGGACCCTCAAACTATAAATTTAAGGTGGTTGCTGGTTGATACTGCCTCCAACTTGAGTGAGACAGAGGCAAAGTCAGTTAATACAGAAATAAGACAGTTCTATCATAGGCTGCCCTTTTTTCAAATCATGTTTTTAAGATTTTATTATTTATTTTAGAGAGAGAAGGAGAGTGAGCATGGGGGGAGCGGTGAGGGCTGAGGAAGAGAGAGAGAATCCCAAGGAGACTCCCCACTGAGCATAGAGCCCGACGCAGGGCTTGATCTCACCACCCTGAGAGCTGAAATCAAGAGTCAGATGCTTAACCGACGGAGCCACCCAGGAGCCCCTCAAATCGGTTTCTAAATATCACATGCAGCACAAAGGGTAAGTTGACTGGTATATGTGGAGAATTCCCTGTGAATGAGAACCAACAGGGACAGCCTATAAAGTGTATAAATACAGTGTGTATAAAAGTGTATAAATTATCAGACACTAGAAAACAACGTTTACTATATTTAAAGGGGAAAGGTAAGCATAGGTAAGGAAATGTGAAAAAAATATAGGTGATCTAAAATATTTGAAAGAGATTGAAGGGAAATTGTATAAATGAAATATAAATAAAGTGAATAGACAAAATCAGCATTCATTAGAAATACATGAAGATAGAATTAGTGAGTTAGAAAACATCAGAAGAAATGACAAGAATACAGCAGCAGAGTTAAGAAACATGGTGAACAGTGATGTTATGATGGATGTTGGATCAGCGTCCTTGAAGGAAAAGAGAAAATAGATTGAGATTATCCTTGGGGAAACTAATGACTGAGAATTTTCCAGGACTGAGGAAAGACACCAATACTCAGTCCCAAGAACTGCAAAAATTCCAAGTGTATAAATGCAAAGAAATTAAGATACAGAGATATCAGCATAAAACTGCAGAATACCAAAACCAGCTGAAACATTTTAGTGTTTAAGCAGTAAAAATAAGAGATTAGAAGAAGCTGATCTGAAAGGAGAAACGGTGAAATCGGCTGTTGATGTCTCAACAACAGCAATGTACGCTGAAGAGGAGTGCTCCCTCCACGAGCCCAACACCACAACTTCCAACCTCAGAACTCTACACTAAATTAGGTGCACACATTACGACAAAAGCTAGATGGCTCCAAGAGAAAGACACTAAAGGCATGTTACCAGCAGGACCTCACTACATGTAGTTTTATATTATGAACTTCAAGCCGAAGGAAGGTTAACCCTGATGGAAGGTCTGAGATGGAACAAGAAAAAAACACCCGCAGAAACCGATGGGGTTAAATATGGGGAGGAATCGAAGTAAACTGTCATCAGAAAAACCAAACATATTTCCTCATGAGGTAAGTAAAAATGAGCACAATGTAGAGTTAAAATATTGTCGCCCACAGCATTTTATCCAACTGAGGCATAGAAATAAAAGGGTTGTTGTGGCATTATGTTATTCAGGGGGAGTATAAAGATATCCATTTACTGTAGGTTAAGATAAATTAAGTCTATGTGATAAAATTTCTAAATAAGGAATAGAAATACAGCACACAGGGGCACCTAGGTGCCTCAGTGGGTTAAGCATCTGACTCTTGATTTCCAATTCCGGTCATGATCTCAGGGTCGTGAAATCAGACTCCGCATTCAGCATGGAGTCTGCTTGAGGATTCTCTCTCTCCCTGTCCCTCTGCCCCTTCCACCTGGGCTAAATAAATAACTAAAATCTTAAAAAGTATAGCACGTAATTCACAGGTTTTGAAAACTTTGTCGGATGAGACCATATTATTCAATCAAGGAAGTAGGACCAGGGGAGGAAGGAATACCACAGCAGGCTGAAATCCCAGAAGCATGGGCTTAGGCTTGACGTCTGCAGGTAGGAAACCAGGAAGGGAAGAGAGTAATAGCAAGCACGGCTGCTGCTTGGAGTCTCTGACCTTCAGGGAGGACTTGGTCTTTCTCACCAGAGTCTCCACTTGATTAAGTCAGGCCCACGAAGGACAATATTCCACATCAGCCACTCAAAATCAACTTCAGTCTTATCTGCAGATCCCTTCACAGCAGCACCTGGACTAGCATTTGATGGGATAACAAGAAAAGGTGCACCAACACCATCTAAGGGCAGCGCCTTTCCTTTCCCCGATTCTCCCCCAGAGATCCCTGGGAGACTCTCCACCCTGAAGGGAAACATACAAGAGAGGGAATTCTGGGAACTGTAGTTCCGCAGAGTCAGCGTGGCACAAAACAAATGCATCACAATGCCTCATTTAAAGAAATTGTAAGAGCAAAATAAAAACACCAAGAAAGAAGAAAAATACACACTAAAGCAAAATTTGATCACTGTACTTCATTACAATGTGTTAATGTTAAAAATTACACATGCCTTAGTGGATGCAATAACATTGATCACATTTCCTATCTACTTACGATTTTTGGGGAAGTCATTTGACAAATAGGAAATAGAAGATAATTTCTATTCTGTACATAAAAATTTAGAGCAAGCATCACAACTATGAAACAGTGCAAGTTTTCTTGGAGTTCAAGAAAAGGGAAGATGTCTGTTTTTCCCTTTCATATTCAATATTACAATGTGCTGACTAGTGTATAATAAGGTGAAGGGGGAAAGAAGAAAATGTATAAGGAATGGGAAATAAGAAATTTGTCCTTGTTCACGAAGCACATAATTTGTTGGTAGAAAATGCAAAAGGATTTGTATCTATTTTCTAAGCATAAACAAAGATTTTTCACAAAGATAAGAGAAAAAGAAAAAAGGGAGATAACTCAAAAATTGTGAAAAATACAGAGAGTAAATAAGAGTGAAGTAAACTTACTAGATATTATTGCATTTTATAAGGCTATAATAAGTAGAACAATGAGGTTCAAGTACACAAATATATGAAAATTGAAGAGATCTATACATAAAATGTATATATGTATTAAATACATGGAGCAATTTCTTAAAAGCTAACTGTAGCATTTGACACAGTAGGAACAATAATTATTTAACTAATGGTAAAGGGAATACTGTGTAGCCCTGGAGAAAATAAACTGAACTTCTACTTCACCCCTTACATCTAATACATTCCCCCAACATCAAAATATCCATATAAACAAAAGTACAAGAGGAAACCATGGGGGTTGCTGTTTTGGTTTCTTTCTTTCTTTGCTTTGTTTTTAATGATGAGGTAATAAGGAAAGCCCTTTCCAGTATAATATAAAACACAAAAAGTATAAAAGGTATATATTAGTATATATTCGACCACGTGAAATTAAGCATGACTATAGTGAAAAAAATATAAAATCTTAAAGTGACAACTGGGAGAAATTGAGACATGCCCTAAACAAGTGCCTGACTTCCTTAATACTTTAATATGTTAAAGAGAGCCTAAAAATCTAGCCAAAGAAAAACAATTCACTAGAATCGTGGGCAAAAGATGTGAACACAAAGTTTCCAAACAAGTCTTTCAAATATATAAAAGGGTGCTCAAGCTTTCTCACATTAAGAGAAGCAGGAAAATTAAGGCAAAAGTAGTTGATGTATTAGTTTGGCAAAAAGTGAAGCCACCCTGTGCCAGGGCTGGGGGGAGACAGATCCCTTACCCATGAGTGTAAATATTCGTAATCTCTCTGCAGGACTCTTGGACAATAGCCATCAAAACTTAAAGTGAGTAACTGTTTACCTACTGATTCTCCTAGTTAGTATGTAGTCCACAAGTCTGCCCCCACATGTGTGAAATTAGAGAGGAACAAGAATTTTGCAGCCTTATTTGATCCTTATGTAAATATAGGTGATTGGGTAATTATTATGAGACATCTGTTCAATGAAATATTAGACATCCCTTAAAAAGAATAAGGCAGCTCTTCTATACCCATATGGAGTTATCTTCCAGACATAATTTTAGTGAGTGCGTTGCCATTTGTGTGGGGAAAATATATGAGTATACATGCATGCACAGACATATGTGTAAAATTTTGGGATGATCCCTGGGGAGATACTCAGGAAAATGATTCTCCATATGGAGGGAAAGCAGGTGCTTGGGAATAGTAGCCAAGGCAGTGAGAATTGAGATTTATTCTCTCCTGTTCCACCTTTTAAATCTTGCCTCACATGTATTAGTATTTGCAAAATAAGTGTATTTTTAAAAAAGTTGATGCAGTACTATTTTTTAGTTAAAAACATAGTTAAAATAAAAGTACCTCCGTTCTTATAAACTGCACATATTAGAGAGTGCTGCTGGGAATTATCATAATTTTATAGGTGGTTATATTAAAGTTCTGAGAGCCTAATTACCTACCTTCCCCATACCGTCCAAATATTGACTGAGAAAGAATTTAAATCCAGATCTCACTACAAAATCCAGCCTCTTCTAATGTTTCATACTTCTATATACTATTTTTTTAAATCCATCTATTTGGGTCTCTGTGAAATGTGGCAATAACAGAATATAACAGAAAAGAGTTGGATATAACTGTTTTAATAAAATTTAACATGGGGGCGCCAGGCTGGTTCAGTCAATAGAGCATGGGACCCTTGATCTCAGGGTTGTGAGTTGGAGCCCCACGTTGGGCGTAGAGCCACTTAAAAAAAAAATAAAATTTTAACATGAATCCCAGAATCTAAATACAGTGCCTGGTACATGATATGTGCTCAGTAAATATTTGTCGAATGAATAAATGACTGAAAGAATGAGAGAATGAATGAATGATTCGTGTTGCCTTTGAAATATGCAGTCTGATCTGGAATTCACTTGAGATTTATTTTTATATAGTTTCAAGGACGCATTCTCTGACACAGAAGGATTTTTTCACATCTCCTGAAATTTGATACATGTTGTATTTATTTTATGTAAATTCCCCAAATAAAAAAAGTCTTTTTCTCTCACTGTCCATATCAATTAATAGCATACATGATCTTAAATTCCAGAGTAATGTTTAATTGCATCAGACGCTATATTTATAGATGCAGACACCAAGGCAACAAGGTGAATTATTTGAACTTTTTAATCCAGATCTTATTATTGAAATTGTCAGTGATTTTTTACAGTGAAGGTGTGGCAATACATTACCTTCAGCGAGCTTCAAAGCAGCGAAAGCATGTCCCAGATCCAAATGCAGTTCCAAGTGCCAAGAATAGAGCTAATATACATGGGAATTGTTCCAAAAGAGCCATATGGCAATGTGAGTTGAACATCTTTTATGGCAGCAATTCCCTTCTAACCTAAGTTCTTTCCCTGAAATAGCACCTCTTTTATTTCCTGTAGTCAAACTGACTATACAGTCCCCACGCTTGCCAGAACCTGCGTCTGGGATGTGCATCTCCAGGAACCATACCGCTAAGCCTCGCTTTCCGCAAGACTACTCTGCCAAAATCCATCCTGACACACCTTAAATTATATTAGATCAAAGGCCGAAAATGATACGCCATCAAAAGTAGAAAGATAAAATGTGTATCTACTGCATTAGGGGCGTGCTATGTTTTTAAAGTACTTGAAGTTGGAGTGAAACGTTACTAAATGTCTCTGCAGTGCACCATGGCTTCCTTCCTTGCAGTATTTGATGGATATATCGTAACAGGCTGGTGGCAAATTCAAAGTGGCATGTTCAGTATGTGTTTAGGATGTTTATGTGTTCCCTGATTCTTTCAGTCCTCGGTCTCATTGGAAATCAGGTTTACGTGGTGAGAGCAGGAGAACAGTGACATGCAGTAACATAAAAGCCAGTCCTGGCTGGCACACCATCACTTTTAATGGATTTCTACATATTTGGAAAGTTTTATAATTTCTCCTTAAAAAATAAACCCATAAACGTCAGGAAGAATATTTTTCCTCCTAATGGAGTTTGCGTGCAAGTCGACTTTGTTGGGATGTCTGTAGGTGGGCTGGGGTAAAGGCCAGGGGAATTGAAAGAATTTTCTGAAATAAGTTCCGATTTTGAAAGGACTGTTTTCTGAAGTAAAATATAAACAAGGCACTGTGCCCCCAGGTTTCAAATTGGTAAATAGATAATGCTAATCATTGAGACTATTTTGTTAAAGGGTTTCTTTGGTGGAAGTCACTGAACTGTATAAAAATAATCCACTACCTTCTCTCAAATGTGCATTGAGATAACAAAATTAATAATTTGTGCTGTTGCTAAAGTTAAAATTTTCTGGTGAAACTGAACTATTATATGTCCTTGGTGTTTTTCCCATCTTAATTTTTTTTTTGATTATTGTGTTGATTTAAAAAACATGTTAACCTTTGAGAATATTGTATATGTCTGTGTGCTACTTAGAAAATACATTTTTAGTGTGGCAATCATATAATATTCTCTTGTATGGTTTCATAGAAGGAAACTAAAATTATAATTTTTAAACATAATTAGATTAATTTTCAGGAAATAGGAAGTTATTTGGCATGAAATTCCCTGAAAAATTCACTTGAAAATAATTCTCATTAACTTACATTCCAGCGGAGAAAATTGAAATCAGTTAATCATTTGTTTCTAAGGAATTTCTTAGGAGGATAAACGTATTCTTAAGGTTGTTTTAGAAACACATATGTAATGGAGAAATTCATTTTCATGCAGTTTTTTAAAAAATATTCGATATCAAATTTAGAAAATAATAATGAAAAACTTATCCATTCATTCACTTAATGATACCGTTAACTCTAAACGTATGTTAAGTCCTATATGATACATAGGGGATTAAAAAAATAAAGATGACATGGTTCAGACTCATTCAATATCAATAGCATTGAGATCCTATTCCATGAAGTTCATTATATTGCTTGAAAGAAATAAAGCCCACTCATAATTGAATATATCAAACTTAAAAAAAAAAGGCACCACCACTATATATTTAGTGAGCGCCTTCACTGTGAAGCTTTCTACATTACACAGCAAAGGATGCTAACTGTTGATGAGGTGCTTGCGGTCAGGTGAGGACGGGAGATAAACACTTAGATAATTTCACCACCATGTCATGCGTTCTCTGGGGTGTGTGAATAAAATGCAAAGGGACATGAGTGATGCCTACATAGGTGAGCTAGAAAAAGCTTCAGGAAGACTTACAAGTGTGGGTCTTGAAATTCTTGCCAAGCAAAGAAATAGCATGAGCAAAGGCATGGAAGCTGATGAGAGTTTGACAGTTTGATAGTTGGGAAAGGGAAGAGTTTTTTGGTGTGGTTGGAATCTATTCCGGGGAAGAGAATGGCCAAGGATGAATGGAACGGGTGTGGTCAGGGGCAGACCTTGAAGACTTTCCACCTTTGTGCTGAGATGTCTAGGCTCTACTTAGGGCTGGCAGGAGGGTGGGGACAGCCAAAGTTAGCTGGAGAAGTGACAGAGCCCATTTTGGTTTGGAAAGATAATTCTGCCGATGGTGAACAAGTAGATTGCAATAGAGAGAGTCAATAAGATGTGGATTTCAGAGGTCCTTGTGGAAGATGACTTGTGCTGAAGGGATTGGGGAAAAGCGGCAGGGGAGCCTGGTCGGGATTCAGTGGCCCGCTGGATGTCAATGACATATAAGAAGAAAAGTCTGGAGGTGATACTCTGGGCAGTTAAAATGTGGAAATTTCACTTGGATAGGATGTATCCAGGTAAAATCAACCAAATGAAAATTCAGCAAAAGAGCTGCTACTCCAGAAAACTAAGGTTTTTAAATACCAAAGATAAAAGCCGCTACAATGTTGGTTCTCCCTATGGAAGCTGGCTTCAACAATTAAAAAAACAAACACCTACCCCCTCTGTATTTAACACATTATTGGCTCAATTTAAATGGTTTATCTAGCAGATCTAACATTGTCTTTGATAAATTCCCAGTTAATTTGTTTTTGGACGGCACAGCCAGGGGTTGTCATGCCTGAAGGGACAGAGGGTTGGACAGAGATGAAAACCGAGGACAATGAAGGGCTAGAGACAGAAAGCCCTGAGCGGGCAGAAGCACTGTCTGAGACCAGGGGGGCGGAGGGCAGGAAGTGTGGCCAAGGCTGCGTCCCGGCTGCCACTGTACCCGCCATGGAGAGCCCAGTTGGGAGGGCTCCCAAAGCCATGGTCCATAGTGGCCCTGGAGAAATATCAGCAGGATAACTGGGGGACACTTGAGAGAAATAATAAGTGATTGCCTGTAAATCTACAGCTGCTATCCTAGAAACAACTCTCAACAACTGCCAACCAATGGTGGGTGGGGGTGGTGTCTTCCTGTGAAGTGTACTCAACCTAATTATCTCACTACAAGATACCTTGCAAGTGACTAGTTCCCATTGCTTGGGAAGTCTTCTGCAAGCCTTGTCGAGGGTGTGATCCAAAATTGGGTGGGGGGATTTGAAGTGGGTGGTGCATCAGTTACCTACAGAGTTTGCCTCTGGAAGATCTCCCTGGTGTCTGGATTGCGGGACTGTGAGGGGCCATCCATCAGCTGAATCATAGCTGCCGGCAGAGGCTGACCCTTCTCTGGGGCCCCCAGGAAACGGCACCCTGGGTCTTGTCCTGGGCACAGAAGGAACAGTACGGCATTACAGGATTCTGGGTAACTTTTTTCCTTATGCTCATCTGCACTTGTAATTCCTTTGCTTATTAACAAAGAGAACGACCTTTCCTACTAGGCTAGGTCTTGCTTTACAGTCCTAAATGCGTTAAGCCTATCTGTGGGGCTCCTCTGAATTATCATCAGGTTCTCCCTGTGCCTCTGATGTTATGGAGATGGTCTTCTAGAAATATTCTATCTGTGGTGTTAACCAAATTTAAAAAGCAAAAGCAAATGACTAGACTCTTTGACATTTTAGTGAATAAGAGTTTTTTAATTTAAAATTATTTAAAAATTATTTATATTTATATTATAAAAATTATTAAAATTATTTATTTGCTGTTAAATGAATTATTGGCTAAATAATTTGGCTCCACAATGCAGCATTGTTATAATCCTGTGTAGCTAACCCTGTGTTTCTCTGGAGTGCTGTCCTTCAATTTTATGAGTTCTAAGGTGTTTACTTACCTTTTTCATGTCTTCCAGTTTACTTGATTTAGGCAGACTGAGCCACAAAAGTCTCGTTCAAGGAATTCTTTTTTTTTGAGAGATCTCTCTCTCTCAAAAGGGGGGTGGGAGGGGCAGAGGCAGAGAGAGAGAGAGAGAGAGAGAATCTTAAGCAGACCCCACACCCAGCACAGAGCCCAGCACGAGGCTCCATCTCACGACCCTGAGATTATGACCTGAGCCGAAATCAAACGACAGACATGGCGCCACACACTTCCATGGAATTCTGAAGAGCTATTTAGTAAGACCCCAATTCCTGGTAATGATTGGTCTTGAAAACCAACCTAAGATTTCAGAACTGCTAGTGAACTAAATCGTCTTTAAAGGATTTTACAGCAGTTACAGAAAGTTCAATTTATGACTCAATCTGGTATTGAGAAACTTCCTCAGAATCACTCCCCAAGAATGGAACAGTAGTCTCCATGGTTTGTGCTGTCTACACTGACAAATTTCTTTCTTTGTGATTCTCCGTTCTTTGGCCTAGTTCGTCGTCTTCTAAATCTACATTGGCACCCTCTGTTGTTGTTCAGACATCCCTATTTCATAACTTCTTTCTACTACAATTATTTTCTTGTGCCTAGCTCCTCTGAAGTGATTCCTGAGGCTTCTAACCACATCGTTCCATGTTTTATTTTGAATTAATAAGATATTAGAAGCAGGGAAAAGGACCCACATTTATAGTTTAAGGAGCAGAATTTGAGTCCACTTAGAAACAGGTGAACCAGTTTTATATCATTGGTTAACAAACCACCCCCATGACATAGTGGTTCTAAAGAATAAACAACCATTGTTTTATTATATTTCTTAGTTTTGTGGGTCAGGAGCTGGGCAGGACTCCGCTATGTGCCTCTTCTGTTCCAGGTGTATTCATGGAGGCCATGTAGAGATGCATAGGTGGTGGCTATTCTTGTCTGGAGGGTGCAACATGGGATGGGTGCTGGAAGGTTGGGCTTGCCTGGGACTGGTAACCACTTGACCTACACATGCCTTCTCCAGCATGGCGGACTCAGGCTATCCTATATGCCAGCTTGGAATACTCTGAGGATTTTCCAAGAGAGCAGATGCAAGGCTGCATATAACTAGTGCTGGAAGTCCCAGAAAGGAACTTCTGGAAAATTCCATTGGATAAACAAGCCACTAAGGCCAGTCAGATTCACTTCTCAAAGCAAAGAATCTGTGCCATCTCTAGTTTAACCCCTGGGGTCATTTTCCTAATCTCGTTTTCATGATTTCTTCAGTGAGAGTGAAATGGCAAATGCCAACCTCATAGAGTTGTTAACGAGAACTGAATAAAATTCATGAAATTACTTCTTGAGTTGTTATTTATGTTTCTTACTAATTTGTTTCTATTGAAATTTTGTTTCTGGTCCCAGTTTTAATTATTCATTATTTTTATATTTTGATCCCATCTTCAAGCTGACATTATTTTACCCCTTATGAATACTTCTATTATGTCTCAAATTTAATAAAATTCTTTTTGATGCTATCTTTCCTGAGAGTGGTCTATAAGATCCTCTGGTGGGTCTTAGAGTTCTAATTATATCTGCCCACAAATTAGACTTTTGTCTCTGCCTCCTCTCAAAAATATGTCATTTCTATTACATAGGGAGTAATTGATGCCTTTTGAACGTACTATTTTCTCTGGAAGAAATTCTCTTCTTTCCAATATCAAATCTCTCTTCTACTCAGATTTGTACTCAAAAATCATCTTATCTGAGAGGACTCTGAGTATCTTATCCTAAATACAATTGGCCCCCATGCTCTGTTGGAGCCTATCCTTTTTCCTGTCTTATACTTTTTTTTTAATGTACCTGCTTTATACTTTTTTTTAATGTACCTATGACCACTGACATAATATGGATGTGTTCATTTATTGTATGTCTTCACCAACTGAATAGAAACTTCATGACAAAGGTCAAACCTGAGCTAAAACATCTTGCTAAAAAAATCCTTTTTTTTCCTTAAGATTTATTTACTTGACAGGGGAGGGGAGAGAGAGTGAGGGAGAGAGAGAGAGCGAGAGAGAGAGAGCACAAGCATGGGGAGGGGCAGAGGGAGAAGCAGACTCCCCGCTGAGCGGGGAGCCTGATGGGGGCTCGATCCCAGGACCCTGGGATCATGACCGGAGCCGAAGGCAGTCTCTTAACTGACTGAGCCACCCAGGTGCCCTTCTAAAAAATCCTTTTTTAAAGGCCAATAGGTAACAAGTTACTACTTATAAAATTTAATTTCATTGGATATGATGTATTTCTGAAAGAAATTTAGATGTGTCCGTATGAACCACAGATTATAATTACTCTTTTTTTTTTTTCTCTTTGGACTCTATCATATTAGCTAACCCTGCCCCACCCCAGGGCCGAAACGCTTCCTTCGGGACGTGATCTCAGATTTTCCCTCAGACTGGTTGGTGTGGTGGTTGGTTGCCCACCTGGGTCAGAATGTCAATTGGCTATTGAATGTTGTAGGTCAGTCCTGTATTTGGCTAATAATGATTCTATAGAAAGCAACCCTCTGCCTGGAGTGACCCTAGTTGGGATGGCCAGACCACGTGCCAGGTAAAGTGGTCAGGCTGCTCCAGCCACGAGCCGAGCAGGCACTTCTGGGAACTTGTGTGGGGAAACACTGATCTGACCAGTTTTCCCACCGTAATGTGGGTTTGAGTCTTTTGTTTGGATATAAAGTAAACAACATAGGCAAGAAAAAAAAAAAAGTAGAACTAGTACATTTAATCAAGACATGTTAATGGTTAGCTGTCTTTAATAACAACCCCATCAACAATTTACCTTTTCATTTTCAAATTGGTTTTTGGTTGTCTTGTAGACAGAGCTCCTCAGCCATAAATTAAAAAGTAATGATAATTAACCACATGTTCTTCGTTACGCCAAGGGCTTTGAACGTTTCTCCCCACAGCTAGTAGACATTTCAGCCACGTGTAGGATAAGGAGCTACAGGATTTCAGAATCTATTTTTAGGGAAAATGAGCAACAGAATTTTAAAGCAGAAGCGTGAAATGAGAGTGATTGCAAGTCTCACTGAAGTGGCAAATAACATGCTCCCTGTGAGTATCTGATATTTGTTTTCTTGTGTGCTTTTGATCTCAGAACACCTAACAGAGCTGGGGCAGAAGCTTTTTGCTGACTTGTTGCATCGGTGCTAAAGATGAAAGAAAACAGTCTTCATATTCACCCTGGTGTTGATTGTCCTATAAATAGGAAACTACCCAGTTAACCTTGCCTGTTGTCATACTGAGAGTTTTATTAAAAATAAACTGTGTGTGTCAGGATAGCAGAGTGTGGAATTTCTGCTTAGATGCCCACAACTCTTTCAAATACTTCATTAAAATGTGCAAGAGGACTCCCTCAGTGCTGTGAGCAAAAATATTGTTATGGAAACTGAGGTCTGTTACCATAGCTTCAGTGATTTGCAGTGATTATTTAATAAATGAGTTTATGTTTGAAAATATCCAATGTGATAATAGGAATTTACACCCCCCATCTTATTTCTTTTATTTTGACACATATGGAAGATGCTGTTTTGTTTTGACACTCAGAGGAGAAGCTCTTTTTATTAAAAATCACTGAACAGTAACGAGCTTTTAGTTAATGATCTTACCAGATTTCCCCAACATAAGGAAATCTGGTACCGAAGCATCTACAGTGTTCTACAGTAAATAATCTAGGTGTGTGCATGATTTCCAATGGAAATATTCAGACTTCAAGGGGTTTGTCTTGGATCTTACCAGGATTCCTCCCAAGATACGTTGTGTAGGTCTTGCCTAGATACGGAGTATCTCGGAAGTATCTGCAGAGCCTCCTGGCAACAAGAGCAGAATTTGGACCATCCCCTGCGGAGGACCTGAAGGTGTGTTACCACCTACTAGCACCCTCTTCAGTAGAAGAGCAGAGTTCTTTTTTTTTTTTTTAAAGATTTTATTTATTTATTTGAGAGAGAGAGAATGAGAGAAAGCACGAGAGGGAAGAGGGTCAGAGGGAGAAGCAGACTCCCTGCTGAGCAGGAAGCCCGATGTGGGACTCGATCCCGAGACTCCAGGATCATGACCTGAGCCGAAGGCAGTCGCTTAACCAACTGAGCCACCCAGGCGCCCGAAGAGCAGAGTTCTCACCAGGTGCTGCGGAGCAAGCTACCACTCCTCTCTCAGCATGAGAAGGACTAGTTTTCCTTCTTGGAGGGCACGGGGATGAATTCAGAAAGAAATCTGACAAGCCCGTGGTATCCTGCAAAGAGGGTGGGGCTGCACCGCCAGAAGTCAGACCTGTTTGCAAATGGGTGCTGCCGGAGATGTCCTTCCGTGTCTCCCAAAGCCCCTTTCCAGGAGTAAAATGAGAAGGCTGGTCACAAGTGCAGGGAAGACCCTCCCAACGTTGAAACATGTGTGATTTTATGGATGTGGCTGTTAGAATTCCATTTTAGTGCCTGTTGAGGACACACGGGCTTGTGTGCTGTGGGACAGAAGGGCACATGCTTTTCTTTCCTTATCCTAATCCATGGTCTGAGAAACAAGAGATAAACCTATTCAAAGGTCCACACTGAAAAATTGATATTCAGTGTTTTCTAATCAATCCTACCCATTAACAGGTCCTACACTAACCTGGATTAATGAAGCAAAACAAAAGGAGACTGCCCCTGTGGTCAGACCGCTGGGTTTAAAATGCAGGTCCATTAATTCTGTGCTGCGCAACCTCACACCAGCTGGTGATTTTAATATGCTTGTTTTCTCATCTGTAAAATGGGGATAAAGGGCATTTAGGAGAGCATTATGGGGGTTATACGCAGCTGATAAATTATTGGACACTACATCTGAAACTAATGATGTACTATAGGTTGGCTAATTGAATTTAAATAAAAAAATAATAGTAATTGCCTCTTAGGATTATGAAGGTTGCATTAAAATGTCTACCCTAAGGAGGAATATATATGAGCTATTATTTCCATTACTTTGAGTGAAAGAAACTGGTGTGACGTTCACTTCCTGGACAGGAGTGCCCTGAGGTGACCACAGGGCTGGTCAGCCACAGGCAGGGGATAAAATATTTCATCAGTGACCACAGTCGTCACTTTGGGCTGCCACTAACCAAATACCATGGACCGGAGGCTGGAAGCCTAGGCTTGGGGTGCCCCCAGGGTTGGTGTCTGGGGCAGCCTCCCTCCTTGCTCATGTGGCCTTTCCTGTGTGCATGGGGGAAGGAGAGAGGGGTCTCTCTGTCTGCTTGTGAGGACACCGGTCCTATCAGGTTAGGGTCCCATCCTTGGGACCTAATTTAACCTTTGTTACCTCCCTGCTGGCTCTGTTTTCGAGTATAGTCGCATTGGGAATTGGGGCTTCCACGTATGAATCTTGGTGGGACACAATTCAGTCTCTAATAGTGACATTTCCATAATACAAAATTTAGTAAATGCCTCTGCCTTTGCTTTACCTAACATAGTTTTTTCACTGCATGTGGTAAGCTGGATAATTTCTTCACTTTGATTGAAACCAGACATATTGGAATAAGGAATTATCAATATGGGAGTTTCAGCAGGTTTCCTCTTGAACTAATAATGTCTTAGCATAAGACAGGAGTTTGATATTTCATAATAATTTGTCCAGATGTTGACTAATATTTTTATTTTATCTTTTCTAGGATATGATAGTTTTAATAAAATGTTTTTGTTATTATCTGATATCACTTAATGAAGATAAATTGGAAAACACAGATACATGAATAAACATGAATAAGAATGAAGTTCTTTCCTAGCACTGGCACCCAGACTAAGCTGGGGTCATTGTACTGGTGTGGGGACCATGATATTTTTAGGGCCCATGAAAATATTTTAATTTATTTTAAAATCAAAAAGAGAAAGAAAGCTTCAGGGTAAAAAAAAAAGAAGGTTTTTTGTTATTGTTTTTTAAAGAAAGTTTTAATGTTATTCCCACATCAAAATCAAATGCAATTTTCAGGGGCCATAAAAATCTATTCAATTTTGCCTAAAATAGAAAAAAAATAATTGTTCACATGCTTAAAAAATAATTTTTTAATATTGATAGTATTATGATGGTGGAGTCCAAGGAAGGCAAAAGTTCTAGGGTTCACAAAAGTTATAATGTGACCCTGGGTTGACATAAACCTGGAAATAGCAGTCTTAAAAAAACCTAGGAAGAAATAAAAACCTACACAAATGTTTGAAAATGTCCCAGGGGTCTACCACAATTCACTTTCTCATATTCCTGCAGCCCCTGAGGACCAGCCGTGACATTGTTCTACAGGTCTTTCTGGTCCCAGAAGGCATCATGAAGGAGGTCCCTCTGCTCTGAGATTATTTTCCTATTATGCCTCAATTACATTTATAAAGTTCTTTCTTTCATGTCAGCCTAAATGGTTTTCAGAGTTATTAATTTTAATGTTTAATAAACCAGTTTCCATAGCAACAATCATATCACAGATGTTTTGTTAAAGCCTCTCTAAAGCATACACCTTTGTCAATATGTTATTTTGAACATTTCAAAGGATAAATACTTGAAAAAGGCAACACATCTTTCAGGTTTCAAGCCCACAATTTGCATTCATAATTACACACTCTATTTAAAGAATAAAGAAAAGTGTAATATTTAAGGGAAGGTTGATGAGCTAATTTCAAAAATATAATACAGAAAAAGGTCAAAATAACTTCCCACTCCTGAAAATGAAGTGACGTCAAAAATTTAAAAACAAAAAAGTTATAAGCATGGGATATATATGTTTCTCTAAATGTTAATTACTTTCTTGACCATAAGTGCTACAAACAGTTACCAGAATTTTTAAATCTATGGGCCTTTTCCTCCAGTGAGTGATAGTGTTTGTTATTTCATGTTTAAAGAACTGCCCCCTGGCATACAAGGGTCACTGACTGGGGGGTTACAGCCCTGATTTACTTTCTTTCCTTATAGCGATCTCTTATCTGATCTTGAAGTGAAGGCATTGAAACTATCTCAAAACTTTATTTTCTTTTCCAAAATTAAGATGGTAATATTTAATAGCCCTATATTTTCATGACTAATTAAATGCCTTTGGCTCTGATTTCCTTTCTGTTGTTTTTTTTTTTTAAGAGTTTTTAAAATTGCTTTTTTTATTAAGGGAAGGTAATAAAAAATGAAGTTTTCTAAAAGTCGCTCCAGGATCTAGAAAAACAACAGCAATACATTTTTAAAATATTTTTCATCTGCTTCTTTGGAAAAACCAGAAGGTGAAACTCAGGGACCACAAAGTACATACTGATCTCAAAATAAAGCCTCTTGAGCCCAGGAACGGGTCACTGAACCACCCCTTGCTTTTGCTTCCTCACTTGTAGATTGGGCAGAGATTCCTGGTTTGTATCTTCCCAGGTCCAGGTTTGGACAAATGACCCTAAGTTGTGCTATGGGAGGAGCTCCGGGCCTTCCCCTCTGAGATGTGACATGAGCAAGGACTTGCAATCAGAGGTGGTTTTTATGGTCTGCGTGGGAAGTGAGCTTTTAATGAATTCATGTGCTGGAGGACAGAGGAAAAGGTTGATGTTTCTAGTGAGGGTTTATGCTCAGTTATGTGAGTTAAATATAGTTCCCCACTCTTTCCCTCTGCCAGAGAGCCAGGACAAGCCATGTATTATGTCTCCCAAGGGCTGGAACCTTTGGCTCCTTCCAAATACCAGCCTGGTCTACGCTAACACCGGATGAATACTTTTGCACAACAGAAAGTCAACATCCATCTGTGTAAGGATGCATGACAAATTTCATTTAGACCAACAGCATAAGAGTCATATTCAAATGTGAAGGAAAAGCGAGCACAAGGCTTTTATTTGTTCTTTAAAAAAAAAAATTATTTCTTCATGACTTTAAATCATGAACCATGCTGCAGGAAGAAAAATGCATTTTAGTCTGGCCATCTTTTAGTCTTTTTGTGACTAGTGAGCTACTAAGATCGCCCTGAAAGATTATAGACCTCCTCATTAATTTTAAATCTCAGGCCCTTGAATTTGGGTATCACGCACAAAAGGAATTTAAAATAAAAGTTGAAGAAAAGGGGTCCCCTATCACCTCTGAGAACCTTCAGTCTATATAAAAACACAATACACAAAACCTTGCATTATTTACCTGGGAGAAGGTTATAGTCCATTAAGTCAGCCCTTTTAGGGTAACAGTGAGTTAAGGGATTGCTTTCCAGCCAATATTTGCAATATTTGTAGTTGAGCAAAAAAAAAAAAAAAAGAAAAAGAAAAAGAAAAAAAAATTTTTTTTTCCTTTTTAAATTTCATGCTTTACAATTGGGCTGTTCTGGGTGACCAGCTGTTCCACAGGTCATGACAGCGATTTGCTTCTCCAACAGGGCTCATGTGGCTTCACTCACAGCTACAGATCTGATTTCTCAAGCTGGGCTGTCCTTGGAATTAAAGATACGTGTTTGCGAGATGAGGAGCAGGGATGAGGCTGTGGTTTGGGATACTGAGCATAGTTAAGGCCGATGGACCCACCCCAGGATTAGGAACCGGAGCTTATGACTTAGGTGATGCTCTTTTGTTTTGTTTCCTAACTCCAGATTTCTCTGTGAACTACACAAACCCCACCCCAAGTTGCTTTTGCTATTGGTTGTTGTTCTTGTTTTGTATCCCTTAGCTTTAAAAAAAAATCAGTTTAAAATATACCCTCCACAACGTGGCAGGGCTCTCTGTTGGAATATTTTTGGAAGAAAAAATAAGTCTCATTTTAGGTTTATTTTTGAACCTTTATTTGAATGCTTAAAAAAGAGATACAAATTAGCATATTTTATTTGGAAATCTGAGCTTAGAAAATAAGGGGAACATTCTGCTTTTCATCACTTACAGTGATATTATCGTACACATTCTTGTTCTTCATCAGATGTACCATAAACTTCCTGAGTGTATATCACAAATTACAAATGAGAGCATGTTTTTCCAATTTGACTTAACTGTCACTGTAATTGTTATTAAACAATTGTCTCCCTCAAAATGTTTGCTTAGGCAACAAATTTCTGCATATTCAAAAACCTAATGAAAGGTTTTATTGAAGATTCTTACTCAGAATAGACAGTTCTGCCATGTTGAGTAGTGGTTCCAAACCAAATAAATGGTTTCGTTATTCTTTAGAGAGAAATAAAATGGCCTATCACATGTATTACAAATTATCCACCAGGTTTAAGGTGATGAGGGAGTTGTTAGCATTATTTTGGAAACTCCTAGGAAGGCTCAGAGCTGCTGAAAAGCAGAAGATTCTCCATATTGACTCTTGGGAGGAAGTTGTCTTTCAGACCACGTTGGACTCAAGTTTTGGGACTGTGTCCTGTGTATCAGAATTTGCCATGTTGCCATTCTAGATGGATTGCTGTTCAGTGCCATTCCTCTTTCTCCCCACATCCAGACTTCCTGGAGGCTTTCCCCAAATCATTCAAGTTTATCTTCATTTTTTATGCCTAATAACCAGTCACTCGATCATTAAGTAGCCACTTTGCACCTGGAGTTTACCTCATCCTTTTGCTGTACCTTCTCTTATGTCATCAAGAATAATTTTATAAACGGATTCAGTAGCTTTTTCTCATGTTATAATTCAAATCCTCTCTGAGGTATCCCGTCTTCATTTTTTGAACACAGATTCTCCTGGTTTTCATTCTAGATCTCTGAGCACTCACTCATTTTCTCTTTTTTTTCTGGCTCCTATTGCACCTCCCATCAGTGTCTCTTTTAGAATGAATAGTTCAATCTCTCTCTCTATAATATATGCAAAAAAATGGAGTGCAGTTAGTTATAAATGTTTAAGTATAAGCCAGTTACTTAATTTCCTAACACTACCTGGTAGCTTGTTATTAAATCCAACTCATTCCCTATACTTTTAATTTGTTTTATGAACTATTAAAGACATAAGAGAAATGAAGGGAATCTAAAAAACACAGAACCTGAATTTCTCTTACCGTGGCATAGAGGTGGCTCCTGGGTTTGGGGCATCAGTTTCCCCTTGTCTCTAGAGCTTCAGTTCATGGGCACCAATAGCAAAAGCCCCCTGGGGAGAGCCTGCATTTCTCTTCTGTACATTGTGTTGAAGAATACACATTGCACCTCTGCCTTTGGTATGTTGGAGTGCATTAAATGTCAACTAGCAATAAGGCACAGGAATGCTGCAGGAGAGGATGCGCTCCGAGTTACACTGCTTTCAAATAAAATGGCACTGATTAAAATCTGCTTGGCAAACTTGCCAGAGCTAGAATTTGACCAGAACCCTAGGGTTAATAGCTTTGCTCTTTGAGAGAGCTCGAAGCTATTTTCATTCCAGGCCACTTATACATTTGCCTGGTACCTATCACTAAAGCCCTCAGGTACTTTGAGGACAAGAAGCAGATATTTACTTACTAAAGTTAATGTATCTCCTCATTGCTTTCTAACCTTTGGGCACATTTTCAGGTAACAAGAAAAAAAAAATATATATATATAGCCATTTTAGTTCCTAAAATAGAAAGAAAGAAAATATATAAACCAAAGCCTAAAATACTTAAAAAATATAATTACAATGGTGGTTTCACTTAAAATCTCATGATAATCCTTCCACATTTATTATTCCACTATTTTAATCTGCTGTTATTCTACTTAAAAGAAAAAAAAACAAAAACATTAAGATCAGGAGAAATCAGCTAGTGGGCAAGAGTAAATGTGTGCTAGGGTCGGCAACACACTTAGGGACCACGTGCACGTGATAAATTAGGTGAAGCCAACACATCTGAGCTCCTTACTTGTTAAGTAGAAGTTGTGATCAATAGCAATTATGGAGTGTATCAGTGACCATGAGTCAGGATGCTTTTTGTTACAAGTGAGAGAAAACTCAACTCAACCTTGCTTACGCAAAATACAATACTTTATTGACTTGTATGACTAACAGTTCAGGAATAGATTTTTAAGTGGGGCTAATTCAAGGGCACAGAGGTCATCACAGAATACTGTTGCTGTCATTTCACATTTATTCATTAAGCTTCATCTGTGTGAGCTCTATTTTTAGACCCCAGCACCTGTCTTTGGAAGGAGAGAGGCACTTCCTGGTATCCCTAACTAAAAATCCCAGAATGGAGTCTTAGAGGCTCCGATCAGCCTAATTTGTGTCAGTGTCCAGCTCAGAACCAGTTATGAAAGAGACATGGGAAGTGCTGATTCCCAAATTAGATCACGTCTCCAAGTCTATGGGAATGACGTTCCCTGGAGCCCTGCACATTGCAGCCTCCTTCCATCTCCTGAGGCTGGGGATATGTTCAGCTTGACCTAAGCAGAGAAGTCGGTGGTTACCCCAAACCATATGCAGGTTTTCTGTTGCCACCAGGTTACTGATGGGGCCAGCAAAACATCAACATCCATTATTGACAGTAGTGAGGGTGCTTCTTCAATGCTGAATCTTCAGCAGATTACATACCACCTATTATTCAAGAAAAGTTTGTGCTGATCCTCTGTTCTACCTCTTCCCTTGGCCAGGCCCAACTGTCCTAGCTATGGTAGTGGGGCCAAGGAGAGAGATCCCAACATATTATTTCTCTAGATCCAGTCCCCTTGAAGGCATCACGAGACTGAGAGTCCACCTTTTCCTAGTACCTTGTTCTCTCCAGGTAGTGATTTCAATATGTGGAACATGAGAGACCCTGTAAGTATGCAGTCACATGATTGCCTACAATGACTTGATTAGATTCAGAGGGAGAACAGAAGCTTAGTACTATCCAAACGCATTGGCTCATGCCATTGTCCACAGCACCAGTTTCTCCCCAATTTCTTTGCTGACCCTGCCTGAAGGTGGAACTACCTAATCTCCTGTAGATCTGTCCCAAATGTCTATTCACTTTATTTGCATGTAGTTATTATGATGAAAGGCCCCAATTTACATCAGCTGAAAAATCTGCTCTAGCAGATAAAGATTTAACTGGATTTTCTTGGTTCAGCTCACTTTTTGTGGTTTAAGATATTCTATTTGTACTAATTACCTTTAATGATGTACACTCTTCCGAGGCACCTGGTTGGCTCAGTCGGTTGAGCATCTTGATTTCAGCTCAGGTCTTGATCTCAGGGTCATGAGTTCAAGCCCTGTTTTGAGCTCCACACTGGACGTGGAGCCTACATAAAAAAATAATAATGATAATGTACACTCTCCAAATATAATAAATATCCTGTCTGACTGACTAATGGCCACTCAACATTGTTTGTTTGTTGACTGACTGAATGACAAGGTAAAAGATGGATAAATGTATGCAAAATACAACAAAAAATAAATAGTATCAGCAGAAGACGTTGGGATTGCATTTATAAAGCAAGTGATGATGGAACATTTTGTATGTGACATTAGCCCCCAAAACATACCAGTGGACAAGACAGAAATGGCCCTTTCCTCTATGTTTTGGTTCAAGCATATGATATTGCTGATCTTTTATAGTTTTTGACATTTTCATTTGTTTCAACTAATGGTAGGGGAAGTTGATTATCTAAATAGCGAGTGCAAAATGCAGCGACACAGGAAGAGTAAAGCACTTTGAGTGCATCGTGAAGAGTATTCTAAGGTTTCCCAGTGGCTCCTTCACTTCAAGTGATTTAATTAAATTGGGCTCAGTTCCACAAGAAACCAGGGACTAAGGCAAGAATCATAGCAGGGAGTGCTATGCATTTGTGAGTATATTGTTAAACTCGAGAATCTGAAGTGGAACTTAGTGAAAGTGTAACACCCCTCTCATGTCAGTTTTAAGAAAATAAAGAATTCATTTATTGAATTTAAGCCAAGGGGGCCCTAAGAAAGTCAGCATATAAGTAATTGAAAATAAACATATTACCTATTAGTATTTCCCATATTCGACTTTTTGTTCAATCTAAATTTGGCAATGCAATGCTGATATGTATCACAATAAAGCAGAGTTGCTTTTTTCATTTTCAGTTTCTGCTTGGGCCCAAATATTTATATTGTGAAGGGTATTTGGGAACCGGCAGGGAATATGTTTGAACTGAATCAAAACCAGTTTTCAGATTATACCTTTTAGATTACCTCCCAGCTGTTTAATAAAACAACATTGCCAAGTGGAGCTTTATTTCCTTTTCTAGAAGGTGAGGGTATTATTTTGGAATTCCTTCTGAAGGGTAAGTTGGAGAAATGCAAATAAGGAAGTTATCCTTCTAGACTAAAAAGGGAAGACAATATGCTATCAACTTTGGGTTTTCTCCTAAATAAACGTGGATTTCCTGTTTCATTTGCTAATTATCAATAGTCCTCTAATAAGTCAACCTTCCTTTCATCTTTCCTTGCCATCCTCTTAAGTGACGATGACTCCGGAACGATTGCCACTTCGTTGTTCAGTTAAAGCAAATTCATGAAGGCGACAATTATTCAGAGATAAGTTTTCTTCCTAACTCTCACATTTATTCATAGCCTTGGTTCCTAATTTGTATTTGCATCTGAAAATTGATAAAGTTACCACTTTGGAAATAATTAACTGTGACTTTTTGTTTTAGGAAACACAAATGAGGAGGCACTTCTCCACAGAGCCTTTTCCACATTCTTTTAACAACCAAATAATTCCCAATTTTCTGGTGTGTAAATTCAGTGTAATCAGTACAAATAAACAAACTGACAAGATTTGGGCAGTTGAAATCCATTGTTTTACAATGTCTTTGTTTAAAATCTTTTCTAATTCATCCTCAGAAATGGCCTTCCTAGTCATTAGTTACCTTTAATGTCTTCATTTTCATTTAAATGTTCAATGATCAGGATAATTAGAATTAATTTGGCATTGTCATTTTATGGAAATGGAGCTTCTGCCACTTATCATGAGCATCCTGCAGGCAGTGTTACCAGAGAAATATGGGACTCCTCTGCTTCACACACTGGGTATAGTCTTTGGTTAAAGTGGTACCAGTAGGACCTGGCCTGATTCCAGTTTAAATTTATGCCATTTTTTGACAAAGGATTGCAGGCTGTTAAGGGGGAGGCTTGCCTGTTGTGGATGGCATTCTGTGTGTAACTTAGTTCTCCATAAACCACACAAGGAACTTCATCTCCATTCATCTGGGAGGTTTATAGGCTAAGATTGAGCCTATAGTTAGAATGAAAGGAAATCTCCCTTTGAATTAAAATGGGAAAAAAAATGCCAACCTTCAACTTTCAAAAGACCTTACACAGAATACAGGAAAACCAAGTTCAAGAAGCTTTGTATCAGAAAACCTATGAAGAAGAGTGTGCCAGTGAATTTTACAACTAGGAGAGACTGTTGGCATTATCTGTGTGGTAATGGATTCTCTAGCCGCAAAAAGTACTACTTTTTCTTGTCGTCCCCATTCATTGGCTGCCATACCCCTGCCTCAACAATAGCATCAGAGTTTCTTTTAGCCCTTCATCCTGTTCCTCACTCCCGGGAAATGTTTAGATAAGGTGAGCGACTTAATTGACCACAAATCTGGGGTGAGCAGTAATGAACATATTTAAATGTTCAAATACTTTATTATTTAAGGCTGGAAGGAGTGGCCAGGGGAATTCAAGGCAGAAACTTATGGCCTATTTTTAACTAGTTTTGAGAGTTACAAAGAGTTGTTTTTGCTGCGTTCTTTTGATTCTAACAGTTACTAAGGTTGGTCCACTTCTACGGGGAGTGGACATAAACCTCATGGGATGTGGATCGAAGGATTTATGGACACGTTTTAAAACTTCCATAGAGTGTGGAAAAGCTGTGAGGCTCTGTATTCAGAGCGAAAGTAGATGGCTTTTGCTGGTAGTGATGGCTCAGTACAATCCAAGTGAAGTAAGAGAAGATGGGACCTGTATTGGAGAAGCCCGGTGAGAAAAACCTTTGGTAATGATCACTGCTGTGCTGGGGCCCGCCCACAGTGGCTTGTGAGAGCCAATTATCCACAGGTTTTCTCAGTTCTAACTCTGAGTCACTGGATGTCATATTGATAGCTTGAAAATGACCGGAATGGGATATTTACACAACAGAAAGTGACAGACACTACCAATAAGGGCTTTCCCCCTACCGGAGACCCTGTTGCTGGACTTTGGCCAGACACCACTATCGGTGGGCCAACTTGGAAGCTACTTTGGGAGGAACGGTACTGTTACAAAGCAGTTCTATGTTGTGAGCTATGGGGTAGGACATACCTTCTCTTCTGATAAGTCTTCAGTAAAGTTTGCAAGATTTACTATTGCTTTTGGATGAGTGCATTTTAGGGGGTAACCCAAAGGAGTCCTGAATTTGAGTTAACACAGCCTATTGTGGATTAGCACATATTGAACAGGAACCCGATGAAGAAGAAATCATAAGAGAGGAAATCCTCATAATTAGAAATCACAGGGAGACTCTGGACATAAAACTGAGAGTTTGAGCAAAGTTTAAGTCTTCAGAGGAGGGAGGTCCTACTGGACATCTTGGTTACACAACCATGTGTTAATTTATTGTTCACCATGTAATTTACATACATTATGGTATGTTGAGTGGGTTATTAATAGATGAAAATATTGAAGTATTTTGTACAGAATGGGAAAAGGCACTTAATTTCTCTGATCTTTAGATTCTTCCTCTCTGGAAATTAGCTAAAAGTATCTTTCCATGGTGTTGATTAAAGATTAGGATAAAAAAAGAGAAAAAGAGA
Organism: Zalophus californianus; assembly: GCF_009762305.2. NCBI lineage: Eukaryota > Metazoa > Chordata > Mammalia > Carnivora > Otariidae > Zalophus > Zalophus californianus. The sequence goes on from NC_045597.1 coordinate 6,743,259, forward strand.
TCAGCATTAGCCATGACTTTGTGAATGTTGCCTGGTGGTGGAAGGTTAATTCCAGGTTTACAAAAGCTGATGTTGATGTGACGTAAGAAATGAATAGCCACATGCAGATGCTGTGGGGGATGAGAGAAGACCTTTACTCACGAAAGTCTAGGCTCAGTATGTGGGGAAAAAAGGCAAAAAGTCAAAAATCACAGTCTTCAGGTTTCAGAAGGAGGCATGGGACTGACTTTCATTAAAGCCCTACTTCTACCTCAGCTCTGTTCTTGTCTGCAAGGCTTGTTCACTCTAATTCAAAACAAGCCCAGAAAGACATCAATGGGGTAAGAAATTATTTTTGCATTTGTACAATAATAATCAGATTTTCACTTGAGTGGGGATATGAGTAGAAAGGGGAAATTTTGATAATATGTCACAGAGTAGTCCATTTTGGAACCTTTCAGAATATTAAGAAAATTCTTTTGGAACTATATGGATTACATTTTATGTCATGTGTGGGCTGGAATAAAAGTGTGAATGAGTTTAGACTTGACATTTTAAGCGAAGAATGTGTTAATTCCTAGTCTTTTTGAGTGTAGGTCTTCCTTGAGTGAGGGTCAGGCTTTGCTGGAATTTGCTGATTTTGTTTATTGGTATTTATTTTTAATAATAAGTGTGTAAGTATTCCAGTGTTTGATGTATTGTTTTTGTGGAACAGGACAACCCGTGTGTTTTTCCTCTACATTCTTTAAGTCAGAAGTCAAGAAGCTTTATGATTATTTTAGTGGGAAGCCAGAGCTCACGTATCATTCGCAAAAGTTTGTCAAATTATCTTTTTTACTCACAAAATAGTCCATACAGGTTTTGAAAACACAAACATATGTGAAGAAGAAAGAAAAAAAAAATCACACATCTGCCACTGTCACACAATGGCAACTGATACTTTAGCACGTTGCTTCTATTTCTTGTGCATCCTCAATGTAGACAGATGAGTGAATGGATGGATAGCAAAAGGTCAGAGTGATAGATAGACAGTCCCTGATATATAATGGTCCCACTTGGAATTTTTCAGCTTTACTATGATGCAAAAGAGGTACGCATTCCGTAGAAACTCTACTTCAGAGTTTGGACTTGGATGTTCTCCTGGGCTAGTGATATGTGGTCCGATCCTCTCTGGTGATGCGGGCCAAGGGGCAGCACAGCTCCCAGTCGGTGGCCATGTGGTCAGGAGTGACAGAAGGTCAAGAACACTTCTGTCCCCATATAGCCATTCTGTCTGTCACTGTCAGTGCAGTATTCAATACATTATATGAGATAGTCAACATTTTATTATCAGATAGGCTTTGTGCGAGATGACTTTGCCCAACTGTAGGGTAATGTAAGTGTTCTGAGCACATAGGCTGAGCTATGATGTGCGGTAGATAGATGTATTAAATGCGTTTTCAATTTATAATATTTTCAACTTACAATGGGCTTATTAGGATGTAACCCCATCATAAGTCAAGGAAGATCTGTATATAGAACATACATGTATATATAGAGATGATAGGATTGCTGATAATTCTGTATATATGATTTTGCATCCTATTCACCTCAAAATTAGAGAGACCATTCCTCCATTATTTACATTTAGCTTTGATTTCAAATATTTATCTGACATAATTATGTTGCAATAAAAGTTTAGGAGTTTTTAGGGTTATTTTATAAGATAGATTACCAATTGTAGAATTTCTCAGTGAAAAACATTTAAAAATTTTAAAGGACTTTAATACAGTACTGTTCTACTCTTAACTATGCATTCATCGGTTTATTATTTTATTATTGTAAGCCAACATATTACCACAAGTTTTTTTCAAAGATTTATTTATTTATTTAAAGAGAGAGAGAGTGTGTGTGAGTGGGGAGAGGGGCAGAGGGAGAGGGAGAGAATCTTGAGCAGACTCCCCACTGAGCATGGAGCCCAGTGCGGGGCTCTATCTCAGGACCCTGAGGTGCTGACCTGAGCTGAAATCAAGAGTCAGATCCTAAACTGACTGAGTCAGCTAGGCATCCCTTTGCAATAAGTTCTGAAAGAATCACAGTGGGGCGCCTGGGTGGCTCAGTTTGGTTAAGCATCTGCCTGCAGCTCAGGTCATGATTGCAGGGTCCTGGGATCGAGCCCCGTGTTGGACTCCACACTCAGCGGGGAGTCTGCTTCTTGCTCTCTCCCTTTCCCTCTGCCTTTCATCCTGCTCATGTGTGCTCTCTCTCTCTCTCTCTCAAATAAATTAATTAATTAAATCCTAAAAAGAACAAAGAATCATAATGTCTGCCTTGAATATTGATTGAAATAATATATCAATATAGCTCAATATATCAATAATGCAAAATAATTGAATGCCATTATTGCCTTTATTAATATTACCATTATTATCATGGATCTGGAAACACAACACTGAAGTGTTGGAAAATGCCTTTGTATAAAATTATATTCATGGCAGCAATGTATGAAGATGCCTTCTGAAGCACTGCCAAGAGACTGCTTTTTATTTTATTTTATTTTATTTTTTTATATTTTATTTATGTATTTGAGAGAGAGAGGATGAGAGAGAGGGCGTGACAGGGAGGAGGAGGGTCCGAGGGAGAAGCAGACCCCCCGCTGAGCAGGGAGCCCGATGCGGGACTCCATCCCGGGACTCCAGGACCATGAGCTGAGCCGAAGGCAGTCGCTTAACCAACTGAGATTCCCAGGTGCCCTGCTTTTTATTTTTTAATTTTTTTTTATTCTTTTCGTCATGATCAATGTACTCTTTACTCCCCGTCCCCTATTTCCTTCAACCTCCCACCCACCTCCCCCGACACTGCTTTTTAGATCACGACTGGAAAGCGCTAGATATATTTCCTATTCAAAAATCTTGCTGTCAGTTTTACTTTGTGGTAGAGTTACTGATGCGATTTTAATTTTTAAGTATTCCTGAAATTTATGACTATCAAAAATCAGTAAAAATGAGCATTCCTTCTTACGTAAGACAGCATGTACCTCGCTGTCAGTAGCAAAAATTTAGAACCAAACTTATTTTATTTAATTTTAATTAATTAGTTAATGAATTAATTTAGTTTTTGAGAGAGAGAGAGAGAGAAAGAGAGCACATGTGCATGAGTGTGGGAAGGGGCCTGAGGGAGAGGGGGAGAGAATTGTAAGCAGGTTCCATGCCCGGAGCAGACCCCCACGCAGGGCTCAGTCTGGCAACCTTGAGAGCATGACGTAAAGCCAAAATCAAGAATTGGACATTTAGCAGACCGAGCCACCCAGGTGCCCCAGAACCAAATGACTTAAGTGCTGAGAACTAATTTTCACATACCTGGGAGGGAAGGCTACCCTCAGAGTTGGTTGATTCACCAGTTAAATAATATCTACAAGAGCCTATCATTTTAGTCACCCATGTGGGTGTTGACTGCGTCTTCAGGCTGGTAGGAAGGTGAGTGTGGCGATGCAAAGCATCACATCTGGTAACAGTACCCAGAGGACAGAACCCATGTGACAGATGAGATGTGGCGGCCGAGTGCCATCACCTCTAGCGTCAGGCTTGAATTCCCACGGTGCCCCCTGGAAACCTCACTTCCCTTCACATGCCGTCCTGCTGTTTCTTTGTGAAACACATATCACTTACATATACATACCAGCAACTGCACTAAAGATTCACCAGAGGAGGGGCGCCTGGGTGGCTCAGGCGTTCAGCGTCTGCCTGCGGCTCAGGTCGCCATCCCGGGTCCTGCATCGAGCCCCGCAGCGGGCTCCCTGCTCATGGGGGGTCTGCCTCTCCCTCTTCCTCTTCCCCTACGCCCCTGCTGGTGCGCGCGCGCTCGCTCTCCCCCCTCCCAAATAAATAAATGAAATCCATCGTTTTATCCACTGACAATGTTTGCTGCTTCCTTTACTGGCATATTCTTATGGATCCGACCACCCTCTCCAACTGCCTGCTCCTTTCTGCTCTCTTCAATTCCCCATTCTCCTTGTCTTTCTGTTTCTCCCAACCTTCAAAAAACTTTTTTTGGGTTATTCATTCTGTAAATATCTTGTAAATGTTAGATTCTCCTAAGATTTCATGCTAGTCCTCCATTCTTCTCTGCCCCACAGATAGCATTGGCTCCGATGTTCTAAACCACTGTTTGCCTAAGGAAGACTGCCCGATGCCTCTGTCCAGTAGCCCCGTCCTCCTTTCAAACAGGATCCTCTGTACAACTGCTTCCTGCGGTATCTCTGTCGACTTGCCATCCCACTGGTATTTTATAAAACTTATTTATTTATTTGCGACAGAGTACACGACAGGGGGTGGGTCAGAGAGAGAAGCAGACCCCCTGCTGAGCAGGGAGCCCGATGCGGGGCTCGATCCCAGGACTTTAGGACTGTGACCCAAGCCGACGGCAGACCCCCAACCAACTGAGCCACCCAGGCGCCCCCCCCCCCCCACTGGTATTTTAAATTCAACCTCCCAAAATTGAACTACTACTTTTCCTTTCATTTTGCTTATGCCTCTCCTGCATTCTCTGTCTCAGGGTACTGACACTTCCATTAACTCATGCTCTTCCTCAGGTTTGGAGTGATCTCTGCTCTTTACAAAATACACAAAGCCCTACCTGGCTATAGCATGCTCATTACTTAAAATGTGGCTCCGAAGTAATTTCCTCCCTATTCTGATGTAACTGGGACCAGGTGGGGTGGTTAGCATGTATGTTTTCCAAAGAATTCTCGCAGGCACCTGGCTGGCTCAGTCGGTTGGGCAGCCGACTTGATTTTGCCTCAGGTCCATATCTCAGGGTCGGTCAGGAGATCGAGACCTGAGTCTGGCTCCATGCTCAGTGGGGAGTCTGTTTGATATTCTCTCTCTCCCTCTCTCTCTGGCCCTCCCCGTGCTCACTCACTCTCTCTAAAATAAATAAATTAAACTTAAAAACAACAACAAAAAATCAAGACTCTCCAGATTATTTCATAAGCTCTTCTTTTATTCTACCAACACAATATCTTCCAACAGCCAACTTTTCTGTTGGGAATCACTGATTTGGGCATTTTTTTTTTTTCTTTACCCAATAAATTGGATGAATAAATGAAGAAATAAAGGAATGAGCAAACGAATTGTATGAATTCTGTTATATTTTCTATGGACAGTGATCTGTTATTAATAGTGGTCTTACAATGGTGTTAGTGTGTAAAAAAAAAAAATAAAAGCCTGTTCACTAGTATCAACAGCAAGCACAAGGTCATTGTGTTCTCATATTCGATAAATGGGTAAGAGTTTGTTTTAAAAAAGTTTTTTTTTCTTTAATTCGAAAATATGAAATCCCCAGTTTTGTTTTTAAAGGAAATAAATAACTGGGGACAATAAACCTTTGTTCTGCTCTTGACAGTGGTAGGAAAGGAGTTTTAAAAGTAGTAAGGGGTTTTCAGGCTGGTATTAGAGAAGTACCTACTGGACAAAATATCTTTCAGGTATCTACGAATACCATGTACTGTGAGATACGCCTATTAGGTCTAACATGAATTACCTTAGGTTCTGATTCAGAAATTGCCGTTGCGTAAAGTGTGCAAAAGCAGATGTTTTCCACAAATAAAATATTTGAATGATTCTTCTAATGGGGAAATGGTTGCTTTATAGTAAAGATTGAAACAAGTTATTTTACTTCCATAAAATATTTTCACATCTCTAAAATTTCCACAGTATAAAGTAAAAGTTGAGCTAAATAAGCACTAAGGTTCTTTTCAAATTGTAAATGTCTATAAATTTCAGAATATTTATCAAGTACTTATTCACAGTGGTCAAAGCACGTGTCTTTTAGTATAATGTGCTGTTTATGACTTCTGGCATTCCTAGCAAAATCCCTGAGATTTTGCACTGTTGTTAACAAAGATGTTAATGAAACCTACCACATACGGTATCACCCAGTACTTTCACATTAGCTCGGGTTTCTTAATATCAGTTATGCAGCCTTTACGGGATATAAATTTGTCACTTTGTAACAAAGAGGAGTTCTATTTTAAAATTATGATTGAAGTATACATATCAGCCTTTAAAAATTCTATTGAATATTCTATGCATACTATGTTTAGCGCATAAGGATGCTCAGTAAATGTTAATATCAGATGAATAATGAGTGGATGAAATATGAAAATATATATAAATACACACATACACACACACCCGTATTTTTTTCCTTCTTATGTAGCCAAGCTTAATTGGTCTGTGAATTTGTGAATTTTTATTTTTGAGTATCAGCTATTGCTCTTTTTTGTACCAAGTTTCTTACCTGACCACTATAAATTTTGTATATATTCACAGAAAATTTTATTGAGAGAATGCTTCATCTCAAAACTCATCTCTATAGACTGCAGAAAATACAAATTTTTATTGCTATCTTTCTAATGAAAGAGTCAAGAATAAATTGGACAGATTCTTTCTCTGATCACGAAGTACAGACAAACTGATTTCCGTGAGGGGCAGAGGAGGTTAACAGGCAGCAAGGATGACTGGCCCATCCTGTTTCAGGTATCAGTGAAATGGTCGACAGAGATGTGGAGCCGAAGGTTTGGTAAAAATAGAAACATTTAAATCCATACTTTAGTCATTTCCTCTCCCTGATTTATGTTTTCTTGGTTGTTTGTAGGCACAGCCAACAGGCAAAGTGGAAGAGATAGCACGTGTGTGGCTGAGGTTGATTGTATATAATCAGAGTGATTATGCGGAAATCAATCAGAATTTTCTTCTTAGAATATGCTTGTTCTGACATAATGAGTGACATTCAAGCTAATTTTTATTCATTGCCTTCTCCTTTCACAGAAATCTTTATTTCCCTCGATATCATTCTGTGTCCTTCTTGTTTTCTGGCATTTCCTGAGAAAAGGAAACAGTTCCATGCATTTTAGTTTTAGTCTTAAGGTTATTTACAAATATATTCAGAAACAATGCAACTTCCTATATTAGTTTTTTCAATAATGAATATTAGAAAAGCATCAATTGGGTACCACCAATTCTTTTAAACAGGTATGTGGCGGTAAAACGTGGGGACATAAAAGAAACAATGCTAGCTAGCATCCACGTGTGAAAGATGGTGACTCAACTCTAGTTATCTTAAGCTTATTTTGCAGTTTGGGAGACATTTTATGTAGTTTCAAATGTTGTGACTTGCAGTGGGAAGAATTCAGAGATGACATCAATGATCCAGACCTTATCATCCATAGCCTCCTCCTAAGTGTGGGTGGGACTTATAATTTGTTTCTAGCAAGTAGAATATGGCAAAACTGATGGACTGTATTGATGTTATATTCTAAGGTAAAGAAATTCTGCAGAAGTAATTAAACTCCCTAATCAGTTGACTTTAATTTGAACAAGAGGGAGATTTTCCTGGGTGAATCTAATCTAATCAGGTGTACATTTAAAAGAAGCCAGGGGCCATTAAATTGTAACAGGTAGGAAGCAACAGGGACTCTACTCTCTCTTCTGCTGACCCTGAAGAGTCAGGCCACTATGCATTCCAAAGCTGAAAGGAATGAATTGTGCCAAGAATGGGGTGGATCCATCATTATCCCAGCATTGGTCAATGACTTGATTTTGGCATGTGAAGAGAGATCTGAGTTGAGGATCCAGCCAATGTGTACCTGGCCTTGTGACTCATGTATCTTGTTTAAAGTTTCTGAGATTGTGACAATTGGTTAAAGAAATAGAGAATTAATATATACATTTAAAAATTTCTTATTTCTAGGCAAGGATTACTTCATTCATTCATTCATTCGTTCGTTCACACATTCATATAGAAATTGACTTTACCAACTGGGTATTAGACAAATAAAGCATAATCCCTCCTCAAGAAACTCTGTGTGTGCATGCATACAGGAGAGAGAGGGAGAGCATGCACAGGGGAGAATGGAGAGGAGCAGAAAGGGGAGGAGAGGACAGAAAGAAAATTACAGTACAAAGAAATACTCATCAGTGCAAGATTATAGTGAATGAGATAGATGATGGCATTGGCTCTGTGTATTTCTTTATTGAAAGGTATAATTGCCAGCACCATGCAAGTTCTGTTCCTAGGAATGAGTATGTGGGGAGGATTGGGAAGAACGAAGATGCATAAAGGAGAAATCAAGATTGTTATGGTTTGCTTTAGCCCAATGTTGCTGCCATAATGTCTTCTGTACCACAGGCTCTCTTGGAACTTTGACGTTCTCCCATCAAGACGTAGAGCTTAATTGCCATCATCTTCAGTATGGTCAAGTTTGTGGCTCTCTTGCAAACAGTTGACTCTGAGTTTAGGTTGTGAAATGTAATGAAGTGTCTGCTGTGCTCGTTAGAATACTTGCTCTTGGAGGCCTTTACTCACCTTGTAAACACTCTGTCTATCTTGAGGTTACCATGTTGTGAAGAAGCACAAACTAGCCCAGGTGGATAGGCCCTGAGATTAGATCATGATATAGAGGTTCCCCATCAGCCCTCTCCTGCTCCCTTCTGACTTCCCTGATTCCAGCCACCATTGAAATGCATCACATAAAAGACTTTGAGTTGGAACCACCAAGCCAAGATTCTTCCTAGTTCTGGACCCACAAAACCCCCTGAGATATAATAAAAGTATTGTTTTTTTTTTTTTTTGTTTGTTTGTTTGTTTTGACAGAGAGAGAGAGAGAGCGAGAGCAGGAATACAAGCAGGGGGAGTGGGAGAGGGAGAAGCAGGCTTCCTGCCGAGCAGGGCGCCCGATGTGGAACTCGATCCTAGGGCTCTGGGATCATGACCTGAGCCGAAGGCAGATGCTTAACAACTGAGCCATCCAGGCACCCAGTATTGTTTGTTTTAATTCACTAAATTTCAGGGGTATTTAGTTACATAGCAATAGATAACCCAAAAAGGGCTGTTCCTGCTCACACTAAAAATTATGAAGAGTAATGAATTATATAAGCATGTAACTTGCTCTGCCTACAGTGAGGTCTGACTGTGTCACAGTTGCTGTGATTATTTAAAAGAGCCATTACTGATTGCAGTCTATGGCTTTCTTTGATACCTAGCTGAACTAACATGTTAGCTTTGATACAGTGCTAGGCACATGAAAGATAGCTGATAAAAAGGAGTTCCTTTCTGTCCTTAGCTTTTCTTAAAGCACAAACCATTTTATTCTCTTCATGACTAACTTTGTACATAAACAAAAGCAAAATATCACAGCGTATATTTAAAAGTACAAAAATCCTTAGATGCAAAGGTCAAGTGACTATTAAGGATGTTATTTCCTCCACATGACACTAATTGTATTTTATTATCTCAGATATTTAAGCTTTTAACAAAGAGGGAATTTTCACTGGAATATGTCAATTTATAGGAAGAGGAATTATTATTTGCTGTTTTTGAAGGCTATAATCTCTTTGGATATCATTTTTATATTCATTGGTTCATAATAAAAGTAAGAGAAAATATAGTGTTATATATTTATTGTTTATATAATTTTAATTTCCACAATCAAAGATACTGGGTATATTACAAATAGTATATTATCAAACTTTATATTTAGAAGGAAGTTAGATTTTATATACTCTTAATTCATTGCATTATATGTCAATGAGGAAATTGAAGTTCAAGATAATAACTGGATAGAAGTCTCAAATAACCTAAAATTTCCATGGCACATTTCTCTTTCCACATTATGGTTATCTGTCTATTTTGATTTTCTTTTGTTTTTTTTAACATTTATTTATTTATTTATTGAGAGAGTGCACATGCATGAGTGGGAGGGAGGGACAGAGGGAGAGGGAGAGAGAAAATCTCAAGCAGACTTCCCACTGAGTGTGCAGAGCCCAACTTGGGGTTCAGTCTCACTACCCTGAGATCATGACCTGAGCTGAATCAAGAATTGGACACTCAACCAACTGAGCCACCCAGGCATCCCTCTAGTTTGATTTTCTGTTTAGATATCTTGACACTACTTCTGACTCTTTTCACTAATGTGTTTTTGAACTCTTTCTACTAACCTGCTCTTGATTTCTCTGTTGCACAATTTGTAACCTGAATGTATGAATCCTAAATTCATACCTTTTTAAGACCCAGGTAAGTTATTTTGTATTTGCTTACAGTTTTTTCAGAGGCAAGAAATAGAAGTTAAGAGAAGAAGCTGATCTTGAATCAATTAGAATTCCACGGACAGAGAAAATCTTTACAGTCAAAACCCACTGGCTAATGGACAAGCCAGCTTAGGCTGTTGACTGCATCTAATATGTTGTCACAAGAAGTATAAAGGAAAAAAAAAAAGAAGTATAAAGGAAAAATAATATAGGGAGGGAGCATGGAATGTCCAACTTACAGTAAATATTTGAAGAAGTAATATAAGTAATATAAGGAAATTCAAGTTTAAAAACGTGTTATGCAATTCTAATAAATGTTATGCATATGAATATTTCACCACTATTCAAATATATTTGATTATATATATATATGTATATATATATATACATATAGATAAATAGGTACAGATATACATTTAATTCCCTTTATGTCCCTATCTCCCATTTGGCAACCAACAGTTTTTTCTCTGTATTGAAGATTCCAATTTTTGATTTGTTTGTTTTTTTAGATTCCACATATAAGTGAAATCATATGGTATTCCCCTTCTCTGATTTATTTTGCTTAGCATAATACCCTCTAGGTCCATCCATGTTGTTGAAAATGGTGAAGATCTCATTCTTTTTTAGGGCTTAGTAATATTCCATTGTGTACATATTCCACATCTTCTTTATCTGTTCATCTATTATTGTACACTTCAATTGCTTCCATATCTTGGCTATTGTAAATAATGCTGCAGTAAACATAGAGGTGCATATATATCCTTTCAAATTAATGTTTTTGTTTTCCTCGGGTAAATATCCAGTAGCAGAATTACCAGCTCATATGGTATCTCTATTTTTACATTTTTGAGGAACTGCCATATTTTTTACAGAAGCTACCCTCTTTACATTCCCACCAACAGTGCATGAGGGTTCCCTTCTTTCCATATCCTTGCCTATACTTGTTTCTTATCTTTTCGATATTAGGCGTTCTGACTGGTGTGAGGTGATATCTCATTGTGGTATTGATTTGCATTTCCCTAATATAATAGTAGTGATGTTGAACATCTTTTCATGTGTCTGTTGGGCATCTGTATGTCTTCTTTGGAAAAATAGCTATTTGGGTTCCTTGCCCATTTTTTAATCAGATTGGTTTTTTGGTGTTGGGTTATACAAGTTCCTTATACATTTTGGATGTTAACCCCTTATTAGATATATAATTTGCAAATATCTTCTCCCATGTACTGGGGGTTGCTTTTTTGTTTTGTCGATGGTTCCTTATTTTGGTGTTTAGTTTCATAAAAATGGACCAATAGTTTATTTTCGCTTTTGCGTCCCTTGCCTGAAAAGACATATCCATAAATATGTTGCTAAGGGCAATGTCTAAGAGCTTACTGCCTGTGTTTTCTTTTAGGAGTTTTACGGTTTCAGGTCTCACATTTAGGTCTTTAATGAATATGATAATTCTACGTTTAAATTCACCAAGTTGCCCATTTTTGCCTGTCATTCTGACTTGTGTAATATGGTCAAATGCTCTGAGGAATGCTGGAGATGGAGATGCAAAGAATACACAACTTTTAGCCTGAAAGAGGAATTCACAATTTAGCCTTGAAACACAGAAGCGTCTCATCCTCAGATTACGGTCTTCTCAAAGATACCCCACCTCCCACCAATATCCCCTCCCATCCTTGTCCTAGATCTGGTGCATTATTTCAGATTCTTTCTTCACATACTTACCAAAACTATTTTAGATAGTGAGAATTGTCTGAAATGTAATCTAAGAAAAAGAGTACTGGACACATAAACTCTACCCCCAACTCTGTTTTTGTGTTTTTTGTTTTTTAAAGATTTTATGTATTCATGAGAGACAGAGGGAAGGAGGGAGAGAGAGAGAGAGATAGAGAGAGAAAGAAGCAGAGGGAGAAGCAGGCACCCAAGGAGCAGGGAGCCCGATGCGGGACTCTATCCCAGGACCCTGGGACCATGACCTGAGCCGAAGGCAGACGCTTAACGACTGAGCCACCCAGGCGCCCTCTCCCAACTCTGTTTGGTATTAGTTTTGACCATCATTGAAATCCTTTGAGATGTTGAGTATTATAAAAATTATAAGACACTAATAATTGTGAAAATTATTTTGTAAACTGTTAAGTGTTACTGCAATATTTGTTTTTTATGAAGCTGTTCTTTCCTCTGAATTTACTTTGAATGTTACAAAGAGAATTTTAAGCTAATTTTTATTGAACTAACATAACAAAATTATGCCTCAAAAATTAAAAAAAAACTCAAAATAATTTAGTTTTTCTCTCTTTCACAAGAGTCATGCGATACACATTTAATGATTCCTTTTTTTTTAAGATTTTGTTTATTTATTTGACAGGGAGAGACACAGCGAGAGAGGGAACACAAGCAGGGGGAGCGGGAGAGGGAGAAGCAGGCTTCCCGCCGAGCAGGGAGCCCGATGCGGGGCTCGATCCCAGGACCCCGGGATCATGACCTGAGCCGAAGGCAGACGCTTAACGACTGAGCCACCCAGGCACCCCCACATTTAATGATTTTTATGCAGAGTTTTGGAATATTAACCTTATGGTACATTTTAGAGATTAAATTTTGCTTTCCCCTTCAATATGGTGAGAGGGTGAATTCTCTAAGTAAAAATGAATAGTGAAATGTTTTCGTCAAGCTTTAAAGAAAATAGACACTATTCTAGAATTTGCAATGGCATAGTGATTATTGGATAAAGGTTTTGATAAACACCCAATGATTTTTTTAAAATCAATAATTAATGTAAGTATGTGTAACTTATTCTTTCCTCCAAAAGAAAAACTTCCTTACACTTCTTGATCTATTTTTAAAAATAATTCTTGCAAACTAAACCATACTAAAATGCAAAACGCTTCACAACCCATTTGTGTACCTTTAAGGTTGTTACCATGTGGATTCCTCTTCTAGTATGATGAGGTCTTTTGGTCTTGTTACTTTCCATTTCTGCCCCACTGAGGTTAGCCAAAGTTCACTCGCCTTGTCAGTTAAGTTTCTAAACCAGATGAATTATATTTTCTATAATTGAGCTAACCACAGTTAATTGCCTAATAGACTATGCCTACACTAACTGAAAAAAGAATTAATTGCTTGGAAAAGAATGCATTACATATTTTAGTCACATCTACACAGTCATGCTAGAACACAGTGACAAATAAAGGCATTTCGATGGTGACCAGAGCCTCTGGTAACAGCAGAGGCAATTCTCACATTAGGTGTGTGCTAAAATCTTTTACCTTTCTCTGGGAGTTTTCTGGATATGGATGTAAGGTAAAAGGGTTATAAATTGAACTGACTGAAGTTGAGTGAATTATGTATTATTGTTTTTTCCTTCCATTACCTGAGAAAATAATTTTAGGTGACATTTGGCAAAGGTTTAGGTACAATTTAAGAAAATATCATTTGGTAAAGTTTAGATTTTTTTAATTGCAAGTTTTTACTATTAAGGATTTAGTCTTGCATTTCAAAAACGTATTTCCTTGTCAAGGTATAAAGCCAGGTCTAATGATTTTCTAAATTTTCTTTGAAAAGCTTACATGTGCATAAAAATAATTTGGCATTCACTACATTTTTACTAGATTTCTTTCTATGTACATGAAGGGGTGCCAATACCACATTATATTATGCCTATATAATAATGCCAATGAATCCCAGATTTCATTACCTAAATATAAATGGTATATATAAAGGGAAAGACCAGTGGCATTGAAAGTATCATCCCTCTCGGTTATACTTTAACAGATTTGCTACAATAAATGGAAAGTTAAAAAAATACAGTAAGAACTTAAGTAATCTTTTGAAGTATAATTGATAATCAGATCAATCTCAGAAAATCTTGACTGGACTGCACTCTAGAATAAACACAAGCTTTCTAATGCCCAGAAGCTGTTTCAACCATTAAATCATTTGGTCAAATACTTTTTAAAGTCTGCAACCTTAAATGAAGAATTCAAAGTCCAGTGCTTTAGAAAAGGCCAGAGAAAATCAAACCTGTTTGCTATGCTAAAGAATTTCTGAGACATTTGATAAAAAGGGAAGCACAATAGGCATGTTCATGAACAGGATTCTATTCATAATTTGAATGTGAAAGAGTCTGCTTATAAGGCAGAACACTACTAAGAAAAAAACGCAAGAAAATAAAACTCATTGGTCACCTCCAGGGTCTCTTCTTTTTCTCATTTTCCTACTCATAGACCTTCCTCTTCCCCATCAATCATAAATCAACTTGCATTGATAATTACTATGTAAATATTTCTTATGCATATTAAAATTTAGCAAGAAAAAATTGATATTATTGGTTAAAAGGAGCAATAGGAGACTTAAAATTTACCCATGCATTCTAATTACCCATATTCCTCACTCTGTTCCTTTTGGATTGATGGCTAAGAGTTTTCCGAACTTGGAAGTTGGAATGCTTCCAAAATGTCGTTTTCTCTGAACTCACCACACCTGTAGACAAGGTTATGGCCCAGCGAGTGCAACTACTAAATCTCTGAAGAGATAGTCAAGAGAGAAGCTAGAAAGATGGACTTGCCTTCGTTTCTCTCCATTCCGATCGCTTTCCCCTCCACAGCCCTTTGTCTTGTCCATAACCCTCTAGCTGTGCCTTGAGAGTTGGGGCCTTGGCACTATGCTCATCCCATGCCATTGTCCACAGATCCTCATCATTTTCTCTCGTCTTCTTTAGGTCTTTATTCAAATGTCATGTTCTCAGTAAAACCTGCCTTGCCACCTATTTTTTTTTTAGGTTATCTCAATGCCCAGTGTGGGGCTCAGTACTCACGACCCAGAGATCAAGAGTCACACGCTCTACTGACTGAGCCAGCCGGGCGCCCCCCCCTTGCTACTACCTATCTTCAGTTGCACTTCCACAAACACACATCATGTCTACTGTCCCTGGTCTGTTTTTCTCACAGCGCCTATCCCAAATCTCACTTACATGTTTTGCTTGATTATTTTGCTTATTGCCTGTGCTCCACAGTACAGTGGCAACTCCAT
Organism: Zalophus californianus; assembly: GCF_009762305.2. NCBI lineage: Eukaryota > Metazoa > Chordata > Mammalia > Carnivora > Otariidae > Zalophus > Zalophus californianus. The sequence continues at coordinate 6,758,321 of NC_045597.1, forward strand.
GACAGCAGGGATGTCTACTTGTTTTGTCCACTGCTCTGCCGGCAGAGTCTAAAATGGGACCTGACATACAGTAGATGCTCCATAAATATTGGTTAGATGCATGACTTAATGCAGGGTATCGGCCAAGCTGTTTACTTTACCCTAGTCTCGGAGAAGGTTTGCAGGCACAAAGAAAGATTCCATTATGGAAAATTTAATGAGGCAAAGCACAAAACTCCATCATGGTAGATAGGGATGAAGAGTTGTTTAATCATAACCTGGGTCCATGATAAAGGCTTAATCATACAGAACATGAAAAAAAAGCCCTAGTACCAGATCTCCGGTGAAAGAACTCACAGTTCTCCTAGCTGAAGGATTGGTTGGCCCCAGCTCCTGCTGAGCCTGCCGACTAGGGGTATGTCTCCATGGCAGAGCTTAGCAGGATGAAAGCAAGAGACAGCAGCATCTCTCTTGTGCTCCTCCCACTGAGATTTCTCCCCCACCCTTCATTCTCTTGCCGTACTCTCCTCTGTGGCCCCCCGCTCACCAAATCATGTGCAACCACATACAGTGGCATTCAGGATCACCGGATCTGGTTCCAGCTCATGTGGTCTTTCTGCATGCTCCCCCAAATCTCCAGGGATTCTGAGCTGCTGCAGTTCTCCAAACTAAGTGTGCTTGCCCCAACCCCACAACTAAATGCTTCTGCATTTTTTTTTCTACCCAGAAAAGCCTTCGCCTGCCTCATTTCCTTGTGAATTCTGATTTAACGTCGAATAGCCAGTTCGAGTGTCTTTTTCTTTTGTGAAATCCCCGATATATTCCCCACTCTCTCAAAGAATGCATTGCTCTCTCATTGGTCCCCTATTGATTTCTTTTTTTAAAAAATATTTTATTTATTTATTTGAGAGCGAGAGAGAGAGCGTGCAAGTGAGGGGAAGAGCAGAGGGGGAAGGCAAGGGACAAGCAGACTCTGTGCTGAGCAGAGAGCCCAACTGGAGGCTCGATCCCAGGACCCTGAGATCACGACCTGAAGCCCAAACCAAGAGTCAAACGCTCAGCCAATGAGCCACTCAGGCGCCCCTCCCTACTGATTCTTATAGCTTTAAAATATTTTCATTTCAATTACTGGTTCACATATTTGGTTCCCGCTTTAGGCAGTGGTGAACATGAAGTCAGGAAGCAAGTTCTATTTTCTTTGTATGGCTGAGCACAGTAACAGCCATGTCTTTTAATAAATGACTAGTACTAGTAAGTCCAAATGGTCAAAACTGATAAAGCTCCCTTTAAAGAGTTGGAACTAAGGCATCAGGCATTAAATGGTGAAATTTCTAAAAAATTTCCGATGCTTAAAATCACATGAAGAAAGCCATCTCCTTTTCTACTTGTGTTTCCCAGGAGGTAGGCTACCAGGGGAGATGTCCCAGAGGAAAAAAGATGGCCAGTGTTTTGGAGGAGGGGGAAAAAATATTTGAGTGGAGCAAGTAGAAATAGCACACAGGAGCAAAAAATGTGGTGTGTCACAAAAGGGATAGAATGTTCGTGAAAGATCCAAGAGAGTGATGAGCTTCAAGAGACCGGGAGGTGCACTGGAGGGAGAGGCCAGTTGTTGAAGTATTTAAAACTCACAATCAGAGCTCTCCTAGTGTGACGCAACGCCAGTGATTGCTAATTGAGGCTACATTTGCTCAAGGTGATTGTATAATTACACCCAAGTTCAGGTTCCTGATTCAGCACAGTCCTGGCGCACTCGCTGACGGCATGGAAGGATAGAGGAGAGGGACCGCAGAACATGTCACAGACTGAAGATGCTGCGAGCATAGCTTTTCACTTGATTCAGGCTTGAAGTGTTCGCCTGAATACTCAAAACACCATCTATTTTTGGAAAGGGATTAATGAAGACATTTATTTCAAAAAACATTTTTTTTTGTTGTTGTTCCCTCTCATTTGGGACCGAGTTTTCCATATCCTCTGACAGCTTGTCAATGGGAAGGCATTCATCCCTGCTTTATCTGTCTGCTCAATATGAATGCAGTGCGGAGACAGAGGAAACACATTTAGGGCTGATTAATGTAAAAAATACCCTTTGATGAGCAGTTCAATGCAAGATAACTCCGAATTTTCAAATTCAATATATTGGATCTTCTGACTACCACATTTTTCATATTTGCTGAAGGACTTTTTTCCTACAGTTCTACTTTGGAACATGCAGCTCAGTGGGAAGGTATGTGTTTATCTGAATAAGCTGGCTCTAATCCCGAATGAATATTTGTACAAATCTGCTCCCAGCGTTGATACTAATTTATTAGACAATTAGAATATGGCAAGTGTAGTGAAGGTTGTAACTTGCCTCACATAATTTTTTAATTGTTTCCATTCACACCTCTTCTCTTCATATACAAAATTCCTAAAGTCTGTAGGGATATCTTAGTACATATTTATGCAGATCACTTTTTTATTTATGGAAAGGGATCACTCGTTCCCCCAGGTGGTTGTAAAACGGCAATTTCACTTTGACATGATACAAATTGGTTTAGAGGAAACAAATTATTCTAAAGTCTTTAGAAACTGAAATGATGCTGTTGGAGCACAGTAACAAGATAAATAAATCTAGAAGATGGTGATTTTCATCTTTCCAGCACTAGATGGGCTTGTCCTGGATCATGCCTCTGAATTTAGGTCACTGATTTTTATTTAGAGATGATTTTTGACTTGTATAAAGAAATGGAAACCAAGAGCTACCATAAAACAAGAATTAGTTTACAATCTTTTGAAATGTGTATTTATACAGGCCATGAAATAAAAAAATACTTTGTTCAAAGAAAGTTGTCTTTTTGATGCCTCTTTGAATGGCAGACCAAAAATAAAATTTTTAGGAGTGAATAAATATTTTTTGTGACTTAGCCTTTTTCCTAGCCTGCTCTATAAACAGGGAATATTGGAGCATGGGAGAATACCCTGAGCTTAGGAACTTGCTTTATTTCTTAAAGTAAAATTTTATTGAAAGTTAGCATATACACAGAAAACGGCACAAATCATAAACCATAATCGCTATGGATTGTAAATGAACATAGCCATGTAACCAGGATGCCAATAAAAGTAAGATACTAAGAGAATATGACCATATCCCTCTCGTGCCCCATCTCAGAGATGATTGCTACCCTGCCTTCTAATACCATGGATTAGTTTAACCCCTTCTTTGGAAGTCAACTCGTCCATGCCAATATTATCATTTCCATTTTACAAGATCTTGCATGTGCATTTCATTCTCCTAGCTATCAGTCATTGACCAAGATGGAGAGCATGGGATCCGAGGAAAATCAAATGCTTCAAATCAGTTGTAACATGACAGTGTTCTTCGTGATTATCAAAAGTGCCCTGGAAGTAAACAATGTCACCCAGGTTGTGTTTGGATAGCAGCCAAATCATCTTGACTCCACAGTGTTACCTCACACTATTTTGGCCCAACATTAGACTTAATGAAGTAGAAGCTTACAACATGACCCCCTAACTTGTAACCAAGAATATAGAGTATAGAGATGGAGAATAAGTTTTAGAGATCAGAAGAAGAGGGAAACAATATTTAAATTTATATGTGGTTAGAGAACGCTATGTAACAATGTATTGATTAATTCGCAGAGAGTTGAGACATGACATTTATTTTTAACAATGATAAGTATCCTATTCTTCGTAAGCATGTCCCATAGTGTAAAGTGCTTACCGAGTTCCTGTTGGGAGGCAACTATTTCAGGAGAATATAATGGTCCTTAATCACCTCACACAAGCTCTTTGTAAGAAAGCTGGCCAGCAAATTTTTTACTTTTGTTACAAAATCAATTGAATTTCCAATTGAATCAAACAAGAGGTTTGTCAGTATATAACCTCCAATCCTCTAATGTCTTTTTTTCAAACATTTTTTTTTTATTTTAAAAGATTTTATTTATTTTTGAGAGAGAGAGAGAGAGAGAGAGAGAACAAGTGGGGTGAGGGGCAGAGGGAGAAGCAGGCTCCCCGCTGAGCAGGGAACATGATGTGGGACTCGATCCTGGGACCCTGGGATTACGACCCGAGCCGAAGGTAGATGCTTAATGACTGAGCCACCCAGGCGCCCTCCTCTAATGTCTTGACCCCTCTTCTTAATGCTGTTTCTCCCTGTTCTTCATAGTGTATTATTGATGAATTTAAATAATTTCTGATTTTTTTTATTGAGTTAGAATAACCTGAGAAGGAAAATAACATCTAGCTTAGCAACTACTGAGTTCTTATGATAGATGCTGTACACATATTTTCTCAGTTAATCCACACAAACACTAAGGCCAATATTATGTCCATTTTACAACTGGGGAAATTGGAGTTAGTGAAGATATATCATTTGTTCACTGGCACAGTATCATGACGGTCAAAGAAAGAATTGAAATTCAAAGCCATTTGACTCTAAATCTCTTCTGAAAGATGCTTTCACATAAAGCTAAGTATTAGTATTACATATATGTTGGTTGATGAACTTTTATCTCTTCTAAAACAAAATATAGTTTTAGTGTTTGTGGGTTCATAATCTTGGTATCTTTGGTTATCCTCCTAAGAGAGTCCACATCGGTGGTTCAGTGGTCTCAGAGTGTGGCCCTTGGGTCGGTAGTAACAGTATCATCTGTGAACTTGTTGGAAACACAGATTTTTTAGTCCCACCTTGAATCTCTGCATTTCTGAGCATGGGGCTCAGAAAACCATGTTCCATGTTTTAAAAAGCTCTTGAGATGATTCTTATGGTTTGAGAACCACAGACCTATTTTTTAAAAAGCATTAAGTGTAGAGACAAACTGTGTACATTTTGTATCCTGGTTCTGCAGAAAACACTAGTGATGTGACATGGAGCAACTTAGCTCCTCTTTCTGGGTCTCAGGTTCTTCATTTATGAAATGTAAATAACAATAGTACCTGTATCATAGGGTTTCTTTGAGGTACTGTAACATACATGGAAAAGTGCCAGGCTCATAGCACGAACTATGTAAATCATTAGAAAGAAATATAATTTTTTTTATAATGTGAGCTAAATAATTGGTATCAAGAACATTCACTAAATAGCTCAATATTTTTAATAATTTATTTTAATAATGAAGCCTAATAAATGTTGAGTTAATGAAGAGAAATAAACTTTCTTTTTATAATTTGTTTCACCATTTTAAAAATATATGAAACAGAAAAGGAAAGGCAATGAAAAGCTCATATAAATATGATACAGTAAATTGCACAATGTTTTATGAAGATGATTTCATACAGAATTCAAAGTAGATGCAATTAGTACTACAAATTAGAAATCGCAAATGATGATTTAACAAACACATGATTTAACAAACAAATCAAAGAAGAGAAAAAATTCCAGATGAATTTAAATCTCTCCGTGCAGATTTAATCTTGTGATAAGTAATTCTCAAGAGAAAGCATGGAGTGTTATTCTTCATTCCAAAAAGTAGGGCAGCGTAGAAGTTGAGAACATTTATCGCAGAAGCTAGAATTATCGAGGAAGACAATAGAATCCATACGCATGAATTTCAATGTAGGAAAATCGCATTTAATGTTATTTCCCTTTTATATACAATGCCGGTTTTAATGAGAGTCATGCTGTATGGTTGCACCTGTGGGTGAGTAATCATAATATTTGTGATGGCAAGTTGGCAAGGGAGGCCGATGCAGAGGATCTGAGTGAAGAGCAGCAGATGGTGTATAAATGCCAAAGCCATAACCATACACTTTTTTTGGGGTGTATTTAAGTATTTTCATGTTCACAGCATGAAGTGAGGGCATCAGCTGAAAAAAGTCTTTCCATTCTTCTAGTCCATATGCACCAATTAAACACACATCATTAGACAGAAGTGTGTATGTGGAAGCATGATATGTGGAGAAAGGAAGGGAAAAACTCCACAGACACAAATTTGTATTTTCTTTATCAGTTCCAAAGGAAATATCAAAACAAAATGGCAATCCAATTTTTCACAGCATTCTATAGGATAAAAAGTGCTTTCCAATGCACTCTCTGAAACAATTCTCACCATAGGACGGGTTGGATAATGATGTTTTCCCCCAATTCCTGCTAGGGAAGCAAAGTGCTGGAGAATTTCAGTGACATGACGGGGTCATGCAGCTAGTAAGTGACCTCACTGGCGATGGGATACCTCCTTCAGTTTTGTTCCAAAATCTTTGTTCTTCTGCTGTGCCACGCCCCTTTTAAGCATTTAGTTTACTTTCTTCATTGGAATTTATATCCTAATAAAGAAAACCCAAAGGGTGTCTGCAGTTCAGAAATAGCTGTTTTGTAATTGTATCCCTAAACAAAGAGGGTTAAAATTCACACCATAGGTAGAAGTGATCTTATCCTCATACTTTTTTTTTTTTTTTTTTTTTTCTGGTCCAAAGCCCACATATCTATTTCCAGGCAGGTTCGTGTTTGAAAATACCTAAGGGTACTCTGCTGGACATTAAAAGCTCACCCACAGTCTCAGCAGGGGTGGTTGCTCGTGAGGGGCTGTTATGCAACATGTCTCCAAGGGCAGCCAACCACCATAGGACCTAGACTCTCAGCTCATAGGAGGTGGGTGAAACCTGATGTTAGGAAACCCTTACCTAGACCTTTTATGGACATGCAAACCAACAGCCCTTCTCTTGCTCTCTGTCCTTTGTATGACCATAATGGCCGTATGGCTTGATGCTGCTTCTGACCTCTGGGTGCAGTTTGGTTTCATTTAATTACATTCCCTTGGAGAGACTATTATGCATGATGGCCAGTGCTATGGACCGAATGTTTGTGTCTCCTCAAAATTCATATGCCCAAGCCCTAATCTTCAGTGCGATGGTATTATGAGGAGGGACCTTGGGGAGACAATTAGGTTTACAGTAGGTCATGCAGCTGGAACCCCCATAATGGGATTCGTGCTCCCAGAAAAAGACATGAGAGAGATTGTCTCTCTCTTTCAGCCATGTGAGGACACAGCAAAAAGGCTTCCATCTGCACACAGGAGGAGGGCTCTCCTCATGAACCCCGCAAGTCATCACCTTGATCTTGGGCTTCCGGGCTTCAAGGGATATGAAAAATAATGCTTTGTTATTTAAACTATGCCATCTATGACATTTTGGTGACAGGAGCCCCCAGATGACTAAGACAGGGACAGGAGACATTATGACGTCCAGGACATTCAAAGAAAGGTCTGTGAGTGCAGTAGAATGGGTGGAGAAAGGCTGTTGCAGATAATGAGAAAAAGGGAGCAGAGATAAGGTGCAAGAAAAACTACGTCTTTTAATTAAAAAATGGTAATATCCATTTATATAATATACTTTTGTTCCACTCTGCTCAAGCTGAATTATTGAGTTTCTGTAAATAACTGCATCCTTATAGCACACAGAGCGTGTTTGCCCTTCTCCAAGACAAACCCCTGTAGGGGGATAGGAGGAGGGATGTTCTTAGTTGAAGCGCCCTGGGGATTCCAGGAGGCGGGCAGCCACTGGGGCACCAGGACTCACAGTGCTCTCACACCAGTCAGATAACTCAGACATTTTATTCAAGCAATTTTTTTTCTGGCAATGTTTTGCTTTTGATATTTACAGAAATTTTCATCAACTTTAGCTACACGTGGTCTGCATTTTTATAGTAACAGCTTTGCATTAACACCATCATCCCTGAAGCGCAAATTCACCTGGTTTGATGGAAAAGTTTAGTCTTCATTCTGATGCTAATGGAACCCAATGCTTTTTCTCTTATTAGCAATAACTTAATCCTTTTGATTGTGAAGGGTTGGTCTAGAAGAAATTTAAAGAAACTCCAGTCAGATTTCGCTTTGCCTGAAACGGATTTGGCAACCCAATAGCGGTGTATTAAATTCAAGGGGCGTCCTGGAGTTTTACAATGTTCACATAGCAATATTAAAGAACAGCAGATGACCTCAAAAATTTTCAGTGTCCAGTGTATACAGATCGAGATGTTACAGTAACCCAAATATCTCTTTTTTTGGTGCAATAATAAGAATGTAAAAATACAGATTTTGTGTAGATTCCAGTGAAATAAATATTGTAGAACTAAATATAATAATAAGCCTAATGTATTAGCCATTATTAACAGCTAATCTTGATTTAGCTCGGTGCTAAGAAATTTACAGCCATGATCTCATTTGTCACACAGAAATATGAGGTCAGCATTTTTATTTTCCTTAGTTTACAACTGAGGAAACTAAGGCTCAGAGAGTTTTAACGATTTTACCGGGATTACACAGCAAAGAAATGTCAGAGTTTAAAGTTAGACCAGCTCTTTGCAACTTATGTAAAACCCATGTTCCTAGCTACTGCCTTCCTCACTTACTTGCTAATCTGAACTCTGGGGATCCCACAAAGAGCTGAAGTTTGTTAAATCAGTTTGAAGCAGTCACATTGAGTTTCTGGGATTACGTGCTCTTTTGTGTATGACAGATTAAATCATGGAGCTTAGAATCAAATTTACAGTTGACCCTTGAACTATAAAGGTTTGAACTGCATAGGTCCACTTATACATGGATTTTTTTCAATAAATACAGTAAAGTACTATAAATGTATTTCCCTTCATTATAGTTTTCTTAATGGCACTTTCTTTTCTCTAGCTTCCTTTATTGTAAGAATATAGTGTATAATATATATAACATACAAAATGTGTATGTATTATCAGTAAGGCTTTGGGTCAGCCATGGGTTGTGAGTAGCTAAGTTTTGGGGGAATCAAAAGTTATTTGTGAACTTTCAAACATGCAGGGGGCTGGTGCTTCCTAACCCCTGAGTTGTTCAGCAACGTGGGTGAACCTGGAGTATATAACTCAGCAATCCCAGCTGTGGAGGATGAGTAAACAATCTGGTTGCATAGAGGTATTAGAAATTAATTACGGAAAGTACCCACAAATGTTAGCCCAATGCCTACACCAAGGGTTGACAAAAAACTGTGACTTTCATTGTTTTCTTATTGTGCTTATATTTTACGGGGAAAGGTAAAGACTGGCTACTAGTTATTTCCACTGCAAACTAAACAAAATATAAAAAGTGCACACATGTGGTTCTTGCTTACTTTCATCCAATTCGAGTCATATTGATGTGATCCATTTGTGTGTAACCACAAACATAACTAGTCTAAATTGAGTTCGCAATGTTCCCCTGACTCCAGACTCCTTTCTCCACTGTCTGATGTCTTTAGTAGTTCTTCCAGTAGGCTGCGATTAGAACCTGGAAATGATATTTCCTTGGTTTGTTTTTTTTTTTTTTTGTCTTCTGCATCATTGTTTTTCATTTTGTTGCCAAATCTTCATTTTCTCCAGAATGCCTCATCATCCCGCACATCCAGAATCTATTCACTGACCTCCCTGCCTCTTCGTTTTCCACACACAGTTCAAAGTTCCCCGTTCTTTCAGTGTTAATTTTTTAACATCAGCACGTTGTCAGTGTTCTGCTGACGGCCAGTGGCCAGCAGTACGCAGACCCCCGCGGGATTCACACCCCTCCTTGTGCGCCTCTTCTTCCCTAACTCGCCCCAGCCCTTGCTCCTCCTCCTGTTCGCTCCTCCCTGTCGGTAACCTGCACTCTCGGCCGTCTGCCACCCACTCTCCTGGGCACACCTGGGACCTTGTTAACACCAGGAAATTCTCCAGCGCAACTAGGAGAGATCAATATCTGCAACCAGTAAATCACATCCTCTCTCTCTCCCATCTTTTTATTCCCCAGTGCCTGCCATGCGGCTTTAAACTTTGTTTTTTAATTCCTGCTGCTGCTTCTTTCCTTAGGAGCCAGACCCTTAATTTGATCCATTCCTTCACAGCATTCTTCAGAACATTTCTCCCACATGCCCCACACCTCCCCTTTCTTTTTCAGCCACTCTTTTGTCAATCCCTTGACAATTACACAACCTACCGTCAGTGCTCCTGGGTTCAGGAGGTTAGAGAGGGCTGTGTGATGGAAGGGGCCGGGCGGATCGGGGGAGGGGGGGACCAGACACTTGGTTTCCAGCATCAGCTGGCCTCCTCACGGTTCTGCCTTAGCTGTGGAATCAAAACCAACATCCTTCCGGTTGTTCTAATCCATGCTCATTTCTCTAGTCTTTTCTGCAACAGCTTTTCCGCACACATCTTGTTTTCTAGCCCCATGAAAAGGCTTTCATTTCCCAGACAAACCATTTTGTCTCTGCATCCTTGCCTGCGACTCCCTTCTTCACTTTATTCACCTGCCAGGATTTTTCTCACCCTTCAACACTCAATCCAACATCCTCCTCTGTGCAGTCTCAACTTCTTTTGGACGCAGGTAGACAGTCTCTCTCTGAGCGCTGGTCATTTCAAATGCATATTTAACTTTTAGATCATGGCTACCCCGCAGGAGAATATCTAAATTTTGGAGCACTAAGCAATATGGGGATGGTGCATAGAAGGCAGACACTAGAACACTTAGGGCATGGTGTGTATTCAGTAAATGAGTAGATATTTAGCGGACATTGTAATAGAGACAGAATAGCTGTGGTGTTTTGAAATGCAAGTCTTATGGAAATGATACAAACTTGTTAAATGCAAATTTGAATTCAAAATGGCAGACCTACAATACATATTTGTTGACTTACCTTCTCAAATCTTTGTTCATTTTAATAAATACATAAAAAACAGCAAGCATATAGAAGTTAGGGTGGAAGTAACAAGCCGCATCCAAAGTATGTGTGAGACGGAGGCAGAGGAAGCAAGTAGTGGCTTCCACATGGAGACCCAGAGAGATTTGGGGGCTCATGGACACAGATGGGCATGGAGAGCATGAGAACTGTGTAAGTAGTTGAAGGAGAATAGTTGGACAGTGTGCTGGTCAGGCTAGCCCCATGTGTCCCTGCCCAAAGAGGAGAGCAAGTTGGAATTTACACCAGTCAATACCAGAGTGTTGTCTGTGGTAGTAACTGAGTGAACGGTCTGAAGAGAGTCCAGGCCACCAGTGCTGTATATGTTGGGGCCCCAAAGTAAAATTCTCACGGCCTACTGGAAGTAAAAAGTAGAGGAAAGGGCAGCTTGTCGGCCTGCTCCGTATGTGACCTGACTTAAGGTCATGGTATTCTTTATAATTATTAGGTCATTTTTGTGATACTGTTGGCCTTCTGTATGTTGTGGTAGGTGGGAATTAGAGGTCCCGTTCCTTACAGTCTCAGACTGGATTCTACTGTGCACGCAAGTATGTATGACCAAGCAGGGACATGACTGCACATAGCATAAAATGTTTACTCAAGCCAGAGGACAACTGATTCAAAGGACAGAATTCAGTTAAATTTAAGGGCAGATACCTGTACAAAAATCATTGAATTAGGATCTGGATACGAAGCCATTTCAGAATCAAGTCTTGAGGCACTGTCACCAGGTCTAGGCTCCGGAACTTGCTAGAAGCTTAAAACCTGTTCCCAAAATGGGAGGGTATGTGTGCAATATCTCCAGACATTCCACAGTTTTGAAAAATCAGTATTTTATTTGATCAATTATGTTATTTAACCTCATGTGACATAAAAGTAGGTGGCATGTTTTTGCCACTTCTGGTTAGAAGAATTCCCACTAGTTCCCCATCCATGGGCTATTATTGTTCCTCATGAGATCAACTCTTATCCCAGCATATCTCAAGATTCATATTTGGTTAAAACTTATGAAATTTATATTTTTAGGTTAAAGAATATCAAACAGCGTCAGGTCACATGGCTCATACTTACAGATCACATTCTGTGTCTTGACCACCAGCATGGCAGCCAGGGATTCTGAGAGAAGGTTCTCCAGAAGAGGGAAAGTAGAGGTTGCCAGTTTCTTAGGGCCTGGGAACAGAAACTGGCCCAGCTTTACTTCAAACATTTTCTGTCTGTGAAGCCCTGTCACAAAATGTCCTCATGTTCAATGCAAGGGGACCATGGTGGTCTCATCTTGCTGTCATCCTTCATGTTCAGCTCTCGTCTGAAGGCCTGTCTTCCCTTGGGTTTTAGGCTACTTGGTTTCCCTGAATTCTTAGTTCTCAGCTGAGATCCAAGAATAATGTGATTTTTTTAGTTTGTTCAACTTTTTTCCTTATTATTGGGGTATTACTAACATACTTTCAAATTCTATATCTTGGTTGGATGTTTAACTCTCTGGCTTTAGCAATTCTAGATTCCAGACGACAAAGGAACGGTGTCTGCAAAATGCTTTAAAAAAAGAAAGGATTGAGAATGAAAATTCTAGGAATTCCTTATTTAGCCAAATTATCATTTTAATGTGTAAGAACAAGAAATAATAATTTAGCACTAAGTAAATTGACTTTGTATAATTTTTGAGAAAATAATTTGAGAATGTATTTCAGCAGAACAAAGGGGAAAACATGAAGTGTGAATATATAAGGAACCAAGGCGTGGTGGCTCTAATCTGGAAGATAAGTGATAGGAAATGTCAGAATAATTTCCAGCAGACCTAGAAATCAGTTAGTTCAGATTAGAACAATAGGTCATATGTTAAGAAGAACGTGTGAAATATAGCAAACAAAATATAACATGACTTCCAGAATGATCAGGGTATTTGGATTCTTGATCTGAGTTTGTATGTATGTATGTATTTAATTTTTTAATCTGAGTTTTTAATGATAAGAATAATTTGGTTAAAGAATGGCATATTACCTGCACCTCTGTTACTATATTGCTTTTATTCTACGCTGTACTATATGTATATGTTTTATCTTCCCAACCAGACAATAAGCCACCTTTCATCTTCTTATTGATGATAACTTAGTAAAAAGGCTCTTTTGATAGTAAAGAAATATAGTCAATCTTTTGATAAGTGTGTAATTTAATTGACATGGTCTTTTTGGACATAAGATACACACATTAAATTGATACAAGTGATAAACAGATCAAAATGTTTAACTTTCCAACTTGAAAACCATGGGACTTCAATAATACATTTTAATCTTATAATCATTAAAAATGTTGGAAATATTTTTTAGCTGGATGGGAATGAAGACTTTGGTATTAGGATGGTGTGGGTTTGCCGATAGAAGTCTAAAGCCATAGAAATATATCCAGTTTGATCAACATGTGAGATCTGCAACGGGACTCATCTGACTATGTAATATGTTGTTTAAAGCAAAGTTTAAAATGATCTCATAGATCTAAACAGGAATACACTAAGACAAAATTAATGTAATCACAATTTATATGATTGATGGGGGCAGGTGGCTCCATTATGTCCATGCCATGAGAGACAAAAAATGGCTGAGGACCCATTCCAGTTTAAAGGAGACTCCAAGGGACATTACAACCAAATGCAATATCTGGTATAAAGGCCAGTATTGGATCAATTTGCAAAACTGGACCAGGTATGGTAGATCAAAGTATTCTATCAATGTGTTTCCTGAAATGGTAACTGTACTGTCATTAAGAAAGAATGTCCTTGTTCTTGGGACATGTACACTCAAGCAGTAAGAGCTGTGGAGGTATTACAGCAACAACTTACTCTCAAATGCTGGGTGTGACATGTCCACATGTGTGCACACCCACACAGCACATAAAGATGACATAATAATCAGTGAATCTGGTTGAGGGGTTTATGGCAACTCTTTGTACAATTCTTGAAGTTTTTCTATAAGCTTGAAATTATCTCCAAATACAAGCTTAAAAATATTATCTCAGGGAAGATTGGCATAACGTTATTTTAGGTTAATACTTATTTCCAAACTCCTTTTATTTATTGAAACCTGCCAGCACACTCTGGGTTCACCGTCGGCGCTTAACCCCTCTGCCATAATTACACACTTAGGAGGGGTGGGTGTGGACTCCCAGTTGAAGTGATACTGAAAATTGCAAAACTCTACGTACTGCACAGTTACCTTTGAAAATGTTACCTTTCATCCAGTCACACCCATGTGTGATGGCTTTGCACTATTCGTAGTCTTTTAGAAAACTTAAAACTGCCTGTTGAGTTCATACCTAGTTAAACTAAGGAAACCATGAAGATTTATGTCTTACGAAGTTAATTTTATCACAGAAGCCACGAGATTTGAGAAAATAATGATAAGATTGACAGAAATTATCATGATGAATTACATATTTGCAGTCATTTCTAGAGACATTTTATTATTGAAAATAATAAAATAGCATTGGCATGGAGTTTGTGTAAAATTTTCCCCAAAATGCAGACTATCTTCCAAATACCTGAACAGAAGGCATTCAAATTAACAAAATGGTGCTTTCTTGGCTAGCCTAGAAATTTTTCTCTCTGGCTTCCCCCTCCTCCTTCTTCCCATACTCCCGAGGCCCTAATGCCAACAGAAGACTAAAATTCATCTGCACTCCACTTAATATGTGTAACCAGCTGTGGTTTTATTTTTTGATGGTGCCACATGAAAAAACTTTTTTTCCTTCCTGAGCTATAGGTGTTAATTGGTATCTTTGTGTCTTGCTAATTAGGTTCTAGCAACACCTTTCCTTCTTCCTCGTTTGCATTTAATGAGTTCCCTTGTTGTATTAATTTATTAGATAATTAGATAAAACAAAAAAAAAGTTCATTTTTTGGGGGGGAATGGTTTTGGAAGTACACCTTAAATATTCAAAGACAGATAAAAATGGGTACATTTCAAGAAAAAAAATCAACTTAGGAAGATATACTTAATGTTAGTCTGTACACTCATACTGACATTTTTAATAATGTGATCATCAGAGCATATATAAAAAGGGAGAAGATTGATTCCAAAGCCCAGACAACAACAATTATTTTGTTGTAAGCAAAACAGAATCACATATGGTACAACATGATGTGCATACCAGAAACCTTTGCAATATTTCAGCACAACAAACAAATTATCAGTTAAGCAATGTGCCCTCTGGACTCTAATTATCATTTTTATTTGCATGTTCGTTTTCTTTCTAAAATTTTTTAAGCCATTGGCCAGGTATTATTAAGTTTTTTGCTGTTTATTATGATGCCAGAATTTATTTGACAAACGAGGAATGGAAAAATTATTGGTGTACATTCAATTATTGGTGTACACACAATTATTGGTGTCATTGTTTAATAAGGTCATACTTTTAGTTTGTCAGTAGTTAGAAAATTTTAGAAATCGTTTTGAGTGAGAATGTCCAGATGTCAGTGATTCCTTTTTCCTCCTCCTACTCAAACTGTTTCAGTGTTTCTAACTTGTCCAAAATCTTAGGAAAAGTCAATGAAGCCTCTCATTGCTCATTTTGTCCTTGGCTGAGCAATGGATTCCACTGGACTGGCATATTCTAGCTGATTTTTTGGAAATCCAGACATTCAGTATTAAAAATTCTCACTTCTTCAATATCTATCGATTTTTAAAGTGAAGCAAACATCTAAAAATCAACATTTCAAGCTATAAGTATTATACTAAGTAGATGGCATAGATCCAATGAACAGTGAAATTGTATTTAGTGAATGACAAAGGGTACTTTAAAGCTGAAAGTCATAATAATATTCAGTCCTTCAGGTATTCTTTGATAGATGCGATGACAGAAACGACTACATTTTCTGCCCAATTTTGGTAACATTGAGCTTCCCGGCTGGGATTAGCACATTATAATAAGAAGTCTTAAAAACTGCAGTAGCTAATTCCCTCAGGATATGATGCTGTCATTGCCTACTAAAGGAATAATACTAATATTTTTGGGTTTGTCCACATTTCATTGATACTTTGCTCGAGGGTAGAAACAGGTTTGTAGAGAGGTTGTGAGCTTGGAAGCAAGATCAGTTTGTCTCTACTTGATCTTGCTGTGAAAAGCACTGGAGTAAAGACTCTTTCAGTGTCATTTGTAGTTCGAGAATTAGGAAAGAGAGTTTTTCCTCCCCTGTACTCAGGAAGAATCAAAACCAAGCAATTGACATAATGATCTAAAACTTCCATTGCTTTTGGTTTCGTTCTGGCCCCAATGTTAACTTAAATCCCCCGTGACTGTACAAGTATGAAGGGGACCAGAAGACCCAGGGAGGCAATTGAAGACACAGATAGCAGAGTTGTGAGAAGACTGTTTGTAGAAAATATTCTTCCCATGTGTGGACTTGGCCTTTGAAGCAAAGAATTACAACAGGAAATTAGGAAGAGACTAGCATAGCCTCATAAACAAGTACAAAATTGTGTCAGCACACCAAAATATTTCACTAGACTGCCCTTCCCCTAGGAGGCTCACAGGTGGTATAATAAATGAAATCAGCCATCCTTCCTACATGCCTAGCATATATGATTATTTTGGCTCAGCCAACCATTAGTTATTTGTAAGCTGGGGCATAAATACAGACACTAGTTGAATATTTATGTACAGATCCAGAATACACCTTCATTAATTTGTCTGCATATGGGGAATATGGCTACAGGGAGAATGGAAAATATTTACTTTGGGAGCCCTTAATGTAGTACATTAAATATGAATGTGCTCCTGGTGTGGGGGGTCCTGGAACCCTTGGTAGGTCTTGGGTCCCTACTGACTCTTTATCATTTTCTCTCTTCCTACAACTGAATATAAACTGAAAACCTGCCTTTTGCATTTCACAAATTATGATACTGCCAGCCTCATCCTATAAGAAATTCCCTAAGTTTTTATCCAGACACAATATTATTTATTAGCTAACTTGAAGCAAGTCTCCCTTTAGAGCCCAACTAAACATGACACTAAATGTTCTTCTGACTCCGTAGCACATTATAATAATATTAATAATAATAATAACAATCTGAGGTGGCTTTCTTTTTCACTGAACAATAAAATTAACCAGTTATTGAATTTATATTGTCATTAGAGAGTCTTTGTTACTGTTCTTGTAACAAAAGAAAGTACTCAATGAATAAATAAACATAAAAGTGAACACAGAAAATAATTTCTTTTAATGTGCAGGTTTTCTGGATATTAGATTTGGAATGTGCTCATGAAAATTGGTCTCAATGTCAAAGATTCAACGCCGTAAGAAAAGCTGTTCCCCAAAGAACTCTAATTTTAAACTTTCTTCTCCTTTATTGGATTAATTCTACAGACCTCATTATCCTTTTGTATAAAGAATAAGTATAGTGATCTGCCAGAGGATAGTACTTGAGTGTATTTCCTAAAATCTGGTAGAGATCTTCTTAAAATTTTATTCCACTCTGAATCTTCCTGGGTATCTGTCAATCCTGAGATGTTTTTCCCAAACTTAGATTAGTTTTCTAAATCACTCAGCTTTCTCTGATCCAAAGTAATGCAGCCACTGATTTGTGTAAAGAATTTTGCCTTGACTCTCTTGAGTTCCTTAAGAAGGGACACTAAAATTTTGTAATATTTAAGAGTGGAGAAATGAAGTGGCATCTCAGACTACCCGCCTTGTTCATAGGTAAGCTTGGAATCATAAAATAATGTATCTGACCAAGACCTCAGAAGTGATTAAACCCAATAGATTTGCCAACAGAAGCGTATTCTAGAATTACCTGGGGAGTTATGTGAAAGGTTTCTGGGTTCCACCTTTAACCTTCTAGGTAGAAAAATGTCAGTAGTTTTGAAAGTAATTCCCTGTAATTCTATTGAATCTGTACCAATCTGGTATGATTCCTCAATTTAAAAAAGAAAGCTGTTTTTTTGTTTTGTTTTTGTTTTGTTTATATCATTTATCCAAAGGTAATGTGTGTTAGTGGCAAAGAAGAAAATGTTATTTGAACTCCTAATTCAGTGCTATACAAAATGTGTTAAGAAGAACTGGTAGGGAGTATGTTCCTTATTGTTTTCCTGCATAAGTGTAGTCAAATAGGATATTTTGGATATTTGGTCAAATAGGATGTTTCATCTATAAGATGAAAGTTAGCTTCAACTAATCTCATTAGGCTAGGATGAACAGTTTGAAAACATTTATTTGGAATATATTAGTGAACTCTTAAAACAAAACTTCAAGCCCTGTGTGTGTGAGACAGAGAGACAGACTTTGTTGAAATGCAAAATGGTCTTGGAAAGTTTAATGGAATAAAAACAGAGTGGCAATGTGTCATTTTTCCAGAGGGGGTAGTATTGCCTTGGCTCAGAGCATGAGAGTCGACACTGATGTTTTCTGAAGGAGAAAGATAGTGACAGTCTAGTCCCAAGTTCACTCCAGAGTGGAGGATCAGCAGTGCGTATTGTGATTAATTTCTTGAAAGAAAGATATATTGGGGATTACAGTAAGAATACATTTTGATTGCATTATTCCAGGTATGAGACTATTCTGAAAACAATAGAAAGGGTACACGGGTTGTGGCAACCATGTGGTACGCTAGAGACCCATATCAGTTAGGAATATTCTTGGCTACATGTAGCACGTATGTCAATAGACGGTGGCTTAAGAAGGTAGGTGTTTATTCTTCTCATGGAAAAAAGCATCTGAAGCGAAACACTCCAAGCCTGGTTTCTCAATCCCCTTTCCTATACTTTTTGATGTTCCTCCATTATAGGGCCTTGAAATTAAAACAGTTAAATGCACTATCCCTCACCCCCAGAACTAAGGGCATCATCACATAATTATAGCTTTAGGATGATAGGATTCATAATAATATGTAATGGGGCTTGTAGGAGAAAGAAAAGTATGTGAAGGAAGGGAGATGACTTTCCAAAATACTGCAATTGTAGTTTAAGGTATTAAGAGACAAAACCAGATGTGATGGTAGACAGAATGAAGAAGGCCCCTTAAACCAGACAATTAGAAAAAAGCTAAATACTTCTCTTTAAAAAAAAAATGTTTTAGTTAGTTGATTAGGGACATAAAAAGTCAGTTTAAGAAATGTAACTGAGAACTTAACAGCTGTACGTCTTTCTTTATCGAATATTGCCATGATCATGCTGCATAATCATCGGTTCAAAAATTTCATGACTTAAAACAACAAACATTTATTCTCAAGATCTCCATTCTGTGGTTGGCTGAGTTTTGGCTACTGTTGACTTGGCTCAGCTCAGTGGGTGGATATGATTCAGGCTACAAGTTGGCTGAGTTTGGCGCATCCTGTTTAAGACGAGTCTGAAGTGATGGGAGCAGCCCAACCCATGATATGTTCTCCTGCAGTGACAGAAGCTCAGGCCAAATGCTCTGTGAGTCCACTTGACTAAGTCAAAAGAGGAGGGTTGAGGAAGTCAATAGTACCTGTCACGAAGCCAGGACAAGGCTGTTGATGTGTACTACTACTGCAGAAGGGAGTATCGGAAACTTCATGGCATTCATACGAAATCATAAATACAAAGGTCTACTTAAAACTTAAGCTGTCTATCTCAAATGTATTTTTTTAAACAATGAGGGTTATCACTATAGAATGTATGCAGTCGTTGAAAGAAAAATTGCTTTGGTGATGGGGAAAGTGTCTTCCAGGTAGAAGAGAATACAGCAACAGTCGTTCCAAGCTGGACCCATGTCTCCTAGGGGATGTTGACCAGAGAGGATTCTACTAACAGAAATTAAGGAACTCTGGGAATTGAGATGGGGACACTGGCCTAGCTCCTCCTGGGGGAGAGTTTTCTAATCTCCGGTAGAAATACAATCATCAGTCATCACAAAGGCCACAGACTCTGAATTAACTGTGATTTGATATACAATTCATTCTTAACTATCCTGTGTTTATCTAGCACTTTGTTTAGATCTTAACACTTATCTGCATGTATCGTAGGCTTTTTAAATGATATTTTTTCTTACTAATTTAGAGAGAGTAGGGTTTGCTGTTGTTTTTATACAGAGTCAATATTTAGTATTTATTTGGTGATGAAGTCATGTTTAGTTTACTGTTAGTACCTTTGAAGGTACTGAGCTAAAAGATTCCCTTTGGTTTTGTCACGATGTCTGAATTGACATAATTGTATTTACTGTTATTTTTCTTGTCCCCTGAATGGCTGACAAAGAGCTCCACTCACTGATGGTGTGGGGCTACGAGAAATTTAGAAAGCCATTTACTTTTAGAAAAATGAGTCAAAACTTATAAGAAATTTAGGTAACTATTCACTTTTATACAAATGGCATGAATCTTAAGCTATATTTTCTTATATTGTAAATTACAGTATTTAAATTGCATTAAGTTATATAAAATTGTATTTTTCTCAATATTGTTATTTTTTTGCAACATTAGCATAACTTCCCCCACTTTTTAGACTCTTGAATTCCATTGTAAGTATCCTATTTTCAACTCATGAAATACCTTTTATAAATATTAGATTCTTGTATCTGTTGCCTTGTCTGGGAGACTGAGCCTTTACTTATACAATGTGGGTGTTCCAATAGCTGGTTCAAAAGAATGATTCAGTAATAATAATCACATCTGTTAACATGATTAACATGTGAGCCTGAATCACTGAAGAGTCAGATCACTTAATTTGTCCAATCCAGTTTATAAAGTTGCTATCAAAGTACGCTAGCTTTAGAAGGGACATCAAAGGGAATCTGCTGTAACCTCACATTAAAGTCAGGATTGTCATCACCAGCATTATAAAGCCTTGGTGACATTCTCATTAGGTATGTAGATTAGAAAGAAGTCTTTGAGTGACATTTCTAAGGAACAATGTTAAAGGTGAAAAAGGATGTGACTTAAGATGGGAAAAGCAAGTTATGTAAATGGAAAGCGTAAAAAGTTCATAGGAGGAATTCACCAGAGCAAAAGTCGCAAGTAACATGAAGAGTAAAGCAAATATAACTGCCTAAAATATGTCACAAAAATAAATAAATAAATAAATAAATAAATAAATAAATAAATAAAATAAAAAATGTCACAAAACAGAACACATAAAAGCAACAAGTGGGTGATGCTAACAATGGCAGGAGAATTAAGCCCAAACAATTTTATTACTTCCTAAAGGTGATAATGATCATTTATTATCTGATGAGTATGATCAGTTAGATCATTCTAGTTTAAAAAATTCAGTGAGTTACACAGAAAAGGGCATAGGGCATATAAGAAAAACACATGCAACTTCTATTATCAAGGTGACATTATTATGAGCCATTAAATAAAAATTGCCAGGAAGGATTTATTCAATTGTTCATGGAAAGTGTAAGATGTATCCTGGGCAGTTGACTTCTCAACTTCTGGTTCCTTTTTGTTTTTGCCATATCTTAAATTGGGGAAAAATGATTTATTATTCACTTTTTTTTTTTCTGAAATGTCAATATAAAACTGCATCTTATTAAACAATAAGTGAATTTTGCTTTGATTCATGCAACTACAGTGCTTGGTAAAGAGAAAGTGACCTCAACAATGGGATTAGATTTTTGTTGACCTGGTGGGGTTATCTTACTAAGGTATTTGGCTTTTTCTGTATTCATACTAACCACTGTTATTCTGATTATTTTCATATTGCCTTGTTCCCACTGGTGGAACACTTAAATAATGAGAAACAGGATTCAGGGGAAATGTAATATTCTGTAGTTTTCTTGTGCAGATTTCCTCTTCAGTCAGTGCATGCTCAGCTGGAAGAAATAATTTGTCAAGTATTCTTCCTCACCAAACAGTGGTGATATTCCTTCAAAGAATTTTCACACTAAAAACATCCATTAGTTTTGTGTTGACAGCACAAGTCAATCCCAATGTCTTTGGACCCTGAATTACTCTAAGGAGTACAGTCAGAAGGAACAAGACAAACGTAGTTTTGCAATGTCATCCATCAATCTAATGGCAAAGCAGGTGTATCAGTTTTAATGCATAGTTTCTGTCCGGTTATCTGCTCTTTTCTTTTTGATGTTGGTTGCATAGTAAGGCTGGCTCTCCTCATGCATCTGAAATGGTTGCTAGCATCCTCTAAGGGAATGTGCCTCTTTGTTAGCACTTACTCTGAGAGAGTGAATATGTTTTTCCTGGTATCTTTGACTCTGAAAATTTCTGATTGCACAGTTTGGGTCAGATGCACACCCCTGAACCAATCATTGTGGCCACAGGAAAACTGTATGATAATTGGCTCACCTAGAATCCCATGATTAGAGATAGTTTCACCCAAGACACAGAGATGTCAAGTGAGGGAGGATCGGTTCCCTGAGCAAAATTAACCTAATGCCGTTACAGAATTGGGGGATACATGCTAAGAGGCAAACCATAAACACATCATGATTATCAGCCAGATCAGCTGGCCCCAGATAGTCTACTTTTTTGTTTCATCATATCAGAAAAATCTGCTAGGATTCAGAGCTCACCCAATAAATACAGTTCCCTTCCATGAAAGCCATTGGCCACATAACCGCATAGTAGCCATGGCCAAGTTGTTCTCATTTGAGCCTTTAGCCATATTCATGTCTAAAGCTAATGAGTTAACACTGTATATATATTTCTTTGCCTCTCTACATGCCATCGTAGTCAAATATGTCCTGAGAGCCAGCCACGTGTGAGAAAATATGGACATGAATGGATTTATAGAATGTGGTTTCCAAAAAGCATTAATATCCTCACTAACTCTTGAAGGATGAATGGAAACCATCCATACAGACGATGGGAGAAAGCTCCAAAGCAAGGTGAGAAGCAGTGCCAACAGGAAGAATAAAATAGCATGGCATTTTCAAAGTGCAAGTCACTCTATTGCTTAAGCTGAGAGTGTGGGAGTTTAAGAGGTAATTGTTGGTAGGAATGAGATCTTGAAGGGCTTGCATAACCTGAGTAAAATCTGGAGGTAAATTTTATCATGAGTGGGGCACCACCAGAAGAATTCTCATAGATGATCAGCATTATTGTTTTCACCTATATGAGAATTCATTTGGCAACAGTGTGGAGCATCACTTGGCAGTAGAAAGAACATCAGTGAAGCAGTATGGAGACTATCTGCAAATTCCAAAGGGCAAAGGCTAAAGCAAGAAGGCAATATTAGGTTTGGTGAGGTACAAAAAGATGCAGGTGCTCTTTAATAGAGTCTATGGGAGATAATTAAATATAGTGGGCAAGGAAGAGAGACGGAAGAGAGCGTGATCTCATCCTCTCGTTTACTATGTTGATTAGTAGCGTAGTGCATTAATAGAAACAGATTATACTTGAAGGCAAAGTCTTGGCAAAGGAATGAGTTTCATTTTAAATACACCGAGTTTGAAGTATGTGAGACATTTATGTTGGGAGGTCTAATAGGCAGCTTAATACATTTGTCTAGAGGCCTGTAGAAAAATAAGAATGTAGGAGTTAAGTGTCTCTCTGAGGGTCATCGGTATGTATGTGCCCGTCAAAGGACATCATGTATTTGTCAGACCCTGCCATGCCCATCTCCAGTCATTAGGTAGAACAGATTCATATCTGAAGTTAAAATTTCTTTTGAAAGTAGATCTCTTAACTGAACATTTTCTTTTTTTTTTTTAAGATGATTCACTGATTCTTAGAATCACACAATGCTGCCACTAAGATTTCTTAAGAGATCCCCAAGCCTTATCCTGTATTTTCATGCAACAAAATTCCAAGGTGCAGAGGATGTCAGGACCTATTCATGGTAATGCAGCTAGCTGAAAACTGGGTCAGGGCTAGAATTCCATTACCTTGATTTCAGTCTCTTTCTAGAATCTTTAATAACTTACCCTCCAAACATAAACTATAATTTTATTTTTTTTAAGCAGATAAACTCTTTTACATCAAGTCCTCCATTTTTTGGATCCTTTCATTGTTAGGAGCCCTCAGTTCTTCGAGGGAGCCTTCCCTTTTGTTCTCAGCCTCTATGTCAAGAATACCAATCACTTCTCTCTTGTCAATATAATTGATCTCATCACCCTTTGTCCTTCACCTCTACCTGACCCCAAAGCCTACACGTCAAGAATGACCCCAGGCTCTCTCTTACTGCTCTCCATACCTCCGACACGTTGTTGCTAGGCACAGTGCTGGAATTAATGTAAATTGGTTCTGATTCCAATTCTCACGATTTAAACCCTTCTTGAGTCCACAGTGCTGTACAGACAATATTTTCCTATGCTAGCTCAGTATTTGCCGTGATTTTCGGATGTGGCCATACATTCCCTGATTTTTAAATTCTATTCCCAAGCTCACCTTCCTTCAGATTTAGAGTAAACTGCACTGGCTATGTCACAGAGATAGTAAACACATACAGGTAGGAACACTTGCAGCTGGGTTCCCGTCACCTACAGACTCGCCTAGAATCACACCAATGTATATACTTCCTCCTACCTTCCATTTTATCACCCATTCCATTGTCAATGTCAATCCATTTAAACTTTTCCAACTGCTTTAAGAATCTTGCTTCATTAAAAAAGGGAAAGGGGTAGGGGAGGGCGCCTGGGTGTTTCAGTCGGTTAAGCCTCTGACTCTTGATTTGCGGTCAGGTCATGATCTCGGGCTCTTGAAATCGACCCCCACAATCGGGCTCCACACTTGGCATAGAGCCTGCTTAAAATTCTTTTTCTTCCTCTCCCTTGACCCCTCCCCCACCTCTCTTAAAACAAACAAACAGACAAAAAAAGTGTTGCAGGAAGTTAGAAATATTTACTGATGCTCAGGCCCCACAAGACCAATTAAATGATCATCTTTTTGGGGTGAAGTCCAAGCATTAGTATTTTTAGAAATCTCTCCATGTCATTCTGATGTATAGTAAAGACGGAGATCCTGTGATCTACACTGACACCGGATAAAGTGAGGAGAAAAACTAGAACCATTCTTAAGGAAAGGATTTCGTGAGGTTCAATAAACGACATCAATGAGGAAAGGGGAGACAACTCAAAGAGAAAGGGTTGTGCATAAAAATGCACTAAGACAGAGTTTGGAAGTGAGAATGGGGAGAAAAGACCATGCAATCCTTTCTTCTGGCTCAAAAATGATGGGACTCTACAGGAACTAAAATGTCCTTGAAAAAGAACCACATTTCAGTCAGTGTAGAGTGGTAGGGATCTTTCTATAAAATTTGAAAATGCAAAACAGCTCCTTCAGAGTGGAACAGATTCTCAAAGTCACAAATAAAAATAGTGGTCAGGAGCTAACTTGTAATGGAAAGATGATCACAAAAGGGAAAACATAGGCAAATAGAGTGCTCCAAGTAGCAGAGCACCGATGGGTGACGTGTAGGCACTGTACGGATTTGACCATCACATTTCTGTTCAGTGGGGCCCACTGTTGCTTAGATTCTAACCCAGAGAGCACTCTGTCATAGACGTTTAAAGACACTTAAATTTCCTCTTCCAACATGGAAAAGGATGGGAAGGTGGGGATTGTATGGGGAACGTAAGTGAAGGTGGTAGAGAGAGTGATGAAGGCCGTGGGTAACTGGCTGTGGAAATCCTGTACTTGTTCATCAGGAAGGAACCTCCATAAAATGATTTTGACAAACACCTACTACAGAAAAATTGAATTTAGGCAAGTATGTAAGTATGAACTAAGAATTTTCAACATAACATCTGATACTTTCAAGCTGTGTGTGTGTGTGTGTGTGCGTGTGTGCGCGCGCGCGCGCGTGCACCAGTTTATGACAAGAATGGGAGATTCAAAAGTAAAATATCAGCAGAATGTGGAAACTGAATTAGAACGCACCTGAATGGGGCTTTTCTTTCCCATACCTGCCAAAGTGTTTCTCCACAGTACTTGGTAAGATATCCCTGAAGGTCACAGCCATAACTCCACCATGTAGCATTCACATATAGATTGGGCTAAAATAAAAATAGCAGCTAGGATTTATAGAGTCTTTACAGCAGGAACTCTGCTAAGGGCTTCATGAGGAATTGTTCAATTAGTATTATAATAATATGCTTAAAGCTTTCTTTTCATAGTAAGATAATTTACTCTTATTTAATGTCCTTATTCTTTTTGTTAATCCTGAATTAAAAAATCGTTTGAGATGTCATTAATGATACTTATTTTTTCTGAGTATCATTCCTATCTGAGCCTCTCAGTCAAAAGGCTTATGCTCAAAATTGGCTAAAACCTGTTAGTAACATGGTTTTCTGACTGTTGTTTTAACAGCATTTTATTTTAGGACGAGATGTGCCATGTATTACAGTTGTGTTTTGGAAAGTGACTGAGGGTGACAGGAATTAATTGACAACAATCCTCCAAATGGAATTTATATGTTGGAGATTAAGAAATCAAAATTCCTGAAACACGAAAGTATGTAATTGCACAGTATCACTTTATAATGAAATTTTCCTGGAGGCTTCATGATAAAGTTAGGTTTTTGAGCTGTATCTTAATAGATCAGTAATTTTCCATGGAAATGAAAAGATGAAAGAAATCTTAGGTGAAGTCTAAGAATTAACACACATTTAGGATAACCCCAAAGCCTAGATTTGTTGGTATGGAGCTTTCACAGAGGCAGGGTGAAAGTTAAGGTCAGAAAGAATGAATTGCGGTGTCTCTAAAATAAGATCAAGGACTTTTAGTTTCGTGGGCACTGGGTAACCTCTGAAAAGCATCTAGCTCTTGTGTTCTAGTGCAGAGTGTTGGCATTAGGGACGGGAGGAAGGCCAAGAAGCCTGAATGAATAGTTCTTAGTAATTCCATGAGCAAGGAAGAGAAAGTCCACGATTTTCATTCTGAATAGGTGATGGAGACCTGTTGCCAAATAAGTGGATAAGGAGGGGGATGGGGACACTTAATATAACTGAATTCTTCTTTGAAGTGGGAAAAATGGTTTCCGTCATCTATCAGGTACTCAACATATTAAGAGACTTCTCAGTTTTCTGGAGTCTCATGTTCCTGCACTTACTGATTTTGCCATTTGGGAAGATGACACAAATCAATATAGAACTTCACTGGATAGCATATTTGTGATAGGTCTTATTTTTCAAATGGCTGATGAAAAACTTAGATCGTTTTCAGATCGAGAGGACTTGACATCCAGCTTTTAATATTTAAGGGTGTACACTAGTATAGCTTCTCAGCTCATTTGAATATTTTGTGACATTTTCTCATGCTCTATATCACATCTATATTCCTGCTGTTTCATATAACTCAACCTTAGTTTTGAATATCATGATTTAAATACTCATAAAATATCACTGAAGAAACCTTGAAGCTCTAAGTAATACAATGAAGGATCAGTGTCCTCCAACCCAAGATAATATATATGAATAGTTTTCTACCCACTTAATTCTGCTCAGAATCTTAAAGCTCAGCCCATGTTTCAAAAATGAAGTAAAATACAGCTGCTCCTTGTAAAATACAGCTTCCCTGTATTGGAAATGCTGATAAATTGTAAACTGTACCTATGAAATATATTTCATTACAATTTTAAGGGGTTTGAGAATCTTACTCTTACTCTGGGTCACTTGCTTAGGTAGTTTTGGATGCTTTAATGAATTGCCTTTACCTTCACTTCTGCTTTCCAAATGAGTCCCTATAACAGTTAATTTTTGTTTTCCGTTTTCATTATTGGGCTAAAGTTTTCAGGAGACTGGTTAATTTTTATAGTTTTTACTCTGATTTGTGATATTTATCAACATAAATTAGTTTTCAACAACTTTGTATCTTGAGGTTATTTAGTGCATGTTCTAACATAAGAGAGTGTAAAATGTAATACATTTTCATCAGCCTGAATCTGAAGGAATGAGCTACAATTACATACACACAGACATGAAGGAAAAAAGGACCCAGAATGAACAGTTCAGGCCATCTTATTTTACTAAGCGTCTAACGGGGTACAAATGTTCACTTTCTTCCTTGGAAGTTAGTATTAATTAAGGAGACAGTATCTCCTCAACAAAATAAATGTCGTCTTTTCAGTGAACTAACATAATAAAATTTACTTCTTGCTCATGTCAAATGGTCAGGTGTCCTTCAGGAGATCCGAACTCTGTGAGACCTCTGTTCTTTTACATCAGCTCTGTAAGACTTCCTTGTGTTACTTGGTGTGTGTATCTATGTGTCTCTTTAATGTTAAAATTAAAATAAAGGAAATGTTTAAGTGCTATAGAGGTATACTGGAATAATCTTCAAAAAAAAGGTATCAGTTTACACAGATTATCCTCATATCTCAGTGGTTTATAAAAATAGATTCTTATTTCCCATTCATGGGATATGTTCCCAACTCACCCACTAAGTCTTTGGTCCTAGTGTCTTCTTTCCTCTTGGATTCAGATTGAAGCAGTAGCCCCCTCCTTGGGTCACTGAAATCCTGGAAAAAAATATAGGAGAAACAGAGGAAACACGTGATGACTCTCGAGGGACTATCCATGCTTTCTGCTCACGTTGGCTTGGCCAAAGCCAGTCACATGGTCAAGCCTGATGTCATCAGTGTAAGAAGGTTTGATCTTCCAGCGGGACAAGGCGGTGAGTACCATGGATCCATCCTATAACCTACCACTATGGATTAAGTTAAATATGATATTTATTAAATCTGTGTTACTAAACTACACATAACTACACAATGGTTTCTTTTTGTATTATCTGTAATGTTAATACATAAAAACATTAAGAAGAGTTTGTCATATTCCTGTAATAAAATTTTACTTTGTCTTTCATCCATTATGGAAATCCCAATAATCTTCTGACAATCTTCTTTCCTTTTTATAATTGTTGATTAATGACAATGGAATCTGTTTCAGATCTACAACTTTTGTCTAAAAACAAAGAAATCGGAGACAAATCCTGACATATTGTAGTTAGTGTTTTGGGAACATAAAAAAAAAAAAAACCTTTAAAATTAAAGTGAAAGTGACATGTGTGTTTGTTTCCTGATTAAAGAATCATATTTGTCAGTCCTCCCCAGGCTGCATCCTCAGCGATGGCCATCTGAGAGCCTGCTGTCATGCTAACCATGCTAATCACTTGTAAGATGGTATCTCAACCCTTCTTTCCCAAAGAAAACAAGAAGTTCTCAACTTCCTATCTGCCGCTCACAAGTCATCCTTTCTCTAAACTTTTAACATTGAGTTCTATAGTAACCCATCTACCCCTGTCCTCCAGGGGTGGTTGTATTACTGGTGTAAAGATCCTTCTCATTTATCTGCAGCTTTTCCCTTTTCCTATGATTATGGCAATGCCACTCTTACCCTGAAGGAAGGAACAAAACCCTTCCCTTGAAGCTCTGAATCAGTAAATATTTTTGGTTCTGTGGACCGACCATATTGGTTTCTATCACCCTACTCAGCTGTGTTGCTGTAGAGAAAACAGCCGTGATGATACATAAATGAATGGGCATGGCTATTTCCAATAAATCTCCATAGAAACAGGTGACCCAGTGGGGCTATAGTTCGGTGACTCCTCTACATTTTTCATTTTTCTAGTAAATCCCCTCCTTTTTTTCCTGTCAGCCTTCTCAGAAAAGATTATAATTCTCACGGTTTCCAGATTCTGTCCCCAGTTTCATGTTTCAGAACTCTGCAATCAGATTCCCATACCCCGTTTCCTGAAAATTTCCTGGCAAGAGCGACTTCCTAATTGAGTCATCATGGGGGTCCTCTTCATTTTGGGCCTTGCCATTTTTGACTTCTCTTTGGAATCTGGGAAACTGTGTACCCTTGTTTTTCTTCCACTTACCAATGTTTCTTCTCAGGATCTTTGTCGTAAAGAATGGCTTTAACCCTAGGTGGCTAGAAAACGCAACATAGTGAAACAAAACAACAGTGACTAAAACAAACCAAGATTGCTTTCTCACCCATCTCAGTCTGGAGTTGCGGAGCTCAGAGTTGGTGCAGCTGTTTGACGTTTGTCAGAGGTTTAGGTACTTTCCATCTCTTGCTTCATCTTCCTTATCATTTTTTTTTTAAGATTTTATTTTATTTTTTTTAATTTTATTGTTATGTTAATCACCATATATTACATAATTTGTTTTGATGTAGTGTTCCATGATTCATTGTTTGTGCATAACACCCAGTGCTCCGTGCAGAATGTGCCCTCCTTAATACCCATCACCAGGCTAACCCATCCCCCCACCCCCTCCCCTCTAGAACCCTCAGTTTGTTTTTCAGAGTCCATCATCTCTCCTGGTTTGTCTCCCCCTCTGACTTACTCCCCTTCATTCTTCCTCTCCTGCTATCTTCTTCTTTTTTTTTTTTCTTAAAATATGTTGCGTTATTTGTTTCAGAAGTTTTGTTTTCATGTTTGCTACCTTGTGGCAATTTTGCAGGACATGCCAGGGATAGTCCTCATGTCTCTACATACGATGGAGAGCAAGAGACAAAAACTAGTAAAAGCTCCCTGTGTTCTCTCTTATCGGGAAAGAGAAAGTGTTCCTAAGAAACCCCACAGTACATTCTTCTTAGATGTCATTCATTTGCCTGAATTACAACCAGCCAGATATGATGGGCTGGAAGCTGGACACTCCTAGGTGAAAGAGAAGCTGGGGAGGTTAATATTTTTAGCCAGGCCTATTACTCCTCTTTCAAAATTTGTTTTTCATGAGGAAGAAAGAGTTGAATGAATTTTGGTTAAATAGTTAACGTTGTCTACTACAGTGACCTTTGCAGGATCTTTTTCCTCCTATAACTCCCTGTGTGTTAGGGTTCCAGAAATTTGCACTCTGACCTCTCAAGCTGTTAATCCACATGCTATCCCTGGGCCGTCTCGCGTACTGTTGTGATTTTAGACATGCTACTGCTGCTCAGATATTTCTGGCTAAAATTTTAGTATCTTATGTCCATCTTCTGTGGGGTTTCCCCTTCTGCTTTTCCCACGTGGTTTTAAAACAGAAGATAGTCTAAATTTAATGCCTTCCCTTTAAGCTGCTATTCCTCATGTTAGGCCTGCCTTGGTTGTAACACTATCAATAAAACCAATCAGCCAAGAAACTTAGCTTTCACCTCCTTCAAGCTCTACACTGCCAAGTCCCATTTAGAAAGTCTCTTAACCTTCCTTGAGGCTATTAACTCCATTTTGTACCACTGTCATTCTTGTGAACACTTTCTTGGTTAAGACTTATTTCATTTCTTGATCTGTCAGTTGAGGAATAAGTTCTTACCTGTTGTTTTTTTTTTTTTTTTTCTTGTTTTTCTTCTTATTTTTACTGCCATCGGAATAATCCTTCTAAAGTACAAATCCTCTCCTCGCTTAAAATCCTGCAGTGGCTTTTCATAGTTCACTGTGGACCACGCAGACCATCCCTCACTTATCTCTGCCCCTGTATTGCTGATGACTTCCAAGTCCTTCTCTCGCACCAGACCCTTTCTAAAAACTCCATTGGGTCTAATTGGACGTATTTACAGGATGTCTTCCAGACCTTCCAAAGGTCAAAGCTGAACCCATTCCCTTCAAACACTAAGTCCCCCCTTTGCCCTCACTGCCCTGCTCTCCTAGCGGCTTCCCCAACCACTCCGTTTCTCTGTTCCATGGCATTCACCTTCCATTTCCCCCTGCTTCACCAGCAACTGCCCCTGCGGTCATTTCGTCACACAGTGCTGCTGACCCGTGCTCTCCGTGCCCCGAGGTGTGCTCACTCCCCTCTATTCTGACTACCGCAGCCTGATTCAGGCCACTGTAATCACTTGCCGGGAATACAGTCATAGCGCTTCGGTTTTTCCCATCTTTCATTTTGTTACCCATTCTAGAGATTTTCTTTTTCTACAATGGAACCAAGATCATGTCTTTCAGTTTAAATAATTCAGTGTTTGGCCCCCGCCCTCCAAACGAGGTGTAAACTACTCACCCTAGTTGACAGCATTCTTCCGGACCCGACCCCACATCCACCTTCACAGATCATGTTCGGAATACTCCCTATCTGTAATCTCCCCCTGCCCCCATCAGCAGGGTCCCCTTGGCAAATTCACCACCATCACGTCTCCTGTCGCTCCACGGCCACAGTTTTAACTGCACGCTGTAACTGCCGGAGTACACGTCTGAATCACCCACCTCTCCATGCGGTCGCGGGCCCACGATCTCTCTCATGACGCCCGTGTGTCTCCTCCTCCGAAGGTTCTCTGGCGTTTTCTCTCCTGGGAAAGATCCTCACTCTGTGCTTTCAGGGCTTTGCATATTGTGTTCTCTTTGCCTGTAAGCCTCTGCTTTTCTGGACTGCTTGGAAAATTGTCACTTCACAAAACAGAGGAAGACATCTGCCATGTCGACAATAAGAGCCTTCATGGCCATTGCACGGTTTTTCTATTGTACTTTCCCCTTTTTGTTTGAGAACCATGTGTTTCAAACAGAGGCTACTCTTTCGATCTGGATTCTAGAGTGGGAAGGCAGGAGGAGCAAACCCACAGCCATCCTACAGCAGAAAGGAAAAATGAACAAGGGATGAATGATTGTTGTAAGCTCTGAGATTTGGGGGTTATTGAATCATGTACCACAACCTAAGGAAAACTGACAAAAACAGACAATATTATTATTTAAATTCAGCCTCCATCTAGTGTATTAGCCTTCTATTGATGCATGCTAGCAGCATATTTCCAAGGGGGTTGGAATCCTTACCCCCCCCTTAGATATAAAGTAAATGACAAGTCTTGATTTCCAATTATGATTGCTATTGGCTTCACTTGTGCAGAAGTCTCGTCACTTAAAAGAAAAATAAAAACTGAAAGCCACCCAGAGTACTCTGCACTCTGTCCATCATGTGACTGTTACTGACAAACTGCTTACAACAAGCTCTACAAAAATAGTCTTCCTCTCTCCATTTCCAGTTCCTCGGCTCCCGTGGACTCCTCCACCTTCTTGGCTGTGTTTCCATCCCACGTGCACTTACACAGTGTTTCGTGTACTGAGCGATATACGTGCCTCTCGAGGCAGAGCTTTCTCATTTCTCAGTTTGCTAGAGGACCCCTTATCATTTAACTTTTGAATCATTCCAGGCTTCCTAAAATATTAACATCTTTGGCTTCAGTGGCCCCAGTTTCATATCTTTTCTGCTTCTGTTCCAGATTAGTATCTATCCTTAAATGTGTTCCTTCACAAATGAATAATTAAGCGAATATTTAACATTTTTAGCTGGAGGCCTCAAGATACATCTCAAACTTCCTATCTCTACAACAAGTCTCATGATTTTTCACCCATGAATGGAAATCTATTACTATTAATTAGGTTTTTAGCTTTAGCACTTCATGTAATCATGCAGTAAGGTGCTCTGTCATGTCTTGCTTCTCTCACTCAGCACAATGGTTTTGAGGTTCATCCATGTTGTGTCAGTTGTTTGCTCTTTTTTATGGTTGAGTAGTAATTAATCATATATCCATTTGGGATTATGCTTAATGAAGTTTTATGAAAATTAACGTACAATTCTTTTTCTGTACACATTTTCATTTCTCTCAGAGAAATACTTAGCAGTGGAATTTCTAGGTCATGTAGTGTAATAGAAAATGCCAAACTTTGGCTAGGTGGTTGTTGTCAGAGTCTGGGATTTTACTGTACTTACAAGCTAATATATTAGCCTATTCATATTTTATGGAAGCAGGCAAAAGACGGGAGACACTTGGGTCAGAGAAAAAGGACTTTATTATTCATAGTACAGCAAGCAGCCTGAACACCATGTTTGTGTTGGTTTAATCCAAGTCCCACAAGGAGGACCACAGACGGACCAGATGGGTACCTGGACATACAGTGATTTGGGGAAAGTCCCTTTTAGGGGAAGCAATATAAAAGCTTGCGTTTTGTTCTGACTAAAAACATTTTTTCATCCCACAAAGTTCCTCTTTGTGAATATAACCCTGAGAAATGACTCAGGTAAAGAAAGAGGTGAGCCCTCACATTCTTGCATACCCAGAAAATGTGTAGCCGTGGGAAAGACCCATGGAGGACTATCTCCCAACAGCTGTATAATTTTACACCCCCATGAGCAATGTAAGAAAACTAATTTGCGTCATTCTGGTAGGTGAGGATTAATCTGAATTTCCTTGAAGACTAAGGGTGTTGAACATTTTTTTTGTGCATAGCTTCTTTTGTAGTGTATCTGTTCAAGTGATTCCTTCCTATTTTTTAAATTGGGGTTTTGTCTTCATATTATTGAGTTTTAAGTGCTCTTTACATTTTGTGGGTGTGAGTCCTATATCGGATATGTGCATTGCCAATGTTTTTCTCTTAGTCGGTGGCTTGCCCTTTCATGTCCCCTCTTTTGAAGAGCAGGCTTTTCATTTTGACAAAGTGTAATTTTTCCCAATTTTTTTTAAGCTTAGTGCTTTTATGTGCTAGGGAATGTTTTCCTAGGTGAAGGATCTGCAAATTTTCTCCTACTTTTTCTTTCTTTTTTTTCTACTTTTTCTATAGTAAGCTTTATGATACAGTTTTTACATTGATATCTGTGTGTAATTTTGGATAACTTTTGTATGGTATGAGGTAGGATGGAGTTCATACTTTCCATACAGATATACAGTTTTTCTATCATTCATTAAAAAGGTAATTTTTCCCCTGCTCTTTTCCTATTGAATTATAGGGACGTTTTGTGTGTTCTTTACTTGATTGGTTTCTGTTATTGTCAAAAATCAAATAATAGTGTTTGTCTGTTTCTATCTTTGGTCTCTCTATACTGTTTCATTGGTGGATATGTCTGTCTTTTTGCTACTATCGCACTGTCTTAATTGCTGTAGTTTTAATATAAGTATTTTAGGGGTACCTGGGTGGCTCAGTCGTTAAGCATCTACCTTTGGTTCAGGTCATGATCCCAGGGTCCTGGGATTGAGCCCCGCATCGGGCTCCCTGCTCAGGGGAAAGCCTGCTTCTCCCTTTCCCACACCCCTTGCTTGTGTTCCCTCTCTCGCTGTGTCACTCTCTGTCAAATGAATAAATAAAATCTTTAAAAAAAAAGTATTTTAGCCAGGTGATATGTGATGGGTTACAATTCATTGCATTTATTATTATTATTATTATCATCACTATTATACTCACGATAATAGTTATTAGTGGTTGTTTATAGCAGGAAGGCTAGTCCTGGAGCAGTTACTTTGCCGTAATGAAGACTGCAATTTTCTTTTTACTGACAGTTTGATAACATTTTTCCTCCCCTGGGAAATTGAAGATTACCTCAAATTGTTTGCTATTCCTTCCACTGAAATGTGGAGGCTAATTCTTGGGGCCCCTGGGTGGCTCAGTCAGTTAAGCATCCAACTCTTGATTTTGGCTCAGGTCATCATCTCAGGGTCGTGAGATCGAGGCCCACATTTGGCTCTGTGCTCAATGGGGAATCTGCTTGAGATTCTCTCTCTCCCCCTCCCTCTGCCCCTCCCCCCTCAAATAAATAAATAAATCTTAAAAAAAAAAAAAGAAATGTGGAGGCTAGTTCTCTCATCTTGATTGTGGGCTCATTTTAGTGACTTCTTGTCCAGCAGACTGTAGGATAAAATAATGTTTTGGGACTTCCGAGACCAGATCCTAAGAAAGCTTGCAGCTTTTTTCTAGCTCTCTTGAACATTCCTTCCATAAGACCTGAGATGCCACTTTAGAATACCATTCTGGGGAGGACATGTGGAGGTGTTCTCATGTACAGCTCCAGTCAAGCCCAGAATCCCAGCTGTCCTGCTACAATGCTGGTTATGTGAGAGTAGCCATGTTGACTTTTCAGACCAGTCTGTCTGCCCCTGAGGTTCCGACAGAGTTCCAGCAATGCCATGTGGTGCCAAAGATTCCATAGATAAATGCATCTTCGCTAAAAACTGGGACAGAAGACTTATTGGGACAGGCTGTATAGTAGGAGTAGTTCTCTTGTGTCAGATTCTAGCGGACGTTTTCAGTGTCTCTTGTTAGAAGCTTAATATGGCACTCCACTGTTCCCAACAAGGTTCCCCAACATCCCCTAAATAACGTCGATTTTAACACAATGCAGAACAGGGTCTAAATCCAGGAATTTCCACTTAAAATCAATAAAATGCTGGATTTTACTGTCAAGTTTTTTGAAACTGTACAGATGATCTTGTCATCTCTGAACATAAGGAAAAACCTACCAAGGGTCATTTCATCTCTGCTACATAAAGGCTACATTCATGCCACTTACCTTCCCCATGTCACATGTCATATGTCATCTGTGAAATAATGAAAGTATCACCTGCCCCATGGAGGATTACGAGGCTTCAGTGAGACCATCCATATGAAGCACTCATGTTAGGCAGCGAGGATTCACTTAATAAACATTATGTATTGTTAAATGGAGGATTAAATGAGAAAATGTAAAGGCATGCATCATATAAAAGGGTCCAGTAAATGCCACATTCCTTCTTTCTTTCCCTTCTAGGACACTTGGAATATGAGGAAAACACATCTCCGTGCAGCCTCAAGGAGTACACTGTTCACTAGTTACTCACACAAATTAAAGACTAATCATGACTAGGTTGTAGTTGTTTTACAAAATGTAAAAATTATTGAGATAGTAATAAGTTATTTACTAAACAATTTTGCTTGTAGAGATTTGAAATTCTGTCATAAAAAGACCTATAAGCCTCTCAACTACAAAGAATTTAGCACACCTTGTTTTTTCCATATTAGAAAAAAGGCTGTAATTTGACTACAGAATAAACTATCAACTGTGTCGTACAAAAATGCTATTATATTTTAAGGAGCTACTCAGTCCATTATGCCACGGAGAGATACACTAAAGACACAATTTTGTCGCAGATTCTAAGGGGCAAAAATGAGGTGGAGGGTTGTAATAAAGCCAAACATCAAGCACGAGTTTTCTTACAAAGCACCTTGTCTGAGTGGTCTCACTTGGAAACGCACATTCATTTGCCTGTATTTGCCAATCATGATTTTTTTTCTCCTTAAGAATATGTGGAGTGTGGAAATGCTTTCCTCTGCAGGAAGGTTTTTGATTCATTTTGCTGAGCTTTAAGAAATGTAGCTTAGCATCTACCTTGCATAGAACCTCCAAGCTACAGCGTGCACACATTCCACAAAGTTTGCCATGCACAGCAATTTTATTTCTGCCACGTACAATTGACATTTACTGCATTCTGCCAATTACACCCCTATCATCAATGTACAGCGCTTAGAGCAGGCTGGCAATTCACAGAAGTGCAAGGGACATCACATCGTCTGCTTGTCTGTCAGTCTGCTTTCTGATAGGCTTTACGAAAGCATCATTCTTCCACACTGACCTGTAACGCCAATGGACAGGGCAGAGGACCTTGTCCCATGACTTTGCTTACCATTTTCTCTTCTCCAGCCTCCCTGCAGTTCTTGCTGATGACCATCTAGTGCCAACTACTCCATCGCTCTCCAAGGAGCGCAAAGGGAAGTCGACCAGTACGTTCACGAACCCACCTTGTCCTTACTTCAGCAAATGGTAAAACTACTCTGACTTTGTCTGAGAACCGAAGCCCCAAACACTTCAGAAACAGATCCCTTTGGAAGCCATCCTAGAGTGGGGCAGTTCCATCTCCTGCCCTGTGTTGATGGTTGATGCTCTCCTAGTGCCGGCTTCTCTGTCTTCATCCCAATTAATGAAGCACCGAAATGGTTGGCTCTAACTTATACCTAAGTCACCTGACTGGAAGCCTTCCTTTGGGGTTTTCTTGCCAAATCACTCGGTAGAGACACAGCGAGTTTCTGTGCAGTGTCTCTTTCACATGTTTCCTTTTCAGATGGAATCACTGGCAGGACCAGACATTCACCGAGTCTTTTAGAATGTGGCAATATTGAGCTAGATAGGATACAGTGCGTGGGCTGGGCGAAGGATAGCCTAGGAAGGGAAAAGAAGAATGAGAACAGAATGGTTTTAGTTGCTATGGGAGTGATATAGAAAATATAGGGATGAGAAAAAGGAAGGAGTAAGGCATTATCAGGAGTGGGTGTAAATGTGGCTTCACGGAAAAGGAGTCTGAATCTATGAAAGAAGAAAATTCCTGGCAGACAACCAAGACAAGGGCATTCTGAGCAATGGAAGAAACAGAAACTGTTAAGTAAGTCAAGGAATTATGGAAAGGCCGTCGATTTCTGGAAACCAGCGTGTAGGAAACAATGGGAAAGACACAGAGTTTAGCCCACTAGGGCTGCCCTAACAAAAGGCCATAGACTGGGAGCTTAAATACGGAAATTTATTCTCTCATGGTCCTGTAGGCTGGAAGGCCGCATCAAGGCTCAGCAGGATTTGATTTCTAGCGAGGATTCTCTTTCTGGCTTGCAGATGGCCACCTTTTCTCTGTGTCCTCACATGGCTTTCCTCAGTGTGTGTACATACAGAGCGGGAGGGAGAGGTAGTTCTCTGCTGTCTCCTCTTGGAAGGACACTCACACTGTTGGTTGAGGGCCCACCCTTATGACCTCATTTAACTTTCCTGACTCCCTTAGAGGGGAGTAGGGCTTCTGCATAGGAATTTTGGAATGACACAGTCTGCAACAGTGACCATTTAATTTATTGTCCAAACTGGGACACTTTGGAATATTAAAAAGATGCTATTCACTCTTATCCTAGAATAATATGTAAAAACCAGAATTGTCCAAGGGAAACTAAGATATTTAGTCTTCTTAGATATTGGGTGAGCAGTAAACCTGGAAGGTTAGTAAGGTAGGAAGTGAATCAGTATGGCTCTTCTTACATGCCATGCTAAGTGGTTTGAACCTTACCCAGCAGGCATAATTTTATTTCCTATGACCTTCACTTTCTGGTGTCACACTCACGGTTATGGGATGTGCATGGCAAATGGGATTTTGTAGGTGTAATTAATGCTGCTAATCAACTAACCTTAAAATAGATGATCCTGGACACTACAGGCAGGCCTTAAAAGCAGGTGAAGAATGGAGAATGATAAAGGACACGATCCTTTAAAAGCAGAAGCCGTTAAAAGCAGGAGAGGAATGGAGAAAGATAAAGGACAGGAGGAACACAGAGCTATCTCAGCATGCCATGATGATTGGGAAATGCAGGGGGCCAAAAGACAAGGAATGCCGGTGACCTCTAAAAGCTGATAATGATCCCTGGTCAGCTGCCAGGAAGGGTACAAGAACTTCAGTGCTACAATCATAGTTATACATTCTGCCAACAACCTGAGTGATCTTGAAAGCATATATTCCCCAGAGTTTCCCACTGAGAGTCCAGCAAGTGATTTTAGCCTTGTGAGACCATGAGCAGAGGACCCAGTCAGCCTGCTCCCCCGGCCAAGACTTCTGATCTACAGAATTGTGAGATAATAAGAGCAGGCTATCTTAAGCCATTTAGTGCATTATTTGTTTGTCATGCAACAGGAGAAACCAAATGCACCCAGTAGAATGAGAGTTATTGAAAATTCTAGACCAGACAATGATTTAATCAGCCTTACGTATTCAACGATTGCCTTTGTTGTCAATAGAGAGGAGAGACAGGAAAGGGGATGCCCCAGCATGGTTTGAACATGACGGTGGGAATGCAGGTGGGAGGTGAAGGTACCAGAGCTATCAAGAAGGTAGCACTCACACAACCGCACCCTGAGTAACCCTGCACGATGATGAGCAAGAGGGTGAATTAAGTTCCGCAACGCGGGTGACCGGGGGATGGGTGGCATTCCAAGAGGAGTAGACACCTGTTGGTCAGTAAGGGCGATGACCTTAGGGAAGTCATGTTGAGTTTGAAGCATCTGCGAGGCAACGGGTTGATTGTGTTTGATGGTAGTCCAACATGGGGGCTGGAACTTGGGGAATGACGAAGCATGGGGTTATAATGGGTTTGGCTGTAACCCTGAGAAGAGTCATCGCTGAAGTCATTAGGTGATGAAAACGTCGTGGTGAGAGCGTCAGCGTGCAGAGGGAAGAGGACTGGAGGAAATGCCTCGGGAGAGGCTGTAAAACTGACCAGAATAAGCAAGACAGCAAATTGGGGATTACAGTGTCATGGAAACAAGGGAAGGATTGTCAACAGTGTGTGATTCTGGAGAGTTGTAAAGCAAAATGTAAAATAAGAAGAACTCATGGAATTTGACAGCAAGATCGTTGATAGTTATTCCTCAGGTACCATTGGCGGAGACCTGGGATACGGGTTCACAGAGGTATTTAAAAGAAGGCCCTGGGGGAGACTGGTCAATACGGTGAGTGGACATGACAGTGATGATGATGACCAACCGCAGGCACTGTGATTACTGTTCTTTAGAGGAGATGCAATGAAAGAAAGGGAAGAAAATAATGTCTTCAGAAGGATGAGATATGACGTTGTTTATATGCTGAGGAGAAACCAGGCGAGGAGGAGTGATTGTAGACAAAGCAGAAAGCAAGGCAGCAAAGCTTTGAGGTGTGAGAGAGTGGGGTATCGCAGGCAGGGACAGGGGTGCGGCAGAGTGTCCATTAAACCCAATCCCGCTTCTCTTTGGACCGTCCCTCCCCCAGCGAGACTCGTTCCTCAGACGTCCTTTCAGTGAGGTGTGGAATGTGACTGAGGTCTAGCCCTGAAGGTGATGCGTGATGTTTCGGGGCAACAGCTTTAATGAAGTGGGGGTGCCTCACACTCCATCTGCTGCGGGAAAGTGAGCCATGCTGAGGAAGGAAGCAGGGTCTTTTCATATCACTGGATGCTATTTGAGTGGAAATTTGCAGGCTTTATTTGTATTTTAGTCTGTTCCTTTCTGCCATCTTGGCCACCATAACCATTACAGGCACAAAAAGGAGGGGGGTCTAGAAGAAGGAGGAGGAAGGGAAACTCCAAGATTTGCAAACTTGTTGGTGGGAACCAGGAAGGTGGGATGGATTTCAACTTCCTCAGTGAAGGAGATGGAAAGAGTATCTTCTGACCCCCTTGGGGTGGAGGACCGGAGGTGGAATGTGGGGTATGCTGAAATCAGTGGCTCTTCTGTGGAACAGGAATCAGGAGGCAGGAGAGAAGCAGATTCGGGATAAGACTGCACAGCTGAGCTCAATTTTCCAGACTGATGCTGAATGCTTAGCAGGACTTGGACACTAGAAATTTGTAGGGACTTCATGCCTCAGTAGTGTTTGTGTGGACCATGCCTGCCATGAATGTGGGAAGCTGGAATACATACGTTTTCTTAGGGATTTTTGGTCAAGGCATGAGTAAATAGCTTCAGCTGCCCAGCCCGTGTTCTTCTTTCGAAAGCAAAGATATCCGAAGGGTTGCTATTCCAAGGAAGCTTAGCCTGAGTTAGTGTCTTAGCAGTGACCGTGACTATGTGTAGGTCCATCCGTAAGGTCACAGTGATGGTTGTCATCTGCAAAGGCACGCTGGTATGAGGTAGGCATTAGCTCGAAATAAAGAACCTGATCCAGATAAGAATCTTTTCCTTTGTCCATCTGCATTCATGGACCAGAAATGAAGATTAATTACACAGATCACTCAGTCTGTAAACATTTATTAACCATCCATGGTACGAATGACCATGTTGCAGGAACTAGCTAAGTTTAATATCATAATACCTCCATTCCTTGAGTGTGGAGAGACAGCATTTCTCAAGCTATAAACACTGACACCCATGAAGGATGGGTCTTGTATAGTAGAACGGGACATACAGAATGTGTTCAGAATGCCCATAATGAAAGCAATTAGGATATTCTTATTTATAGCCAGCCACATAAACTCATAAGAAATAAAAATTAAGAAAACCAAGCATCCCACCACTAAAAAAAAAAAATCTGTTAAATTGATAAAATGGAAATCTGGTACTTATTTGTTAAGAATTATGCAGTGTGCTTCATTATTATATACCAGCTTCTCCTCACTGGAGTACTGTTGCTGTTAAAACCTGCATATGTCAGTTATCCAGTATACTTCCAGAACATTTTTAAAGCAGTACATAAATACATAAATTATTGCCAAATCTGTGTCAAATTGCAAGCTCATGGTTTAGTTAAATAGATCTGGGAATAGCAACAACCTATTGCTTTATTTTAATAATAAACTGAAAGTAGGCAAGGGGCATTGGGCAAAGACTACATTTTGTGAAGCATTTGTTCATCGGCAAGGTTTCATTAAATTTCTCTGCATTTAAATCCTCTCTGTACATTTTTCCACTTCTGGCAGTAGGGGAGACAAGGTACTTCACTGATCGTTCCACTAAAGAAAAAGCCTAAAAGTCATGGAAAACATATGTTTCATACATGAATCAATGTACAAGAAAGAAAGAAGTCTCACTTGAGAATTTAAAAGAAGGCCCTGGAGGAGACTGGTCAATACGGTGAGTGTACATGACGGTGATGATGATGACCAACCACGGGCACTATGATTACTGTTCTTTAGAGGAGACGCAATGAAAGAAAGGGAAGAAAATAATTTCTTCAGAAGGATGAGATATGACGTTGTACAGAAAGAAACCTAGAGAGGAAAGTAAAATCCTAAAAGAGGTTTGACCTTGAGGAAATCTGCCGAAAATGTTGTGTCGCATTGGTTTTCATGGCCTCTCAGAATGCAAGAAATAAGACAGAACACACAGGGCCTGAAAAGAGTGGGGGCCTCTCTGGAAAAGTGTCTCAGTCGGGCTGGAACCATCAGGAGGCTATATCCTTGATGTGATGCTGAACCGAAACTAAAGTCGACCCATTTCTCCAGGTGACACAGAATACACACGCAGTCCTTACACTTGATACCGCACGGAAGGTAAATACATGTACACACACAGACAAACACACACGCACATGTATGCACTCACACACACCCCTCCCAGTAATCCTGGAGAAAAAAAAGACAGAAAAGAAAAAAGCTGGACCTGACATTCACATTCTCTGCATGATTAAAAAAGTCAAAATAAAACACAAATTCCAAGTATATTTTAAAGTAAATTTAGTATACAGTAGCAATACAAATCCTCTTTGGAGTATTTTATTCCAGAACTCAAAGAATTCCTGAAGGGAAAATGTACACTCACTGTCAAATTTCACTGAAGAAATAAGAAAGAAAGAATGAGTGAGAATCTGCAAAACCAAAAAGCATTGAAAATAAAGCTATTAAAGAATCAGATATTACTGCAATCACCAATGGAATATAAATAAAAATATATAATTATACGTGATAGGTTTAAAACATAAAAGGCTAGTTTGGAAATACAGTTAACCCTTGAACAACACGGGTTTGAACTGTGCAAGCTCACTTATATGTGGGTATTTTTTTTGATAAATACAGACATATTGTAAATGTGTTCAGTCTTCCTTGTGATTTTTCTTAA
This sequence comes from Zalophus californianus, assembly GCF_009762305.2. NCBI lineage: Eukaryota > Metazoa > Chordata > Mammalia > Carnivora > Otariidae > Zalophus > Zalophus californianus. The sequence continues at coordinate 6,801,122 of NC_045597.1, forward strand.
TCACACTTTATTTTGTCTGGCTTACTTTATTGTAAGGACACAGTATATAATATATGTAACCTACCAAATATGTGTGAATCGACTGTGTATGTTATCACTAAGGCTTTAGGTCAACAGTGGGCTATTAGTTGTTTTGGGGGAGTCAGAAGTTACACACAGACTATGTGGGGGGCCGGTGCCCTTCACCTCACATTGTTCAAGGGCCAACTGTATAATCATGGAAAAAGAAAACCTGAAGAGTAAACAGGCTGATTTTGAAAAGAACCAAGTAGGGGCACCTGGGTGGCTCAGTCGGTTAAGTGTCTGACTCTTGATTTCAGCTCAGGGTTCCTGAGATCGAGCCCCGCATCGGGCTCCGGGCTCAGCGGGGCGTCTCCCTGAGGATTCTCTCTCTCCCCCTGCCCCTCCCCCTCTCACACGTGCTGTCTCTCTCTAAAATAAATACACAAATCTTAAAAAAAAATTAAAAACACAGTCTGGCTATAGAAGAATACATGGAATTAGATGTGGCAGCTGGAAAGTCACGACTGAGACTTCCTGCACAGAGTGGAATCTTCTAGAATACAACACAGACAAGCCAGGAAAGGAAGATCAGGAAGGAGAGCCTAACATGCACAGAAGAAAGAGTGTAAAGGATTAACCTACTGCTCACTGGAGCTCCAAAGGCAGTGGAGAGAGAAACAGACTCTGTCTGAGAAGTATCCAGAACTGGTGAATGACAATAATCAATATATTCAAGAAAACCTGTGAATCTTACACAATGACAGTAAAATTTCAGAACACACAAACATACACACACACACACACACACACACACAGAATAGAAATCATCTGGGAGAAGAGACAGGTGGATTTCAAGAGAGTCACAGTTACACTGAGTCCAACCCAGGCTTCGGACCTGTGCCTCATCATCACTTGGGTGCAGGGTATAAAGAAAGATGCAGTTCCTCCTTGGAGAGGCAGTGCATGTGCTGTGAGCCTCCCCGCTTCCCCTCCCTGTCAGAGAACACCGTGCATGTCCTTGGACCTAAGGGGCCACGGAAGTGCTGATATTCTCTAGAAAGCATTAAAGGGTGAGAGACCTATAAGGAGACCCACAGCTGGGGCGGGAATGGTGGGGGGGGGGGGGCACAGCTTGGAAGTCATGGCATTCCCCACTGAGAGCAGATCACATCAAATGGCGCTTTTCTTATGAGTCATATGTGAGTTTTGTGAGATGGTTCAGCTTGGGATTGTCAAAGTCAGTCTTATCTAAGACTGACTTCCTGGCCGAGGAGGGGAGCTCTGCAGAAAGGAGTTGGAAGGACATCACCAGACGTCCAGGATTTTAGGGAGGAATCGCACGAGCACAGCCATGGTGGATGCATTCATCTTGGCCAGGAGATCACCTGCTGTGGGAAGGACTCTCAGCGGAGCCCCAGGTGTGCCCTGGAGAGTTCAGCAGGGACCCTCCCATTACTTTTGGAGGAGCTGAACAGCAGGTTATAAGGGGGCAGGTCAACAAGGTCATCAGTGCCCAGACCCCCTCTCCCTGGGGCCCTGTGGCAGCCACAGTCCTGCTGGGGTGTGGGGGCTGGGGGCCTCAGCCTGAAACATAGGAAATTTTCCTGCTCCTCCCCTGGATTGGCAAACCCTGTGAAGGTAATTGTAAACAGATTCTGATGTTTTGATTGTTACCAAGTACAAGGAAATGTAATTAACAAAATGAGATGTTTCTTGGGAATGAAAGTGACTAGGAGACTCTTTATTACCTGGAACTGAGCCCCTCCATTGTGGCATCTCTTTGTATTCATTCAGCAGCAGGGGTTTGACCCCCAAAGCGGGGTGGGGGCTGAGGAGGCTGTGCCGGGCGGTGAGTAACTGATTTCCAGGCGCATCTTTGCTCATCGTCCAGGTTCAGTAAATAATAAGAAAATGGTTAATGTAATATTGAGGAGTTGAGACAATGTTTAAGGACTTTATCAGATGATAACTTTGGAAATATCCACTTTAAATATCCATTTATTATAATGAATACTTTCTAGCTTTACTGTTAAAAGAATGCCTTGAAAATAATGAAAACTAAATAAAAATAATGCAGTCCCAACCACTTCACTGACTACACACGCTCTGTAGCTTTGCGGGGAGGGGGGCAGGAAATGGAGAAGTTCAAGGCCAGTGTGCCTCCACGAGGTATAGCAAATCCTATTAGTCCAGGTAGTTTCCCTGGCTGGGAACAGGACAGGGCTCCTCTTGTCTTGTCTGCTCCAGCTGCAATCTTTTATCTATCCTGCACATCTCTTTCATTTGCACAAATTTTAGTTCCTGTTTTCACATTTGCCACGCTGGGTCATTTTTGCCCTATGACAAAGTTACTATGATGTTAGTCGTAAATATTTAAGGTTCTTAGAATCATGTTTTACCCTTTACTCTTTCTACCCTTATTAATAGTTTTAGTTATCATGGATGGTATTTCACTAAGCTCTCAAAAATGTATTCCTCCTCTCTAGAGAAGTATGTTCCTTTGAAATTTGACGGCCTGCAAAGCTTGACATGAGGTTTATTTTTCTTGTGAAATAAGCCATTTAATCTGGAATGCATACACATCCAGCTGAAACTTGGAGGAAAAAGTCATCTCTGGTTTCGGTTTTACTATCACACGTTTCCATACTAATGCTGGTAGGTTAGTTGTGAGATTCGAGTATTCACCCTTTATTATTAGTGATACTTTGCGCACACTTAGAGTTCACAAGAGAAAGTCAGAAAAGTGGTTACCCTAATTATAGCAGGAGGTGGCCTGGCAGGTATTAGCAGCCCAGCATCAGAGTTGGAAAGAGAGATACATGTTGGTTAAGGGATCTGGCCCAAAACATTCAGTCTCTGACCACATCAGCCCTAAAATATTGTACTTAAAAATACTCAAAAGGGACACGGTGCAGGGAGAGGTCATTTAGATCAGCCTCCCAAGGGATGCAGGACACTCCCTCACCCCATTAGCACCAAATGGTTAGGAGTCCCCCTTTGTTTCCCTCCTTTTGGCCCCAGGGCTGTGATTCTTGAAGAAATACCATCATCCAACATCTAGTTCACGGCTTTTCCTACCACACCACATAGTGTCTCCTATTTGTGTTTCCTTGTTTTTTTTGTTTTTGTTTTTTAAACATAGCCCAGGTCACAATATAACCATTTGGAATTTTTGGTTTTTTATAACTTTAAAGCTCCCAGGCAATATATAATAACATGGTTAGTGAGAGAATCTTGCTCACAAAATCCAAAAGCTTAATAACTGAGAAAATCAGGTGCACAGAATGGAAGGTCATGCGTGGCTGTAAGTTGGAGAGGAATAGAACAGCAGTTAGATATATATATATATATATGTATATATATATATGTATACGTTGAGTTGATCAGAAATATGAAGATAGTGAGGCTAGAGTCTTGAAAGAATTAAAAGAAAAAGTAAAAAATGCTTTGTAAGTTAGAAGTATCAAGTTCAGGGGTGCCTGGGTGGCTCAGGTCATGATCCTGGGGTCCTGGGATCCAGCCCCAGGTTGGGCTCTCTGCTCAGTGGGGAGCCTGCTTCTCCCTCTTCCTGCCCCCTCCAGGTCGTTCTTTCTCTCACTCTCTCTCTCTCAAATAAATAAATAAAATCTTAAAAAAAATAGAAATATCAAATTCAAAACTTACCAGGCCATGGATAAGCAGTTAAGTGTTGGTACAGAAGCTTCCAGGCATGATTGTTCTGTGTGGTTTGCATCCAACAAGTCAGATGTTTGGCCAAGAGCTTTGCCTCATCACAAACGTGGCCCAGCCTGTTGGCTGAGGTCAGAGAGGCCCCTGCCTTGTAATGGGAAAGTCTGAGGCTGATGATTGTAGATCAAGGGACAGGTCAGGGCTATATTAATTAAACCACTAATTGGATATTGAAAGAATTGTTCTTCTCTTCAAAACTTGTATCACTTTCAGGTTCCTTTACTGTTTATGGACGTTGCATGAAGCAGCATCTTAATCCATGATTAGGTAGCAAGAGTTTGGGCATGGGGTTATGGGATTGGATAAGATACTCTAAGTTGCTTCGGTCATGAAATTCTATGAGTTTGGAAGGAACTTTGTCTTAAAAAGTATTGTTGAAATCCTATCTTAAAGCACTTTTTTTTTTTTGCTTTCTCAAATAAAAGGATGACATGCTATTCTTTAAAATTTGTAATATCATTATTGTGAAAGCAAAAGATATAAGAATTTATCATTAACTTTTTTCCTCTTGTTTCCAAGATGCATAATCTTGAATTTAGGCTTATGTTCACTCTCTCTCTCTCTCTCTCTCTCTCTATATATATATATATATATATAAATATACTATCTTTATGGTTTTATTTTCTATGAAGAAAACAACCCAATTCATCTATAATAGGTCTGCTTTTTAATCCTAAAAACCTGTGGATTATTGGAAAAGGAGCACTTTTAATTTTACAGAGGATAATAATAAATAATAAATGTTTGATAATTCTAAAATCTCAGATAATATATTGTTAACAATACTAAGGAAAAGGACGAAGGTAGGTTGCATGCTTTTACCAAAACAATTGTAGGAAATGCTCGGCCTGCTACAATTATTCATCTGTCATGAAAAGTTCTCTCAGAGACATAATGGCCACAGCCATTTCATTTTCTAACTTATTAAGCAGTCTGAGGGTGAATTGAGAGTTTCAGTTCCAGGTTATGGTTATAATTACTAACTGCAAAAATCCCTGTTGCCTTTCATTAAGTAGTTATAATATTTAATTGAGACTACAGGGTGTCTACACACCGCATAGTACCATGCATAATTATCCGTACACATAAAGGAACACTGAGGGTACTTTTAACAATGAAACGTTATCAAAAAATTACATTTTTAATTTAAGTTTTGACTTTAATCTTCTCAATGATTAAATACACATCTCGCATTTTTCTGCAGATGGAGACATTAAGCTAAATAAATGAACCACAAAGTGGGAAAGGCGAAAAGAGAACTTTGCACTATAGCATAAATGGATAAATCGAGTATGCATTAGCAAATTACACCAGGCCTCTCTCTTCTAATAGCTGTATGAGGAAGGAGGGCAGTCAAATACTGCCGGCTCAGCTCATCAGCATCCTCTCCTTGGTGAGCTCCAACCATGGAAGCATCATGGGATAAGATATCTGGGTGGCCTTTGTCCCAGCCTTTTGCTCCTACAACTTTGCTTCTGGCAGAATACTTATCTCTTTGACCACTGGGAAGCTACTAAAAAGAGAGGAACTTGAAAGGCCCTGGAACTTCCTATGTGAATGTCTTTGAAAGTTGCTACCTTCCGGGTTAGCTTTTAAGAGAAGTTTAAGGTATCAGGAATGGGCAAATAAAGGAAAGCTTGCACATGGAAACATCACTTGCCAACAGTTCCCCCACGGGACATAGAAACCTGGAATTCTAGAAAAAAAAATGGCATTATGTTGTTAGGAATTAATCATATGACTCCTATAAATGTTGGTGTGCATCGAGGGAAGGAAGCTGCCAGAAACTCCTGAAATTATTGAAGCAGAAATAAAATGATCCCCCGTGGAATCTTAGGCAAGTGAAACTATTGTTAGAATTTCACATTTTTCTTCCACTTTATATTTGCAAAGTGCTTTATACTAACTTCTTATATTATCCATCCCCAGCCTACCTGAGAGATAAGAAGGTGCACGTTTTTACGGTTTCAGTCATTTATCGTTATGAACAGCGTTTTTCCCACAGGGATGGGAAGATTATACTCTGCCACTCCGTCAGGTACCAATTGTCAGCCAAAAAGAGAGCCTCATGAAAGCCACTTTAGTCAACATATTTGGTCTTGAGAAAAAAACCAGACATTTGAGATGTAAATCCAGATACTTATCAAAGGGTCAAGAATCCTAATTGTGGGAACTTAGTTTGGGAAGCAAGAAAAAGGCATATAACTGAAGTTTCAGGGTTTACACACCTCAGTGGAAGCTTTGCAGGTACAAATCTGCAAAGTTTAGATTATTTGCAGATACTCCTACCTAACATTTGAATGACTTATTACCATATGCCAGGGACTATGCCTGACATAGGGTGTGAAGAGGAACCATAGGGATGGATCCGTGTCTGTGGGAGCTCACTGGAAATGCAAACATTGTCTTCCTGGGATCCACTAAAATCGAAACATTTAATTTGACTTGTGTACATGCTCCAGGACCCCAAGATGTAGTGAAAGGCACCCCCACCCCCCACCTCCTACAGTTTCTTGAGGAACAATTTTAGTTCTAACTAAACATTACACAGTTAACAAACATCAAAACCACAAATGGTTACAAACATTCAAAACTGTCTCTGGGCAGTTTTAGTGGGAATATATTTTATTCATAGGGTATTGGGGAATTTCACAGACAGACAGATTCTGCACAGGACAGACAGACCAGAAGACCAGGGGCAAGAACCAACCAAAATCCAAACTTCAGGGCGGTGAGGGTGCCTATTGAGCCACTGATGGGCCATGGCTGGTGCTCCCGCCTGGCATCTGCCACCTCCAAGGAGACTTGGTTGTCCTGCCTCCCTGCATTGCAAGCTGGGGGACAGCTGATTGGCAGAGCCTGAGATGCATGCCATGGCCCTGATGGGGTGTTGGTCGTGGGAGGGAGGGGTTCCAATGCCGGAAGGTACGGTATAGATTTTCTTTGCATCGATGAAGATGGTGAGGGGCAGGTGGTGGGTTTTCTTAATTTATATGCCAAATACCTGCATTGGCTCAAATGAAAGACAAGAGTGTCACGGCTGAGAGGTGAAGCCCTGTGGTCACCCTCGTCAAAGGAAATGATTTCTCAAGAAAAGAAGTGAGTTTGGTCTATCAGATATATCTTTCTGTCTTTTCCATAGTCCTGGGAATTCGAGCTGTTACTTTATTTCTAATGTGTCTTGCTTCAGAGGCGGTTCCTCAATCAGCATTTTATGATATCTGTCTGACCATCATTCACACCTTTCTCAGCGATGTTAACTGAGCCTCCAGAGGCAGGTCTCCTGAGAATTCTCAACTGAGTTCATTCTCCAACTGAGTCAGCTTCCGGAAAATTTCATTATTAAAATGAAAAAGTCCCAAGAGAATTTTGATGTTATTGTAGTAAGAACATTTAACATGAGACCTACCCTTTTAACACATTTTTTAAAAAGATTTTATTTATTTGAGAGAGAGAGTGCATGAGCAGGGGGGAGAGAAGCAGACTCCCTGCTGAGCATGGAGCTTGATGTGGGACTTGATTCCAGGACCCTAGGATCATGACCCGAGTTAAACGCAGAGGCTTAACCAACTGAGCCACCCAGGTGCCCAACACATTTCTTTTTTCAAGACAGAGAGAGAGAGAGAGTGTACCCGAGTGCATGTGAGTGGGGGGAGGGGCAGAGGGAGAGGGAGAGTGAACCTTAAGCAGGCTCCACACCCATCAAGGAGCCTGATGTGGGGCTCAATCTCACACCCTGAGATCATGACCTGAGCCGAAATCAAGAGTCGGATGCTTAACTGACTGAGCCACCCAGGTATGCCAACATATTTTTAAGTGAACCATGGGGTATTGTTAAATATAGAGATACAGTTATATAGCAGGTCTCTAGAACTTACTCGTCTTGCATAACAGAAACTTATACCCAGTGAACAGGAACTCCCTGTGTCCTCCCTAGCCTCTGTGTAGACAAACCTGGAGGACACTTTGCTAAGTGAAATAAGATCGTCATGGAAGGACAAATACTTCATGATTCCACTTATATGGAAACCATCAAGCTCATAGAAACAGACAGTGGAATTTTTATTTGTAAAGAATCCCCCCTCTTTTTTTTAATTTGATGATCAAAATTTTGTTGATCAAAATTATAAGCCACTGCAAACTTCCCAATATAGCATATCATTGGATTCACGGTGTGAGCACAGACATATGAGCAATAAGATGTATATAAGAAAGACAATGTGTGATGATGAAGTCATTGCGTCATTTACAAAAAAAAAAAATACTTGGGCCAATCTCTTTCAACTTTGAAAGATGTATTACTATGTAAAAAAAATTAATGGAAGAGAAATAAAGGCACTGTATCCCTGCTACTCCCCAAAAGATTAAGAAATTAGTTAATCTAGTTAATTACTATAAAATTAATTCTTACCATCCACATTTAGACTTAAAATTAGTGTAGGAATTTTCTAGAAATATGACTCATTTGTATCCTTTAAATTAATTAGTTAATGTAAGTTTGTCTAATTTAAACAGACATGATTGCCTGTAACTTGGCTGTGTTAACATGAGGCATTCAAGTGTTCTGGAACTACTGTATAGAACTTTATGTTACCATCCTCACAATCTGCTTATTCCCTCAATGAATGTTTTTATTTATGATGAGCAAAGTTAATAAAAGAAAAAACTTAGATTTAAAGATATTTCTTCACGATTATGGGTGAGAAGTAACCTAAAATGCAACCTTTATGGCTAGTATCCAAAATCTATAAAGAACTTATGAAACTCAACACCCAGAGAACAAATGATCCAATCAAGAAATGGGCAGAAGACATGAACAGACATTTTTTCCAAAGAAGACTTACAAATGGCCAACAGACACATGAAAATGTGTTCAACATTGCTCGGCATCAGGGAAATCCAAATCAAAACCTCAATGAGATACCACCTCACACCAGTCAGAACGGCTAAAATTAACAAGTCAGGGGATGACAGATGTTGGCGGGGATGCGGAGAAAGGGGAACCCTCCTACACTGTCGGTGGGAATGGAAGCTGGTGCAGCCACTCTGGGAAACAGTATGGAGGTTCCTCAAACAGTTGAAAATAGAGCTACCATACAATCCAGGAATTGCACTACTGGGTATTTACCCCAAAGATACAAATGTAGGGATCCAAAGGGGTACGTGCACCCCAATGTTTATAGCAGCAATATCCACAATAGCCAAACTGTGGAAAGAGTTAAGATGTCCATCAACAGATGAATGGATAAAGAAGAGGTGGTATATATACACAATGGAATATTATGCAGCCATCAAAAGGAATGAGATCTTGCCATTTGCAACGACGTGGATGGAACTGGAGGGTGTTATGCTGAGCGAAATAAGTCAATCAGAAAAAGACATGTATCCTATGACATCACTGATATGAGGAATTCTTAATCTCAGGAAACAAACTGAGGGTGGCTGGAGTGGGGATGGGGTGGGAGGGATGGGGCGGCTGGGTGATAGACACTGGGGAGGGTATGTGCTATGGTGAGCGCTGTGAATTGTGCAAGACTGTTGAATCACAGACCTGTACCTCTGAAACAAATAATATATTATATGTTTAAAAAAAAAAGAAGAAGAAGAAGATAGCAGGAGGGGAAGAATGAAGAGGGGGAAATTGGAGGGGGAGACGAACCATGAGAGACTATGGACTCTGAGAAACAAACTGAGGGTTCTAGAGGGGAGGGGGGTGGGGGGATGGGTTAGCCTGGTGATGGGTATTAAAGAGGGCACGTTCTGCGTGGAGCACTGGGTGTTATACGCAAACAATGAATCATGGAACACTACATCAAAAACTAATGATGTGGGGCGCCTGGGTGGCTCAGTTGGTTAGGCGACTGCCTTCGGCTCAGGTCATGATCCTGGAGTCCCAGGATCAAGTCCCGCGTCGGGCTCCCTGCTCAGCGGGGAGTCTGCTTCTCCCTCTGACCCTCATCCCTCTCGTGCTCTCTGTCTCTCATTCTCTCTCTCAAATAAATAAATAAAATCTCAAAAAAAAAAAAAACTAATGATGTACTGTATGGTGATTAACATAACATAAGAAAAAAAGATAAAATGCAACCTTTATTTATTTTGGAACAGTAATTCTGATGCAGAATAATCCTAGGAATATATTTAGCAACCAGAAGAAACAAATATAAATAGCATGCTGCTTCCATTCTGTTTGAGTATAATAATGTAAGTGACCTCAGTGGCGATGTGTTGTTATGCAGTTCTCCAATTTTCAGACTTATTATATCTGTTTTTTCCTCTATACTCTTCCTGTGAATTATTCAGGGAAGATATTACTTTCACTTTACAAATGGGGTAATTGAGAACTCAACAAATTATGTAATTTATCTCAGGACACAGTGCTGATTAGTGGTAGAGCTGCAAACCTCATGATTACTTGGGATATTCCTTCTGAGATGCCCTGGGGAAGTTTCAGGACTTACACCCCTCACTTGGAGCCGTCATTGCAGATGTAACTCTCAGGATTGATTTGGGAGATTTTATCCTGTCAGAGTTCTCATAGTAAGAGGTTCTAATAAAGAATATAATTTTATGGTATTTCCAGAGAACCCCTACATCCTCGGGGCTCCCAGAGTCATGCAGGCTATGAGGACACCAAACCAAAGGAGGGTGTTGCCCTCTTCCTCCTCTCTGCCACCATTCCTTAGGGACAACCTAATTACTCATGAAGTGTGGAATCATTGTGGTGGGGGCAGGCCAGCTGGGTTTTCTTCAGGCTAATTAAAAGAATGAAGCAATTATCACAGTTCCATTTTGAAGGCAGTCTTCAATTTATGTGGCTGACTATTTATTGAGCAGCTACTATGTGCTAGTAACTGTTTAAATAAGGTTGTATACTTAAACATCTAAACTAGATCTTTCCCAACTTCTTCGCATCATGGTTCAGATAGAAGGTGGCAGTGCTGACCCAGCACATACAGATGACTGTGTGGACGGAGGTGGCTGGTGGAGGATGAGGGATCAGTATGTCTGCACACCTGCAGCCAGCCATGTGCTCCTCCTTCGCCCTTGATGCTCTGAAGTGTGTGCTTCGAACCAGCAGCAGCCCTGGGAGACTGTCAGCAACACACAGTCTCGGGCCCACCACAGACCCGACTGATCAAAATCTGTATCTTCACAAAATCTTGCATGGTCCTTATGCGCACTGAAGTTTGAGAAACACTGTTCTCATCAGTGGTCTTCACATTGTGCTCCCGAAGCAAAGGCTTTAGTAAATTATCAGGAGATTCCAATGTGCACCCAAGTTTGAGAAGCAGTGAAGAGATTAAAAAAAAAAAAAAAAAATATTAATGCCTGGATCCTATCCTCAGAGATTCTGTTTTGATTGGTTTGGGCTGTTTTTAAATCACCCCAGGGCTGTCTTATGAGTGACAAAGTGTGGGAACAAAGGCTCAAAGAAAGCTGTGGGCTGGATGTTACTCCCATTTTATCTGTGTAGAAACACAGGCAGAGACACTAATAGGTCTAGGGAAACTCCCTTTGTGAATGGTTGAGCTGGACTCACTTTAGACCCCAAACTCACTCACTCTATCTAAAAAAGTGGTCCATTATGTTACACAGCTTCCTGAGGATCTTAATAAAATTAGTATTAGTTAACTATATTTTTCTCCAAAGAGATGTCTCAATAGAAAAAAAAAAAATCTATTCTCAACTAGTATAATAGCTTCATAGCCACTCAAGAAAAATGTAAAAAGGAAACAAAACCAAAAACTTTTTATAGAGCAATTGTCTGTGGTGCTTGTTCTAAAGACATCAAAATAATTCTCTTCTTTGCTTATACTATCTTTAATTTTAAGATCACTGCATTCAAAAATGTGTTCTATTCACCCATGCACACATACTTAATGTTATTTATCTCTTGTCTTTCTCACAAATGATCCATATCAATTATGTACAAATGAATCCTAAACATTTGAACCCACACTTTGGAAGGCCATTTGTATATTTTAAACTAATTTGAAAAAAACTAGTGTCTGGAAGTCTAATTTCACACGTGAACCCAATTAGCGTGGTGAATTAGGAGAGGGGCTGAGTTGTATTCACCATCAGAACTTGAACATTACTTCCCCTGCATCCCTCTGTCTCCTTTGAGTAACAGAACCAGTATCACGAGTCAGACCAGCCAGCCGGCCGCTCAGGGAGTGGGTGCAGATGAGATGCCCAAGGAGGGTCAAAACGATGGCTCCATCTCTTGGAGGCAGAGAAATAGAATGCTTGAAATTAGAAAGTCATTAAATCCCATTCCGGTGGCAAATCGGGCAAATTGCCTAATCGTGCTATTTGGTCCTCATTTAATAACTAAGGAAAACAGTATGTTCTGAATTAAGTAGTTCGCAGGATATAGAACATTGTATATAAAGTCACTGGCATATTGTTCCTAATCCTCGGTGTCCTTAGGGCTAATACTATGACAACCTGAGGACTTGGTGTCAAGCATTGAGGTTTGCTTAGTAGCTATGGTGCGCCAGACCCTCTTCCTGGGGGTTATTTACCCCAACGCACTGAGGCTTTGTGAGGCCAGGGTGAATTCTGGATTCGAATCCAGGTCTTTGCCCAGCGTCAGAATTTCCAAGTGCTTCTTTCAAGGCCACCACCATATATGAGCTACAGTACCTCACAGGAAAAATCATTGACTGATGCCTGGGGTTCTAGGGGTTGTGCTGGGCACCGGGACCCAAAATTGACTAAATCAGAACTGGTCATCGTCCAAAAGGAGCTTTCAGCTTGGAGAGTATACCAGTTGGGCTTCTCCAGAGGAATAGAATCAGAGAGCTGGAAGAGAAGGAGGGGTTTATCTAAGGGACTGGCTCATGTGATCGATGAACACTAGGAAGTTCAAAATCCATAGGACAGGCCAGCAAACTGGAAACTCAGGCAAGATTTCTAGGGCACTGTCTTGAAGGAGAATTCCTTCTTCTCTGGGAAACCTCAGTTTTGTTCTTAAGCGTTCAGCTGATTGGATGAGGCCCACCACGTGATGGAGGGGACTGTCCTTTATATAAAGCCAACAGACTGTAGTTATTTATTGCAGCTACAAAATACCTTCACAGCAACATCTGCACTACTGTTTGACCCAACGACTGGACACATAGCTTAGTCATGCTGACATGAAATTAACCATTACAGATGTGAAGGTATGTAAGTCATCACATAATTTTATTTGATAAAGTCATAAATCAAGGTCTTTTTGTCTGTGTCTTTTCTTCTGAAAAGTCATCACTCCTCCTGATTCCTAGAACACTCAGAGTCAGTTGGACAGATCTAGCACCTGGTAAATACTGGGGTTATTTTTCAGTTGCTTTCCATGTACAATATTTTGTTAGGAAAACTATATTAATGGATTTTTTAAATTGCTAGTTGGCAAATATCCTGAAGTATGTGATCAATCCAGAATGACAAAAGTTTAGAAAATACTATGCATTTAAAAATGTATTTTTGATGTCTGTAATTTGTTATTATTCACGCTCTCTGAAGGGCTACCTTCTTTTCTAATGCACCATCTCCCTACAAAGCAATTATGATCACCACTAATTCAGTGGGATAAGAATTATCCTAACTGGCAAATAAGCCCAGTGTCCTTGGTATGCCGTTTCATGAAGAGCCATTTCAACTGGTTGAGTGAACACTTACAAAATTGCCAGTTTGCTTACACTGTACTTGGTGGCAGTGAAATCGAGGGCAGTCTCTCAGATTACACTGTGCCTCAGAATCACTTGGAAGGTTTCTAGGCTTCCCTTCCAGCATTTCTAATCAGATATGTGGGGAGGTCCCAGAATTTCCATTTTTTTAAAGATTTTATTTTATTTATTTGAGAGAGAGCGAGTGAGAGAAAGAGAGAGAGAGAGAGAGAGCACAAGAGGGGGTAGGGTCAGAGGGAGAAGCAGACGCCTCGCTGAGCAGGGAGCCTGATGAGGAACTCGATTACAGGACTCCAGGATCATGACCTGAGCCGAAGGCAGTCGCTTAACCAACTGAGCCACCCAAATGCCCCCAGAATTTCCATTTCTAACAAGTTCTCAGATGATGTTGATGCTGCCAGCCCAGGGACCACACTTTGAAAATTGCTATTTTAATGCTTAAATGTGGTAGCAGGAGTTAGATTACCTGGAAGCTTGACATCCAAGTTCTACCACCTCATAGTTGTTTTACATTGAAGAAGAGATGAGACCACTGTGTGGTTCAGCATCTTTGTACAATAGGGGAAATGATAGTACCCTGTATTATAATTGTGGGGAATGAACAAATCACTTGTCATCATGCCTGGCTCACGGCATCAACACTCAAGAAATGGTGGTCACTGTTAGTACAAGTGACTCCATGATGTCACACATGAGAGAAACACTGTCACTTCTGTGGTGTTTTCATGGCCCTGGCTCTCTACTCCTCATTTGCCGTCTTTGGCCTGACTGCATTTATCCTGTGCTCTCCCGTCCTGAGCTAACCCCGCCACGGTGATGGCCTAAAGCACTGCTTTGGTGCTCCTCTTGTAGGTGTGAAGGGGAAGAATCAAGAATTTATAAAAGACTGCAAAACTTAAACCTCCTTCTTAATTTTTTTTTAATTGGAGCATTTGTTTATATCCCAGAGGCACATATGGATGAATATGGTGTTTTATTTTTTTTTTTCCACTCAGTTAATGTTATTTATTTTAGTCTTTGCTTTTTTACTAGAGCCTTGCTGTTTTTCTTTCAAATATCCCTTGGAGTGCTTCTCCAGAATTGTACAAATACAGAATGGCTCGTAATATTTGTGCTTGGATTGATCTTTTTTTCTTTTAAAGCATAAGATATAAAAATACTGTTAGTTATATTTACTACCTAGAGTTACCTTCATCATACCCTTCATTTAAAATCATTCTTATGTCATAAATTAGAACTGAGGGAAAAAAATGTTATACTTTTTCTGTCCTCCATTGGCCTTAAACCACCTTAAACAACACAAATCCCAAGGCAAAATTTCTGCTTGGAAAGCTTGAGAAGTCTGATTCATTGCGCCAAAGCCATGCAATTGAATTTAGGCTCCTCATCTGAGATAGTCTAGAATATAAACTTTCCTTTAAAGGGATCACTTTGGAAAAGCCACCTAAACAAGTCCAAATCAATGGTTTCCTTACAGAAAGAGCCCTGGGGGAAGAATTAGCAGGAATTACTCCATGGGTATGTCTGCTACTAGTATTTTATGCTTGATTGCTTGTCAGTTGGCAGAAGTCAATGGTTCTCTTTACCGCAGAGGCGCGGAGGAATGGGGGCAAACTGCAAATTATCAGTACTCGGAATGTGGATTAAACATTTCACTGCTGTCTCTCCAACATGTGCCCTGAAAGTACCACTTGGCGCAGAATTACAAAGGACTGCATTTAGCAAAGCTTTAATTTAAAATAGACACAGGTGACAGCTCTATTATTTCTGCACGTTCAAATGCATTCACAGCTGTTTTTATTTATCTCAGCTGTATATGCTTGTATTTGTTGTAATTATTAGTCTCGGATGTAGTTAAAGATAAATATCTCAAATGCCTATCAAGGCTAAATTAAATTAAGGAAATCACACTCTTCACCCTCACCCCCTTCGGCCCCGCTTTGCTGTGGGAAATTTGCAGCAACTTCAAAAGTGTAAGTGAGCCTCATGTCAGCTCCTTTCGCGAGAAATGCTTTCCAGAATCATCCTAGTTTCCTCGTCTACTCCAGCTTGACACCCTACTCACTGGCTGGTATTGTTTCCTCTACATTTCATACAGGGAA
Source organism: Zalophus californianus (assembly GCF_009762305.2). NCBI lineage: Eukaryota > Metazoa > Chordata > Mammalia > Carnivora > Otariidae > Zalophus > Zalophus californianus. Next base: position 6,816,630 of record NC_045597.1, read on the forward strand.
GAAAAAAAAAATTGTTTCAAGGTTTCTTACAAATATGTAAGAATAGTTTTAAACTAATTTTGATTGCTTGGGATGTGAGAAAGTGTTACGTGCAAATGAATTGTGGCATGAGCTGTTTTCACTCTCCTCCTGGTTTCTCTCTGGCAGGTTTAGATTGCGGGTCTCACTGCCTCTTTTGCTTGCTTGTTGATATTTCACCTGCATCGTTCACTACATCTAACATGCTTCCAAAACCATGGGGCGATGGTTTCACCCTTGGGAACCCAGGAGTTACCATGGAAGAATTAAGTGAGGGTCCAGGAAATTTGGAAGAAAGGCAAAGAGAATACAGTGAGGAGACAGATAAGGAGCTGGAATCGCAGGATACTTTAAAGGGAATTTGATTCGCAAGATACCCCGAAGTCTGCACGTGAAAATGTAAGGAAGAGAGATCTGTCCCCCAAATTCATATAAATTGTACTTTTTGGGGAAAAAAAAATCTGTTCGCTCTGGTGGCCTAGGGTCGGTTTGCTTTCAGCTGAGAATAAAATCTGAAACCGGATCTGTCTGATATGCAACTTTGTAGAGAAGTTAGTGCGCTTATTAGAATAGTGGTCTTTGCAACCATGGTGATAACATTAGCTTTTGCTCCTCTGAGTAAGTTCATTAATGACAAGCAGCCTGGAAAGAAAAGAATGCATGGCAACTAATCCAAGTGTATTTGAGAGAATCAGACAACCTCTCAAGAAGGAAGGAGAGAAAATGCCAGTCAAGATACTTATAAGATGAAGAAATATTATATGAATAAGCAGGTAATAGATGTTGGAAATTTACATGTTTCTGCCTGATAAAGACCATGGAAAAGAGACTATTAGTTTTGGCAATAAGGACTATATAATGCTAGATTTCTTTTTATTGATTATCTTATTTATTTATTTATTTATTTATTTATTTATTTATTAAATTGTATTTATTTGACACAGAGAGAGAGAGCACACGCAGGGGGAACGGGAGAGGGAGAAGCAGGCTCTCCAACATGGGGCTCAATCCCAGGACCCTAGGATCATGACCCGAGCCGAAGGCAGACGCGTAACCGACTGAGCCACCCAGATGCTCCTATACGGTTTATTTAAAAAGTATTTTCTATTACTTTGATTTACCACTTTCAACATGGCTAGTCTCCAGATACATTTCGGAAGTAAATATCTAATGATGACCATTGCAGATCTCAGGGTAAAGGGATGTGCTAATGGCATGTCTTCTTCGAGGAAGATAATTAGATTGATTTTTGTCTGGCTTATAGTCTCGGTTACTGTTGCCCCCCCACTTGCTTTTTCGTAAGCCAAGTCTTTCTGGCTGTTTTTCCTTATTCTTTTTAAGGATCTCTCTTCAGAGGGATGAGGTGTTTTCCTTAATACAACACACTTTGCCTGCCCCTCTCTCTTCTCTAGTACATGATATTAAACCCTCTTCTTTTTTTTTTTTGAATTTTTTTTAAAGATTTTATTTATTTATTTGAGAGAGAGAGAATGAGAGATAGAGAGCACAAGAGGGAAGAGGGTCAGAGGGAGAAGCAGACTCCCCGCTGAGCAGGGAGCCCGATGTGGGACTCGATCCCGGGACTCCAGGATCATGACCCGAGCCGAAGGCAGTTGCTTAACCAACTGAGCCACCCAGGCGCCCTATTAAACCCTCTTCTTGATACATGCTCTTAACTTGAGGAAATCAGCTTCTGTTATAAACCCTTGGAGGTGAGGTATATTTCTGGGTTTGGACCTTATGGGAGTGAGATCTCTCAGGCACTAATTTATGGCCACTACCTCATTAGTTAAAGTGTTTTAATTCCTTCCTTTGGAATTTTTGGGGGTGGGGCCTGTGACAGGTGATTAAATAGAGGTTCTTAGCTGCAATGCTTATTGAAATACTTGAAGATATACTTTAACACATTTTAATAATTATTGAGGGTACCACTTAATGACACTAAATCTTTCCAGTTAAAGCTTTCAAAATTATGTGAAAGTCAAAACAAGGTATTATTTTTCATCCATCTTATTAGAGAAGCTGTCCAGCGTTTTTAAACATGTACTAACTTTTGATTTTGATTCAAGACAAATCTCTTGTACAACTTAATGAACTGAGTAAATCACTGTGTTGAGTTCTGACCCTTTATGAATGATCAAGGGAATGAACTAAAGTTTCTTTTCTTGGATAAAACTTGACCTTTCCTTCTCACCACCCACCCCCACCCACACCCTAACCCTGACTAGAAATGACTCCCAACAGGGAAGGGAAACCTATATTTCATTGTTTCTTTTGCCTTTACTCTCACTCCCCCCTCTCAAAAGGTATGTCTCAGCATAAATTACCAAACCCATCTATCGCTTAATCTTGTAGCTCCTGCAAATCTTCCAAATCCTGCAGTAACCTACCGCGTAGCAATGACGGTCTTTCAAATGATGTCTGGAAAATCATAGTCTCTTTTAGAATCTCCTTGAAGTGGATGTTATTTGTAAAAAAATAGTTTTCAGTCTGGTGTGTGAGGCATTATCGATAATGAGACTATCTTATACATTGTACAGACCTTTCTTCTGCCAAAATGAAGTGTTTATTAAAAAAAAAATTGGACTAAATCCTTTATGGTAAAGATCACAATCTGACAGAGAAGTATCTCCTTTGAAAGGATTAGAGCCTCCAGATAGATACAAATAAGATAAGAAAAAGTAGACACATGTTAAATCATGGAACAGCAAAGGGAATACTTTATGGAAATGAACTCACAAGATAATAATTTGAATTTGACAAGGTGATAATTAAAGTCCCCAGATAGATTTCTTCCACATCTGTATGCCTTTCAGTAAAGATGGTTAGCATATTAACTACTGCTGGAGAATACTAAAAAATATTCATGGGATGTAAAACTGCAAATTATTATTCATTTCAATTTGTATAATAAGTGTAACAAAATGCAATGCATACAATATTACACAAGAGGTACTAAACTCTATTATAGACATTTTTAGGGCACAGGCAGGACCCTTAGATGAAAATTTTTAAAGTGTTGAAGACATTTAAGTATGAATTACCACTTTTCACAGTTTGAAAAAAATTGTGTATATCTTCAGTGTTCTTTAGGGCTAGTAACTTCTTATTCTGAATGACTAGACTAATTTTTTAATATTATGTATTTGGATATATGTACATAAACATACATACATATATACATATGCATATGAATAGATAATTATTATAACCTATGTATTTGATTTTGTTATGTTTTTCCTCTAGAGGAAAACAGAGGATTTAGTGACCAGAAAAGGGCATAGATACGGTATTGAAAAAAGTCAATAATCACCGTAAGTTCTAATTTCCAAATAGCAATCCAACTATTAATTCTCTTCTTCATAATTGAGTTTGATTGAATTTACCTTTTAATTTAGACATTTATTTGAGAAAACATTTTTTTAAAGATTTTATTTATTTATTTGTCAGACAGAGAGAAAGAATGTAAGCACGAGCAGGGCGAGCGGCAGGCAGCGGAAGAGGGAGAAGCAGACTCTCCGCCGAACACGGAGCCTGATGTGGGACTCGATTCCAGGACCCTGGGATCATGACCTGAGCCGAAGGCAGATGCTTAACCAACTGAGCCATCCAGGTGTCCTGAGAAACCACTTTTAATGTGATATTAAAATACTGTATTAAATTCGGGGAGACAACTGTGAAGTGTGGCTACACACTGTGGGTAGTAGGTGTCACACCTGAGAATTTCTCTGGACCCAGGTGATCTATTCAAATAATATTTTCTGTCCTATGGAATTTAAATATAAGACATGAATCACAATGCAGCGAGATGTTATCATTTCCCACCTATGAAAAAGCATACAAAGAAACATGAAGAAAGACTTTCTGAAATGCATATTCACTTACATTGATGGCATTTTAATACAAATAAAACATTGTTCTTGTGGCTTTGAATAAAATTACTAGTTTCAAGCATTCCGGGGAGTATCACAGTGGACAATGCAGCAACACTTCGGTGCATAGTCAATGGGCAATCAACTGTGCAACCTGACGTTCTGCACTGGGAATGCTAGCTAGAATAGGAGAGGAATGAAACGTGATTGCAAAAAGAGGATCATTTGAGAAACCAACTTAAATGTGAAATTATGTTAGACTGGGGAAAAAGTGATTTTGGAAATTCTCGACAAGTCCGCTCAAGGAAATAGAAGTTCCACTTGAAGAAACTAAACAAAAGAGAGGAAACAATCAGAAGCCAGAGTATAGGGGAAGAAATGAAGGTGACTGAAGGATGCATTTGTCAAACATGGACACTTTGACAAATAAGGAAGAATGGGAACTGAAAGTACAGTGTTACGGGGGCACCTGGGTTAAGCACCTGACTCTTGAATTCAGCTCAGGTCATGATGTCAAGGTTGTGAGACTGAGCCCCACGTAAGACTCTCTCTCTCTCTCCCTGCCCCTCTGCCCCCCTCCACCCCTACCTCTCTCTCCCTCTCGAAAAAAAATACAATGTTATGCTTTAGAAGAGACTGCTGTTGTACATAAGTGAAATCTCTAGGTGCCCTAAACAACACAAATTAGATGTGCCTTTATGTAGACACGCCAGATCACACATAGTCGGTCCTGCCTCCGAAAGGCAGAGGAATTTAGCATGTACTCTGCAGGTGACTGGAAAATCCCGCCAGCCTTCTAGACTCTAGGCTGTGTTTAGGATCCGGGCATATGGAAATGCACTTTGCTTATCCCCTTGGTGAATTCATGCGAAAGCAGCCTCTTTGCTTCTGTGTTTTGCAGTTCATACTTTGTCTTCTCATTTTTCTATGCAATTTCATTTTTTCACCATGCCAGGCATGACTAATTGTTGATTTCCCCTGAATTACCACCATCATCCACTGGCCAGCTTCCCCTAGCACCCAGCCCATTAAGATTTCCCCAGCAGAAGGGAAGGAAAAATCAAACTTTAGCTTTTAAGATTTTATTTATTTATTTGAGAGAGAGAGAATGAGAGATAGAGAGCACGAGAGGGAAGAGGGTCAGAGGGAGAAGCAGACTCCCTGCTGAGCAGGGAGCCCGATGTGGGACTCGATCCCGGGACTCCAGGATCATGACCTGAGCCAAAGGCAGCCGCTTAACCAACTGAGCCACCCAGGTGCCCCAAACTTTAGCCATTCTTTTCATCCTTGTCATGGCCATCCATCCTCCTTCGAGCCCTGAGGGTTCTATTGGTGCCGCCAAAACGGGCGTCTGGTCTATTCTACGAATGAATATTAGTTTTGAAGAAGGTACGTTTTTAGAGAAAAACAAAACATGGATATTTTTTTCTTTCTGACCTAATTAACTCTTCATTTTTCTTCACCTTCATTGTCTTTTTTTTTTTTTTTTTTTTTCTGCAGAAGACATCATTTCCCCTCAACTGCACTGTTGCGGGGAAACTCCAATATCTTCCGCGTTTGTAAAATAAAATCTGAGATTCTTCGTTCTGTGTCTCTCTTTTCAGTACCCCTTCATGGCTCTTTTCAGAGACCAGCCTTGCTTCCCGCTCAGGCTCTCTCTGCCCTTGTCACCCCAGCCTGGTGCATCAGAGCAGTGTTTTTGGCAGATCTGAGCCACATGCAGGGGAGTCTTTTAGGAACAGATTTTGTAAAGGTTCCTGTGTTTTAGAGCCCAAAGCAATTTGCCAATTTCCCAAGGATTATGTCAGACTCTAGGGAAACCACTGGGGAGTTTACTAATACTGAATGATCTCAGGATCCACGTTTTTCTGCGTTTGTTATTTTGTTGGGAGCAGGAAAAGACAATATAAATACAATTGCATGGGTAATAGAAATATTTTTTTCTCAAAAGAATTTAAATTAAGCTCTGCTAAAAGTATTTTTTGATAAGTTCATTTGTATGGAATATTCGATTTTTATGTTTCCTATTATTTTTCATCCATGGATATTTGTAAATTTTTAATATTGCTATTATTGACTCCTGACTTTGTCACCAGTACATATTTGTATAAGCACAAATCTTCTCAGCTTTACTTATCTAACAAAATGAAAATAAAATTATCTTATTTTAGGGGGCGCCTGGGTGGCTCAGTCGGTTAAGCAGCTGCCTTCAGCTCAGGTCATGATCTCAGGGTCCTGGGATCGAGTCCCGCATCGGGCTCCCTGCTCAGTGGGAGCCTGCTTCTCCCGCTCCCTCTACTGTTTCCCTGCTTGTGCTCTCTGACTCTCTCTCTGTCAAATAAATAAATAAAATCTTTTAAAACATAAAAAATAAATAAACTTCTCTTATTTTATTCCAAATTTCGGATATTTGGTGTTCTATTTTTTTTTTAATTTGGCTTGTTTGAATATCTTTCAGTATATGATACAGACTATTGTGTTTTACTGTAAACCTGGCTGTGTTTCAATGTGGTGCTGCTAAAGGCTCTCCCGTGGTGACCCAAGGGGTTCGGGTGGCGTTGAGAGCACAAGGAAGGACAAACATCTTGGCAGTGTGAATTGGCTAATCTAAGAACCCATAAGCTGCCAAGATCACGACTTGGTGCTTTGGAACGTGTTCTTGGGAAATGAACTCACCTTTGGCTTGCTGTGTTTACTTTAGAGTACCTATCCATCTCATCTTGAAACAATCTCTTCTAATCTTTACAGAATTGTCCATTCTAATGCAACCCATCTTCGTCCTTCCACCTCTGTCTCTGTTTATATATTTTTGTGCAGGCAACCTGTTCATCACAGTAACTCTGCTGGGGACAGACTCATTTCCTAAAGAACCCAGAAAAGCAGGGGCGCCTGGGCGGCTCAGTCGTCTGCCTTCGGCTCAGGTCATGGTCCCGGGGTCCTGGGATCGAGCCCCGCATCAGGATCCCTGCTCCGCGGGAAGCCCGCTTCTCCCTCCCCCACTCCCCCTGCTTGTGTTCCCTCTCTCGCTTTGTCTCTCTCTGTCAAATGAATAAATAAAATCTTAAAAAAAAAAAAAGAACCCAGAAAAGCAAAGATCCTCCCAGTCATGGAGGAGAGCTGCAATTATCACCCATAGAGCAGGTACATTGTTTTCACCTACCTTTGCTGGCTTTCGTCAGCCTACTTGCCTCTGAGGTTTCTTAAATTAGCCAAACCCTTTTTCAGATCTATTACCTGAAACATTTTGCGATGGAGAATCCTGGCGGAGGCTAGATTTCTCAATATTTCTCAAACATACAAATGACTGGAAATAAAGAAAAGCTGCCAATTCAGGCAGCCAACAAGGTGCCTCTTCCCACAGAATTAGCTTGAATTCACCATTGTGTGTTCACTGTTTCTTTGTTTGGGATAGGGGAAAAAAAATGAGTTATTTGGTTTTCCAAAACAAAGCAAACATTTTTTTCAGAAACATGTCAGTTTTAAAAAAAAAAAATTAGGAATGCAACGTGTTAACATTGTAAAATATTTTTTTTTTGTCAGTACAATGCCATCTTGACACACTATTTCTGATGGGAAACTATATATATCCATAAACCCATATATTCTTCTCTGGACGCTACAAAGAGCTTTCTGGTAAGAAATCTGTTGAAGGCACTTCCACTGGTAATTTGGCCCTTATAATATGCCAAAAAAGTGAGGGTGTGGGGGTGGAAATGACCATTATTGAAACCCCTGTGGACAGGGCTTGGCCTAAGAAGTCTTAGAGCAGTCATAGGTGATGTCCAGTTTACTATTCTCAACTCCTCATTCCTTCATTAATAGGATGCCACTTTCATTCCCTTTGCCATGTGACTTTGCAGAACTTCCAGGAAGGTATGTTGATTGCACAACCCTTGGCCATCGCCTCTGGTCTTGATGATTGACTTGCTTTGGCCGCTGGAAATTTTTTTTTTCATTTTATTTCATTATGTTATGTTAGTCACCATACAATACATCATTAGTTTTTGATGTAGTGATCCACGATTCATTGTTTTCACCACTAGAAATTTAGCAGACATGATGTGAGCAGGGACTTTAAGTGACCTCCTGTGATATGTCTCAGCCTCCTGCGCTTCTGCTATTTGTCAGAAGAACATGACCCATGTCACCGTGGTCCTGGAACGACGAGATGCATATGGTTGAGCTAGACCCAATTCCTATCCCTGAGACACATTTAGCCAATCCCAGTAGCTTCTGGCTGGGCCACAGCTGACCAGCAGGGCCAGGAGCAAGGACTGACTTGTTGCAAGCCTGTGAGCTTTGGTGGGTTTTTTTTTTTTTTTTAATTATTTTTTGTGGCAGTTTATAAAGCAACATTATGCAGTAGAAACTTGACTAATGCAATGTGTTCTGTATGGATGTCTATGCTCTGTCTTGTAAGCTTCTATTAAAGTCATACCCTGTGAAAGCTTGATTTTTAGCTGTGTTTTGGGGGCACAAAAAGACAGGGTCCAATCTTGAAGTGATGCTATATGGTGGGAGGGAGCATATCTGCCCAAGGAAGCCAGACAAAGAAAACAAAGGAGTGTGAAGGAACGCTACAGGCTCTGGAATCAGTTTGCCGAAGGGCAAGCAGCAAGTATGACATAGCAAGTTGTGTGATTATGTAAGCATTTTCCAGGGGATTCTCAGGAATATTGGGGGAGAGAAACCCCAGAAAAGACTAGATTTTTCTGCCATAATACACAAAGGGACATGGGGTATTGCTATTTAGGCATTAAAGGCAAGCATGACCCACCCCTGAAGGCTGAATAAGTGTGAGACACCTGGTTTGCATTTAAATAAGTCTTTGCACAAGACAATTCAACCTTCCAAGCACAATGCAAAGTAGCATATCCAATCTATTAAGCATAGTGCCTCTCAACTCATAATATATAGCATACAGAAATCCCCCCACAGCAGCTAACATTTATTGAGTTCTTTCTATGGTACCAGGCTGGGCCCAAAGATTTTTCAGGTTTTATCTTATTTAAAGATTTGTGAGATAAATCATTTTATTATCTCTATTTCACAACTGTGTAAATTGTGGCTTAGAACAGTTTAGACACTGGACGAAAACCCAGCAGCAAAAAAATGACTGCGTTGTTTATTTTGTGTATAAAATGCCTTTGCTCTTTTCACTTTTATCCTTGCTTCTGACATCTGGGACTCCTTACACGTTGTACTGTCTTGAAATAAGATAGAACCTAGTATCTGTAAAATCTTTGTAGTATAATATAGTATATGTGTTAAAGATTGTTACATATATAAAAATTATATATATATGTATATATATGCACATATATGAATTCCAATAAAAACTGGTACGTTGTTAGAAATGACAGACAGTGAAGCACCCCATCTTTGGAGTGAGATCTACATTATCTACAAGGTATGATCCCATGAGGACAGAAGACTTCCTTTGTAGCTATCTACTAGACACATCATTTTTTTCTTTTTTTTTATTTATTCATTTTTTTCCTAGGAGAAGTATTTACCAAAGATCAGCCCAAGCTAAAGCAGCTTTGCTGAGGTGAGATATGCAAATTGTCTGTTTTGCCAGACGCAGGCAGATTAATCATATCATTAACAAAAGTCAGTCGTTAACCTTGTGGGCACGTTAAAAAAATGAAGATCCACAGGGCAGGTGGATGCATAGAAATGGCATTTTATCACTTACTGACCAGATAGTTGCAATATAATCCAATCATCTTTTCACAAAAGTGCTGGTTTTTTTAAAAAAGAGTTTTTAGTAATAAGTCAGTTTGAATCTGAATGGGCGTTTGCAAATTAATTCTTTCTACTTTTTTGGTTTACTTAATCAGGTGCCGAGTTACTGTTCTTTTGGAGGAAGGTGAATCATAATTCTGAAGTAATTTTTTTTTCATTGTACTAATAGTCTTATAAAGGACATAGGAAACAAATATTTCCAGAGTAACTTTTTAAATCAATAAGTAATATTTTAATCATTAGCAATCTCCCTACAACAATAGCTTGAATTTGTAAAAGCAGGGAAGGGTCCCTCAGTAGTATAAATTGAACACGTAATGTTCAATGTAACACATTAAAGATCTATAACAATGGTGAAGGGAGATGTGTATTACTATTTGAGATGAATTAATTTTTTTTGAATTGATTTTTGATTTTTTTCTCTTTGTAAGTTCACTAACAATTCAAACACCTCACAAGATTCTTGCACTTCTATTGTTTATTTGCTTGATGAAAATAGCTCACAAACAGTATGTGTGTGACCATGTAACTTTGAATAATAATTTAATGGGATGTTATCAAGCAAAAGGAAACATTTTGATTACCTTTTGTATTAATTTCTGTTGCTGTGTAGCAGATCACCCTAAACTTAATGACTTAAAACAACATACATTTATTAGCTCATAACATCCATGGGTCAGGAATCTTGGGCATGGCTTAGCAGGATCCCATCCTCCAGGTCTCAATTAAGACCCCAAGCTCCATAGGCTATAATTAAGATGCTAGCCGGACTCTTTTCTCATCTGGAAGTTTGACTGGGGAAGAATCTGTTTCCAAAACTCTTTTGGCTTTGGCAGAATTCATTTCCTTGTGGCTATAAGATTGACCCTATCACTGGTAGGAGATTTTCAGTAGGCTCAGAGTCTGCTTGCAGTCCCTAGAAGCCACCCAGAGTTCTTTGCCAGGAGGACTTTTCCAACATGGCCATTTGCTTCATCAATCCTGCAAGTTAGTTTTGCCTCAGTTGGCCAGGACAGAATCCCCGTGACAAGGAGACTCTAGATAAACTTGTTCTGGGTAAATCTGAGCAAGATCTGCTAGGCCGGGACAGAGGTTTATAAGAATTATGGGGATTACCTAAGAATTTTGGATACTTAATCACAATGTCTGTGAAAATTATATCAGATAAGTCTAGCTTACTTGAAAGTTAAAAAAAAAAAAAAAAAGCTGATGTGTTTATATGGCTTTACCTAGTAGAAAAACCTATCTGACTTGTTTATAGGAGGAAAACAAAACATTTTTTCAAAACATTACAGATATTAAGGGTTCTCTCTCCAAAATCGTTGTTGGAATATTATTCAATAGAAAAAGCCCAGAAGACCTGATTCAAACCTAATATAAACACTAGGTGTTTTGAAAGACTTAAAAAATCAATTATTAATTATTATTTTTCAGATGAAAAAACTGAGGTATTGGGGTTAAGTATCTTCCCCAGAGTCACATAGTTAGAAAATGTTGGAGCAGAGATTCAAATTCAGGTACTGACATCCAAGCTTATGCTATTGAACTTGACTTTAAACTTTACCTATTTATATGCAGATCTTACTGTCTTCATGTGGAAAAAAATCAATTTTTTAACACCTAGCTCAGTATTCCTTTCCCCCCAAAATGTCCTAGATACACCGCAAGGTCCCGTGGGTTCTGCCCACAATACCTATGTCTAGTGGCATTCTAATGCAGGTGCATTTATACTGTTAGGCTCTCCTGGTGAACAGTTAAATCACTAGAGCATGACCGTGTCTTAAGTGTTGCGTTATCCCTTGCGGACGGTGTTGTGCATCGATGCATAGGAGGAAATTAACCCTGATGCCTTTTAAGTACTACCAAAAAAAGGTCGAGCTATGTTAATGGAAAAGTGGCCTCTCAGTTTGAGAGAGGGCCATCGTGGTATTTGAAACAGGCTTGTAGCCTTGGGGGTTCCTTCTGAGGCCATTTTCTTCATATTATTCTAAGGCCTGATGACTTGGCCCAATCCTAATCCTTTAGAGAGTAAAATTAAATGTTTTCCACTTTTCCAGTGGAGTAAGCAGGGTTTTATTGTGCTACCTCAATCATTGTCACACTAGTGATCCCTTCTAAAATGAATTTGTTCTGGGAAAGAATGGGTCAGATGCCTCTGTGGAGGAATACAATAGGAGAATATTTTGAAATAATTGTAAAGCAAAACAGATAATCATGCTTTCAAGCTCTTTGAAATATATATGTAAAATGTTATGTGCCTCAGGTTGAATAAAAAGATGGTTATAGTCATTACCCAGTAATGTACCAATTATAGATAGCATTGTGTGTATAAATTCTCTATTATACAATCAGAAGGGGAAGAAAATGGATTATAATCATTTTAATAATTTGATTTGCTTCATTCATCTTTTGAGTTATCTTTTCATAAAATTAGATGCTGTGTTATTCCTTTCTGGAAAGTGGAACGGTACAAGTAAAGAGAATGTTTTCATGTTAATCAATGCTGACAAGAATATTATATGGAATAACAAAAGAGGGTGGGCAGGTTGGGGGCTAGGGGAGAGACAAATGAAGAAGACCTGATTGAAATTATTAGTTGCCAGAAAAATACCTATTGACTTTTTATGTTTTTAGAAGTACCTCTATTAGCTTCCAAAAATACAGCTGTTTACAGTGATTGATAAGTTCTCTTGCTTTTAAGCTTATTCACATCCATTAGTTCTGCCTTTTTCCCCTGTTAAAAATCTGAAGCTGTCAGATTGAAGTAGCATGATCAGCTAATGTTCTTGCCAGATTCAAAGCATGTCCCCAGGGGTGGCAAAAGTATTCTAACTCACAAAGAAATGGCTTTTTAAATGCTGCCTGTTGACACTGGTCATTCCATTTACTTTATTGGAAATGTTGAAATAGATATCAGGCAATTATAGAAACTGTGTTTAACAGGGCTTTGATGATCAATTTCCTCTAAATATTTCATTTTTAGACCCAAACCAGATCTTTGAAGTTCACTGTATTTTACATAGACTTTTATTTAAAATAGTACATAGCTTTATTTTCAAAATTGGTTAAATCATTTTCTAGTTTTCATTTCAAATTTATAGATGATTATGTACTTCATTCCCTCTAGTATTTGATTATTATCTTGCAAACATTTTCCCCCGTCATAGTTTCACAGTTTCTATTTATCACATTAGATATATTTTGTGTGAACAAAGGGCAAAGGTTTGAGGTGGAGTACATGATTTCTAAAATGCAAATTTCAGGGCCACCTGGGTGGCTCAGTCAGTTAAGCGTCTGCCTTCAACTCAGGTCATGATCTCAGGGTCTTGGGATCGAGCCCCGCGACGGGCTCCCTGCTCAGCGGGGAGCCTGCTTCTCCCTCTCCCACTCCTCCCTGCTTGTGTTCCCTCTCTCACTGTCTCTCTCTCTGTCAAATAAATAAATAAAATCTTTATTAAAAAAAGTGATTGCCACTATAGGGTGCAGAACTCAGAGGCTCTTATAAAACAATAGAACTAATTATATAATCCCCTATCTCCATTAGAATATTATTATTTAAATTAGATCAGGTTAAAAAACAAACAAACAACATAGCCTCAATAAAGAACAACAACAAAAGTCCAAGGAGGGAAGAGCTGGAACCCAGTGAAGAACATAGACAGAACGATACTGAGATCGCTGAAGCTGAGAGCGCGGTCACATCCGTGGATACTGCCTCCGAAGGAGACTTTGTACTGCATCTTATTCATTATACGAAATAAATAAATAAGCACATTGAGAATGGAAGAGAATTAAATAACCAGTTTTGTTATCTGTTACTTTGGAGAGGTTTCTCTGAGGAAGTGGCACCTCAGTAGATCCCTAAAAAATGTATACAAGTTCAGCAGGGCAAACGAGTACTGTAAGCAGAGGGAATGGCATTTGTAAAACTCAGAGACAAGAAAAGCATGACTCTTTTGAGGAAAAGAAAAAGCTTGAAGTAGAGAGGAGAGCATTTCAGAAATAAGGCTGGAGAGGTGACTTTGGGATACATTCAGACCATATTAAAAGTCCTCAACTCCATCCTTAAAATAATGAAAAACTACAGAAAGTTTTAAGAAGAGCAATGATGTGATTGGATTTGCCTTTTTAAAGGACTCCAGGAACCAAACTGAGGGTTACAGAAGGGAGAGCACCTGTGGTGATGAGTGCTGGGTGTTATAGGCAACTAATGCATCGTTGAACACTACATCAAAAACTAATGATGTACTATATGCTGGCTAATTGAACATAATAATAAAAAAATAAAAATAAATAAATAAAATGAAATCCCATTCTGGCTTCTTTGTGGAGAGTAGCATATGATGAGGTTAACGATGATTCCAGGTGACACGTAGGGAGACTGTTTAAGTGGCCTTTGTTGAAATGATGTAATGGAGAGTTTATTCATTTCCCTGGGCTGCCAAAGGAAGATAAAGCAAACTGCGTGGTTTAAACAACACGATGTTGTTCAGGAGACTAGAAATCTGAAATCAGGTTGTCAGCAGGGTGGTGCTCTCTCTGAAGTTTCTAGAGGAGAATTTCTTCTGTGCTTTTCTTTTAACCTGTAGGGTTGCTGGCACTCCTTGGCATTCCTTGGCTTGTATGTGCATCACTCCTAACTGTCTCCATCATCTCGTAGTGTTTTCCTTGTGTGTCTTCACGTGATCTTCCTCACGTGCATCTGTCTCTGCATCTCTCCTCCTCTTCTTATACGGACAACAGTCATATTGGATTGGGGCCCACCCCGATGAGCTCATCTTAACTAGTTACATCTGCAAAAATCCTATTTCAAATAAGATCACATTCACAGGTATCAGGGGTTAGGACTTGAACATATCTATTGGGGGGGACAAATTTAACCCATAACAGAGGGCTTCGCAAGGAAATGAGATGACGGGTAGTTGAAAGGACCCATGGACAGATTTTTGTGTATATTTATGGTGGTAGACTCAACAGGACTTGGTGATTGAGTGGGATTTGAAAGATGGAGTAGAGTTACGGTTGACTTCCAAGTTTCTGACATGCCTAATAGATGATGATACCATTTGTGGAGGCAGGAAATTCAATAGATCAAATGAGTAGTGGGGTGAGCATGGGTTCATTTTTGACATACCATGTTTGACCCATCTGTGAAATTTTCTTGTGGAACTGTATGTAGACTTGGTGACTGAAAAATGCCTTTGGAATTTAAAATGAGAGATCTGGGCTGGAGATATAAATGTGAGAGCCATTTGTATATAAATGCTAATTAGAGCTCTGAAAGTAAATAACATTGTCCATCAAGACAATATTTAGTCAGAAGAAAAGAAATCCTAATATCAACATTAAACATTTAAAAGGCCAAAAACAAACTAGCATTTCTGGCCAAGATGGACAAATAGGGACCAGATTTACCCTGACATATGAAATAACAAACAAAAAACCAGACAGAATATTTGAAACGATGGTTTACAAGACATGGGACACCACGCAACCAAGGACAGTCATCTCTGAAAGTCAACAAAAAAGCAAAGCAAACAAACTGAGCCAGGCAACTGCTTATCTAAGATCAGGAACAAGGTATAGATGATTGCTCTTATAAGCTCTGTTTAACATGATACTGAAGACTCCCCCCAGAGCAGTAAGGTAAGAAAAATAACGAAAAGCCGTGCAGACTACAGAGGGAAAAGTAAATTGATTTTAGCTCCAGACAATATAATGATCCACATGAACAACTAAATGGAATGGAATCTGAAAAAGCTACTAGAAATAATATGTGATTTTAGCAAGGTTGCAAGATATAAACTCAATATAAAAAAAAAATCAGTGATATTTTTAAACAAAAGTTATGAAAAGTCTGAGATTTTGAAAAAATGTGATTTATCATAGTTAAAATATGAAATACTTAGGAATAAATCTGACAAAATGTGGGAAACACTTGTATAGTTAAAATTATAAAGCACTGCAGAGAAAAATTAAAGATTACTTAAAAATTGCAGAGATCCATTTTTTAGGGTCAGAAGACTCAATATTTTTAAGATAAAAACTGTCCCCAAAATGATCTATAAACTTGATGTAACCCCAGTAAGTTGTATGTAGAAATTGACAAGCTGAATTTAAAATTCCATGGAAATACAAAGCACATGAAATAGTCATAATAATTTTTAAAAGAAGAGGAAAGAATAATTTTAAGATAGTTATTGGCATTAAGATAGAAAAATAGACCAATGGACCAAAATAAAGAGTCCAAAATAGACCCATATGTGTATGCACAACTGATTTAGACAAAGAGGTAAAGACAATTTGGTAGGACATTGTCATCCTCTCAACAAATGGTGCTGGAACAATTTGAGTAGTTGTTGCAAAGTAATTGAGTATTGATCCATATCTATGGCTACATATGTGTAAAACTATATGTATATGACTATATATGATCATAAACCTAAATATAAGACCTCAAACTATAAAAAATTTAGAAGAAGTAATTGGAGACTATATCAAAAATCCCAGCTTCACCTATAAAATAATAAGGAGCCACTACAAGATTCAAGAAGAGCCATGATGTGATCACATTTGCCTACTCTGCTGGCATGCCTGGGAAAGATACTTAACCCCAATACCTCAATTTCCTCATCTGAAAAATAAAGATTAATAATTGATTTTAATTCTTTCAAAACACCTAGTGTTCACATTAGGCTTGAATCAGGTCTGCTTGCTGTTTTTTATTGGTTAATTTTTCAACAACTGTATTGGAGACAGAATCATTAACATCTGTAATGCTTTTAAAAATGTTTGTTCACAGTAATAACATAGGATCCAGCACTCAGTGCCCATTGATTATCGAACATATACAAAAGTAAAGCCTTCATACAGGGGATGAAGCTACCAATAATGAACCCCTGTAGAAATTCGGTAATGAAAGTAACTCACTGTGATCTTCTACTGAATCTGAAGAAAAGATCTATTTGAAAAATGCATTTTTAAAAAAAGATTTTATTTATTTATTTGAGAGAGAGAGAGAGAGAGAACAAGCAGGGTGAGGGGCAGAGGGAGACAGAGAAGCAGACTCCCCACTGAGCCGGGAGCCTGATATGGAGCTTGATCGCAGGACCCTGAGATCATGACCTGAGCCGAAGGCAGACACTTAACAGACTGAGCCACCCAAGCACCCCTTGAAAAATGCATTTGTATAAGATACATCTGTGCAAAAAAATGATAGTCTTTTCAAATAGAAGTGCAACTATATCATTAGATGTTGTTCTAAGATAGTTCAACTTAAAGTTCAGTTTCTAATCAGCTTTTGGCTTAATTGGTCAGAAGTGACCATTGAAACCAAATGTGTTTCATGGTATGAACTACCATTAAAGACTATTAAATAACACTGAACAGTAGAGATCTTATAAAAATTATTTTGAATTATAGATTCTATTTCAGTTTGGGGCAAAGGCTGAAATAGAAGCAGTTAAATCGATTTTTAATGAAATTTGACAGGCATAGGAATTAATATCCAAGGCACAGAATTATGAATTCTGGAAATGATTTTTATAGCCCTCTATTATATTAAGATCCATGTGCCTATTTTAGAAGTTAAAACTGTTCTGATATTGCCATGTATCTCAAAAATTGGTTTTCTGTCATATTTAATTTGTTATTAAAATACTTATTGATATTTTCTTTAAAAATGTATATTTTCTTTTAAAATGCCCCATTAATAATTTTTAAATGTTTTTAGTTTATGATTTTTATATTTACATAAGTTCATTTTTATGTGAACCTTTTAAAAATATTTTTATCTTCATTTGAGTAGAATTATTTGTATAACCAAAATATTTTAAGTGTATAACCCAGTTGTAAATTGTTAATCTATCTGAATGGGAGGAAGTAAAATTTAGGAAAATAGTAGATTATATCTGATGGGCTGCACCCAAACTGGTATCTCAGTGTTGATGGGCCGCAACAACCTTGAAGGATAATAAGCACAAGATTAACACCTGCCAGATCCCAGGTCTGGGAGGAGTATGGTTTTAAGTCCCATCAGTTGGAGGTCTGAGCTTCTGATGTACAAAATGCCCCTGACGGGGTGTTACATCGGGCTGGGATTAGAAAGGAGAGTTGGGGCAGGTAGAAAACACTAAGGAAGGTCGGTGGAGTTCTTGGACTAACTTTCAGGCACTAACACATTTCATCAGAACGTTGCTGATGGCTTCTCAGAAGAACCTGTAGAGAAAATCATTAGCCGCGGAGGGATAGTAAAACATTCAGAGGTGTCTGGAATATTGGAGCGCTGCCAGATCAGGACATTGGGCATTATACTAGCTGGCCCGCCAGATAGTATAACTGAATAAAAGGAGTTGAGAGTAAGAAAATTGCAAGTAACTGAGACTGTAGCTGGCAGGGAGGTTCACGCTCCCTTTACAGCAGTTCGCCAGATTCCGAAGGAGGAACAAGAAGCCTTCGTTTTTCACACTCGCTTCCCTTCCTACATCCACATCACCAATCCCCCAGGGGAGAGTCAGACCTGATGACCTCCCTGTTTTTGTACCTCACATGTAACTTAAAAAACAAACAAACAAAAGACCCGTGTTTTGGGGACTAGTGGATTTTTGGTGGGAAGGAAAGGCATCATTTTTACTTTTGTTAAAATACCAATGATGAAAATTATTATGAATATGGAAAAGATAACTAGGTAGCGTTGGAATCATTGAGTAAGCTAATTATTACACTCTCACAAGCTTGAAATGTGGTCTATTCGAAAATTCAGAACATAGACATTTGGAAATGTCTTTATCCTTTCAGTATTTAACGTTGGGAAGGGGACAAGTAGAAATTCCAGTGCCTGGATATCCCCAGGCTAATTTCTAGACAAATGAGTTGTGATTAAGTTCAAGTTTCAGATAAGAACTTTTTTCTTCTCTTGTTGGTTTCTTTATCTGGTGAGTAAAAATGTCCCCAGAAAGGCCTCAAAAAATTAATAAGAGATTGCATCAATGTGGGAAATTATTGAGATAAGATTTTGGTGAATTGGCATAAAAATGAGGACGTCCAGTGATTATTACTTAGTTGACTTAATAAAATATGTATATACATACATGTGTGTGTTTCTAAAAGATTAGTTCAGAGTTCTTAGTTTTTCTTTACAGCAAATACATAAAATAAATGTGAATAATTGAAGCCATTATATAGTCACCTTTCCACTCAAATTTTGTAAGTAGATATTCCAATAAAAACAAACCGACATTCTACCTCCTGCCTTAAACATAATAGATAGTATCTACATATTTAACTTTTTAAAAATGAAAAATATTTGGATTTCATGTCTTAAAGGTACATGAAGTAATATTTTTCAGCTTAAATTACCCAGATAATTTCTAAACCAATTCTTCCCTTTACTTTACTTACATAAGTGTGGCTTTTGATTAATATAATTTAGTTGTTGGTCAATCTGTGGCACTTTAACCTTCCCACATGAGAGCGTGCCATGGAATGAAAATTTACTTTTTCATTCTCAAATGTACCAAACACAGTTTCTGTGGTCAATTTCCTGTCTTTTTTTCTAAATTTGTTTGGAGGACCTCATAGGACATAAGTCCTATGACAAGGGGACCATTTTAGCACCAACATTACAAAAGCTCTTCTGTTCATAAGGGAAATATCTCCCCCTGAATTAAATCTAACCTCTTTAGTACTCCCATTTAGCCACCTGATAAATCCACTTGAGATATCTTTTGGGGAGAGAGAGTACATGGGAACCATAACATTTCCTTTTTGAACAGTTTAATAAAGCTTCGTGAGATTTCAAGATGAAAGATAGCGTGTAATGCTGATAGCGCCCTCCAAAGCTCTGCATTCATGGATCCAATTACTTTTTTGTCATGGTAAAAGCCACAGTGGATATATTAAATGGGAGCGTGGCTTAAGAAGTAAGGCCCAGGAGTCCGGGTATCTGGTTTCTGAGGTTGACTCAACTTCTGCTTTCTTATCTAACTATAGCCACGCAGCTTAACTTCTTTGCCTCAGTGTCTCCTTCCATAAAATGCCTAGCAAATATCTGAGAAATGCTCTTAAAATGACAGTGCAAATTGCCATTTAGAATCACATTGGAATTGCCCAGAAAAAAAAAATGAGGTGAGTGTTCAGCAAAGGGAAATACGATCTTCTGCTTAATTTTAGATTTTATCCTGAGTTTTACTTTTTAAAAGTCATGAGATTTCTAGAAAAGGAATGACATTTTCAAAGCCTTGAAGACACTTGTAAAAGGATGCTCTTTCAACTGTTGTCTATTTCTCAGGGAAGTTTTGATGCTGGCACTTCTCCAACTTCCTTTCCTCCCTCCCTCCCAATTCCAAGTTCAAAACAATAATTGCAATGTTAACTTTTCAGATTCTGGAATATTGTCTTGGAGCTGATTTGTCTAGTATAATTTTTATAAATGTATGCATATCAGATCTCATCACATCATATTTACTTATGTGGCTACTGACTTTAGATTCCATCCCCAAACCCTCAGAAGGATTCATGTAACTGTGAAATGATGGATTATGAATTTGTGGAAGTGTCTAATTTTATTTTACAAAATTCAAGTGGATAGAACGTTGTCATTTATTTATTCATCAATTGCCCATTGTCCTGAGACAATGTGGGACAATGTTGACAGCTGAAATGCGACCTGTAACCCCTACAAACTGTTGAAAGATAAACTGAGGCCTAGGTAAACATTTTAAGAGTCTATGTGAGCAAAAATTGATTCAGGTCAAGCAGAACTAAATTGGAAGTGGGTAGGAGCACTCTACCAACAAGATCTGGGAGAGACTTTTAGAAAGAAGAGGCAGAACCAAAGCAACTGAATTATTTGATTGGTTGTAGCCTAAGTGGTTGCCTTATTTGAGAAAGCCCAGTTGGCTGTTTGTGATTTCTTTTTTTTCTTTTTTTTTTAAGATTTTATTTATTTTTCAACAGAGAGAGAGAGAGAGACAGTGAGAGAGGGAACACAAGCAGGGAGGAGTGGGAGAGGGAGAAGCAGGCTTCCCGCAGAGCAGGGAGCCCGATGTGGGACTCAATCCCAGGACCCTGGGATCATGACCTGAGCTGAAGGCAGACACTTAATGACTGAGCCACCCAGGCGCCCAGGTTGTGATTTCTTAATCTTGAGGCATTTCAGGCTTAGGTTTTGGTTTGCTTACACAGATAGCTACTAGAGCATTAAAGCCACTTCAGTCTAATGGGCTCCTTGTTTAATTAATTTAAGAGTAGCAAATGGTCATACTCTTAAAATATTCATACTTAAATATGTATTTTTCTGGTAATGAGCAGCATTGTGAGGATACATTTTTTGAAGGATGTCTAGCAAGTTAAAACAAGTATTTCCTATAGGCACCTGTGACTGTGTTTTTTGAGAAGGGCTATTGTGAAACATCAAAACCCCATGGACATTTATGTCAACAAATCAAAGACATAGGCATCAGGTATTTGGCTACGACAGATATGTTGAGTATCAAAGGTCATTTTCATTACTTATAATAAATAAGTTATGGGACTACTGAATAGAAGTAAAATAAATATAAATATTTTAAAGTTAGATTATCTGTTCCAGAATTGAGAATCCTAAATTGAACTCTCTCGACAAGTAAATTTCTAGCATATCCATGATTTTCACAGGATTGTACCTGCAGCTTGCTCTTGCCTAACTCCATATTCCAAAGGAGACTTCAGTAAGAAAATTGAAGAATTTAGCTTCATTTTGGAGATAATGAGAATTTATTTAAGTAACTTTCCTGTAGTCCAAGGATTAGATAGCTCTGATTAGAGCTCAAGATTGAAAATTAGTGGAAATAACCTCTTATAGGCCTTGTCTAAATTTAACTTGGCTTCAAACCAATAAACTATAGCCTCTACAACGTTGTAGACAGATTATAGCTCATCAGTATGACTAAAAAATCACTGTGGAATTGCTCTGTAATAGTTCTGTTGCTATGCCTATAAATATAATTTTACTGTGAGACTTTTCCATTTTCTAGCCGCTAAGCTATACTTTTCTGTATCAAACTGAAGGACCTCAGGAATATTGTAAATGACAAATTAAAATAGTCTCAGATACAACATGAGAAGTCAACACTAAATTATCAGTGGTTAATAAAAGAAAAAATAAATCATTGAATTTCAGAAGTATTTTTAAAAATCACGTTCTGCCATTGATTTTAGCTTACTCTCTTTTTTTATACAAGTCTAAAAAGATAAAATGAAATTATTCAAATTTCAGTTACATTCCACTATGCCTAACCTACAGGAAATTTAAAAAGAAAACATTATTGAGGCAAAATAGACATTGTTACCTAAATAAATAATTGAAAGATTGTTATAAGGGGCAAGAGAAGGGTGGGTAATCCCTCTTGTAGCTGGATAGAATCTGAGTATTAGTGGGGAAAGGAAAAGAAAAGAATTTGGAAGGGGCGCCTGGATGGTTCAGTCGGTTAAGTGTCGCCTTCTGCTCACGTCATGATCTAGGGTCCTGGGATCAAGCCCCACATTGGGCTCCCTGCTCAGCAGGGAGTCTGCTTCTCTCTCTCTCTCTCCCTCTGCTCCCCCTGCTTGTTCTCTCTTTCTTTAAAATAAATAGATGGAATCTTTAAAAAAAAAGAATCTGGAAAATTGTCTTAAATAGTTTATATTGAAACAAACAAAAAAAGACTAAAGCAGGCAGTCTGAGATTTGTACTTTTCCTTTTTCATATTATCGTTGTATATATGGAACTGACTTTCTGCTTATTTCCATATTTCTCTGTAGCTTTGTTGTTCTCAAAGTGTGACCCAGCATCGGAATCACTCGGGGTGCTTGATAAAGATAGATATTTAACAGATGATCCAGATTTCCTGCAGGTGCCTGGCAACCCACAAATTTCACCAAGTTGCCAAGTACTTCTTGGAAAAAACAAAACTTAAGAACAACTACCAGAAATGGTGTGATGAGAAAGTATGAAGAAATCAATAACTACCGTCTTTCTGTTTTTGTTAAGACTATATTTTAGAATAGTTTTAGGCTCACAGCAAAATTGAGGGGAGGGTACTGAGAGTTCCTACGTATTTCTTCTGGCATGCATGCATGACCTCCCCCTTATCTGCATCACTCACTAGAATAGTACATTTTTTTACTGAGGAAGAACCTGAATTTACATGTTAAAATCACTATATAACTCCCTAGTTTACATCAGGTTTCACTCATGGTGATGCACATTCGGTGGGTTTGAACAAACGTATAATGACATGTATCCATAATTATAGTATCAGGCAGAGAATTTTCAATCTCCTAAAAATCATCTGTGCTTTACTTATTCATACTTCCCCATTCCCAGCCCCTGACTACTACCATTTTTTTTTTTTTTTACTTCCTCCATAGCTTTGCCTTTTCCAGAATGTCATAGAGTTGGAAACATGCAGTATGTAGCATTTTCAGATTACTTTCACTTAGTAAGATGCATTTAGGATTCCCCTATTTCTTTCCATGACTTGATAGTTTATTTCTTTTTAGTACTGAATAATATTCCATTGTCTGGATGTATTTTATTTCTCCATTCACCTATTGAGGGACACCTTGGTTTCTTCCAAGTTTTGGCAATTATGAATAATGCTGCTGTAAATATCCATGAGCAGGTTTTTGTATGGACATGTTTTCACACTTTTTAGGTAAATACTGAGAGGTAAGGTTGCTGAATCATGTGGTAGGAGGATGTTTAGTTTTGTAAGAAACTGCCACACAGTCTTCCAAAGTGCACCATTTTGCATTCCACTAAAAATGAATGAGAGTTTCGGGTGCTGCACATCCTCACCAGCATCTGGTCTTATCAGTGTTATGTATTTCTAATATGCATGTAGTGGTATCTCCTTGTTTTAATTTGCATTTCCTTGATGACATAGGATGTGGAACATCTTTTTATATGCTTATTGCCATCTGTATATTTTCTTTGGTGAGGTGTCTGTTGGGTCTTTGGCCCCTTTTTAAAATGAGGTTGTTTGGGTTTTTTTGTTTATTTTTTTTAAGATTTTATTTATTTATTTATTTATTTATTTATTTATTTATTTATTTGAATGAGAGAGAGAGAGAGAGAGAGAGAGAGAGAGTGTGTGTGCGCACAAGCTTTGGGGAGAGGTAAAGGGAGAAGAAGCAGACTCCCCGCTGAGTAGGGAGCCCGATGCGGGGCTCCATTCCACGACCCGGGATCATGACCTAAGCCGAAGGCAGATGCTTAATCGACTGAGCCACCCAGGCGCCCATAAAATGACGTTGTCTGTTTTCTACGTGTTGTGTTTTAAGACTTTTTTGTTTATTTTGGTTAATAGCCTTTATCAAATAGATATGGATTTTGGAAAAATTCTCTTTCAATCTGTGCCTTATCTTCTCATTCTTTTGACATTGTCTTTCACAGAGCAGAAGTTTTTCATTTTAATGGAATCTGGATTATCGATTACTTCATGGATCCTACCTTTGGTGTTATATCTAAAAAAAAAAATCATCCACATATTCAAAGTCATCTGGGTTTTCATCTATGTTATCTTCTAGAAGTTTTATAATTTTGTGCTTTATGTTTAACTGTGTGATTTTTTTTTTTGGATTTAATTTTTGTGATGCGTGTAGTTATATCTCTATTTGGTGGTGATGATGATGATGATCATTATTTTGCCTATGGATGTCCAGTTGTTCCAACACCATTTGTTGAGCGACTGACTTTTCTCCATTGTACTGCCTTTGCTCTTTTATCAATGATCAGGTGACTATATATACGTGGCCCTATTTCTGGGCTCTCTCTTCTGTCCCATTGATTTGTTTATTCTTTCATCAATGCCATACTGTCTTGATTACTATAGCTTTACAATAAGTCTTGATGTAGGGTAGTGTCAGCCCTCTAACTTTGTTCTTTTTCTTCAATATTGTGTTGTCTATTCTGGGTCTTTTTCCTCTCAATATAAACTTTAGAATCAGTTTTTGATATCCATAAAATAACTTACTGGGATTTTGATTGGGATTGCTTTGAATCTATAGGTCACGTTAGGAGAAGTGACACCTTAACAAGGTTCAATCTTCTTATCCATGATTATGGGCCATCTCTCCACTTATTCATTGATTTTATTCATCATAGTTTTGTAAATACTTATGTTTAAAGAGTTTTAAAAATAGATACTCTATTTTTTTTAATTTTATTATGTTATGTTAGTCACCATACATTACATCATTAGTTTTTGATATAGTGATCCACGATCCATTGTTTTCATATAAAACCCAGTGCTCCATGCAGTATGTGCCCTCCTTAATACCCATCACTGGGCTAACTCATCCCCCCACCCCCCTCCCCTCTAAAACCCTGTTTGTTTCTCAGAGTCCATAGTCTCTCATGGTTCGTCTCTCCCTCTGATTTCCCCCCTTCATTTTTCCCTTCCTTCTCCTACTGTCCTCCATGCTCTTCCTTATGTTCCACAAATAAGTGAAACCATATGATAATTGACTTTCTCTGCCTGACTTATTTCACTTAGCATCATCTCCTCCAGTCCCATCCATGTTGATGTAAAAGTTGGGGATTCATCCTTTCTGATGGCTGAGTGATATTCCATTGTATATATGGACCACATCTTCTTTATCCATTCATCTGTTGAAGGGCATCTCGGCTCTTTCCACAATTTGGCTATTGTGGACATTGCTGCTATGAACATTAGGGTACATATGGCCCTTCTTTTCACTACATCTGTGTCTTTGGAGTAAATACCCAGGAGTGCAATTGCTGGGTCATAGGGTAGCTCTATTTTTAATTTTTTGAGGAACCTCCACACTGTTTTCCAAAGTGTACTGTACTTTAGGGAAATAAAGAATTTTTGAGCTAGAAGGAAATTAAAAATAGAATTTTATCTGATATTAAAGTCCTGAAAGGTTGTTTTCATAAAGTTCAACATTAAGCACTTAGTTTTCTTATGCTTCAAAGTTTAAAATGAAGTAAATTTATTTTCTGCTTAAATAAACGGGTATGAAGAGTAAGTGATTCGAATACATAATCATCTCTATAAATGTCTCTGTTGCAGTTGAAAATAAACATCTCAATGTCCTTCCTTCCTTCCTTCCTTCCTCCCTTCCCTCTTTCCTTCCTTCCTTCCCTCCTTCCTTCTTTCCTTTCTTCTGTTTTCCTGTCTGTGTCTTCCTTGTCTCCTTTCCAGTAGCAGTACTTAAATTGACAAATATGGATATTAACTATATCACATTTTTTAATGTACATGCTATTTTAATAGTTGTGCAGAGATTATAGGGATTCTCCAGTTTACCTAATTTTGTAGAAGCTGTTGGTTGGTTAGACCTACATATCTATTGAAAATGACTGTAATAAATGTAGTATGTTGCTTAAAATTCATACAGTATGCTTTGAGATTTACCCAAAATTAAGAGTGACTCCTTTGTCTGGATAAGACTACACTTTGAATCATTTAATTATGGTAAAACAAAATACCAAGATGTCAAGAAACAAAAGCAAAATGTGTTGCCTCCCCCTTCATTTTACATGAAATGCAGAGCTCAAACAACACTTAAGTAACATGCATAGCCTTTGTAATGTTTGATATCTTATGAGTTAGTGGCCCATCATCCCTTCCCTGGGTGAGTCCTATGAGGTTTACTCTTCCGTATGACATGGCCTTTCCTCACTTGATGGCCATAGGCAGGTTTTGGAGGGGATCTTAGGTTTTCTGGGCATAAATTGTTCCTTTAATTTTGATGTATAAAGGGAATGGACCGTGAAGGTGAGTGTAGGGAAAAATATGAAAGAATTGAAATGGATTAAAAAGATGAGTAAATGATCTGTCCAGCACAATCTTCCAAGATGCCTCTGCCTTTCATTGTTTTTGAGTTATTTCACAACTTTGTAAATTATAAGACAATTATATTAATGCAAATGAGTTTCTTTAAAAATTGCAGTTGTGTCCAGTGAAATGCAATTGATTGTTGCCCTGCAAAGAGACCTATTTTACCTATATGTAACTTTAAATTCCCCTCTGAAATGGTTGTAACATCTTGCTGTTTCTCCCATTAATTAATGATTTAAGTAAAATGTTTGATATATGTTCATTTTATATGTATATGAATTTAGGATTAAACAGTTTTTTAAAGATTTATTTATTCATTAGAGAGAGTGCCTTCGAGCGGAGGGGGTGGGTGGGGGCAGAGGAAGAGGGAGAGAGAATCCAAGCAGAAGCCCAAGAGGGGGCTCGATCTCACCACCCTGAGAACAGGACTTGAGCCAAAACCAAGAGTCTTCCGATCAACCAACTGCGCCACCCAGGTGCCCCTGACTGAACAGTTTTAATATATTATTATTTAACACCATTTAATTTACTTTCTAATTAATAATCACTCCCATCTTTACGTTCTACTAAATCACAAAAACTTACTTAAAATTCTCAGCCCACTGACTTAGGTTAAGTAGTAAAGCATGAACACTTCCTGAAAGTCCCCTTGAAAATATCATATTCTAGGTAATTTTTATCATAGCAGATCTATGCTAGTATTCTCTTTGTCCTAGAACTGGCACCTACTCCAGATTCTACACCATTTCCCTATGCCTTCACCTCTGTAAATATGAAGTACATTTGCTGCATATTTGTTATGACCACTATTATTTTGATATAATTACTCTAATTCACATATCACACAGTATTCTTATAGCAGAAGGGACTCTGGCTGACCTTACATGTATGTGCTGATAGGATTTGTTAATGAAGTTTGCTTTAACAAATCTAGTCTCTATAATCCATAAATATCTAATATGTCATAGTAAATATTAATGAGTGTGTCAGTTGTTATTTTGCTGGTTGATTTAAAAATGAGAAAAATAAAACAGTCATAAAATAAAAAGCATTATTTACTTATTAGTCAGAGTGATAAAAGAAAAAAAAGGGAAGGAAACAGAAATAATCCCACAACTGCTATGCATAGAAATTTTAAATCCCTAAAAACTGGAGAGTAAGAGCATTATAGTCTTCTTATTATGTAACAAAGATACCTGCTTCGTATTAAGAAACATTTTTGGTAATCCTTAAGAGATTGTTTTCTTCTCGATAGTTTGTTCTGATTATAGACAAAACCAGCCTCTCTCCCCCAACAAAAAATTCGAAATGAGCAAGAGGATTAATTCAGCAAAGGAAGATCTCGAGCTTACAGACAAGAAAATGGATCAAATTATGGCTAGGCTGATGAAACCAAGTAAAGATCCAGCAGTTGGAATTTATTATAAAAGCAAATAATAGGAGATCATTCAAGAAATACAAAATTTAAAAATGTTTCTCAGTATGTGATAAAAGGATATGGAGAGGTTCTCTTTGCATTCAACAGGAATTGGGAAAACACAACTTCCAGAAAATTAAATGTTACTTGTGTTTGGAAATATGATGAAAATAAATTAGGTAATTATAGTAAATGTTCTTCAGTTTGTTCCCCTGTATCCCACAGAAATCAGTTTGATACTCCTTTTTTCCTTTACAAATTTTAGGGCCTTCTTTTATCAGGGCTCTGATGGAAAAAGAAGGAATGCTACCCAAAAAGTCAATTTGAATCTACTTTAATTATTCTTGAGTAGTGAAACCATAATTGGAAAGCAAATTATAAGCTTGCGTTTGTAAAATCTGTTACTTTTCACTCATTGTCACCATTAAAACATAAGGCCCTCATAAACATAGGACATAGGAGAATTCATTTTAAAGCAGAGAAGGTTTGTAAGATGAAGAAGAGAAATGCAGTCAGGGCCCAACAGGACGCATGTAGGAGGTTAAGACTGGAGGAATCATAAGGGAATTTCAAAGAAAATTCTGCCCTTCAGCTGCTTTGGCTTTCAAATACTGTCTAGCACTAATATTATTGAACCATTTGGTATGGTCCTTCGGTACCTAAACAGGATGATAAATCTCTGCTCCCTATAGAAAAAGTTAGATACCAACTTCTTTCTCTTTGTGTGAAGCATATTGGCTTTTGGTGCCTTTTCTAATTTTACACCTGTTTTTAAATTGAGGCTTGATCTGACGGAAACATACACTTGGAAAAATGTTCTCTTTATCCCAGTGTTCCTTATTCATACATTTGCACAGCTATCAAGATTAGCATGAAAGAGATATTTATTCCAAGATCCCTCTCCTTTTGATGCTGTTTCACTCTGTTTATCCACAATTATTTTCATAACAATGTATTGTGATGCTGCAAACTAGGGACAAGTCTCTGGAGGAAACAGTGTTCCAAGGCATGGCCATCATTAGGAGACAATAAGCTTGTTTTCATTCCAACACTCCTAGCTTCGTTAAAGGCTAAGTGGAAGAAATTAACATACTGCACGCCTTACAAAGAAAATTGTTTCTAATTATTTTGCTTCTCAAATTATTCCGGCATTGATTGGACTTTAAATCTGTTTCATATCAGTTACCCTCAGCTAACATAATTTTTCAGTGTTGTTAAAGATAGTCTATTAATTGAAATAAGATTATTCTACTAAATAAAAGTAAATAAAATGACTTGGGTAGCCAGAGTATTCAAGTAACCGTTAATTTTGGTCAGAAATTAGAAGTAGGATGAGCCAAATGTTTGAATATCTAAAACTTAGCTTTCAAATACTGATTGTCTGTGCCTTTCAGGCAAGATGGAATTGAATTTAGAAAAATGTTAAGAAAAGTGTGTGTTTATTATGCTGTCAAGGGTAGAGGTAGGCAGAATGGTAGGGCTGCAAAGATGTCTAGGTCTTAATGCCTATGGATATATTACCTTATATAGCAAAAGGGATTTTGCATGTGTGATTAATCTTGAGGTGAGGAGAGTATCCTGGCTTATCCTGGTGGGGCCAATCTAATCAAATGAGCCTTAAAAAAAAAAAAAAAAAAAAAAAGCAGAGCATTTTCCCAGCTGTGGTCAGAGGGAGGCATAATGATGGAAGTTCATTAGAGAGATAAAACATTGCTGGCTTTCAAGATGGAGGAAGGAGCTCAAAAGCCAAGGAAAGCAAGCAGCTTCTAGAAGCCAGACTGTCTCCTGGAGCCTCCAGCAGGAATGCGGCCTGGGGCCTTGGTGACACCTTTATTTTAATTAGGTGAGGACTATGTTGAACTTGTGATGTACAGAATTGTAAGATAATGAAAATGTGTGCTTTTTAGCCACTAAATTTGTGGTAGTTTGCTATGACAGTGATAGTAAATTAACATAAGGCTATATCTTGGCATGTGATATTTTAAGTTAATTATGATAGTTTAGAAAAGCTCTACAAAATAGCTATAATTAACTTATTCCTTTTTTTAAAGATCATAACTCTCTAGAGATTTAACAAAATTAACATTGACAGATAATTAAGTGAGGAGCGATAGACCCAGGATTGGGTTGTGCATGTAGATATTTACAAGGTGCTGTTTTCCAGATTTTCATGTGAAAGCAAAACCACTACCTTAAATTCCTACTTATACAAATAGAGCATGAAATTAAGGGAAAGGATTTAATTTTTGGCTTTTCACGGAAAGCTATCTCTGTTTATAAACTTCTAAAAATCTATATGTTTCACATGGTTGCATTTTCTGAACTATAAGTGTGGATGGTTATTAACACTCCAGCACCCAAAAGTTATATTTTAATTGGAAAGATTGGAGTCCTATATCTTGCAAATTAATTGAAGTCTCTCTTGAAAATATGTCAAAAGTATTATGCAGTTTTACCACAGTTTAATCTAGCTCCTGGAAGAATCTAAATTAATATCAAGATTAAAAGTAACATAGTGATAGAGATTAAAGAGTTTTTAGATTTTCTCAGAGGATTATGGCATTGAAAACCTATGAAGTATTTAACCCAATTTACATTTGAATTAAAAATTGAAGTAATTATTGGTAATGTTTAGATTACTAGACAGCCAGCCCACATAAGGGAGTAAAAATAACCAACATTAATGGAGCACATAATATGTATCCTGTATGTCACATGTACTGTCCTATCTTCTCAATAATCTGCCAGATTAAGTATTAAATTTTCCTTTTCTTATATTGAGAAAACCGAGGTTGCCATTTTGTCATCACCAGTGCAAGTATACAGCTGGTAAGTGGCTAACAGGACAGTTCCCTCCAGGTTTCGTTGACTACCAGACTTTTGCTGTGTTAAATCTCCAACCCGGTGCCTCTGCTTTTAACTGAAAAATAAACACAAAGAAAATCCCCATGTCCACACAATGCTAACAAACGCCAGAGAATAAACTCTTAGTACGGGCAGGTAGAATGGGAGTTTGGAACAGTACAGCTCCGTCTGCCTGTGTGGGTTACAGATGGTCACACAATCTGTGACCCTCCTCCCAGGGAGACGTAAGGTGTCTCCTCTCCTTCCTCAGGGGAGATACCTGGGCAGATTCTTTTTTGACCAATAGAAAATGACAGAATCAAGGCTATGTCAGATACTGGGCTCTGATGACTTCTGTACCTTGTTTCTTGGAACACTCACTCTGGAACCCCTGAGCCATTATGGAAGATGTCTGCGCGTACAAAGGCCAGCATGCTGTGAGGAATCTCAAGGTAACCGGAAAGGCAAGAGAGGAGGGGGGAGGGGAGGGAGAAGCCCGGCAGCCATCTCCCCTTTTCTAGCTTCTGGACCTCCCAGCTAACTCATAGACCTTGTGAATACTGATAAACTTTCCCTGCTCTGCCCTGCCCACATTCCTGACCCACAGAATCAAGATGTATAATAATAAATTTTGACTGTAAGTCACTAAATGAGGGTGGAGTTTGTTAGGCAGCAAAAGGTAATCAGAACTCGGTAGTGGATAATTTTGCTCCCTGTTGCATCGAAATGTAATGGTTGTTCACATACTCATTCCTTGATTTGCTCTGCTTTCTGGTTTTCCAGTGAATTTTGAGAAAAGAAAATGGTGTTCACAGCTTCATTGTCTACTCTTCTCTCAAACTGACATTCATTCAAATGTCTGTGGTCTTAATAGTTGGAATCCATTGAGCCCAACATGGGTCACTTAGGAATCACCCAGAATTAATTGTTTCCATTTTCATCCCGGTGACTTGCAGTCAGTGACACACGTTTTAGGATGAATTCAGGCATACCAACTGTCACTTTGCTGGACGTAATGCTGTGTTTGAAATATCCCAAATCCTTCATAAATTGGGAAATTGACTCAAGATCAATACTGCTGCAATTAATCCCTTTGTACATGCTGATATATTAAATAAGTGTTCATTATTCTCATTTAAAGCAGTTTGGTTATTTTACTGAGACCCTGCATGTAGACGGTCAAGATTATAGTGATTTGTCTTTCCCAGGATTCCATATTTTTAAAATGATAGTTTGCCACCCCTGATACCAATTTTTAGGATGTAATTGTGACAAATAAGGAAAAAATCAGGAATGAATAGGCCTATAGACTTTGGCAGGAGAGATTGTTTGCATAGTGGAGTGTTTATTATTGTTCACACGTGAGAGTTTGCAGTTTCCAAGCAAATGATTGCAGGCAGAGCTGGAGGATATCTGTGTGGTTCCATTTCTGGTATGGGTTGATGGCAGACCACTTACTCTATAGAGTCTTCTAGACTCAACCGGGCAGCTGTGGGTAGCATCAGTTAGCAACTAGCTCTGAGCTAGAAATAAGAGCACTGGTGTATTCTTCTAGCAGGCCTAATGACCAGACACTCATGAGGGATTAGGGTGACTTGGGAATCCTAGGGCTTGGAATACATTCCATTAGTTGGAATAGTGGGGTGCTCATTCCATCTCTAGAGACTTCCCACAGTTGGCTTCGTGCACAAGGCTCTGTGCAAACATCACAACACTGGCAAGCAAAAGAAGACAGAGGAAAGAATTGTGGTCAGACAGACTCTCAACTAAGGGAAATAGATGTGGGGAAGACCCAGGTGTCTTCATGGACTGCGGCCTTATTCAGTGAAACTAGGATTTTGCTCTGAGTATCACAAAATGTGGAAGTGGTTAACAGAATATCTTTTATGAAAGGATATAACTCTCATATCCGTAGTAGGAACCATGGCCAGTCTCTTGGTTTTGACCAAATCATAAGATCTGACTATGAGGGAGAAAGATATTTCTAGAACCAATATGTCTAATGTGGTAGCCCCTAGCAGTATATGGCTATTTAAATTTATATTAAAAATTCAGTTCCTGAGCGACACTAGCCATATTTCAAGTGCTCAGTAGCCACATACGCCAGCTGCCATCTTGGACGGTGCGGATATAGACCACTTCCATTGCTGCAGAAAGTTGTTTTACAGTACTCCCCTAGAACCAAGCCAGGTTCTTTTGTGAGGTGGAGGACTGAAATGCTCAATCGCAGTGTGACACTCTGCTTACTGCTCTTAGCTAAAATAGGCTTGCCAACCTGTGTGGTTGGGCTGGAGAATTCCACAAGCCGCTAGTTCTTAGAGATGTTGCTGGACCTTCAGACTGGATAGCAGAAAATTTGAGAGCATTCTTGTGATAATTGCTCATCCAGCCAGTTTGTTCACACTTCTCCTAGGACTCATTTAACCATTCAGCAAATATTTCCTGAGACCCTACTCTCTACCAGGTGCTACTGCAGACACCAAGACTCCACAGTGAAAAAACAAAAACCAACTAAACAAACAAAAACCAAAAAAACAAAGGCTCTGCTCTTATGCAGCTTACATTCTATGTTGTTGATATGACAGGAAAAAAAGAAGTCAAATATGTAAGATAATTTCACACCGTATTAAGTTCTGTGAAGAATATTTTAAAAGGTGGGGGAGGTTGATGTTCAGGAGATCAAAAAAGGCTTCATTGAGAATAAGCATATAAGAATAATACAAAGATTCTATAATCCATTTGTTCTACATATATGTATATATTTAACATCTGTTAATAGCTAGCTCATGATTTATGTGGCCAGTGTGGTATTATACCAGTAAAATTCCATAAATTGTGAGAGCAACTCAAATCCCCTGTTCATTCCCAATATACTGAATTTGAATCTCATGCATGTGGTCCTGAGATTGGTATCTTTAAAAATAACTAAAAGTAATTTTTAGGCATAGCCAGACTAATCATAAGGACACCTGAATGCTCCCTTGAACTTGATTTACTAGAAAATGAGAAACAATTAAAAGGAAGCAAATATTTTGACCCAGTTTGCATCAGCATCAAAATGAATGATAGATTGAAAAGATAAAGGGAATTATGAAAAACAAATAGAAACTCTTAAATTAATTTAGATTAACAGCTCGGAGGGACAACATTGAGTTGTATCCATGAGAGTATAAATAATAAAAAGAAGCAAAATGCCTTGAA
The DNA here is from genome assembly GCF_009762305.2 of Zalophus californianus. Lineage (NCBI taxonomy): Eukaryota > Metazoa > Chordata > Mammalia > Carnivora > Otariidae > Zalophus > Zalophus californianus. Next base: position 6,850,559 of record NC_045597.1, read on the forward strand.
GAGCCAGGTATAAGAAAGAATCAGCAGTAACCCTGAGATTTTTAAATTTCATGTCTGAGATAAAGGTGATGATGGTATTTTGAGATAAAACCAAACCAAAAATATTAAAAGAAGTAGTATGGGTTTATTTTTTACATATTATAAATTTGTTATTACTTGTTCTTTAGTTGTGGATGCATACTTTTCCTTTCTCTAAAGCTCTAAGACAAGCAAAAATAATAAAGAGAAACATGCTTTAATGCCAGAAACTAAGCTAGAAAAAATTTCTCATGCCCAACATAATTTTAAGCCTCTCACATTATCCAAAATATATATACTTCAAATTAGAATTTCCAAATCAGATCCACCTTCTTATTACAGTTAATTATGAAAAAAAAACAGCAAGTCTTTGTCTTCTTTAGAATCATTTTTAGAACTTACAACATGAATAATATTTTTCCAAAATAAGTCAGTTAACATCAAAGTCCAATAAAAAAGTAAACTGGACTACATGTATTCATATATTAGCTTGACCTAAGTCTGGGATCTGGGCCAAAGTTTTCAAATTATACTATCATTATTTACAGAAAGAAGGAAATGTTAACTAACATTATTAAATAAAAGCACGTATACACATGCATAACAGGAGCCAAACTACACGCTAATGTTAATGAATGTTGAAGATGTATATTTATACACACAGCGAAGATAAAATATCCTCTTGAGTAGTGTTGGAAATAGTAGCTATGCCAGGGGAAAATTTATACCATCTCCTTGGTTGTAGGGTATACATTCATCGTGTTACAGAAATATACCAAAAAGCCACTTCCCCAGTTGCCTAAAACAAAATTGAAATTGAACATTTTGCCTTTGAAGTTCTTTCCACCACCTCGTTTCTTGATGAATGGCAGATAATGAAACATAGGTGTCTGCAAAATAAATGTCGTATACAAGCTACCTCGGTCTTCTATGAAGTACGTGTTTTATGTATTTAAAGAAAAAAATTGCCTCTGTCCAGAAAGTTGGCTCTTCTGTATTCATGATGGACCCTGTTTTGAGTCCTGTTTCTTTTCCTACATTCCACTTGGTTCAGCACAGATGATTTCATAATTTGTTAGGATTCCATATTAAGGCAAGTTGTATTTAGTGCTTAAAAAACTTTTCCTTATCAGCCTAGACGTTTAGGCCACCTATCGAGACAAACATCCCACTCTTCTATCCGAAATATTTGATCTCTCTTGCCCCGTTGTTGTTTTGTGTGTTTGGGAGATGATCATCTTGGTGTGGGGTCCTGATTTTCCCAGTGACTTTGCAGCCCAGGAACTTGGCTGAAATGTTGATGAGCCCAGACAGAAGAGGTGATGATGGCAGGAAAGGATAATTGGGAAATAGTGCCCTGGGGAAGAAATAGTTTGTTGGGGGGAGAGAAGTGCTTGACCACTTTTTCTCAAAGGACATTTATTTTTGAAAGACAGAATTAGGAGTGTGCAATTGCAGAGGCAACTTGGTTTTGCAGAAGTATATACCCCAACATGATTAAACTCGTTTGCTTTAAAGGTTAAAAAAAAAAAAAATAGAAAAATGTGCATCTCTTGAAGAGATTTCCAAACTGTCATTGTAAGTAGTAATCCAATATTTCAATTTAGGAATTGAGAGGGTTTTAAGTAAGAAGCAATCATTCTGGGCAGAAAGCAAATATAAATGCCAGCAGTCAAAAAACCTGTGAAAAGTTACGACTAAAACCGAGATTTTAAATATTTATCTGTAATTCTTGACTTTTAAAGTCCACAGACTCAAGAGAAGAACACAAAAATGTGAAAATGTTAAAGAAAAGCATAAGAAATATTTCAAAGAGAAACAAATTAAGACAATACTAGTATTGTTACAAACTCTAAAATCAAACAGAAAATACTTCTCAATAAGTTTGGATGTTAGTTCGAAGGAGAAGAAAACTATTACGAAAATAATTTTTTATTAGTATCACTTATTTTTATTTATTTTGGCCTTGTGACTTGCCAGTCAATTAATACATGGTAGCAGACTTTGTCTTTTATTATTATATAAGAAAGGTTTCATTCTCTCATTTTAGGGATAATTTTAACTAAATTGCCTAATTGAATGTTGTAAATACTTCAGGACCAGCTCAGGCCAGGCTTCGTTGGAGACATCTCTATTATTCTAGGACTTTTTGCTTCCTGTCTGCCACCCTGGTTCCCTCCTCAGAGGCCCTGTCCTCCTGGCCTGGCTCAGAGCTGTCTTTGTCCTGATATTGAGAAATATTTTAAAAAACAAATTCACATGTTGCTGATTCAAATATCTTACTGTCTGACAGCAGGGATATATATTTTGTTAAACTTTCTTTATTCTTATGGCTATGTCCCTCTCCATGCCTACATGTGTTTATTCCATATCAGTGTGCATAGATCTGCTCATTCCTTTCAACAGCTATGTAGTATCTCCAGGTGTCAATCAGTCACTGTCAGTGGTTATCTGATTTGCGTACATTTCCTCCCTGAAGGAGCAGCGCCTTCCTGGGCTTCTAGCCATGTTTTCTATTTGTTGGTCCATGAGTCTGTCTACCATACTTTCCACCTATGATATACTGCACACTCCTGAAGATTAGAGTATTGAAATTCATACTGCTGCATCATAGTCCACATATAAAAAATAGGATTGCCAAAGGGCTACCATGTATTAATTGACTTGGTTTGTATCAATTTATATTCTTATTACTTCTTTACTCCAACTGTTGCCACACAAACTCAACAGCACTGGATGTTACAATTCTTGTATTTTTTTTAACCCAGTGTATTGTCAAAAATAACATCTCTATTTTTTTATTTTGGCCCCTCTAGTGGGTTTTGTGGTATATGGTTAGGACTTTAATATTTATTGAATGAAAAAATAAACATTGCCTATTCTTTTGTTTTTCTGCAAGAAAAAAACTCATTGGTCTAAACATTTAAACATTTGTGCAGGATAAACAGACATTTTAATGGGGATTTTTCTCGGTAAGTATTTGTGATATTTTTAATTTTATGCTCATTATTTAAAAGGACTCTATTGAAATGGACAAAGTGATTCTTCTCAATTATACTGTTCAAATTTTTCTCAGTGTAATTATAGATGTTCTTTATAATAAAGGGATATAGACTGAAAATTCTAAAGAGATTAGATAGTCATCATCACATTAATATATAAAATGTACACATCTTAAATTAATGTAATATGTAGTTTAAGATTATATCAGCCAGCAGTTCATTAAATTTTCTCCATTTACTGCAAATATTTTTTTTTATTAAACAATGAAGTCTCCCTAAATATCTTTGGTTCTTTCCCATATGCTAATTTGTATACTTCTCACCAATATTTGATCATTTGATCTTAAAATTTCAAATATTCTTTAATTTTAAATAAACCTAAAATGTCTATGTGTGAACAGCCAGGCTAACAGGAGAACCATGTCTAGAGTTACAAGTCAATATGGTTGGTTAATACCATTCTCTTCATGAGTGTCTACAGGGAAATTTTATAAATAGCCTTTTTAATGCAAGACTTCTCTTAAACTCACACCCGTAATAATTCTGTGCAGAAATAAGATTGCCAAATATGTGGAAATAAATTCCATTTGTGTATTAAATATCTAAGATAGGAAAAAGTATGCATATAAAATTTAAAGCTAGCTAAGGATTCATTGAAAAATTTTTGTATACCGTCTACCCAAATCTGGTTTTAAAGAGACTGTAACATAATTCCAGGAATAAAGACCTTCTGGAATTGGGATTTATGGAAAAGAGATTATAGCTCCATTTGGTTCTAGAAATGCAAAGGGTCTGAATGATCATCTAGGCAGAGGTACTTTTCTTTCCATGCTAAAGATTAAATGTGGGCTCTGAAAATATTGTTTTAAGCAAGCACACATTTCTTCCACCAGCATTAAATTTTGTATTGATTAATAGTTACCATTTCTTCCCCCTTTGGAAAGAAAACCTGTAGGGACAAAAATCACTATTCTGCTTGCATTGAGATCCCTACTGACAATGAAAGGTAAGCATTGATTTTTGACAGGAGGGTGCAGCTTAGTGAAGAAATGATTTGAACCCTGGATGAGATAATGCTCCTATGATATCATTATCTAAACAGGATGTATGTGATGTCAGTCTAAAGGACTGTATTCCTTTAAATTCCTATATTGTTAATTTCAGAGCATTTTGAGATAGAACATTTCTTTCAACTGTGAAAAGTAACTCTTTTATAAAACATGACTCTTTACGATAATTCTTTTGAAAAATTATCTGAGTACAGGAAGAGTAACGGAATAGCAAGGGTGATGATCACAGGGGTTTTGGCCACTTCAGGATTTCAGATAGTGTCTCTGAATTTATCAGGCTCTGGAAAAATCCATCAAGGTTGTAGAAAGTAATCAAGTAATGACTGAGGATGCATCCTGAATCCTGTTATGTAACGTGCCACGTCTCTTGTAGAGGGGAAGTCATAGCTGAAGGTGACAGGGATGAGGCAGGGCAGCCTCTTAATACTCTCAACAGTTTCCAACTCATGTCAGGCCAAAACTGTAATAAGAAAGCTCATAGCAGCTGCCTACACTGTATTTAGTTCTAACTCATATGAGAACATTCATCATTTCTCTGCCCTTCATGAATACACATGCATGTGCATTTTCAAATAAAAAGTCAAAATAAAATAAAATAAAATAAAATTTTAAATTTTAAAAAAATTCTAAAAATTTTTTAAAAAATTAAAAAAAATAAAAACTTCAAGGTTTGGATAGAATCCTCATACTTAAAAGTAACCCAAAAGAGCAGAGCTTTGAAACTTCAGCAAGTGTTAAACAAATAGCAAGATCTTGTCCATTTAAATGTGTATGTCTTCAGATCTGTCAGGTCTTTCCAAATTGTATTTTTGATATGAAAATAGCAGGTTAAATTTAACCTAACAAGGTCCTACAGACTCCTGGCTGATCTGTTTTACTTAATTGTCCAAAAATCTAAAGTAAGAAGAATTTTGAAATCATACTGACAGTATTTGAATAACAAAAAACCAGTGCTTCTTGATATTTTTCTATAGACTTTTATACATAGTCAGTATCTAATTTAGTATTTATAATAATATTATTAAATAAGTTATTTTTTATAACTTTAAGTGATTTGTTCAGAGATCCATTAAGGATTTAGAGGGAGAAAAACCCTATTCTTTCATCATGTCATTACACTGTGCTATTCCAGTACCATCTGGTACATGGTTGACATTCTCTGCAATTAAACTTGTAGTATGGAGGCTTAGAAAATATTACATATATTTGGTTTTCCACTGGGTACTTTATAATGATCACTATCATAATTTAAAATTAGACGTGAAAAACTCTTAGAAAACTAATGTCTGTCTTTTTTTTTTCTTTTTCTTTTTTTTTTTGGTGAGAATGATATTCTTTTGGTATACTCTGGTAATCTTTATGACTCACTTGTTATTTACCAATCCATTCACTATTTTCCTAAATTTAAATAAATTTCAGATTATATATATATTTAAAGATTTTATTTATTTGAAAGAGAGAGCATACACGAGTGGGGGTTAGGGGGGCAGGGGCAGAGTGAGAGGGAGAAGCAGGCTCCCCGTGGAGCAGGGAGCCTGATGCGGGGCTAGATCCCAGGACCCTGAGATCATGACCTGAGCCGAAGGCAGATGCTTAACTGACTGAACCACCCAGGCGCCCCCAGATTTAACATATTTAAACCGAACAAATAAGTCAATGGTGTCACAACTTAAAATTTGTTTGTCAAGGTCATTCCTATGCGGAAAAATATAATTAATAAAGATATTATAAAATTCTGCTTGCCCATAAGGCAAATATTTGTGCTTTGATACACCATACGGTTATTGAATATCCTCATTTTTTCAGGCTCTGAGTTTATGGTGACGATCAAAACTGAGCTCCCTGCTCTGTTTACAATCCTATCTGGGAAAACAGTATTAATTAGAGAAGCACATTGATCGCTGTATACTGGATTCAAATTCAGACGATGATTCTGAAAGAGATTAGGCAACACAACTGGCTCAAACTGGGAGATTGGGGAAGGCTTCCTGAAGAATTCCTGATGGAGAGGCAAGAAATCTGTAGGCTGAGATGTGACACAGGAGCCTGGCTTGGGGTGGGGGGGCATTTGAGGAGGAGAAGCAGGCTGTGGGAGGAGCTAGACCAGGAGGGAGCCTGACCGTTCCAAGGAAGGGAAAACGGTTCCCAATGGATGGAAAGCAGAGTGCAGTGATGCCGAAGAATCCAGGGGCTTGCCTAGGCAAGAAGGCTGAAATTTAGCCAAAAGACTGAGAAGCCATTAGAGGGACTTGGTGTGGACCAGATCAGATTTGCATTTGAAGCTCTCAGCTTGCAGTACCTGGCGGGGGGGGGGGGGATGGGATGGGTGCAAAGTGGATGGGGGAGGGGAGGCAAGTCAGGAGTGCAGGGGAAGAGTGGATAATGACCTCTCTTTAGTTGTGTTTTTACAAGGAGACACACATTTCAGAGCATTTTCTGACTGATAGAGGGATAAGCGTCCCCCAGACAGCATGAGAAACTGGCCCAATCAGAACATGCTCCGGTGTGTGCAAGCTGAACATCAGCTCTGCATGGTAATGTGATTTTAAAAACACTCTCTCAGGGATGCCTGGGTGGCTCAGTTGGTTATGTGTCTGCCTTGGGATCATGACCTGAGCCGAGCCTTGCGGAGCCTTCGGCAGGGAGCCTGCTTCTCCCTCTGTCTGAATCTCCCCTGCTTTTGTGCTCTCTCTCTGACAAATAAATTAATAAAATTTTTTAAAAAATTAAAAATAAAATAAAACACTCTTAAATCTATGTAAATAAGGTAAAAATGTTGAAAGATCATTGTATGCTCTTGGTGGTCAGAGATTCAGACTTGGAGTAGCCTACATTTACTGCAGTTCGATGAGATCTGCTTCTAAGTGCAGCTCCCCACCCATAAAAAAAAAATGACAAACGATACTTGTCTTTGTTAATAAGCAAGACTGGGTTAAGATTACCACAGAGTCAATACTTATGCCAAAGAGAGTATTGCAACCAAACCCAGAAAATATTGTATGTTTTGCTAAGTGAAAAGCACCTCACTGAATATCTGGAAACCTCATTGTCTTCCTATTCTGGCTCTTTTATGAGTTACCATAACTCAGCTCTAGCTGTAATATAGCTGACCAGCACTGATGATGAAATCAATAGCCACTAAAACAAAAACAAATGGTGTTTGGGGTGCAAGAAACACTTAGCCATTTTCATCTTAGGGGAAATACATCTGACTTAAATATATTTCACCTCCCGATATTTCATATATATTAGTAAACCATAATTTTACCAAAATTTTTATAATATCTAATCAAGATACATAATGGTGTCCTCTCTCTCTTTGTGCTTATGTAGAATCAGTGCGTGTTGTAGATGGGAATCACAATGTCATTCAATTTCATTAAAAATCATTTATGGGTGGGACTTTGTTTTAAGCTCTTCCTACTATTCAGTTCAAAAAGCCTTTGAACAAGTCATTTGGGGAGAATATAGTCAGAGAGCTTAGTTGGAAGTCCCCAAATTTGGGAGATAAAGAGGCATCCCTTAACACATATGTGATTCGGCGCATAAACTTCATTTTACAGATGCAACTATTTTATTTATTTATTTTTTTAAGATTTTATTTATTTGTCGGGGGGGGAGCACAACCAGGGGGAGCAGCAGAGGCAGAAGGAGAAGCAGGCTCCCTGGGGAGCAAGGAGCCTGAAGCTGGGCTCTATCCCAAGGACCATGACCTGAGCAGAAAGCAGACGCTTAACCGACTGAGCCACCCAGGCGTCCCAAGATGCAACTATTTTAATGCAACATTCAAATGAAGAAACTGAAATCTCATGACTTTTAGCGCATTAATGTTGTTGACTCATTTTTTGAAGGTCGCTGATTCTGAAAAGTTTCTATGCCTTAACTGACTCCCTGTTATAATGATTATGTTAGCTGAGATGGCATGATTTGTGCACGTTGCCCCCTTTGGGGGGGGCACAGTGACCCCTCCTATTTCTATTATTTTCTATTTCTTGAACACAACTGACTATTTAAATTGCAGTGAGGTTTGTGTCTGAGCTAGGACTGGTGTTAGAATAGGTTGAAATTTAAGGAGGAATGACAGAATCCCCAGGCACAGAGAAAAAGTATACCAAGGAAGCTTCAGAGGAGAAGCCTCTTGACCTTGACACAGACCTTAGTAAGCTTCTGATAATGGATGAAAAGGAAACTAAAGAGGCATAAGCACTGGGTGTGGGTGTCTGTAATTTATATTATCTATATACATATGTATGGATTGTTCTAACAGTGTCTGTTTATATTGAGCTATCCACATTATTTGCTGAAAATATATAGAGTTGACAGTTGGTAGGCTGCATCTCACATTGTCTATTCTGGCTAAAATGTGGAAGTATGAAAGGTTGTGATTATAACCATTTATGATTCAATCAAGTAGTAAGTACTGTCAAGATGATATATCCAATCAGATATTAGGAGGAGCATCTGATTGTAGTAGATTATTCTATTTTAAGATTAGATAAGCTATTTAGATTGTGATTTTTGAGTTTATGAGGGCAAAGCAAACTGCCTGCTGAACTCCTCATCATGCGTAGAAGAAACTAACAGGCAAAGGTAAAAATACTTTATCATCTACAACTGACCTGATTGTATCACAACAGGAAAGGAGCTGACTCTCAGACCTGGAACTAGGTTTGCTGACTCACTGGGCACACAAGTGTTCAGGGACATATGTTGTGAATTTGGAAAGTAGATGAAGATATAAAGTCATATGAATATTTATAACTATCTAGTGCTTTTCAGAGCCTGTTTATTAACACAAAACAATTTTAGATGGGCTATCAACGAAAGTACTTTAAAACAAATCGCAGTCTATTTATTTAACAAACATTGATTACGATGCACAAAGTAATGTGCTCCAATAATATAAGCTACGCATTTATCAAAGGATCCATAGTTTAATGGGTTTTACTGCACTGATTATTAACAAAATTGCTTGAAATGCCATATCAACAGTTTTAAATACAAACGCACAGTGACCAAGCTCTAATATAAATGAATGAATTTGACCCGCTGGAAGACCATAGACAGACCATAGGATGCTGAGCAGACCACAGTGAACAGAGGAGCCTTTGCCCTCTATAAACGGTTGCCATGACTTCGTTTTCCTTAACTGAAGCCAACTGAGAATACTATTCCTACTTACAGATTTTTTAAAAACAAAACTCTACATACAGTTTCCAACATTGTAAAATCAGCAGCCGATTCTGATACTCAATATTCAACTGCCAGACCAAATGAGTATTCAGGGGGAAATGGCCAGAGGGCTCCCCGGGATGTGACCTTGCCTGTCCTGGTATTGAGAAAATGACTCCAGTGTAGAAAGTCCATGTAAGTTGTTGGGGCGCCTGGGTGGCTCAGTCAGTTGAGCATTGGACTCTTGATTTTGGCTCAGGTCCTGACGTCAGGGTCCTGAGATGGAGCACCCTGCCAGGCGGATGCTCGGTGCGGAGTCGGCTTGTCCCTCTCCCTCTGCTCCTTCCCCCACTTGCTTGCACGCTCTCTCTCTCAAATAAATACATAAATAAGTAAAGTCTTTTTTTACAAAAGGAAAGAAATCCCATGTAAATTGCACCAACTTTACATATTGAAGGGAATCCCCCTAGAGGCGTGTTTCAGAATGTCTTTTTACAGAATGACCCAAAGCAAAAAAATCTCAGAATTTTTATTTTTATGAGTGTGAATTTTAAATGTAAACACACACAGTCTATTCTCTATGTACTGATGAAATGTCAAATGACAGCTTGACCATATTGCTCATTTGAAGTTTATACCTCCCTTCGTAAGTAAAAGAATCATTTCAGTTCTTTCCTTTCTCTCCTTTTTTTTCTTTTCCTTGTTTGTAAACAGCTCCACTGTGGGTCACTGGGGCCTGCCTGCTCTCTGCCTTGATGTAGGAGGGAAGGGGAGAATGGGGAGGGATGAGTCACAGTGTGGAGGCGGGGCAACAAGAAGGCCACTAAGCGGAGTTGGTCAGAATACTAGAACGGCCAGATTAATTTCCTGGATTAAAAATTCTCTTCCTGGGGCGCCTGGGTGGCTCAGTCGGTTAAGCGACTGCCTTCGGCTCAGATCATGGTCCTGGAGTCCCGGGATCGAGTCCCGCATCGGGCTCCCTGCTCAGCGGGGAGTCCGCTTCTCCCTCTGACCCTCTTCCCTCTCGTGCTCTCTGCCTCTCATTCTCTCTCTCTCAAATAAATAAATAAAATCTTTAAAAAAAATAAAAATAAATAAAAATTCTCTTCCTTATGAATATTATTAAAATTGATTCAGTCACCTTGATTTCAGCTTCTTGCTCTCTGACTCGCTCTGATTTTCAGAGGCATTAAGCTGTTGCCCAAGAGGTGTGTAAATAGGGTCCTTTTCTCCCTACTCACCTTCCTAATGCAAAGTAAGTCCATCGATCATATAGAGAAGGAATAAGTGAAGGGGACTTATTAATTTTTTTTCTTTAAACCAGTAGATCTCCGTAATCTTGGCTGCTTGCTTGCATTGGACGTGATATTCAACGAGTGCAGTTTAGGGGTGCCTGGGTGGCTCAGTCATTAAGGGTCTGCCTTCGGCTCAGGTCATGGTCCCAGGGTCCTGGGATCGAGCCCCGCATCAGGCTCCCTGCTCCGCGGGAAGCCTGCTTCTCCCTCTCCCACTCCCCCTGCTTGGGTTCCCTCTCTTGCTGTGTCTCTCTCTGTCAAATAAATAAATAAAATCTGAAAAAAGAAGTGCAGTTTACAATCCAAAGGACTGGACCCATTCTGTAGTACTTTTCTTTATTTGAGGGCATGTGTCTTCTTTATCGTATTCTTTGTTGTTTATCCATCTTGCCAAGTTTTCCAGTAGAAGTATCCAAATAAGATCTTTAGCAACTTACTTTGGATGTTAGTTTTCTTTTGAAGGACAGTTATTAAACTCCTAAAAATGCTCATTTTCTTCTTTTTTTTTTCCTTTTTTCTTATAAAGCAGTGTCATCACTTTTTTCCAGTCTTCTATTTCTCCAATAATTGATATGTTACACTGAAGGAACACAAAATGGTCTTAATTTTGCAATAATGATCAAGGCAAAAAGTGTTTCCTGGGAACTAATGCTTGCCCGACAGGACAAAATGGCTTGAGGTGCAGCTGGTTAATATGCCGCAGGAAATGCCACAGGCCAAGATTTGTATTATTTCCCAGAGATGAAAATGAACCCCCTCCAAAAAAAGGTGAAATGGATTTTTTTTTTCCCCACTAATGGATAAAATGGCCTCATTTTGGATGCAGAAGACATTTGAAGAGAAGGGATGTGTTCCATAACAGCTAAATCAAAATTTTCAGTGATCTCTGCTCTTGTTTTTAATACAGTACAGAACAAACTATAATCACAGGAAAGGCCTGAGCTTGCCCTTGGAGCTTCCGCACTCTTAAACATTTCTTCTTCTTTATTTAAAGAAGCAGAAGAGGAGGAGAAACATCCAAATACAATTTTGCTGCAAGCCAGTGAGCTTATCGGCCTTTTCTTAGATAGAAGTACCTTTCAACTTCATTCAGTTTGGTAATTTCTTTTTCTGTCTTCCATTTAGATTTGGCCAGAGATAGATTTTTAACAGGTTGCACTATATGTGCATTTTCCTAAAATAGTGAAGCTGCTATTAACAGATCGGTATAATAGTTAAAGTAATTAGAAGGATTCCATGCTTGTGTTAATTAACACATATTTATGATTGCCTGTGTGAACAAAGGCAAAGGGGGTAGAGAGGTGTTAAGATGTGTCAGTTAGATTTCAAGTCTTCAAAGACCTTTCATTCTAGCATAGGGTAAAGACAAGCATATATAATTATAATACGAGATAGTACATAAAAATGTGAAAAGTGTCCTTCCATATTTCAAAGTAAGAGTTACCAGCTCTGGCTCAGTCCATCTGTGGGAACTTTGGGAGAGGATTCGACATACGAACAACATGCTAACAGGTAGTCTTGCTCTCAGGAGATGAACTGGGCATTCATGTGGTCAGAATTGGTAGGTGCAGAAATGCAGATTTTCTTAATGGTTCTAAGAGCTTTATATCTTTCAAAGAAACCCAGTTTGAATAAATAGAACAAGCAGAGAGTGGACATTTATACCTACTTTCACCATGTGCTACATGGATCAAGGTGGGGCTTCAAGGCCACATTCAACGGGGTCCACAGCGCTCCCTGGCACAGGGTAAAGTGAAGAAATCCAGAGGTCTCCACCGCAAACAGAATAGCTCTGTCTCCCTGAAGAAATCCTTCCGGCTAGAAATGTATTTGGGTCTACAGGTGTTTTCTTTAAAATGCAACCAACCCTTTGGTATATTTTAAGCTTTACAGAAAAGTCACCCTCGGTTTAGCATGGAATGGCTTAAAAATCAGATTACTTTTCTCCAAATACCTGATATAATTTCCATTAAAGAGATAGAAATTTTGATAGCAGTTGGTGGGGAGAAGTTATTTTGAAGTGAAGTGTTCCTGGGCAGAATGCAGACCAGAGGGTTGTGAGTAGTCAGAAGAGCCTTGGGGAGGCAGAGGAGGGGTTTCTCAAAAGCCAGGAGACAGATGCTGCACAGAGGGGGCAGAGCAAGGACATTCAACCCCTTAGAATTATACCACTCACCAGCTGGCCCTAAAGAGTTACTACAAGAAGATGAATCTTAGTAATAGCTTTTGACCTACTTTGAGTCTTCAGTATGTCTTAGCTTGTTTTTTTTTCCCCCCCTCAATCACATAGCTATATAGATTAAGTGCACTGTCTGTCAAATCAAAAACTTCTATTCAAGTAGGCTTTAAAAATGTCACAAAAGAATGTTTGAGTCTATGTCTGCATAGAGATACTACCCTCAGTGTGCTCAAGGTGGTGTTTGAGAGCTTATAGTATCTATGGAAGACTTAGAATGTTGTAGGATAAAAGATGGCTGTGTTTCCCTTGATATTAAACATCTCAGATGGTCATTGTGAGCCCCACCCATGGAGTCCATGCTGTGTCTGAAACTCGCTGTGCTGTGGGTCAGTGACCCACTATCCAGTCTGGACGGACTGCAATGGTTTTGAGAAAAATGCCTTCATTCTTTACTATCTCTCTAAAATGGTGGCTAACATATAAATAAAGCATGAATAAATGGATGCGTTCTTAATACGTTATGACTAGTCTGTATGTTCTTTTAGCACTATCTTTAGATACCATTTTTTCATAAGAGTTGCAGTTCTTTGCTTTTGTTGTGTTTTGCTTTTTCTCTATATAAAAGGAAGACTTGCACAGGGACATTACAGCTATCTCTTCTATATCTAAACGTTCTTTAAAATGTGTGGACAGAGAAGGGTAGAGAGCGTGACCTGAAAGTAGAGGCAGATTGGAATGTCAACAAACTGGGAATTAAATAGAATACCAAACACTACCATCTTCCATAGTTTCAGTAGACTCTACCCATTCTTTATTTCCTAACAACTCATCTTTCAGAGATAAGTGAAAAATATGATCTTGTTCTGTCTCTGCTTAAAGCCAGCTTGGGTCTTAGCATAGAATGAGGTAAATCTAACCACATGCCAATCCTTCATATAGTGACATATAAGTAGTATTTAGTAAGAACTAAAAATGATTTATGATCAGCTCTTGGTAGGAGTTCAGGGTATTCAGTATGACTCAATTTTTTTTCTCCTTATACCCTTGCAACCAAATTATATACTACGAAGACTTGTGATTTTTGTTTCTATCCAACACATGCCCATACATAAAGATATCGTTAGGAAAAGTGATAATTACCGAAACTTTCTGGAGTGAGTATAGATAGAGTGCGTTCTGCTGCGACAGATTTTTTTTCTTCACAGAATTCATTTTCTGTGTATCTACCATGTGTCAGATACTCCAGAGTTTCTGTGGTAGATACAAAAGGCTTACATGACATTTTCCTACAAAGAAGTTTGATCAATAGTGAGAGGATAAGCCAACGCATGTAAAATATTTCTAGAGGAATGCGAACAAATAGTAAAGTGTTGAATTGAGTGAAACAAGTGCTTTCTGGCTTTTAAGACATTAGAGGCAGTGATTGTGGAAAGCACCATGGCGGGAATGTGAGAGTTGAAACAGGAAGTCCATGAATGGATACAGTTCATGCACACGATAAGGAGCGAGCCCAATTTCCTCATACCAGGTATTTTTGTTTAATTTGATATTCATTCTTTGCCTGGTTCCAGTCAAGATGACCTCAAGCTTTCTACTCCAGAACAAGCCAGACAGGTTCCACTTCTTATAGTTGTTAAATTCCTTCTCTTATGAATTTTGTTCATTGGAGTCATTAGTTGGTAGATCCCAATTCAGGTATTTGTCCTCCTTAATTTCATGCTACTGTTCCATGGGCTAATGATACAGTATTCCTCAAATGAATCTGTAAGTTTCATTTATGCCAGAATTTCTATCATAAAAGCATAGTTGAGAGTGTTGATGGAAAATTAAGATGATATAAATATGTAAGAGCTGGGAAATATATAATCTTAAACATTCCACATTATTTTTATTATCTCTTTCTCACAGCCTTATGAGGCCTTGGATACTAATATAAAAACCAAAATTAGAAACCTCTTCGCCGTGGATGTTTATTGCTCAGTTTCTACAGTGCATGCAGTCTTGATTTTAAAGCTCTAACACACACACACACACATACACACACACACACACACACAAATGATACTGTTTTACCTTCTGACAGGTCAAAACCAGAGCCTAATTGGTGTAGTGGTTGTGAATTTTGAGCAAAGGTACTTTCTAAGAAGATGTATTTTTTTCTTTTAGTTTTCATTCCCAACTTCACAACATACATATATGTAGAGGTTGTGATTTTAATGGGCTCCCACCCTCACGTGTACACAGATGTACACATGCTTTCAAACATAAACACACAAATATGTAAACATATATATGAAGATTGGTTACAACACAATTCACTCCCAAATCTTACTCCTCTTATGCTTCCTGTTCAAGAGCTATGTAACTTTCCAGGGTTGGTTTCTGCTCCTCGACCCCCACCAAGGTTGAGTTGAGCTAAAGAACAAGAATAATATGGTGTTCCTAAAATGAGAAGCTTCTCAAAAGTTTTCAGGATTTGACGTCCTATACTAAAAGCAACCCTTATTGAAATACAAATATAATGAAACCATTAATTACATAAAAGTAGAAACATTTCTAATTTTCAAAACTACTTCTCACTGAATACATACTGAGAGTCAGGTTATCTACAGGATCCATGCACGATAGAAAACATTATCCACATATCGTCGATGATGAAACCATTACACAGAGAAAGTGGTTTGCCACAGATTGCCATAGATAGTGAATGAGGGAGCAGGGGATCAATTCTCAATCACTTCTATTCCAAAGCCAAAGCATCTTCCATAAAAGCAGAAATACCACCACATGTTTCACGTGCTAACTCATTTAATGTTACAGGTGTTTTATATAGATTCATGCTTGACATCAAAATCACAGAATTTTAGAATGAGGGTGGACCTTATCACGATATTTTAGTAATTGGCTGCTGAGCTCTGCTCATCTATTTTTGAATTCTCTTCTCTCTGAAACATCTATAAAAGTCAGTAGAACCATCCATTGACTTTCAGGTGGGCTTTAGCTTTCACAAGTCTTTAACTTCCAGTCTTCTCCCATGTACTTTCCAATTCTGGCTTAAGGAGCAACTACCATCTAAACTACATGGGTGAATTAAAATGCAAGGGCAAGTAGGTTTTGCCACTCTCACGGTGAACTCTTCCTCTGATATGCAGAGTGATCGGGCTTCCCAGATAATCTCTGGTGAAGAAGCGAGTTTTGATTTGTGTGCGTTTCCACTCTGTTTTGGGCCAACATAACAATGTTTGGTCTAGTGCACATGGCACGTTCGCAGATTGCGACACACGTTATTTGCTGGTTCAACCAAACCCTGAGTCGTCTTTGTCCAACTCCATGAGATAAATCCACTAAGGGATGGGTGTCATGGCAGGGCCAAATTTCTATAAAAGATTCCAAGATGTTAACTGCAAATTCTAAATGCCTATCATCACTGTTAGGTTTTGGACTTGTGATGGTTCACAGACCACAATTTCAGAAAAACTAAGAGGAATTACTCGGTAATTTGTAACAGCTCAGCTACCAACCCGATGAGAAAAAAAAAAAATTTTGGCGAGGAATCTATATTGTGATTCGTATTCACTGTGTTAATATGTGTTAAACACTCAGAGAATAGAACTGCCTGGTATTTGGGAAAACATTTTCCTTCCCCTGCCTTTGAAAGCACTTACAGGCACCAGAAGACAGAGTAGTAACATCGCGGGCTACCTGGGCCAGTGAGTTGTGTCAGAGTCGACCCGTGCACTCCGACACTCAAACCGAGAAGTGAAAGGATTCATCAGCAGGGGGTGGAGAAGGGGACGTGCGTACACCCAATCAGTCAAGGTGACTGACAGCCCGTGAAAATATTACAATGAAACACCATGTTTTGCTACGGAGGTCACTAGAAGTGGCCCGCCTCGATGTTGATGGGTCAGGTTTCACAGGTGTGTGGCATCGGTCTTCAAATCTCCATAGTGCGCATACTTCACGTAAACCAAAGGCAGTCAGGGAGAAGCCGGACGGTTTTTGAGATGCTCAGAGAATCGAGAAGTGGAATGCCTCCTGAGCCAGCAGTCCATCAGAACTTTGGATAGAGTTTAGTAGAGTTGACTCCAGACGCTAAATATGTGCGAGTCTAACTACTTTGTCATATTCCATTGAATACATGCCCGTGGATTACCTTTCCATTCTGCTGTGACACAGGTCTAGAATGGCGCTGTTCGCCGTGGCCACAAGCCAGGCTTGACTACCCTCTGGTGACCTTGCTACCTGTGAATGAATGTGATTGCTCACATGTAAAGACTCTGGGCAGGGACAGGGGATCACTCTCTGATTTCTGATAGTTAAATAATGTGCTGGATCTATATCTATAAATATGGGTATATATTTAGTTTTTTTTCCAGACAAACCTATAATACCATAGGCATTATCATTAATATTAACTGCTAGGAAGGCTAATAGCATTTAAATACGAGGATAGAGTAGCTTCAGTTTGGTAGACATACTCCAGGATGCAAGCCAGGATAATTCATACAAACACATGCCTTTGCCATCCAAATAAAAAGGAGTAAGTCTATATTTGAGTTTGTGGAAAAGTTTTTAATTATTCTGTTTTGTGTGTAGCCCTCTGGCTAAACATCCCCTAGCACAGGGAGCGTAGAAATCACTGGGAGGTCCTAGTGAAACACTAGGGGTTGCCCGCCCCATAAGCCGAGGGTGGGCTCGGATTTAAGTTCTAACGACTTCCCAGCTGATGCTCACTCGATTCTCAGGTTGATCTTCTGATTAAAAGTGAGTATAATGCTCCACTATTAACAGATCAAAGCCCAAAACTCCATTGCAGGTTACAGCAGGAGCATGAAAATCTGGCCCAACCCCCTTTTCCATTCTCAGGTCCTCCCGTGACTCTTGTTCGACTGTGCACTGACAGTTCTCGAGCTCGGTATCGGCCATTGTCTTTGAGGCTTTCCCGTTCCATCTTAGCATCCCTTCTGCCCAGAGTGTCCCTCCACCTGTAGCGTGAAAAATGATCACCTTTCCTTCAAGGCAAGTTCCAGGCAAATTTCTTCGAAGGAAAATACTGCCTAGGACTAAATTTAAGTGAATAAAAACGAGGACCTCTCAAAATTTGATTACAGTGGATTGTTTCATCATGTAATTTATGGGCATCCTGAGGATGCTGCTACCTGCTTCTCAAGGAGAGAGTCCGTTCCATTAGGGGGTACAAGATTCAGTGTGAATTTTGGATCATAAACTGTTTTCATCGTTCACTTGTTACCATTTCATTTTATATCATGATTTTTAATAAAATGTTTCTGTCTATGAGAATGTTTGAGATGGATTTTAATAATGTGCCAAACCACAAAAAAAAATGTTGACCATAACACTTCTGAACATCATTCATTATCATACTTAAAATGCAAATAGCCTAGGTATGAGGAAAAGTCATTATAAATGATATATTTATTTATTTTTAATTTTTAAAAAATTTTATTTATTTGAGAGAGAGAGAGCATCAGCGTGGGGAGGGGGCGTGGAGAGGGAGAAACAGGCTCCCCACTGAGCATGGAGCCCAATGCAGGGCTTAATCCCAGGACCCCCGAGATCATGACCTGAGCCGAAGGCAGATGCTTAACCAACTGAGTCACCCAGGTGCCCCAAAGACAGAAAGATATATTTATTTCTAAAGCGTGACTTTTCTTGGAGAGTTCGCTTATGCATTCAGGTGCAAGTCTTTCTTATAAAGACACATTCATTTAGCCTAACAAAATTGTCTCAGATCCTGATTTTGTGTCTGTGAGATATAAACTTCTATGTATACCTAAGTTGGCAAGATTTCAAATCTTCGCACATATAAACAGGTAGTTCTGCAGAGTCTGACATTGTTGTTAGGTTTTACTAAAGCTTGAAACCTAAGTTTCTGCCAAAAAGGTTCCCGGTTAATCTGCTTCAAATAGTGGTGAATGCTTTATCATTAGCCAAATGGGGAAGGCATGGCTGCCTGCAGTCTTCTTTAAAGGTTAAGGAGTGATATATGGGTGCTAAGTAAAGGCTTATCAGGTTACTGTACATCAGAACACTGATAAAACTTCCTCAGGAAAGCACCAAATGGAACAAGGACCTTTTCAGAAAATGTTGGTTTGTAGATATGACATTACAATGGAACTCATCTAAATGACAGCATGGCTTAAGGATGGAATTTTTACTCCCAGGTCAGGAAATTCTACAGCAGGAACCAAAGTCTGGCTTAGCTCTTGAGCTGTGGCCAGAATCCAGGTTGTTTTTCTGCTGTATGCTGGTTTTCAGAGACATGCGAGTTTCGGAAGATAAGAACAGAATTGTGTATTAGCCGCCACATGTGGTACTTACCAGATTAACCAAAGGAGCGGAGGCCCCGGTACAAGTCTTCATTCTCCCTGATGTCCTTACAAGGTGAGCGTGGCGCTCATACTTGAAATCCCGATGTGAAAATGGAAAAAGGTGTGTGAGCCATAGAAACGGAGTCGCAGGGCCCCCTTCGAGATCGTAAGACTTTGCTTTTATATTTTGTTTTGTTTGCTGTTGCATCTTGTGCTTTTAAAAAATCTATTTGGTGCCAGTCATTTAATGGCAGGTCTTCTTTAAAATGTGGCTGGGTCCGTTTGGAGAAGTAGAGATACTAAGGCATGCAATTTTGTGAGAATAAGCCCAGAAAAGGGAGCCTCTTAAGTTAATTGTGTGTTTCTCACTAATTCCCACCAAGGGCATGAAAGCCACCACTTAAGTGATCTTTCCGTTGATTAGGGTAAGCATCCAGGAAGTCCTTTTTGTTATCTAATCTAAGTCGCTCTGGCTAAAATTTTCCCTGTTTTGTTTTTGATAGAGAGAGCCTATTTCCCCATTATATACAGTGGTCGTGGAGCCATAATACATTTTGTGAACCCCGAGAGGAAACCAAGCAGCAAGCATGTTTTTAATCTTCATTTAGTACCAGTGTTGGGTACTCTATATGTGTACGTATAACAAGGATGTAATGTATTGTAACCTACTTGGCAAATTGTAATTTGTAGGGACAGGTAAACTGGATTTGAGATTCAGACTCGGGCCTGACTAGTTTGAAAGTTCATAGTCCTTCTCTCCATATTCTGTCATTCTCCAAAAAGCATGAAGAAAGAACAAACATGGTTCATATAACCCTGAAAGGTACTCTGATATTTAATGTAATACTCAAGGAGAGAAAATTTAAAACAGGCTTCATGAATTCACTGATCAAAATTATACCGAGAAACAGTGTTTGGAAGGGTCAGGAACTGGTGGTTCACCAAATTGACAAGTTCAATATATCGTATCGTTGTGGTCTCATCTGATGTGCATAAGCATGCTAATTATGTTTGTCACAATTTTATACATATTGCAGTTATCACAAAAGTTATATTAGAACACTCCGTGAACAGTATGATCTGCATTAACAAATCCACATTTCACCATGAAAAGGGTTAGTTTTCCAGATGAGATAGCCACTATGGCTATGTAAAGGGGTAGGAGGTCGATCAATCCAAGTTCAGCCAGTCCAGTGAAGTCAGCCCAGCAGCCTAGGGTGACTCGGTCATCAGCATCCGTGGTCCCCCCCCAGGTATGGAATCCATATTTATGGGATTCATCCAGAGATAGGTGGCGCCTGGGTTCAGCTGTGCGCGGGGTGGAAGCCACGCAGAGGTGTCCCAGACCACATGGAGGTGGGGGATGGTGGCTCAGCCTACAGCCTCACAGATCGCGGATACTTGACCTCTCTATAGAACACAGGATCATTCTTTGTCTCTGACCAAAGTCAGTGCTTCAATTCTGGGCAAAGTTGTAAGAATTCTTCAGCTTCTTAAAGTTTAAAATAAATTTTATAGCTATTTGCATTTGATATTGTCATAAAATGGATATATAAAAGATGTCTAAAGTATGGTTTCTATCTTTGTGGAGTTTTGAATATTGCTGACAGGGCAAGATGAATGGAAGAAGCAATTATAAGCAGGATTTCAGTTTTTCTCTAGCTTTAACTTGTATTAGGTAAGTCCGTTCATGGGTCTGGACCACTCTGCAAGTGAAAGGGCTGGACTACACTGTGTCCAAGTTCTGACTGAATTTACTACTTCTATCATTCTACTCAATGTCAAGTGATTATGGTACAGAAAATAAAGGCAGAGGGATTCCAAGGAGGGAGAGAGAAAGAGAGAATCAGATGTGGTCAGAGAAGTCCTGGATTAGACAGGCTTTTGGCTGATATTAAAAAATTAAGGGTAAGAATGAGCTCAGTGGAGAGGGCAGAGGGTTATTATGGGGAAAATGGAAAGAATAAGGAAACCAGAAGTGAAAAAGGCATTAGGTAGTCATCTGGCATTGAGAAGTTTGGGACAACTGCTGGAAATGAAGGATGGCTTTGTATCAGAGAGTATCAGGGTTGCTTATGAACATCCATGCACACCGGGCCAGCAGGCTGGGTTTGAGCTCAAAGATAAAGAGGAAGCATCAATCAGGGACCCTTCCCTATCAGACCCAGAGGAAAGGGGAATGCTCATCTCAAGCAGTTTGAGCAAGATGAAACTGGTAGGCATCATTTCCAGGTATGACCGGCCCATAAAATATTCGGGGGAAAAATAAAGAATCAAATGCCAAGACTTACTTAAAAGTACCGGGAGATGCACAACAAACAAGTTTACAAAGACTCTGATAGAACAGATCTGCAGTTCCCACACGGTAACGATTAGCAGGAACTGGGTATCTGCCATACCTTCACCAGGGCCTGGGAGCTACAGGTTGTTCCAAGTGAGGCAGGGGCTGCTTCTCAGCCTCTGCAGGAGACAGGAGGGTGTTTGAGTCTGAGACCTTTGGTGTAGGGACCCAGGTGGAACTTCAGAAAGGAGAAGGCCCTCATTTAGAGTGAGCACAGAATAGAAGGGTTATATGGGAGTTGTAGAGGAGTTTGACAATCAAATTTGTGAATTCACATAGGAAAGGGAGAGCTACTCACACAATGAGGAAGATTAAAAATGTTTAGTGTGTATGTTAATAATCGCTAATACTTTTGGAAGTCCTTAGATAACAGGCACTTAATTGTATAATTTCAGCATTATGTTAGATGGCAAATTGAAAACATCACATTCATCTAAGTGTTCCCTTGTAACTGCTTCAAAATTTTGGCATACCAGAATAGGTATGAATGTTAAAGAAAAGGATGTTGTCCTACTTCGTGCTTAACTTATTTTTGAGTACACAGATTTCTTGTCTAGCACCTTGGGATGAGTTTTTAAAATATGATCTATGTTCTTAATAACCTGTATTGAACATCTTGATGCTAAAGACAAGTAAGTTATTATAATCAATTCAATGTGGGCTGGTCAAGTGTTTCCTTTTTCACAAAGTAGGTTGCAATTCTCACGCCAGCTTTGCCAAATTGAAAATAAATATGCCTGGCTGGAAGAGAATCCAAGTGAGATTTTATAAATGAAATAATATGCTTTAAGGCCAGGTACCAAAGATGGATCAAGAACACCATATTTGGGCATGAAGAGCTGCTAAATGTGACTGCACTTAGCCTTAGGAAAGCAGTGATTTACCAGTTCCTACTACGTTCTGATTTATGTATATTGTCTATGACCCAGCTATTTACTAAGGAGCGGGACGTGATGCTATGAATCCTATGTAAAAGATCAATCCTATGCTATTTACTGTAGTTAGACTTTGTGTTCCTTTTGACTCTTAAGTGAATTGAGGCCTTTGAAATAAAATAAAATAAAATAAACTGTTTATTAATTTTTATTTGTACGACTGTACTTAATCTACAACTAACTGCATACTGAACATATTTTGAAATCAATCCAGTTAATGCATGATTGGTTTTTTTTAATCTTTTTGCATTCTTTTCTTACTTAGTTTTTAACTGTAACCCCCAAATCTGAAGATGGCTTGGAAAACTAGAACAGATTTGTGAAACTGAGTAATTTTTCGAAAGTCTTGAAGCAGAATAAAACCAAATTGAAATATCTAAAGTGGGGCTCAAAATCTCATTGCTTCTCAGTTGCCAGTAAATTTTGTATTTGCGGTAAATTGATGTAGACAGAGCAAGCACACAATAGTTTCACCAGACATTCACAGCATGTGATTCCAAGACCATAGCAGGGTTTGGTTTGAGTTTATTTTCTGAGTTGTCCTGGATGCTCTCCTTCCGGGTATGTCTTCTCTTCGGTCTCATGTGCCATGTCTTATTTCAACTCTCTGACAGCATAAGCAAGCATTAGAGCAGAATAATCTGTATGCACAGTGGGAGAAAGAGGCAGACCAAATACACACTGAATAGGGAACAAGAAGTTTCCAGCAGTTGATGCATTATTCTCCCTGGTAAAGAAGTAGATATGCTAAACATATGGAGACATGCTCATGGATCAATAAGGAGAACTTCTAAATATATGGCCGTCCTGTGAAAATTTATATCTTGACTGAGGATATGTTTTGATAGCATAAGTAATATTCTCATAAAATTTTTGGAGTGACACATGAGGAATGAGGGAAACCATAATATAAAAAGCACATGTTAGATCCTTGCCAACGATTGCGCCATCTTTCTGCCTTATAAAGACATTGATTTTCATCCTATCCTGCCCTTTTATAGTAGCTCAGTTCTATATAGCTTGAGAATTCCTTTGGGAATAGAACACATCTGAAATTAGTGTAATGAGCTTAAGTTAGGGGAAAAGCAAGATTCCCTGGATCTTGGATAAATACACTTAGTTTAGCAAATTTGTCAAAATGTATCCACTGAGGGTATCACTTTCCTTAAAAAATATGATATATACCTTTATTTATTTGATTATTTTTTCTTAACCTCAGAGCCTTTAGGGTAAACTTGGAAAGGAAATTCTGCTAGACTTATGGTTTTAATATGGTGCCTTAAATTCTAACATTTCTTTCAGATATTCACCCGCAAGACTCATTTTAGATCTATTTGCTGTGGGAGAAGAGTCAGAAAGAGACTTTATGATGAAGTTTCTTCTTTTCCTGATCTTCTTAAAACTAGGAGAAATGGATTCTGAATTATCGAATACTCCACTAGGAACTCAGCAGGTGGTTCCAAATTAAATTCACGAAATTCCAGGATGACATTTTCCTTAGATAATCCCAGAATATAACTTTACCAACTGCATGGGATTCAAACCAAGCTTCTTGCCAAGAGGTAAAACATAAATCATCAGGCTCTAAAATCAAGAATAATACTGTCAATTATAATTTCATGGTTTCGAATAAGTAAATGAAGTACCAGTATGGGAGCGCCTGGATGGCTCAGTCTGTTAAGCGTCTGCCTTCGGCTCAGATCAGGATCCCAGGGTCCTGGGATTGAGCCCCACGTCAGGCTAACTGCTCAGCAGGGGCCCTGCTTCTCCCTCTCCCTCTGCTGCCCCCCTGCTTGTGCTCTCTCTCGGCTCTCTCTCTCAAATAAATAAATTCTTTAAATAATTTAAAAAAAATAATGTACCAATATGCATTGGAGTAGAGAAAGATTAAAAGTCATAAATACCTGAAAAAAATTCCTTACTGGTCCAAGTTCTACAGTATCAGAAGTTCAATCTTGTTATACCTTTTGATAAATCTCAGTTAAGAAAATAGCTTGTTGGGTTATATTTGATTATTTGTACTTCCATATTGATCTTTGGATTCTTCCTGTGCATTTGTAGCTATGTTTAGAATCAGTGAAACTGGTTAAAATACCCACAATACGGAATAGACAATAAAATTTCCTAGTTAGCATATTATGTTGATTTATAAAACTCAATTTTGTCCCATGAATTTTAGTTTTGATCAATTCATAAAAAACACTTTTTTATTATGTTATGTTAATCACCGTACCTTACATCATTAGTTTTTGATGTAGTGTTCCATGATTCATTGTCTGCGTATAACACCCGGTGCTCCACGCAGAGCGTGCCCTCTTTAATACCCATCACCAGGCTAACCCATGCCCCCACCCCCCTCCCCTCTAGAACCCTCAGTTCGTTTCTCAGAGTCCATAGTCTCTCATGGTTCGTCTCCCCCTCCGATTTCCCCCCCTTCATTCTTCCCCTCCTGCTATCTTCTTCTTCTTCTTTTTTTAACATATAATATATTATTTGTTTCAGAGGTACAGGTCTGTGATTCAACAGTCTTACACAATTCACAGCCACTTTTAGAAACAGACATGATTAAATTTTCAGGAAACATTATTTAATGAAATGAGTTCCTCACAGATATGTTTGCTAAAGCCAAATTCTATGGTGAAAGCCATAATCTTATCCTTGATCTAAAAATGAATGTAATAAATTTAATCTCATAATTTATTTACTCTAGTATATTTATTCTACAGGCACATGATGAATAATATAAAATAGTTTATTGATTATATTGAAAAAATAGAGATACAGTGTGGATTCAGAGGATGGAGTGAACACATTATTCTCGTTAATTAGATTTCATGAGTAACATTTATGACATTTCTGTTTCCTTGAATTTGAACTTAGGCTTGCTGTAAACAACTGAATTGTCTTTCTTTTCTCTTCGAAAAAAATCTGACGGCCTCTGGTTGGCACAGTAAAAATTATAAAACATTACACTGTAAAAATATTAATATTGTAAAACCTTACAAAAATTATAGTACAATGTTATTTTGCCGTCTGCTTTTTTATGTAAACATCAGGGAAAAAAAAAAACAAAACTCCAGCCATGAGAGCCTCTAATAAGAGTCAACTGAGCATGGGCTGACTTTCCAACAATACCAGAATCCCTCATGGAACTTTCTTCAGGAAAGTCCAAATTCCACTGCTCACATTTCTAAATACTCTAAAATTCCTGGTTCTGGAAAATAAGGTATTAATCCTTCCAGTTGTAGTTTTCCATGTTTCTATGGTACAGTATTGTTGTACTCTAACTACCCCCAACTTACATTAAGCACAAACTGCATGCCAGTTATTGGGCTAAGAAAACATCACACTGACAATGACATTAAATTTTCAAAATACTCATTTAAGGGAGACAGTGAAGAAGAATGACACAGAAATGAGTACTTTCTTCAAGATCACAGAGCTGAGTAAGTAATGAGAAGAGATCATTTAGTTTAGACTTCCAAAGACTGCTTTTTGCACCAGTTCGGAAGGACTCAGTTCAAACCTCACTTTTCACAGAAAGCTTATAGAACCTCTTCAGGCAACTCACAAGCTTTGTAATCTTTCTGGGACCAACTTTTTCTGAAAGGATCAGATGTCAACATTTTAGCTTCACGGGCCATAAGGGTTCTGTCTACTCAGCTCTGTTTAGCATGAAAGAATATGTGGACGATGGTAAACCAAGGGATGGGCTGCGTTTCAATAAAACTTTATTAATGGATACTATATTTAATGATCATATATGTATGGATACATATTTATTTATAGACATTATAGAAAGTTAGAATTTCATGTGGTGTTCACCTGTCATGAAAGTTCATTCTTTTATTTGTTAGTTTTACTTGTTTGTTCTCTCATTTGTAGAAAAATGGAAAACCATTCTTGGCTCATAGCCTTACACAAACAAGTGGCATCTGTGGGCCATAGTTTGCCAGCCTCTATTCTAGAGTAGGATCTTTTCAAACCTAAATGTCTCCTGCCGCATAGATGTTCTCTAGTAACTAAGAAGTAATGAGAGGCCACTCTAACCAAAATGGTCTTGTTATACTGATAACACACAATATTTATTACACGCCACCCAAAATGTTTTATGCATATTATTTAAGCGAATGTCACCCCAGTCCCATGGAGTAGATATGATTTACTTAAAACAATGGATGAAATGGGGCTTTGGCCACAGTCGTGACGTCTCTGGCCGCACATGTGAATGTTGCAGAATCCAAATGTTTATCTCTAAACTTTGAAAAACATAATTTGTCTATCGTTGAAGACCAAGGAAAACTTTTCACATTTCAGGAGGAAGGGCTAACCTAGACAAACCTACACAAGACAGATATTTGGGAGCATCAGCCTTCTAGGGATTTCTGGAGGTCACTTTGACGTCTTAGTAATGAGTACGGAGTAATTGTGCACATGATTACACGCTATGCATGTTCTAATTACATGATCCCTTGCTCTACCTTTGGAGTTTTGATTTAACGGATGCATAGATCAAACACAAACAATAGCATAGGAGCAGAATATATAGCCACTATGTTTTGATTATTACAGTAATTTTTTCCTAAGTATAATAGATGTCTTAAACCCAACCTGTTGGCCACTTAGCTAACTTTGTGAAGAGAATGAAGACAGACGGCAAGATGAGCCTCATATACACATACGATATATTTAACTGCATTGTACTGAACAGATACTCTTTTGGGTGAAAATTGCCTGACCTTTCTTGATAGAACAGTTAGGTTTTACAAGAAAATGTGATATACTTTTTGTTTTTACAGCCTTCCCTTTAGGACTAAATGGTGAAATTATAGCTATCTGCCACCGACTTGACAAAACTCCAACTGTGTTTATTGCTTTACCTTTGTTTTATTTAACACTTGACCTCAGAAACCTTTGTAAAGTGTCTTTAGTTACTACAGAATCTGGAAACATTGAGCAAATATATCATTCTTTGTCCGTACTTCAGGGGGAAGGCCATTTTTCCCTGTCAAAATTTTCAAGCTTTGGGGCTTCAAATAATTGAAGTGAAGGAGTATGTGTATTTTTAATATTTCTCTCATCAGTTTTCTAAAAAAGTCAATTTAATAAATGCTTACATCTGCCAATGTCATTAAACCACAAAGCGTGTATATATATATGTGTGTGTGTGTGTGTGTGTGTGTCTATAGACACACATACATATTACATGTTATTATCGATTTAATAGCAGGGAAAAGAATAATGAAAAATATTATAAATATACTTAATTTACAAGTCTTTCAACATTTTGCATATCTCTTAAAAGGGACATGTGTATACATATGCACACACCCCCCATCATCACCAATTTATGAGGTGATGAAAATATATAATTTGCTTTGCGAAGTAACTAACTCGTAAAGTCAATACATTGCTTAAGGTGCCAAAACTTTGTAAGAACCCACGTGACAAATGGATTTTTAGTCCTAAAAATACATGTAGATTACATTACAGGTATTATTAATTATATTGTATATCATCTGTATTCTAAGTATCATATCGTATGAAGACTGGAAAAAGCAGAAGTATCTCACCGAGAAAGCGAGCTCTGATATCTTCATGAAGGAGGAAGTGATTGTGATATAGTGTGTCACAAAAGAGTTTGAATTAGTTTAGCCAAAGAAGAAAAATATACTGAAATAAACAATTAACACCTGGCACAATCCTTCTCCTAACCAGTTGTCACATTGTATTGAAACAATCTCTAGCCAAGCTTTTTACCATGAAACGCTATGGTTCCATAAGGGATTTAGTCCATCTGTACGTTTAAACCTTAACCCAAGCACTGACAAATGATTGGTCCTCACCAAATATAAAACAAATATAACAAATATTTGTTTCAACCAACTGAAGAAGTCTTTTCGTTAATAATAGGGTTTTCAATGTAATTAGAACCACAACACACACACACACACACACACACACACACACACACACTCATGAACAGAGGGGGGAGGGGAGAGAGATCTCCTAGGAACATCAAACTTTCAGATAAAGTGAGGATTTTAAAACATGAATTGACTACCTTTTCCTAATTCACCTAGTTCTGCTAATTCTCAGGGGAGAAGGAAATAAAGACCCGAGATTTATTTAGTGTCTCTTCTGTAGAACATGATGTGCCAGGAAATTTTCATTATTTTCAGTGCCAGTAGTTTTGGGATAGCACCTCATAGTAAGCTACATGTAATAACGATTCATCTATTTTGTACTAATACTTATCACAACTGTTTGAAATATGTTACTATATGGCAATGGTAATCATAGCATTTTGAAATATTTTATCAATATTTTATTTTTATATAAAACATGAAATATTTTACCATATTAGTGGTAAAATTCATTCCTATTTTTAACCTCTCCATAATTTATTTTTTTCAGATTCATTATCTCCTATAAATTTTATGTCATTAATTTTGGACAAAGTACACTACTGAGTTTAATTGATGAATATGAAATTGCAATCTGGTCCTTACAGACTTTCAATAAACTAGTATCAACATTTTTTAGGAGGAATTATAATCTGATCAGACTGTCAAGGGTGGAAAATTCTGTCCTGTCTTAATTGTCAAGTCACATTTTTACAAGTAGCAGAAACGTTGCTGGGGATAGGGAGGAAAGGGGCCAAAGAAAATGAGCGATTGTCGGCTGGTGTTTTTATGCCTGATTTCAATTCTTCTTACATTTCTTTACAATTACTCCTCAAAATTTCAGAAGAGACTTCAAACTTATTTTTTGTAATGATTTTCAAAATTTCTTCTACCAAGTGGGCTAATATGGTGCTTTCTTGTGTGCTCTGACTTTCTAGTCACGGAGACAATGTTTTCACTCCCAAAAATAGAATACAGATATATCTTTTTGTAATGTGACCACATCTTTCAAGACTCATTTGATATATTTGTTATGCTCACATGGAACTTCAACAACATTTCTATGTTTCCTAATTTTTCATTTTTATCTTACATGACAATAGTGTTTACATAACACCGTGTAATACACTATTAGGGGCTAGCCTCCACCATATCTCAGACTGGCCTAAAAACAAGTTACTCTTCCTAAGATTGCCTAGTCACAGAAATATTCATTTAAATTCAAAACATTAAAAATAGAAATATGACTTTGCTGTCTAAACTGATGGCTATTCTCTTTTTAATTTTGTTTAACTCCTGAGGGTAGGGTGTAATTTACAATCATCTTTATAAGTTCATAATTGAGGAGAGGCCGCGATTCAACAATGCCTGCCAAGTTGTGAGGCTCACATTTTCTTTAGAGAAATATTGCTTATTTTTGCAGTGTGCGCCATGCCTTAACTAGATGTGTATGCCAATGGTTTTATTTTCAAGCACTCACATTCATAGATTCCTGCCATATGATTGCATTTTACAGTAAAATATGAGTGTATTCATAATGATTTCATTTAAATCTATTCATAGTTTATAAAAATGCTTAATGAAAATCCTATGATTTGAATATCAATTATGTGAAAATCTCAAATCATCGTTGATTATTCTGGTCAATTGTTGAGAGATGTTCCTCACTTTCAATATCAATTTCCACATTCTGTCCATAATAGCAACAATAGATATTTAGATAGCAACCCACTGTATTAACATGCATATTATCTTATTTAAGCCACTTAACAAACACATGGCATAATTATTACTATCCATACTTTATAAGTGAGAGATGTGAGATTCAGAGAGGTTAAGTAATTTATTTGAGATTTCTTAACTAATAAGTGACCAAGACAGGAATTAAATCTTGTGTATAAAATCCAATATAATTTTCATATATATTTAAAATACTCTCAGCCAAGATGAATAGAAGTTTTATTTTATAGACTAAGATATCTGTAAGATGCCAATTTTAAGGAATCTGATCTATTCTTAATTATTTTAATTCCAGAGTTACTTAGTTAATTAACTACAAAATTATTTAATTCCAAAGATGAAATAAATGATTGTCTGTCTCCTGTTATTGCACAAATGATGAGACTTTGTACTTAGGGATATTAGAACAAGAAGATACGGGCTTTGGCTAAAACGGAAGGGCTTTGGACTATGTGTAAAAATGTGTTCTGTCAGTTGGCGCCCAAAGAATCCCTTCCTTTGAAGTCTTTACAGGATGAACTCCCCAGGGATTATGGAAGATTTATTTTCTGTATATGATGATGGAAAATTAACTAAATGATTTTCAATATTGGGGCCATGAGTGTCTCTAAGGAACTGAAGAATGAATGTGCAAACACATAATTTGACTGCAAAGAATAATCTTTGATGGCCTCATGATCAATTTGAATATAGAAGCATATGCATAAACATCATTTTCATCTTATGTAGAATGAAGGAGAAGCAGAGGCAGATGGAGAGTTGCCTGCTCAACTGTGCCTTGAGTCCCCGTCATTTTATTGACTCACAGGAATCAGCTGAAAGTTGCACTTGGATATTTCCTACTCTGACTCAAATAGTCTTTTGATTAAAATCGTATGATTATTAGTTTTTATTTTCCAGATGGAAAAATGAAAACCAAAGAGTGTTTATGTGGAAACTAGTTTCCCTGATCCTGTACAGTATTTTTTTTCACTTCCAAAATCTTAGATACACTATTATAGACTAACACATTCTTTATTCATCCACTTAATCTACATTTTTTTCTGTATTTTATTCAAAAGCATACCAGAAAGAACAGAAGCATTAAAGAAAAAAAAAAAAGAAAAGAATGTTTCATATGTAACTTCTTTTGCTATTCATCAGTGAAGGGCACTTGGTCAGTAAAGGGATTTCTCATCAGTACACCCACTGCCTCTGCACAAACTAAACCGGCATGTGGAAAGCATGGCTTAAACTTTGGGACCATATTTCACCCTAGCACATCCCAAGAACACTATCAAAGCCATTACAATCATTCCTCCAGTAAAGAACATAATTAAACTCATGCTAATGATAGATAACAAGTCATATAACTATTACACAAGTGAAGAATGTTAACTTTTATGAAACTAAATTTCAGAAGGCCTTAGTGAATTGTCTAACATTCCACAACAAAATTGTGCAAAGACTCCCTGGAACTCAGTTATGTATGAGTTGGTTACTGGGAACTGTGTATGAGTGTGTTCCCCACCCCCCCGCCGTGATGCCTTCATGTTCAGCCAACTGTGACATATTCCATGAAATACATAATTTATGTAAATATGACAAAGGAAGACAAAGCTCTTGGTTATTAACTATTGTGCCAGTTTGTGTTCTTTAGCTACTAATAAAATAAACCAACTGTACCTGCCTGATAAAAGCAAAAAAGTTAATGTGTTAAGGATGAGGGGTAGCCCAGAGAATTAAACAGCTACAGATTCTACCCCCGGAAGGACGGGAGAAAGACTAAGCCAGGCATCCTTGTGCAAGGTCTCAGCTCCCGTCCCATTTAGGCCCCTCCCCAGGGATGAATCAGCCACGTGGGTGTTTTCCTTCCTTTTATCCTTCCATTTAAGGGTCAGATACTGAGAAAGAAATCCCTACTGACCCTGCTCGTCCAAGACAGGGGAGTGCCCTGCTTGGCCGTCCAGAATAGAAGAGTAGTTTCCCAAGGAAATTGAAGGTTCTTGCCGGAAAAGAAGAAAAGTGGTTCCTAGTCATCAAGCAAGACCTCACGTTTTGTCAAAGCTCAATTTGAAAGTCACTTCCTGTGAAGAACCATTTTTTCATTCCCCTAAACTTTCTGGGTAAATTGACTTTCACTAGACAAGCATGTGACAGGTATTCAAGAAAATGAGATGTACTGGAGGGTGAGGGAGACCAGCCCTTGCCCTTAGGGAGCATACATTCTAGCAGAAAAAGGTATTTCCAAGCCACCAATTTTGTCCTCTCAGGATCCCCATATCCAGCGCTTTAGTTATAAGTTTTCCCAGAGATTTGTAAGCTCTTTAGTGACAATTTTTTTTAATTGATATTTCTATCTTCTATAACATTTAGCATATTGTGTGTCACAGAATGCACACGAATTACCACTTTAACAGTGGCCCTAGGTGCATAATCTCTTAACTTGGTCTCCTGATTATCCTGTTTCTTATGGCTTTGCTATAGATGCAATAAAATCCAGATTCTCAAAATGATTCTTTTTTCTTTTTTAAAGATTTATTTATTTATTTTAGAGAGAGAGAGAGAGAGAGAGAGAGAGAGCGCATGGGGGAGGGGCAGAGGGAGAGAATCTTCAGCCGACTCCCTACTGACCTTCGAGGTGGGGAGGTGCTGGATCCCGGGACACTGAGATCACAACCTGAGCTAAAACCAAGAGTTGAGCACTCAACTGCCCGAGCCACCCAGGCACCCCTCAAAATGATTCTTAAAGCAGTTCATAACTTTCCTTCCTCCAATTGTTTTTATCACTATACCATTTACGTGGTTTACATTGTAATCATACCCTGTTGCCAGACTTAAATTCATCTCCCACTTTGGTCTTACATTTAGTCATTGTTTACGCCTCTATTGTTGAGACAAATTCTGTGCTTTATATTGGAATTGTTTCTATATGTTTCTGTGGACCCTTATAGATTGTAAGCTCCTGGGGAGGCAGGATTATTCAGCTGTAGTTCTCTTCAACTTCTAATCGGGTGGTT
The DNA here is from genome assembly GCF_009762305.2 of Zalophus californianus. Lineage (NCBI taxonomy): Eukaryota > Metazoa > Chordata > Mammalia > Carnivora > Otariidae > Zalophus > Zalophus californianus. Next base: position 6,883,551 of record NC_045597.1, read on the forward strand.
TGTGCAAAATAAGAATTCAGTTATTGTTAACTGAATTAAAGAAGACATGATTTTATCATTTATTAAAAGGTATTTGTATGTATTATATGCCAACATTATATTCGCCCTGTAGAAAAAGTTATATGCAATGTATTCATCACTCTTAAGGATATCAGAGCATAAAATAATTGGAATAAACTATCAGAGTGGATACATAGAGGTATAATAGAAGTATTAAGAAGGGAATGGCTAATTCTATGTAGGTGAACTTGCAGATACGAAGTGAAGTGTTTTCCAAGACAAAGAGGCAGTAGCAGGAAGAACAAATACACAAAGCAGGAAGGACGTGGGACATTCAATTCAATGAGCAAAACTAAGTGATCAGGAAGGATGATTACATATCAATATAACTATAGTTAAATCATTTTAAAAATCTTTCTTGCTGTTAGTAATGGAGACTCATTGGAAGGTTTTGAGATGAACTATGTGTTTGGATATACATTTTCGGAAGCTCGTTTTGACATCCTGTGGTAAATGGCTCACTGAGGAACTTAGTAAGGCAAAGAGCCGGACCTAATTTTGGCAGCAGCAGTGAATTTTTAACAAGGGAATGAGCACAAGACATTGTAATGTGTCTGTTAAGCTGAATCCGAAGCATGTGGTAACCGATGACAGGAGGGAATGTGGGGGGCAGTGGTTATCCAGGTTGACCCCAGGGTTTCATGGGAGAGAGAAAGAATGAGTAGTGGTCCCATTACTGAGATTGAGGAAGGGGGAAAAGAAGCAATTGGAGAGAATCGGAAGGGGAGGCCAGGAGAAAGGAAGGCACTCAAGCACACTGCAGGTTAAGGGCAAGGATCATGGCGGGGAAGAGGACCTTTGGGATTTTCAAAATTTAAGTGTGGAGAAAGGACCCATAATCCATAGCAGAGAGACTTGGTCAGGAGGAAAGAGGAAGGTAGAGAATTTTGGAAACCAATGTTGGGGTTTTGAGGGAGGGAAAAGTGTTTAAGTTGAGGATATCGAATATTACTGAGAAGATCAGGTCTGCTGAGCAGGGCTTGAAACATTAGCAACCAGTCAGTTGAAGCTTAAGAACAGGAGAAACTGTAATGGTGGCAGGGGCCATGGGCGTGGTTATTGCGTAATGACCAGGAAGGAGCAAAAGGAAGCCTGGGGTGCTGGACATTTTCCATTTCTCAGTCCACATTCTGCTTCTCTTACTGCATTTACATGCTTTGCTCTAGGTATATAATGCCAAACTGAGGGTTGCTTGGGGGAGGGGGGTGGGGTGTGGGGTCACTGAGTGATGGACATTAGGGAGGGTATGTGTCGTAATGAGCACTGGGTGTTATATAAGACCGATGGATCACAGACCTGTACCCCTGAAACAAATAATACGTTATATGTTAATTAATTGAATTTAAATGAAAAAAATTAAAAATAAAATAAAATCAGTGAAAGATAACACCTATAACATAAAAAAAATGTAAAATGACTTCTGCAGGTTCCTTGGGCATTACTAAGTCACACACAAGATCACAAGATTTGAAACTGGATCTGTTTGACTTCCGTGCAGTTGCCATTAAGCACTGTGCTAACTGCCCCCAGACACGACTCTTACCCCTCGCCGTCCACTGACATGGCAAAATGGGCTTCCTCCTGTTGGCCCCTCTTAATACGATCTTCAGTGTATGTGCTCTTCTGACCGATAGGTTGAATTATTTCCACTTGCAATCTTAAAGTATTTTTTTTTCTGAGCTATCCATCAAGGGACTATACAGATAGTACATGTAGGTCTGCTTAAATCCAAAGCTATTCATAGATCTGGAAAAAAATTTTTAATCTAGTGTCAATATGATATATGATAATGGAAATGATACCATTAGATCTTAATATCCTGAACTGAAAAACTTAAAAAAAATATATTTGAATATCATGGCACAGAGGGAAATATTCAAAGAAAGGAGACATCTTTTCTTATAGGGATAGTTAAGTCTCTTTCTCTTCAGAAAATTTCGTTTTTACTCACAATGTAAAGTCCTTACTTTTTCTTTTCAGCTTAATAACTTCTTGAAATATTATGCATATTTTAATATGATTAATCTTATTTTACCTTTATGGAAGTATTTTGAGTGAGGCAGGACAGATATTTTGACATCTGTTTAACACATGAATGAATTGTGGACTGACAAATAATAAACGATGTGTTTTGCTAGACCATAGGCGTAGGTCTAGCGGCTTAAAGAGATATTTAAATGCAGAGCAGCTGAACTGACCAGCTGATGCAGGCACTTTATCTTCTTGGCAGACTGATTTCTCATAGTGACCAAACATATTTGCAGTGCAGTGTAAACACCATTCTCCTGGGAGCTTTGTTGGTGGGTGTCCACCGAGGAATTGATATCGGGGTCTCCCACAAGTAGAGTTTTCAACCTGGAAAGCCGGAAGCCACAGCCTGAAGAAAAGCCGCCACCCTAAGATGTCTCCCAGGAGCCCTGTCCCAGTTGATGACCTGAGCTGTAATGCTCCTCTGGCTGCTATTTGTGTTAGCAAGGGTGTTGCTTCTCCCACAGATCATAGCTTAAAGTGCTAGTGTCAAATTAAGGTAAGTCCACAGATCATATATATTTAAATACACACATTTCAAATGGTGTGATGAAAATTAATCGATCTTCAGTCTACATGCAATATATAAAAATGCAACTCTCTCAAATTAAAAATGTTTTGAGAGGGGCGCCTGGGTGGCTCAGTCGTTAAGCATCTGCCTTCGGCTCAGGTCATGATCCCAGGGTCCTGGGATGGAGCCTCGCGTCAGGCTCCCCGCTCAGCAGGAGGCCTGCTTCCCCCTCTCCCACTCCCCCGCTTGTGTGCCTGCTCTCACTGCCTCTGTCTCTCTCAAATAAATAAATAAAATATTTAAAAACATGTTTTGAGATTGGCGTAATTTCATAGCTTGTGGAACAAGTGAACTACAAAATGGGTGCACTCCTGACACTCTGTGACTGCATTTCAGCATATAGATAGGAATAGTGGCCCTCCCTCGTCAGAATTGTGTTGGCTTGTGAATTTAGAATAATTCTGGGCATGCAGACTTCATGTGACATGTGACCATTCTATACACCATCCTAGTATTAATTTTAGAAAGATGCCCTGCATACCTGAAAATGTGATTTAGTATCACTCTAAGCTCTAAGTTCTAAGCTGTGTTGCTTCTTTAAGCAAAATTATGTAAACTACTTTAAAAAATATATTGAGTATTTCATTAGCAATAGAAAGTAATGTCATGAGTAAAAATGGATGTCTATTTTGTTATGCATGATCTATAAAATGTTATTTTTAATAGTTTTTTTAAATTAACCATGGGTTAATGATCCAAAAAATCTATTCAATGTATGTGTCATATATCTTATACTCATGACAATCTACAATACCCTCACTTATTTATGCATGGCTTTAGCAAACTGAATTGTCTGTTTCACTCACTATAAAATATTGTAAAACTATGAATATGCTCAGATCTTAAACTTCTCATAAATATTTTTTTGAATGAATAAATTTGACCAAATTGCTTTTGTAAAGGCAAAGGAGTTTGAGGTATAACGATTTGATTCCATTCCCTTTAATTTTTTTGAAATATTACATGATACAAAAATCATATGCACAATTTAGACTCATAGCCATTTTTAGAAACTATAATTTTTGATTCAAAAGAAATCTGCAATCTTGCAAAAATGAGACTCAGTTTAACAGTGTGTTTCCAAAGAAATTGTAGCTGCTTTTCTTGCCTTTCTTCTTAGACAAGGGACTTGTGATAAGGAGAAAAAAATCCCAAAATTCCACAGGGCCAGTAAATAGAGGCAAGGTCCTATAGTTGAAAGCACATCATCGGGAGTGAGAACAAAACAGGCTCTTTTCTAGTTCTCCATCTTACCATCTTACTATTATTGACATGGCAATGTCACTCACTAGTGATGTGCTCTTGGACAATTCACATGATTCCTCTGGGTTTTATTTTCTTCATCTGGACTTAGATGGGCTCAAAGACTACTTCGACAGCTTAGAATTGACTTGTTCTTTCCAGATTAAAATTTAAGCAGATACAGTATCAGATCTAATTTTTTTCAGATAAAAAAATGTGAAAAGGCTTATTATCAACCAGATTTTGTCTGTTTTTCCTGTATAATGTTTCTAATGCAACACTGAGTTTTTGTGTACACCTCTAGTTTAAAGCAAAAAGTAAAACAATAGTTCAGTAGGACACATCTGTTGCTTTACTATGACACTCTTAACTTAAAAAAAAGAACTTTAATCTGAACCATTTTTAAGAAGTCTGGTTCTTCAAGATTTTACAAGTTCTATGAATACCCTGTTGTTCCTTTGGGCATCGTTATTAGTCTGGTTGGCTGTAGGTGCTGAGCAGCAGAATTGCTACAGCTGAAGGCTGGACCAGATGGATACCCTTCTTCTGATAGCCTAAAAGCTGGAAGATGTTCAGGTCACCCTACACATGATTCACAGCCAGATAGTGTCATGTTATTCCTCTAAAATCCAGTGTCTTAACAAATGCTATACCTCATTTTTAATGATATAAAATAGAAGTTTTAACAGCCTATCATTTCTTTTGTATAGACTGTCCTCCAGGACCCCGATTATAGGAGCCCAGCAGAGTTTCCTGAGTGACGGATTGGGAAAGAGGGACAGAGTCTATTAGAGGGAAAAGGAAAAAGGGAAGTGTGTCTAGCAGACAAAACAGATACCACAGAGGATCTTTCTGAGGCCATTCATCCCATAACAAGAGAACAATAATGATTAAGCATTAAAATTATAACACTTGCTGGGAAAACTGCATCTACACCTATAAAAGAATAAATCTGGGCCCCTATCTCATTTCATACCATATACAGAGATTAACTCAAAATGGATCAAAGACCTGAAGGGAAGAAAGAAAAATATAAAACCCTTAGAAGAAAATATAGGTGAAAATCATTGTGTTTTTGGATTAGGCCATGGTTTCTTAGATATGACACCAAGAGCACAAGCAACAAAAGAAAACTAGATAAATTAGTTTTTTTTAAAGATTTATTTATTTGAGATAGAGCATGTGAGTGGGGCTGGGGGTGGGGTGGGCAGAGGGAGAGGAGAAGCAGACTCCCTGGTGAGTGCAGAGCCTGATGTAGGACTGGATCTCATGACCCTGAGATCATGACCTGAGCCAAAAGCAAGAGTCAGATGCTCAACCAACTGACCCACCCAGGCATACCTAGATAAATGAGATTCTATTAAAAAAAAGAAAAAATAAAACACTTTTGTGCATCAAAGAACATTAAGAAAGTGAAAGACAATAAAATGGGAGAAAATATTTGCAAATATATATTTGATAAGGATTTAGTATCCAGAATATATAAAGAACTCTTAGAACTCAGCAATACAGAGATAACCCAATTAAAACCTGGGTGAAGTATTTGAATAGACTTTTCTCCAAAGAAGATACAGGGGCCCCTAGGTGGCTCAGTTACTTAAGTGTCCAACTCCTGATTTCAGCTCTGGTCATAATCTCGGGATTGTGAGATCAAGCCCCACATTAGGCTCTGCACTCAGCTAGGAGTCTGCTTGAGAATCTTTCCTTCTGCCCCTCCCCTTGCTCGTGCTCTTTTCCTCTCTCTCTTTCTCAAATAAATAAAAAAATCTTAAAAGAAGACATACCAATGTTCACAAGGACATGAAAAAATTGCTCAATACCATTAGTCATTAGGGAATGCATATTAAAATGACAGGGACAAACCACCTTGGATCTACTAGGATGGTTATAATCAAACAAACATAACAAGGAAGGTGTGGAGAAACTGGGACCCTCATACATTGCAAGTGGGAATGCCACACGGTTCAACAACTATGGAAAACAGCTTGAGACTTCCTCAGAATTAAAGTTTACCATGTGGACCAGCAATTCCAGTCCTACATACATGTCTGAGAGAAGTGAAAATAGGTTCAAATACAGACATGTACGTGAATATTCATAGCAGCATACTCATAATAATGTCAAAAAGTCAAAAAAATGAACTATCTACCAGCTGATGAATATCTACTAGTTGATGAATGCCCATACAATGGAATATTATTCAGTAACAAAAAGACATGGAGCATGTTACAAGTTCATGTTACAACATGAACATGTTACAATATGAACTCTGAAAACATGCTAAGTGAAAGGAATCAGACACAAAATGCTACACAGTATACTATTCCATTCACGGGAAATGTGTGCAGTAGGCAAATCCACAGAAACAGTGACTAACTAGTGGTTGCCAGGTGCTAGAGGAAGAGAGGCATTTGGCCTAACTGCTAGGGTTTTCAGGGAGTGTGATGAAAATGTTCTAGATTTAGTTAGTAGTAATGGTTGAACAACACAACGACTGTACTAAAATAACATTCAAGAGTACACTTGAAAATGGCGAATTTTATCTTGTGTGACTTATGTCGCAAAAAGAAGTGTTAAAAAGACTCACTGAATTAAATGAACAGCCAACTATAAATATTTACAGGTATAGACAAGTGTGCAAATAGTTATCAACAATCTATTCTTGTGAAAAGATTACGGACAGCTGTCTAATAAGACAAAACTGAACATGTGTTTAATTCCTTAGTTTATTAAGTATTTGAGTGCCTACTATGTGCTAGGCACTGTCCTGGGTTCAAATAAAGATAGATTCTAGAAAACATAAGTTGTTCACATTTTTATTTCAAGATCCTTTATACTCTCAAAAATTACTGAAGACCTTATAAATCGTTTGCTTATATAGGACATAATCTATCAATATTTTCTATACTAGAAATTAAAAGTAAGGGGTACCTAAGGGGCTCATTCAGTTGAGCATCTGACCCTTGGTTTTGACTGACTCTATCTCAGGGTCGTAAGATTGACCTGTGAGCTCTGTGCTCAACACTGAGCCTGCTTACCCCCCCCAACTTGTGCTCTCTCTCTCTCTCTCTCTCTCTCAAATAAATAAAGTCTTTTAAAAAAATGAAAATTATAAAAAAATTAAAACTGAGAAAAAGTTAAAAAAAATATTAACTAAATACAACAATAAAAACACATTACCTTTGATTATAAGTTCTATAACAGCATTATTTAAATAGAGTTGACCCTTGAACAACTTGAGGATTAGGGGAGCCCCCTGCCATGCAGTTGGAAATTCATGCAGTTGGAAAAACTTTTCACTCCCCCCAAAATTTACTAATAGCCTCCTGTGGACTAGAAGCCTTTACTGATAACACGTACTCAAGGGTTGAAATTTAATACAATTAATCTTTTTTCACTGCTTCACTGAGGATCTCCTTGGAAGCTTTGTGTTTGTTTCCAGTAGAGGCATGGTGTGGAAGACATCAGTGATGACTAGGATAGCGACGCTTACATCTTGATCTGATCTATGCTCTTGTGAGATTTTACCCACTATCGCTTTTGCTCCAGTCATAAGAGTGGATTTGACTTTGTATGCCCCCTAACTGGTCCCAGGGGCACCCATAGACCCATGCACCATACTTCAAAACTGCTGCTCTAGATTCTTGGGGTTTCCTCTGAGTTCCTTTGTCAGTTGTCCTTTTTCATATTTCTCTACATGGTAGAGTGTTTCTCATTGTCTCTTGATTTTTTAACATTGTAGTTTCTATTAGGGCTTCAATAGATAGGCACATCCCTTGAGGCTTCTTTTCTTTCTGGAATTTTCTCTAGCATGCTATATGTCCTCGCTATATAAGGCCATTCGTCTCCACCTCCTCTGAGCTATTGCTGTGGTTGCTCTGTGGAGCCTTCTGTCCTCGGAGTACAGAAGACCTTGTGAGCCTGGACATTCACACAGGGCTTTTTGAGCAACCCACCTTCAGGCTCACATCTGCGTTCATTTTCTTGCACATCATTTCCTCTAAAAGCTATTCCCTGCTATGTGGAGGAGGTTTGGTGGCCTCTTAGGTTGTCTTCTTAAGTAACTGAATGGTGGGAGGGATAATTTATTTGCTCATAAGAACATACTACCTTTTAAGTAGGAAGGAGTTGGCTTCCTGACAAAGTGCCATTAAAAGAGTTCTCCCTGTCCTCCAGCTGGTTTAGAATGCTTATCAGTTTCTCACCTTTATAGTCCTTACTGCCTCCTGCCAACATTAGGACCCAATCCCAGGAGTGGCCTGTCCTTCCCAGAAATTTCAAAAGAAATTATGCTTGAAAGTAAAAGATTGCAATTGCTGCCAATTGGGATTATGGGCTTGTGTGCTCTGCTTTGGTGACAGTTAATATAAAAAATGGAGAAATAAATAGATCTTAATATATTATCTAAATTTGGATGAATTGAAATGGAACACTAACTGTATCATGTCTCTCATGATTAAGGTTGCTGTTCTCAACCTGCTGCTTCTGCTGGCCTCGAAGATAAACTCCCTGACGGTGGGGGCAAGATTCTGTGGGAGTTTGGTTCCCAACTATCTCTGACTTTCTGAACAAAGATTTCATAACATCTTCAAGCCCATGGTGGTCCAAAAGGTGGTAAGAATCACTTAGTACTGATCTTAAGCTTCCAAATAATAAATAGATGGGTAGTGAGATAAAAATCATACCATAATTTAATGTATTCCACATTACTTTGGTACAATGTAGAATTTGTGATTAATCTGTCCCAGTATTTTTCTTTTTTTTCTTTCAAAAGTACATAAAGACTATGACAAAAATAGTAGTTTCTCAATAGATGCCCATCAGTTGAGTTAGTTGAAGCACAAATAAATGAATTTAATTGGTTAATACATTTTGTGGGTCAAAATTGACCCTAGAAATTACTTTTTAGAGCTATTCTTCTGTGTCATTCTACTTTATAAACTTACTATTGGTAATGTTTTTTAATTTAAAAATTAGGATTAGTAGCATTTTAGGACTTAAAGATAAAAATAAATAAAATATAAATATACTTACTTTGCATTTTAAGCATATGCTTTCATGCCATATGGAATCCCAAAATACCACAGGTATTAGGGAAAAGTAAGCTCTTGTTGCCTTAAAAGATATTCCTTTGTTGAGTTCATACTGCTAACCTTTTAGGGTATTGACAGCCTATTATTTTTTATATGTGCCATCTTTATCCAGGAAACTGAAAGAACAACTAATTATATCCTTCTGCAAATGAATGCAGCAGAATGGCTTTTGTTCAACACAATTTTAAGTCTTTTGAACAGGAATGCTGAATGACTTAAGGATTTACCAAGGAGCGTGTGTTCCTGTGTGCGCATGCACACACCACGTACGGCCACTTCTGTGGCACAGGGATATGATTGTGCACTATGCTCTGTTAGAAATTGAGCCCATTCTTTTGGACCATGTCTCTCATTTAACTTGTACATTTTTGGTATGATGGACATGGTAAATACTGTTCGTAAAGTTTGTACTGGGAAAGGGCAAAAGGAGTGAAAAATTAAAGTGAAGTTCATGAAAATAAACCTATTAACAAGAGCATAGTGATTTCTGGAATAATCCCTTCATCACTGCCCTATATCACAGTACTTTCTTATAAATAATTGTACAAGCAACTCCAGACATAGTGCAGTTTTGGGGAATTGCACTGCAAGATACACTTAGTGGCATTCAGTACTGACAGGAGCCTTGGGTTCCAAAACCTCCTTCAAGTGAAATTCCCAGATGCTTTCAGAGGAGAGGCAAGCTAATGGGTACATTAACTAAGAGCTGATTGAAGGAAGCCCATGCAGCAAGGTGGTGGTGATGGGGATGGGCGAGGTGTCAATTAAAGAGTTTGAAGGTGAATCATCTAGACATTAGAGGCAAGCTATCTTCTTGGGTAATCATGCTCTACTCACATCTCCAGTCCTTTTTAGCCCCAAATCACTGAACTGTGTGTGTGTACAGATTTCAGGAGAATGTTCAAGCTTCGGGGAAGCAAGCATAATCTTTCTCTTCCATCTCTGTAATCACTGAGGTCTTCTGAAATTAGTGCCATCATCCATAAGAGCTTCCTGATGCCACTTATGGCACCCAGTCAGTTTGCTGGGAAGGCATGAGTTTGTAGACTTCATCCTAGCCAAGAGTGTGGGCCTTCACAGGCAATGGAGAAGACGGCTGCATGCTCAACTTTTGTCCTTTGACATTACTCGAGGTGTAAAATGATTTCAACTCATCGTAATATCCTTGTGCTGAAGAAAAGGTTTGATGGTACAGTTAATATTTGTTTTCTTTACCTTACGGGGATTTTATTGCTCTTGACACTATTAACATGGCCAAGGTGCGCATCAATATTTTAATAACAATAATGTTTAAGCTATTTTACAGTTTTCTAGTTCACTAGAATGCTAGTAGTTTAGATCTCTCACTTATGTTATTGTATTTACACTAATAATATTTAGATCTGTTTCAATCATGAGCTGTAAATATTATGTTTAATTAGGAATACCCTTCCTGCTGTGAGATAAAGGGACTGTTTTGGTGCTGATGTCATTTTCACTGCTCAGATAGCATTTCAGTGGTTATATTGATCCAGGAACAGTGCATGCTGAATTACCCCTTTCCACCTCAAACCCTTAAAGGCACGGCTTAGGCTCTTGTTGTTGTTTTTCCTTTTAATACATTTGTATCTTAGTCCCAACTTATTTTTTTATCTGTATTATAGTAGTTGATCAAAACTATTTGTTGAATGAATGCATAATGTATGATACTTAGGCATTTTTTGACTTCAGATATGAATGATCATTTTTTAGTGAAAAAATGCATTCCAGCATTCTAAAATTCTCAAACCATGACCCAGTGTAAAATGGTAGGTAAGATTTTTCTAGAATGAAATGTGAAGCATGTTTTTTAAACTTTCCACATCCAATAGCTACTGTAGAATGGTTTTTTATTACAGAAATAATTTTAGAAAGTATGTAATATATACTGTATATAACTTAGTATATATCTAAATATATTTAGTTATAATATAAATCTGTATATTTATATATACTTATATAGAGACATATTTATATATGGATATAAATTTATATCTAAATTTATAAAATTTAGAGCAAACATTTATATAGGTGAAAGGAATTATACGAAGTATTAATGATGAAGGTATTATTTTAAAAATACTCTTAAAACTAACAATAATTTATTCACTCTTACCTTGTGCCAATCATTATATAATTGTGGAAAGTAGGTAGCAATGAATAATCCATTCATATAGAACACTGAAGCCTCAAGACAGAAGGTAACAAACTCTCCAAGGTCATACAGCTAATAAGTGGAAAAGTGGGGATCTTAGCAAAAGCAATCTTTTTTTTAATTTAATTTAATTAATTTATTTTTTAAGATTTTATTTATTTATTTAATTGACAGAGAGAGAGACAGGGAGAGAGGGAACACAAGCAGGGTGAGTGAGAGAGGGAGAGGCAGGCCTCCCGCCGAGTAGGGAGCCGAATGCGGGGCTCGATCCCAGGACCCTGGGATCATGACGTGCACCGAAGGCAGTCGTTTAACCAACTGAGCCATCCAGGCGCCCCCTTAGCAAAAGCAATCTTAAGTCAGAATGGTTTTACTGCTTTTTGGATAGGAAGGATACTTGCACATAACAAAAATTCAAACAGTATAGAATTATAAAAATCATAGAACAAAAAGCCCCTTTCCCACCCCTCCAATTCCTTCTCCCAAGACATTCAGTACTTATAGCTTTTTAATTTTTCTATTAAAAATCATACTATATTACATATCCATTATAACAAATATATATCCATTATGTATATTAATTATATGTTATTATATGTACATTAGATAATGTGTACATTTTGTATATATAACATATATAGTGGGTATGCTACCTATATATAATAGGTATATAATAGGTATATACACCTTTCTTTAGTAATAGGGCTGCATGCACAAATCTGTCATATTTAATTAATAACTATATGGAATTCTGATCTGTGGATCGACTTAAGTTACCTTGTTCTTTTCTTATTAATGAATTTCTAGTTTGTTTCTATTGCTATTTTTATGTTTTGCTATTCCTAAAAGTGGTGGAGTATTGTTCTTATCTAAAAAGTTAATTTCATTTATGTCTTCCATAGAATGTGTCACTGTTACTGAAGTACAAGTGTCAAGATGACAAAAAGGTAGATGACGGAGGTTCGCAAAATCCAGATAACTGACTTACCTGGGTAATGAGTATACAGAGGTTTATTGTGATTGCTTTTCCTGTGTTTGTGAGTGCTTAACATGTTTACAATGATTTAATATAAGTTCCTTTATTAGGCAACTGAATTTTAGGGAAGGATCAAAATGCCCCACAAAGTCCCTTTTTCTCCATAATAACATAGGAGCTTCAAATCTGGACATGTTAACCCATTTCTAGAGGAAAATATAAATGATGTGAATGCATTAGGAGACTTAAAGTCCATGGCAGTGAAGTTTGAGAAAGGGTTTTATAACAAAGGATGATAGCAGTGAACAGATTTTTGGAATGAAGTAATGTCATTCAGTGAGAAGGATTATTTGATGAGGGATATTTTGAAACAACTGGGGGCAGTGAAGTCAATGGATGAGAAGTCAACAGTGCAAATGTCTCAAAGGAAGAAAATCTGTGATTACTTTGAATATTCTCTCTATTCTCTCTATGTAACTATATTTATCTCTCTCTCTATTCTTTCTATATAACTATATTTCTCTATATATATTCTCTCTATATAACTATATTTATATTTATCCATCTTTATTTGTACTTATATCCACATCTGTAACTATAGGCACGCACACACACACACACACACCCCTATATCTATGTGCTGATTTTAGCCTACTTGTAACATATGGCTTATTTATGTAAAGCTGCTATCCATTCACAAAACTTAGCACATATTTCTGCCATGTCATCGTGATTAGGGGAGTTATGAGCTCTCCCGACTTTGCTAATTCGGCCCAGTAGGGACAACTATTTTTCTGAGTCTATGGATTGTGAAAACAATGGCACCATCATGACTTACAAACTCCTATGGTGGTCTCACATCTGTGGTTTAGAAGATTATTAGCTCTCTAGTGGGAGCTTCACACTCAGTGGCCAAGAGAAGATGGTAACAGAGAGTATTTGCTGTTCTGATTGCAATTATTCAAACCTTTTAGCCTTGAAATGTGATTGAAATTTATTTGTCATACCCTCCTGACCTCTGTGTGTGTGTGTGTGTGTGTGTGTGTGTGTATAATTACACAAAAAATGGTAATGTATAAAATGTCTCCAACTAAAAATCTGTGGATAACAGATTACAGTACTGTATGGGAAAGTATCATGAATGCCATTCATGCATAACCAAGCCCCACTGGTTTCAATTCAGTTTGGATTCTCTTCCTTCTTCAATGAGATCTTATATTACCCTCATCTTTTCAGATTCCCTTCCCACAGACTTCAGGATGGAAGTTCACTCGGCAGTGCTTATCCCTGCTCTTTATGTTCTAAATAAAGTCTTAAGCAAGTGTTCTCTCTCAGTGTCTAGTCAATGAGCCAAGATGCCTGACTTTAGTCACTGAGTTGTGAAGGACGGTAGAGTGTATTAACTTCATAATAGGATTAATTTTACATCATGGCCCAAGTTGCTGTACTTTAATTATTTTTTCCAACTAGAAAAAGGAACTAGTCGTGTACAAAATCCCCCAGAACCTTAGGCTACTTGTAGCTCAGTGGCTGAAGTGGGCTTCAAGTGCCTAAGGATTATCTCCATTCATTTGAATGTTTCCTGGCTAGAATGTTAGCAAGCTGAGTGTATTTTGAGAAAAATACTAAAGGAAATGGCTGATAAAAATATCAATGTCAAATATCTGCTTAACAGAGATACATATCTGTTCTTTCTCAAAGCGCTGTTAAACTGCCCTCCATATGCTTATCATAGAAACAATGATCTCACAGTGGTTTTATCTCCAGACATTTTCCTGACCAGACAGAAAGAATCTGTGGAAGTAGGCATGTCCCTCATTTGTTTTAATGGGGACTGGGTTGGTTCTCATATGAGGAATCCACTTACACATGATGTTAAGATCTACAAATGCAGTCACTGAATGCTGTGTAGAGTCCAACCTCTGCACACAGTGAGCTGGAGTTCCAAATTGCTGAAGCCAAATAAACAAAATGGCAAGGAAGTGGTGATAAACTTTCCTTGGAATATTGGCTCTTCTTCTTGTTTATGAAACTGTCAGCTGATAAACTTCTGGTAAAGTAATTTTTTAAAATATCTTCTAATTACTCTTTCCCTTAAGGAAATTTTCCCTTAAGTTTCCCTTAAGGAACTTAATAGCCAAGTGTTGGGAAGGGGCACGTTTGGGTGGAAATGAGGAAAGAATGTGTTAAGTGAGCAGAGTGTTGAAAAAGACTGGCCTGAATAGGGTGTAGAAAAGCAATTGTAAGATAACGGAGCAAATATGGCGTCAATGGGGGGAAAAAAAAGAATTGAGATATCGAGTTAAAAAAAATAAAAAAAACTAATTTGTGGATTTTGTTATGTGAACTACACATTTTGAGCTTACCAGGCTTGGTGAATAATGTCAATCTTTTCTTTTTTGCATATCACCTGGCTACAAAATTTTAGACATTTTATGGAAATCGAATGAATATTTAAAGTCACAGAGAGGCTTAGGAATTTTTAATATCCTGCTGACTTTTTTCCTGTTACATTATGGCTTAAATCACTATTCAATTAATTTTTCTTCTTGTTAACAGAAAAAAAAAGAATTTAGAAGAAATATAATTACAAATAAAGTAAGACACTTGCACTTTTATAAAGAATCTATAGTAGATCCTAGATATTTATGAAATGTATAGGTACTTTATAAATCACCAAATTTGTGAATTACATTACTGAATTTAATTTCCTGCATAAAATACAAAGAAATGTAATGAAAGATTCAAAGTAATCCCTTCAGACACTTGGTTTTCCATAAATACAATTGTATTCCATAAATGTAAGCTGAGATGCTACTTTATGTAATCTAAATGTCTATTCTCTAACCCAGAAGCAATGCTTTCATAGTACAATTTACCTTTATTTAACTTCTGTCACCAAAACAAGCAATTTAGAATAGTTTCACATAGAAAAATATTATTGATATGTCTGTATCATTATCAAGAAAACCCTTTTAAATTCCATGTGTTGGAGAATTTCTTCACTTGCGAGGTGATGGACTTCTGCACACCATCTCGTAAGAAACTCAAGTCCCTATACAAAAAAAAAAAAAAAAAGGACATAATCCTAACATGTACTGAACTGTTAAGGTAGGCACTGAGCAGATGAAACGTTGCAGGCTAGATCTGATAGTGGCAGCTTTCTAGTCTACCTGTGCTTAAAACAAGTAAGGTAGTCTTGCTTCTCAGCGTGATGGTGAGTTTTCCACTTCTCCTACCTCTCCCAACTAGAATCCCCAAATGTGTATGTCTGTATCTTATCCAGGGCTGCCCAAGAAAAGAGGTGTTTATCAGCTTGAGATTCTGCTTGTGAAAGACTGGGATTTATCTTGCTTCCAGAAACAGAAGGCATAGAGGAGCCAGCCCTGAATTCCTGCGTAGTTGTTAACAAGTAAATGATTTCTTAGTCAGTTATCCCACTCACTCGCTGATATGATAGCTCTTTCCAGAATCAAGGCCTTGGTGATTTCTTTTCCAAACCTCAGAGCAATTCTCTCCAAAACTTTGTAGAGGGGTGGTGCCTTGACCACATGAAAAGGAGTTAAGGTTCCAAACCAACCCACACTACCACGATTTGCATAATGCAAGTCTCATCGATTTCTACCATCCTCTGTATCTTCCAGATGGGACTTCTAAAGACATTATCCCTGGAGAGCTCATACCAAGTCTAGCATAATTCTTTATAGAAGTGGTACTCAAAGTATGGCTAGTTAACTACCTGCATCATTATTATCTAAGAATTAAAAAAAAAAAAAAGTCCAAAGAACGAAGCTATAGTAGGATGCCTCTACTCGTGTGGAATTCCTGGCACTGTATTGTCTGTATCGGTTTTATTTTCATCATTGTCACCCTAGAATGGAACACAGTGAATGGCAAGAAATATTTCTTTTGAATTTTTTGTTAAGATTTTATTTATTTATTTAAGATACAGAGAAAGAGCAAGAGAGAGAGCATGAGCAGGGGGCAGAGGGAGAGGGAGAAGTAGACCCCGCAGAGCAGGGAGCCCAATGCGGGACTCAATCCCAGGACCCGGGATCATGACCTTAGTTGAAGGCAGATGCCCAACTGACTGAGCCACCCAGGCGCCCCTGGCAATAAATATTTCTTGAATAAATGAACTGTTGTACCACCTCCCACCACATCACACCCCATGCACCTTCAGATCCCAAAGAAAAATGTCCAAAAATTTATCCAAAGAAAGACTCAAGGGGAAAAGGGTACATAAGAAGAGTATCAAAGTATCTCAGCAATTCCTTTTCAGAGGAAAAGTGGCTTGATCATATTTTTATTCATTGAGAATATACTAAATTTGCTTAGATTCTTCTGATAGTTCTAGAAATTCTATTGAGGCATTTATATATAAAATAGTTTAAAAAATCTTTATTGCAGAGTTGAATCTGATAATAGTATATAACAGCAATATTATGCCAACTATCTTAATGTTCTAAGTGTACCATAAGAAACTTATTCTGAATATGGAAAATTGAGGTTGCAAAGCATGTAGTAGATACAAAGATGTATTTTTAATATGTTATCTTAGTAGAAAGAGGATACAGATTTTGAAAAAAAAACTCTTAATCTGTTAAAATTGTGAAAAATCATTATATTTAGAAATACCCATTAATCTCAGGATTTAAAACAAGTATGTTATAGTATAATGGTGGATAATAATGCTATTATCCATTAATAAAATTTACTGCAAAATGTTAGTGCCAGCAACTTCACGTAACACTTTTATTTCCCCCCTGTGAAAAAAGACTATTTCTTTGTTTAATTAAAGTAATATACAGATTGGGTGAAAACCTTAGAAATTGGCTTACAGATTTTATATTATCATTTGTTCTTGGTTTTGCTAACTGTGTCCAAAAAGCAAAGTTCATTTCAGTTGAGATTGCCTGACGGCAACCTTGACATTTCACCAAGTCTTTGCTGTAGGGAGCTCAAGAGAATGTACAAGACTATTCAATTCAATTTGGCTTTAAAATCTCATTGTATCTGGCAATTTAAGACATAGAAGAGTAACTTTTCCCCAGTTAAAAGAAACTTCTGGTGTTTGGTTAGCAAGATAATGAATACCCAGACAGGCTGTGTGTTATAGGTAGTGCACGAGCTTTGGAATTAATAGACCTTGGCTTAGATTTCAGATCTTCCAATTATTAGCTATGTCAGCCAAGGCAAATCACTTTAATTCCCTCTACTCAGTTTATTGATCTGGAAAAAGGGGGCAATAAATCCTATCATTCACGGTTGTAATGAGTGGTAAAGTATCTAATACGTGTGAAAATGACTAGGCTAGTACCTGACTATGGGATATACCTTTACCTTCATGTGCACTTTGTGCTAGGGAGGATAACAGTCATTGTATAAGCTACCACATTACAAATATGAATATGAACACAAATATACATATTTGCCATTTAGAGTACATATCCACGCACATGCACACACACACCTCTATAAAAATGGTCATGGGATTAGCATTTAATAAAATGGAATTATAACATTGGGAGACAATATAACATGATAATTAAGAACAAAGACTTTTCAGACAGACACAAATGAAAGACTCTTGGTTCTACTTATTTCCTGCATGATTTGGGGCAAGTTATTCAACCTTCTTAGTCTCATTTTCTTCCTAAGAGAGTCCATAGCTATGTCATAGATTTCTGGCATGGAATAAGGGTGTTTGTATATAGGAAAGCAGGGTCACAGTGACCAATACAAAGGAAGTAATCAATACAGGGACATGATTATTTTATAGATCTCTTGAAAAAGATACTTAAGCTTAGAAAATCAGATCAGAGGGGCCCCTGGGTGGCTCAGTCAGTTAAGCGTCCAACTCTCGATTTCAGTCAGGTCATGATCTCATGGTTGTGGGATCAAGACCCAAGGGCTCCATGCTTAGCAGGGAGTCTGCTTGAGATTCTCTCTCTCCCTCTGCCCCTCCCTCTGCACATGCTCTCTCTCTCTCTCTCAAAGTAAGTAAATAAATAAATCTTAACAAAAAAAGAGGAAAAAGAAAATGAAATCAGAGCCCCTTATTGGATGAAATGATAGTAACTGGACACAGTGGGAAAGATCAGTGATGGAGAATCAGAATGGATTTTATTGGATGAAATGATAGTAACTGGCTACAGCAGAAAGATCAGGATGGACTTTCTTGACTTTGAGGTTGGAATTTAAGCTTCCTCCCCAGGTTTTTGCAAAAAAGAATAATACTCTGAGTAGCAGGATTCCTCTGTCTTAACCCAACCTCTCTCAAACTTTATCTGTGTGAACTTTGGGAAGAACAAACTCAAAGTGAAATTTAAAGTCTCTGAATAAATTGAATGTATTAGTATTCAATTTTATTAAAATAAAAGTGACCTTGATGGCTTATATTTTAGTTTTTAATATAAAAATGTTTTAAATTTTTAAATCAAATAATGGTGGCCAAATTAATGAAGTCACCAAAAGTGACTTCAGCAGAAGAGGTTTTTAATAATTAAGTGGATAAGTTGACCCATTCTGTGACTACCAGTCTTTCTCTTTTGCCAGCTGCCTTTGTCATAGCCCCGTGGGTCCATGAACAGAATGACCATAACAGCAGAGCGGGAGGTTATGCATGGGCTTAGTAACATGGACTTCCACTTACCATGGCTGACTTGGCTCTGACCACTGTTGTGTGCCCAATCTGCCAGTGGCTGAGATCAACACTGAGTTCTCGATATGACACAGTTCCCTAGGGTGATCAGTCAGCTACCTGGTGGCAGGTGAATTACACTGGACTTCCGTCACAGAAGTGGCAGCATTTTGATCTTACTGGAATAGACCCTTACTCTGTATATGGATTTGCCATCCCTGCAAATATATTTCTGCCAAAACAACAACCAGAAACTTGTAGAATTCCTGTGCACTCTCATGATATTTCACACAGCGTGGCATCTAAGCAAGGAACTTACTCCTTGTAAAAGAAGTGTGATAATGGGCCCTTGCCCAAGAAATTCACTGGTATTACCATAACACTCCTCCACTGATGCAGGTAGAATGGTAGAATGACTTTTTGAAGACTCTGCACAGGTTCTGTGGAAATACCTTGCAGGGCTGGGACAAGGTTCTCCAGAACTCTGTGTATGCTCTGAATCACCATCCAATAGATGTTGCAAATTATTTTGTCAAAATTGATCGTCTTCACATATGTATTGTCAATAGAAACTAGTAAACTTGTCAATTTGTCCTCACTTATAATTGAATGACAAAACTTATTTTTTGGGAGATAATCAGTTACTAATACATGCATATATGTATTTGTATGTATGTATACACATACATACATACATACATATGTATAATTGCAGCATAATCAACATGGTGTTATATTAGTTACAGGTGTACAGTATAATGATTCAACAAGTTTTTACATTGTCAATGCTCATCACAATAAGAGTATTATGAATCCCTTTTATGTTTTTCACTCACTGCCCTCAGCCACCTCCCCTCTGGCAACCACCAGTTCTCTGATTTAACAGCATTTTTTGTCTGTCTCTTTTTTCTTTGTTTTGTTCTTAAATTCCACATATAAGTGAAATCACATGGTATTAGTCTTTCTCTTTCGACTTACTTCACTTAGCATTATATGTTCTAAGTTGATCTATGTTATTGCAAATGGCAGGATCTTGTTCTTTTTGTGGCTGAGTAGTATTTCATTGTATATATACACCACATCTTCTTTATCCATTCATCTATGGATGGACATTTGGGTTGCTTCCATATTTGGCTATTGTAAATAATGCTGCAATAAACATAGGGGTGCATGTATCTTTTTGAATTAGTGTTTTTTGTTTTCTTTGCAAGGAATAGTGAAATTACTGGGTCATATGGTAATTCAATTTTTAACTTTTTGGAGCAAACTCCATACTGTTTTCCACAGTGGCTGAACCAATTTGCTTCTCCACCAACAGTGTATGAGGGTTCCTTTTTCTCCACATCTTCTCCACCATTTGTTATTTACTGTCTTTTTGACTGTAGCCATTCTGACAGTGTACTGATATCTCATTATGGTTTTGAATTGCATTTCCCTGATGATGAGTGATGGTGAACATCTTTTCAAGTGCCCGTTGGCCATTTGTCTGTTTTCTTTGGGAAAAAAAAAAAAGTCTATTCAGGTCCTTCGTCTAATTTTAAATTGGATTATTTGTTTTTTTTATTTATTTGTCTTTGGTGTTGAGTTGTAGAAGTTTTTTGTTTTTGTTTTCTTTTTTTTTTTGGAGGTTCTTTATATTATTTGGATATTAACTGCTTATTGGATATATCCTTTGCAAGTATGTTCTCCCATTCAGTACATTCCTTGTCATTTTGTTGATAGTTTATTAAACGATTTTTATTAATTTTAGTTTCAAAAAATGTATTATATATTGGGACACCTAGGTGGCTCAGTCAATTAAACATCTGACTCTTGATTTTGGCTCGGGTCCTGATATCAGGGTCCTGAGATCAAGCTCTGTGTTGGGCTCCATGCTCAGCAGGGAGTCTGCCTGAGATTTTCTCTCCCTCTGCCTCCCCTCCCCCATGCATTTTCTCTCTCTCTCAAATAACAAATAAATAAATCTTTAAAAACTGTGTATATATATATATAAATACAATATATACACATATATACACTATATACATGTATTTATATACTATACATATATAGTATATAGTAAGGAAAATCTTAGGTAGTTGTTTGGCAGAGAGTCAAAAAATTACATTACACCTGGGGCACCTGGGTGGCTCAGTCGGTTGAGCGTCTGCCTTCGGCTCAGGTCGTGATCCCAGGGTCCTGGAATCGAGCCCCACGTCTGGCTCCCTGCTTGGTGGGGAGCCTGCTTCTCCCTCTCCCTCTGCCTACCACTCTGCCTACGTGTGCTCTCTCTCTATCTCTCTGTCAAATAAATAAATAAAATCTTTGAAGAAAAAAAATTACATTACACAATAAATTCCAGAAATTGCAGTGCTGTCAATATTTTTGTTTCTTTTGAGGTTGATTCTACTGGTTTCAAAAAATCCTGCAGTTAAAAATTTTAATAGAAAAAATTTAAATGATCATATAGAATGACTGATTTAATGTTATTCAAATTCTGTTTTCTTCATCTTTATAATTATTGTGCTATAATTGTTTATTTCAAATCAGCTGTTCAAACACAGGAAGATAAGGACTGTGCTGGAAGCAAATCTAAATGATCCCCAACCTCTATGAACTTTTTCTTGAAATGAATGACTAGCTGAGTCAGTGTTTTTCAGGGTCACTTTTAAAACTGACTCTAATTTGGGGCGCCTGGGTGGCTCAGTCATTAAGCGTCTGCCTTTGGCTCAGGTCATGATCCCAGGGTCCTGGGATCCAGCCCCGCATCGGGATCCCTGCTCCGCGGGGAACCTGCTTCTCCCTCTCCCACTCCCCCTGCTTGTGTTCCCTCTCTCGCTGTGTCTCTCTGTCACATGAATAAAATCTTAAAAAAAAAAGTTATCTAATCTCTTGATAAAAGGAATCATGTGGAAGAATAATAGTTAGTGAATAGTTAAGCAGGTCACAATATTGACAGACATTCTAGCATTCCATATTCCAAAGACCTCACATCCTTCCTACATTAAATGCAATGGATTTCTGACATTGTACCCCTCATGGGTTTCCACTGAGACCAATTTTTAGCCAACATGCTTATTAAACAACTAGAAATAAGTTCAACTGCTCAAGATAAACTAGTCTATCCAGAGTCTTTGGATAAGGGTCCAGTTTGAAATTTTTTTTTCCTGATTGAGCACCCTCAGAATCCATTCCTTTGAAAATTCTCACAAATAATACTGATATAAATAAGTCTAGCAAGTCTGTTGCTATGTCATTTTTTTTTTCTGTGTATACTTGGCTCCTATTCCAACTTTAGCTCTAGCTAAATTCAAGGTCGAGATACAATGAACATTGGGTAGGTAGGAAGTGGGATGAGAATTGTCTTCACAGTCTGAGGTAATTCCCTCATTTGCCATTGCTGCTAAAACAGGCTGGGAAATGGACACATTTATGTTTCCTATTATTATCCTAATAAATTGCTTTTTCTGCTTATGCTAGTCAAAATTCATTAATTGTGCTTTCATTCAAGGACCCTAAGAGATAAAAAAAGATTACCTAAATGTTGAGGCATTGAACAGGAAAGAATTGGAAACTGATTAGTGAAATGGGGATATATGGGAAGATTCAGAGAATGCAGCCACTGGATTCATTCAGCTTTCCTAGTATATCACTTGCTGGAATATTAAACCTCAGATGTAAACCTTAAACTTTTATTTTTATGTCATCCACTCGAGTTTCAAAATACTTGGTGATAAGATACATTCAACTGCCTTTGGGATCTTCTGATTTCATTTTGACTGCAAAGGGCATAGGAAGGAAGAGACGGCACACTGTTTTTGTTTTTTTGTTGGAGTGATGGAACTCCGTGTAGCACAAAGTCTTGCACAAAATAGGAAGCAGGCTGAGAGCATTGACATACAAAAAAAAAAAAAAAAGAAAAAAGAAAAAGAAAAGGAAAAGAAAGAAGGAAAAAGTGACAAATGTCTAGATATAGCCAGAGAATTATAAGTCAATACTGTATGTCCTTTTCTTCATCTTCAGTGTTTAAGGCAATTTGAACATTAATAACTGTGTGATAAAATTACCTTTCTTTTAAAATATAGATGAATTATTAGTTTTGAACATTTAATATTAAGTTCATTTATCCAATGTTCCTTAACCCCTTTTCATTATTTTAAGTTTTTGAAGTATTTCTACATTCATAGCATTTTCTTTAATATGTAAATGAAAAAAATCCCTCAACATTAAACATCTTACTCTTTATAAATCTAAATATAATGTGTGCCTTATTGTTGAAGTTTTGGATACAACAGTAATAATTATACCATCCTGATACCATGTTGTAATTTTATAGATTTTTCCACTCTACTTACTTGAAGGATAAACTATTGTTTAATAGATGGCATAGATTCTAGAATCTTGTTGAGAGAGATCTTTAAAGCAATTTTGAAATGTTCTCCTGTTTCTTGCAGGAGATATATTTTGGTGAGTTATTTTCTCTGATTCTTTAAGGAGATGTTCTTTTGACTATCATTTCATACATCTAGTGATTTTTTTCTATGTTATCTGTTGTGCTAGGAATTGTGCTAGGAATATATACGAGTAGTTTTCAACTCTGGCTGCAGTTTGGTTCACTTGAGGATCCTTTACAGCACACTGATGACTTAGTACCATTCCTCCAAAATTGAACCAGATTCTCCAATGTCATGACCCTGGCATTAGTGTTTAAAACAAAAATCTTCCCAAGTCATTTTAAGCACAGCCACGATTGATATTCACTGGAATAGATAATACAGAATGCAAGAAGGCATAGATTGTGACTCCTCTCTTTTTGTAAAAGACCAATGTCCACAAATTAAAAGAAAAAAACAACAAACTCCAGAAATACTGTTAACTCAGAGGAATCAGACTGAGTGGAGAGCACGAATAATACTCTGCATAATGGGGCTCACTCCTGGTATAAATATATACAACAAGGAAAACAGTGTACTCAGTGTATTCAATGGGCTTGCCCTCAAATGCATAGCCAGCAGTAGAACAGGACCTCCACCCAGAGGTAGGTTTTATTCCAGGTAATAATTCCAAGTTTCAAGCAGAACAGATGATACAAAACTATTTTAAGAATAGCATGTGTGAAGTTTATCCTATGACTGACTTTTAGGGCTAATTTCATTTAAAAATTTTTCTATATAAATTTCTATTAATTTAAGGCTCTGAATAGCTGTAAGTTCAATAGATTTGGTACCATTCTGCTTTGAGCTTAGACCAAGTACTTTAGAGGAAAATAAAATCCATCTTTGTGAAAATAAATCCATCTTTGTTATGATGTACTTGCTACAAATGACTCATTATTTCCTGCTATCATAAGACATTCAATGACAAAAAAAAAATTCATGTCTAAATTATAACATATTGATTAAAGTTTTCTGATTGTTTTGCCAGTTTTCTCATGTCATAAACAATGCCCTAGAGATAGTAATACATATTTATATAAGACTTATTCAGTTTTATGGTACTTTTGGATGACCATAAAATAATTAATATATTCATTTTCATATGGGTATGATAAATGGTGAATTAGAATACTTGTTTTCATATTTCCAGACTTATATTTGATAGACTAACTATATGTACAGATTTTATACTATTGGATAGAATGAGTATTCATTCTTTCTTCTCATATTTTTTGGTTATAGTTTTATAGATATGGTCTTAGTCCTAAAATACACAAGGGTTTTCCTTTATACTAGTAGGTTTCTAAGTCAATGTAAAATTTTGCAATATGGTGTCACAAAAAAAATTTTGTTTTGAAAATAAACATTTTCATGTTTTTTTCTCAAACCAGTGCTTAAAGTAATCAATCTCATATTTTATTTTAGTCATATACCTTGAAATTGGTACACTGATTTGTCAGTCTTGAAAAATTATAGAATAAATATTTTAACATAATTATAACTTAAATGAATCAACTGCATGTTTGCTCAAAGAAATTTCAAATATTCTTTAACCATACCATAAACTGAATATTTTTTACCAATTTCCTAGTGTTACTTTCTCTGTCTTATTTTACAAGTACTCTTCAATTTTTAATCTTTAACAGTCTTTTGGAAATGAACTGTGTTAGGGAAATAAAATCTTTGGAAAAGTAAGTTATGATAAGATGGAAATGATAGGTACATTAGACCATTAAAGTCTTTCTGTTGTTGCAGTCTTACTCATTTACCAATGCATTGCTCTTGTTGATCTATTGTCCTCTATTATTTATGCATCTTATTCATGCTGCTGCAAAGAATGTCAGTAGTATGCATACCTATGTTAACGTGTTATTTTAGACAACATAAATAAATAAGAAGAATTTCAGATATATATAACCTCACTACTTTCCCTTTCTCCCATTCATTTTTGTTGATTCTTCACATGTTGCAAACCTTCGAATATGCCTTTCTTATTTTTCATTATTTAATTCATGTTACCTTAGGCCTATTAATAAGTAAATATCTTGATGCCTTGTCCTGATTTTCTAAAATTCTCAAGGGAGCATACAGATTAACCTTTGTTAGAATTTTTCTCCTATTACTAGTTTGGTACAAGTGAATTACATATGTAAACACAAATATTAAAGTTCATGTATTTATAATTTATGCACATTATTATACAAGCAATATAAGAAAATGATTAAACTGAGAGATGCCAGAAGACAGGGAAAATATTACATTTTTACATTAGGTAAATCTGGATATAAACTTTACTCACATTTTCATACAATATTGAAATAGCCAAATGGAATCTAATGGTCATCATTGGTGCTTCCCATTTTCCCATATGATGGAAGTGGTTCCAGTAGGGATGCATGGGTTGATCTGGCTTAGTACCCATGAAAAGATGTCCAGAATGCACCATGCAATGTCACAATTCAAATTAAGTTCAAAGAAGGAATCAGGTATTCAAGGTACAGGTTGATTTTGCTTTTTGTTTTCTTAATCCCCTTTATCTATTTCGCCCACCCCCCACTGCCCTCCCCTCTGGCAACCACTGGTTTGTTCTCTGTATTTAAGAGTCTGTTTGTTTATTTGTTTGTTTTGTATCTCTTTCTTTCTTTGTTCATTTATTGTTTCCTAAATTCCACATATAAGTGAAATCATACAGTATTTGTCTTTCTCTGACTTATTTCACTAAGCATTATACCCTCTAGATCCACCCAGTTGTTGCAGATGTCAAGATTTCATTCTTTTTTTATGGCTGAGTAGTATTCCTGTGTGTGTGTGTGTGTGTGTGTGTGTGTGTGTGTGTGTGTGTGTGTGTGTAGCACATGTTCTTTATCCATTCATCTATAGATGGACAGTTGGGTTGCTTCCACATCTTGGCTATTGTTAAGTAATGCTGCAGTAAACATAAGAGTGCATATATCTTTTCAAATTAGTGTTCTCATTTTCTTTTTTTTAATAAGATTTTTATTTATTTATTTGAGAGAGAGAGAGAGAGAACAGAGGGAGAGTAGGAGGGAGAAGCAGACTCCTGCCGAGCAGGAAGCCCGATGTGGGGCTCGATCCCAGGACCCTGTGATCGTGACCTGAGCCGAAAGCAGCGTCTCGACAGACTGAGCCACCCAGCAGCCCCTAGTGTTCTCATTTTCTTTAGATAGATACCTAGTAGTAGAATTATTGGATCACATGGTAATTCCACTTTTAATTTTTTTGAGGAAA